>NC_091703.1:32077500-32702500 GCF_041296265.1 Equus caballus
TGTTTCAATTACGTTTGCAACTTTGGATAGGTTACTTTCTCCCTCAGTGTCACCGTTTCCTTATACATGATCTGTGCTTTATCAAATGTAACTATGGTATCTCAGAGGTTGGGAATTAAATGAGCTGATATTTGAAAGCAGTTGGAACAGTGGCCGGCACATAGTAAGTGCTGCACCGGTGTTTGCTGTTATTATCAATCTTATTACTGCAACATGTACATGAAATTAGAGAAAATAAAATGAGAAAGTTTAACCAAACAGACAATTCAGAAGGAATCCCTTGTCTTTCAATATGCCGTCAAAGGACATAGGTGATCTTGAAAGTGGTAAAATGACCAAGGTCAAAAACAAGTTCTGAAGAGCAGAGTGTGGCAGCAGGTGTCTCAGTGACTCTGTGCAAAATGACCTGTGGCCAAAGCAATTCAGAGAACGCTGCAGACTCTTTAGATTTCTCTTATTATGAAATTGTAAAATTTGGGTATTGATGGGAACATTATATAATTGAATGGATAAATGTGCAGTATGTCAATCAGCCAAAAACACTGCATACACTGAATGTAGATTTAATTTATTCCTTCAAAGCTATTGCAAATTAATAGTGCAGATTGGAAATGATGGAACTGTTGTAACATGTCGAAGACTTTCTAGGTGCCAGGTGCTGTCACTTCACATTTATTCCGTCTCTAATCCCTACAATAGCTTGAAGCTCATTTTAGAGATGAGGACAGAGGATATTAGAAAGGCTAATGTAAGTGACGTGTCCAAGGCTACACTTCTAGTCTTTGTAGCTGAGTGATGGAGTGAAGAATAAATTCTGCTGGGCCTTCATTAAAAAACAAACAATATTTGCATTATTGTAGTGAGATTCTTTCAGTCACAAGTGAACAGCTTTAGCAGAAGAGATTGACTAGGTTGTTTTACCTGGGAAGGGCAGGGGTGAGGCTGCCTTGAGACATGGTTGGACCCAGGGACTCCAATGTGTCATCAGATTGTCTCTCTGTCTCTGCCTTTTTTTCTAGGGAAGATAGCCAGTATCAGCTGCAACCCCCCTCACATTATCCCACTTTAACATCTTCAGCAGGAAGATAGACACCTTTCTCACAGTGCCCACACATAAAGCACGGGAGAAGATTACCCTTGGACCAATCCCTGCTGCTGGGTGGATGTGGTACAATGTGGTGCACCCTGACTGGTCAGGTCTGCGTCATGTGATTCCCTCATCCTGTGATGCATCAAAATGTTTCCTATAATATTTAAGATCAAGCTGATTATTAAACCATGGAACTATTAAACAGAAAGATCTTTTCAACTTCTCTGGTCTGTGAGAGAAATGAGAGACAACACTGATTATTAGCACTGCTGACTTTCTTCATTTCCTTTACGCTTCCACCTAAAAGTACTATCTTTTATCACCTGGAAGACTAGGCAACCATTCTGGAATCACTATTTTCATCTGGAGTCCTGTGGAGTGAACACAAAATCTCCTTGACCTGAGCTCTGTATTTATTCTAGTCTCTGCAATCCCAGCCAGAGCCCAGTGCAAGGCCACAGTGGTTCCTAAATCGCCTGTCGCTGGCAGACTCTGAGATTTCCCTAATGTTTCCACCCTATAGTGTTCCAGCCCTTGTGAAATGCCTTGGAGACTAAGCTGGACCTAGTGACTCCTGGTTAGAAACAGAGTATGGTGAAGTGGTAGAATATATATTTGGGGATCAGCAGGGGACAGGATAGGAGGGACCTGGGGTCAGCTGTCTCAAGTTCGGCTGTCCAAGCCAGGCTGGGGAAGCACAGACTCCTGATGGAACCCAGTGACAAATGACCCTGCATTCCTTATCTACCTGAGAGGTGGCTCCTCTAGATGTCAACCTCCACAATCCCTGCCATCACACAGGAGGAGGAGGAGGAAGAGATCCCAGCAGTGATTCGGATCCTGGCTGGAATGAACAGGGTCTCTGTCTGTAAAAAGAGAGAAGGGAGGTGAAGAAACAGGGATTCCCAAATCTAGCAGCTAGTGAGCCCAAACACTGCCCCGGGGAAGCCTCATGGCTGGAAGGATGAGGAAGTAACAGTCTCCAACCTCCCTGTGCTGCCCCATGTGGCCAAGCTCTCCCTTACTCCAACTTAGAATAGTCTCCCAGGGAGCTCACAGTCGTGGACGCTGTAAATCTGTCTCTGCTCATCTCCAGAAGAGACCACCATGGCTAACTCCTCCTGGGAAGTCCTATTGTCTCTATATATTAGTTCTGTTGTGTGCAACAGAAACCCAAATAACAGTGGTATAAACAGGATAGAAGCATGTATGTGTCTCACATGACAGTGAGGCAGGCAGTCCAGGGCAGCTGGGGTGACTCTGCATCACGAGGTTGTCCAGGCATCCATGTTCCTTCTCTGCTGCCCCTGGCATGTTGCTCTTATTAGCATGACCTGAGGTACATAAGGCAATGTCCATTGTCCTTTAGCAGGACAGGGAGAGCAGAGAAGGAAGTGACATTTTCTCCCTTTAAGGACAAAATCTACAACTTCACATCTGCTTCATCTGATGGGCCAGAACTTAGTCAGACAAACACAACCAGCCTCAAGGGAGGCTGGAGAACGAGTGCAGTTTTCAATCTGAATGACCCTGTTCCCACATAAAATTCTATTACTATGGAGTAGGATGATTTATGCTAAACTTAGTGCATTTTTAAAAATCAAGAGTGGCAGAATTCTCTGTATCAATACCTTAAACTGAATCAGATTTGTATGCAAAAAATGGAATAGTCCCAGAATATATTAATTGATAACAAAGATGCAGATAGAATATGCGGTAAAACACCACCTGATAAGAAGGGAAATCTCTCTGCAATCCTGTGGAACCTGGTGACAGTGATTATGTCCAGGGAGGAAATGTGGAAGAATCAGGCATGAGATAAAGGAGGAAATTTCCTTCTCACTGTAAACCCTTTTATATTATATGAATGTTTAAAACATGGTGCCTACATTACCCATTCAAAATAAATTTTGAATTACCCAAGGAAAACCCACATTCATTTAGCAAACATTTATTGGCAGTCACTGGATGGCAGGCTCTCTGCTGGGCTCAGTGAGGGACACATCAAGGAGCTCACAAGGGCATTGAATAACCTGGTCAATGCAACGTGCCAGAATTAGTAGCTGGGAAACAGCTTCCAGGAGGAATCAATGTCTACACTGAGACCTGGCAGAGGAACAGACTTAATCCAAGTGAGTGGGCAAAGGAAACCTTCTAGAGAAAGAGCATCACAAACAAAGGCTCAGATGGAGAGAGAGAACCTGGGGAGGGAGGAGGAACTGTTAGCAGATCAGGGTGGAGATTAGAGAGAGAAAGGCACAAAGACAAAAAGCAGGAGTGGATGGTGACCACGGTCCAGATCACGAAGGCCATCTCAGCCTGAGGAGAACCTCGGCTTTTAACCCAAGAACAACGTGCAGCACATGGCGGCATTGAAGCCAGGGAGAACCCTAACCAGATCCGCATTTTGGAGGAATCTCTCTGGTCAAAATGTGAGAATGAGCTGAGAGACACTGGATTGGATCCACGGAGAAGAAGAGGGGTGGGCAGGGAAAACGTTTGCAAGAACAATAGTGAGAAGATGAGGATAGAGGGAAAAGGTTGAAAGGACCAGAGAGTGCTGAGTGTAAGTTCAAGTGCTTATCATGGAAACAGGATAGTGTGAAAACTGCAGTGGACAAGAGAGGTCCCCAAATGGTCAGCATCCCACCTGGAAAAATAAGGTAAAACAAGAGGCTTGGGCCTGTAGCTTAAGGAGGAGCTGAGTCCATAAGCAGTTGGGTGGTCAGGGGGGAGTTCAATTTAGTGAAAGTCTATAAACACTTATTGATTGCCTACTATGTGCCAGGTGTTGTGCCACCTGTTTGGACATAAAAAACACTGAAGTACATCCCTTTGTGACCTAAATGTCTCATCCTAATGAGGAATTCTGCCAATCCATGACCTTCCAGGAGCCCCACTAACTTTGTCTCATCCCTGTGTGGGAAGTGAGCTGAGACCTGGAGAGGAAGCTTCACCCATTTGGTGCAAAGCTTAGTGGGAAGATTTGGTTAGAGGATACTCATCTCCTAATGTATCTGACTAATCACCACAATAGAATACAGTCACAAGGAAATCACCTGGATGAAGAGGAAGAAACCAACCAAGTGGAATCACAAGAAGTGACTTTGTGGGATCCTGTATGAAAGCTGGAAGAAACAGTGGAGCCCAGGATTTGCCTGGCAGAACGACACATGGAATTAAAAACCAGTTCAGTTTAGTGATGGCGCTTTCCTAGAGATGTAGGAGGTCTGAAAGTAAAGAGGGAAATATCCAGAGAGGACACTTTCTCAGGTTCTCACAAAAGTCAAGAGGAGTCTTTCCAATGACACTGCGATTCTTGCATCCAGGACCGTGCTTTGACAAACACAGCTCAGCTCTGCAGATCATCTTGTCTAACACAGGGCTCACAGTTATAATGATCTCGGTCAGTGATTGTCCATCCTGTGCATGAACACATCCAGTGCAGAGGCCTCGCAACCTCACTTGGTTCCTGCTTTCTCTGACCTGCAATGTCCCTGTGCAGACAGATTCTAAGATGGTGCCCCGCGATCCCTGCCTCCTGGCATTCACACGCTTGTGGAAGGTCCTCCCAAGGAGTATGGGAGGGACCTGTGACCATCTTCTACCCAACATGCCAACGTGACAACAGTGATGTCACTTTTATGATTAGATCGTATAAGATCATGGTGTCCGTCTTGCTAGCTGACTGTTTCATTGGCTCTCTTGGCTTGCAAGCTCTGAGAAAGCAAGCAGCTGTGCTGGAAAGGCCCTCAAAGCAAGGAACTGAAGTCAGCCTCCCACTAGCATCCAGCAAGAAACTGAGGGCTCCAGTCTAACAGCCCACAAGGAACTACTCAGTCCTTTTCCCAATGACAGCCCTTTCCTTTCATTTCTGTTTCATGAAAACACACATCCTATCCTGTCTTTACTACCATAAATGTCAAGTTCTCTTCCTGTCCTACTTGCTTTCCTCTCACCATCCAGGAGGCCCCACTAGGGAGCAGCAGGCAGGGTGGAAGGAAGCGCCCGTGAGCAGCGGTGTGGCTAGAACCCTCCTCTTGTTTTCACCTTGGAGAGCAGATGTTACCAGGAAGTCAGTTGGAAGAAAAGAAGTCAGGGGCAGCAGGGACAAGGAGATGAGTGGACACCTCTGTTTCTCAAGCCCATGTGAGGCTGTGCTTTCGGGCTGTGAAATAAAACAGTGAGGAGTGGACTCTGCATGGCCACTGCTGGCCTTCACCCCTTCAGCATTCTGGAGAGCCCACCTCACACCATAAATGCAAACACTATTGATTCCCTGCAGTCTAGCTGTGACCCTCCCTTCCCACAACCTCCAGCAAACACACTCCATCAGCCAAGAGAACCAACTCTCCTGTCGCTTCAAACCCCATGGGCTCACCTGTGGGAACTGTCAGAAAGGCAATAGACTCTCAACCAGTCTCAGTGCCCAGAGAAGAAAGGGAAGCTGTCGGAGCCCACAGGAGAAGACGACCCTTAATGAGGGACGGGTACAGCGTACAGGACTCAATATAACAGAGCGGGAACTTGGGCTCAGCAGTCAGACTGTTTCCTTAGAGTCACGGCTCAGCCCAGTGAAAGTCAGTTAACCTCTCAGTGGCCTCAGTTTCCTTGTCTGTAAATGGGGCTGGCAGCTGTCCCTATCTCATAGGGTTCATATGAGGTTTAAATTATTTAATTCACGTCAATTTCTTACTATCTCACTGAGGACAGTGCCTAACTCTTTAATTTAGTCAGAATCCTGGAAAAGGAGAACGTCCCACTATTGAGTTCCTATTTCCTTCTTCCAAGTGTGATGAGGACCAGTTCTCCAACACTCATCGCCCTGAGCCTCCTCTTACTTGCCTGCAGATAGAGAGCTGCTCTGTCCCTTACTAATTATGGGCTGGGGATGGAGGAAAGCAGGAAAAGGCCAGGGTGGGGCCAAGGATGAGGAGGCCTCAGAGCAACACACACATAAACACACATAAACTCACACACACCCAAACCCACATACAAACACCCATAAATGCTTATATACACACATGTACACACACACCCTCCCACAACCCACACACACACATGCACCTATACATGCTTATATGCACACACAAAACACACACACACATGCTCACACAAACATATCCATACATGTTAATATGCACACGTGAATCCACACAGACAGACAAACACATGCACACCACACACTCGCTTCAGAATTGGGGCCTGGCTTATTCTCACTTAATCTCTTATAAGAAATTTAGGGTCCTGAGGGAGAAGGACCTGAGAAAATTTGTCCCACCAGAAAGAGATCCACTCCCCAGGCACTCTGGTACTTTCTGGATCTCATGTGGCCCTGCTCCTGGCCCTGCTCCTAAACGAGCAGGGGATCTGACCTCAGATCAAGATCCTGGAGTCCGGAGGCTGCCACATGCACTGGCCCACCCTGGGAATTGGGGTTCTTGGAGTCCAGCAGGCCACCAGCCTCCCACCTCACTTGCTGCTTCTCAGCCTGCCCTCCCACAGCCAGGGGTCCCTTCGAGACTTTGCTGCACGAAAGGATGTCTGCACATTGGCTCCACAAGCAGCAGGGACAGGAGGTGCTACTCAGCCCCTTGGGATGAGACACTCTTAGATCAGAATGAGGAAACCCAGATCCTCCTCCTCACCTGAGCTCTTGTCCTGTGACCACAGTTCCAGTGAACTCAGCTCCCAGGAGATCCTAGCTGGCAAATCTCACCCCACACCTTGCTGAACTCTAATCTCTGCCAGCTTGCAATTTCTTTCTTTTATGCTCTTCATTTACCCAAATCTTACACATCTATCAGGTTCTATGAAAATTTCTATCCATCTCATTCATGTAACTCCCTGACCACTGGAGTGTCTCACCTATGGACTTCCGTAAACTATTTCGTCTGCTTCTCATTTAATGTTTAAGGAGGTTCCAGTCTTTGACATCACTTGGTGCATCCAAGGGCCAATAAAGTGTTCGCAGAAGTATGGGTGCCTCCACATATTAACTGTAAGGCTTTGAGGGAAAACATGAGATTGAAGCTTTGTTGCTCCCACATCCAGCACCCAAAAGATATATGCTTGGCACAAAGTTATGAGCCATTGACACTGCTGAATATTGAGTGAGTTAACATCAAACAGATCCTGGCCCCTTGTGACCAGACTGGCCCAGCCTACAGATGGAGGGCTGCTCTGTCAAGTGACAACTTGTGCACACTTGCCTTGCCCAGCCTGACTCTTTGGGTGAGGTGGTAAGTACTGCTCTCCCCTGCTTTCTCCCAGGCACCTACCTGCTTGATTTGGTGGATGCTCTTTGTTCAGACCACGACCCATGGTTTGGTTGTAGCATTGCTGCACATTTCCCAGATTGAAAGGGAAAAATCTTTCCTGGCTTGTGAAGATCTTGGTCTCATCATCAAAGGAACTTGGCTCCTCCATCAACCACTGAATACAAGACTTCACCTTCCTCTCACTGTCATCGTAGATGGAAGGGTTGGTCATCCATGAAGCCAAAGGCAGTAAATGCATGGACTTTTGGACCCGGCCTGGACACAGCCAAGTAGAAATACTGCAGAGAATGTGACCCTGAGGTAGGAACCAGAGAAAGTAGATCAGAGGAAGCTCCAGTATTTATTGAGTGAAGACCCAGCTCCCAATGTGTGAGGAATGAGTGTGTACGTCTATGTGTGTGTGAGTATGTTTGTGTGTGTCTAATAGGAGAAACAGGACACAACATAAAACATTGGGAAGACAATTGCACAACAACTTCCTGCACAATTGAATTCAAATCCCACACAGAGATGCACTGAGAGAACTCAGAGAAACACAGAAAACTGTTAGTACAACATCTCAATAAGAAAAGTCCTACGAATGAGTTGCTCTTGAGTAGGGCTTCAACAAGTGGAGGGATCTGGAGTAGGGGAGAAATTTTAGAAATATTCTCAGGGCTTGGACTGAGGTGTAAAGAACCTAGAAATGGGACCCTCCTCCAGGTCCCCTGCTATGATGGTGCAGCATCTCAATCCCTGATGGTTCCCTCACTCTCCCCACTAATGTCCTCCTTCATGCACATCACCTTTGGTGTCACTGTGGAAACCCCGCTGGCCTCAGAGTCAGGGAGCTCCAACCCTGCCACACTCTGTTTCCTGGGGAAGTGACTTCCTTCTGTGGGCTCAGCTTCTTTATTTCTAAAATAAAGTCAGGGAGGGAGTCAAACAGGCTGAGGACAGGAGGAGTCTGTGTGCCCTGGCCGACCCCATCCCAGGGTTCGACAATAACACGAGTCAACACCAATTACTTAGCTGAATCTTTGTCTATAACTCTAGAAAGGGAGAGGGGAAAGGAACAGTGTCTACTTTCCCTCCTTAGAGGAAGGTTTAATGTCAGAGTGGGTAAAATTATTGTTTCTTTTCTCTTCTCTGGGGTTCTCCCATCTCTCCCAGCTTAACCACTCCCTGTTGCAGCAGGTAGAAGATCTGAGGCAAAACCCAGGTTTTTCCTCCCACCCTCCCTCCCTTCCTTCTTCACCATGTGCTGTGTTCAGGAGGAATTCTCTTGGTGTTGATGTTTGGAGGGAGATAAGGCAGACAGGACTTACTTGCGTCTCAATCACATATCTACACGTCACACCTGAGGAGACAGGAGAACAGCAGAGGGGAGGGAACAATTCATATTGCTCAGTGGGCTTGAGAAGAAGACAAAATGATTTCCATTCATTTTTTTCCTACCCAAATACACCTTTCACCTCAGTGTTCACTCCTACCATCCAAACCAGTGAACTCTTTCCTTGTTATATCACGTGAAGGTCCTGGGGGTGGCAGAAGGCTCACGGGACTGTGGGGCCTTCATACACTGTTAACTGATATGGTTTCCTGTGCTGTGACCCAAAGTCGTCCTTGATTACACTGGAAGAGGACAGAGAAATAAGTACATCATATGAGGTGCTGGGATTGCAGGTGAGTTTTTCTTTTCACTTTAAAAGTTCTTTCATTGTTGCTATAATGATGTTGTGCAGTCAGAAAAAATTGGGAGAAGGAGACAGAGTTGCCCTGGGCTTTTATAATGCAAAGAAAGAACCAAAACACAACCGGAGCCAAAAACAAAACAACACAGGAATTTAAATGTATTATCCAATGTAATCCATTCACAACTCTGTAAGTTGATTAGGTATCATTATCCCACCTTGACTAACAAAGGTTAGGAATGAGACCCGGAAGTGCTCAGCCCAAGGTCACACAGCTAGTGGAACCCAAGTCCTCTGACACCTGGCCTGGTGCTTGATCTACGATGGCAACTTGAGTGAGGAAGGGGCCTCAGAGATTGGGTGGTAGATGCCTAAACATTGTCAAAATTCTCTATACAACATTCAGAGTGAGTGGTTGAATCTCTTTAGCGATAGAGAGCTCACCGCTTACCAAGGAAGCCCATTCTATGGTTAAGCCTTAGTTTAAAAAAACACACACACACACAAACAAAAGTTCTTTATCATGAACACAATCCTGTCTCTCTGAATCTTCTGCAGAATGACCAACTTCCGATCTCTACAATCAAACAGAATAAATATACTTCTTCACATAATAGCCTTTGAAGTATCTGAAGATTCTATAGTCATAAACAAGGTAAATTGCATCAAAATAAATGGCTGTTTTCAGTAGGAAGCTTGGTCCAAATGTCCTAGCCCACCATTGCTAGAAACAAGAAGACCTCTTGAGCTACTTTTTGGGGAACTGTATTAAATTATCAACGCAGATTATACTGACTTGGGGCTTGATATCTGCCAGACACTGGGGATGAATTAATGAGCAAGTCAAATGTGCTCTGTGGGTTTATATACTAAATAGTTGAGCTGGAGAGATAGGCATTTGGAATATAGAACAAGGATGCCCACTCTAGACCGGAAGCAGCTCAGGACATCCTCCCTAAGGAGGTGACGTTTGAACCGAGCCTGAAGAAGAACAGGAGTTGACAGGGGAGCTGTGGTTTATATAGAGGAAAACAACTGGGGAGAAGTCCTGGATACTGGACAGTGTGGCGGGTTCACAGGACTGATCAAGTCCAGGGAAGCTGGAGGCAGCTGCAGCGTGGTGCTGAGGAGTGCAGGCCTCAACCTGGACCACCTAGATTCTAGTATTTCCTCCACCACCCACCTAGCTGTGTGACCTGGGCAAGTTTCTTACCGCCTGTGCACTGCAGTCCTCACCTGTGAAATGGGTGATGTTTCAGGGATGTGGTGACGATTAATTGAGTTGATACATGTGAAGAGCTGAGAACAGTGTCTGGAACATTTTGATGTTCAACTCATGTTTGCTCTCATGGTTGGAGGGAAACAAGGTTGGAGAGAGAGAGCAGGCTGATGATAGAGGCCAGGCCTGGTGAGCCCTCTTTGGCTGGCCCGGTAAACAGAAAAATGAAGATGAGAGTCTATTTTGGGAAAGGCCACTCTGGCGCAGCGTGGAGAAGAGATCTGAGAGAGTGAGAACATATCTGCGGGGCCCAGTTGGAGGCTGTTGCAGGGGCCCAGCAGTAGTGGCACGTGTTATTCCTCTCCATCCTAAACAACTCCTCTTCTCATCTTAATTCCTTTGCACATTCCTAACCACGTCCTCCTCCTGTCACAGAGTCAGAGTTAGTTAAGAAGGGATTGCTGAGCACAGCTTGGACAGAGGTCATGTACACTGGGTCCACTCTTGGGAACCTGCTGAAAGAGATACCTGCATTGTCTGCATGGAGCACACGAAGGACCCTGTGAGCATCTTCTGTGGCTTCAGCTTCTGCCAGGTCTGCATCACTGAGTGCTGTGTCACTCTTACATCCACTAAGGGAGCCATGTGCTGTCCACTCTACAAAAAGCCATTTCGGGAGGGGGGGACATCAGGCCTAGTAGGACTCTGGCCAGTTTGGTCTCCATCCTCCGAACACTGGAGCCCAGGAGTAAGAATCCAGCACAAGAAGTTTGGTTCTGCGAGCAGAACAAGGAAAGGGCCTTTTTCTATTGCTTGGACAACCAGCAATTCCTCTGTGTGGTTTGCAAAGATCTCATAGAGCACAAAACCCCATCAGTGCTGCAGAGGGCGGATGACGCCAGGTCTTACAGGTAGGTAAACCCTTTCACTGCTTGGTCTAAACTTGGGACAAAATTGTGGTGGTTTGCTCTCTTATCGGCTTTAGCACTACTACAGAAAAATAAACTACTGTATTCTAAACACAATTCTGAATGAAACGAGACCTTCCTTTCAATCCTGGAGTATATTGGTAAAAGTTACTTCTGTCCGCATGCTACTTCACTTCTAAAATTCTCAGGCAACAGAAGGCATCACACTTCCTCTGCTTGCAGTATAGAAACATTAGTGTTGCTCTAAGAGTTCACATGCCCTCCAAAATCCTCTTGAGATTTCTGGGTGTGAAGGAAGTATAATTTGTCACAAACTGAAAAAGGCAAAAAGATGCTGAATAGCTAGAGCTTTTACTTGAGGTGGACCGTGCTATTTTGGCAGATAAAAACACTATTTTATTCCTAGAAAAAATGTAACCTTGATCTAACCATCAGGTATTTTTTGGCTGAGCTGGCAAAATCTAACTCAAGCTTGTCAAAATGGGGACTCATTGTCTTATTGGACAAGCTAAAGGAAAAGCAGGTTTGCGAGGGAACCTGCAGCCAAGCCTGGGTCCCCTCTGCTCCTCCTGCTGGAAGCCATGGAGCCACCTGTCTGGGAGGACCGTCCTGGACAAAGACTGAGGCCACCAGCCACTACAAGTCTGTCTCCGGTGAGTCTGTTCTGGGCCCTGGGTTGAATTTGATCATAAAGTTTTAAGCCGTGGATGACAACAACATTCCTAGAGGTGGGAGCCAATAGCAGAAGACTTGTTTTCTCTCCAAAAAGTTCAAGCCACCTCACAAAAATGTTATTAACAGAGCGAAAATGAGGAATCAAGGTTAGATATCAAAAGCATGTCAATTTTTAGGAGAACTGTTATCGCAAGTCAGATAATAGGTAAATTATTATTATAGCAGTTGGGATGAATTGCAGGAAGTCAGTTCACCTCGTGAACATAAGCACATACGCTGGATAAGCTGTCAGGGTAAGGCCTGTGTGCACACGGCTAGGAGACCTATTTAGGGTTCATAGTCAATGCAGACAGCGCTACTTCTGGCCTGGGGACTTCTGTACAAGATCAATACATATTTGTGAATGAAATCATGAAAGATTCTCAAAAGTGTGTGTTGGGGAGCACCTGTGTTTAAAATAGAGTGTGCGGGCCTGGCCCGGTGGCACAGCGGTTAAGTTTGCACGTTCAGTTTTGGCGGCCCAGGGTTCGCCGGTTCGGATCCCAGGTGCGGACATGGCACCGCTTGGTACAGCCATGCTGTAGTAAGCATCACACATATCAAGTAGAGGAAGATGGGCATGGATGTTAGCTCAGGGCCAGTCTTCCTCAGCAGAAAGAGAAGGATTGGCAGCAGTTAGCTCAGGCCTAATCTTCCTCAAAAAAAAAAAAAAAATAGTGTGTGGGAAAAGTTTGAGATTCTCTGGTGGAGGAAATAAAAACTTAGACATAAGATTTTTAAAAGAAATGGTGATTTTCTATTTCTTTTAGGGGCCATGGCCATCCACCCAACAGAGACCAAAGGACACCTAGGATTTTTGTGAACCACAGGCTGAGGCATCCACTTCACTCACAAATGGTTCTGCGACAGCAGCCACAGAAAGTGGCTAATGGAAGGAAATTAACGGATAGACATACATAGAAAGTCCCCTTTCCTCATTAGACAATGCAGGAAACAGGAAAAGTAAGGTCAGCCTCTAGTGGTCATATCAGAGCTGCTCTTCTATCTGAGGTAGCCAAGTGACAGAATGCAAAACAACCTCACCTTCTGAGACTCACTTCTCCCCTGTAAAGGAGAAATAACACTTTCCCTGTTTGACTCTCATAGTTGTCATGAGCCTTAAATATGTTCTCTGTAAATTGCAAGATCCTATGTAATCTAAGTTGTTTTAACAGTATTCAATAATAATAATGTTGACTCCTCCCATCTTCTGGAGGAGGAAACTGAGGAACAGATTGCTGAAGTGATTTGCTCCGAGTCTAGCCAGGGGTAGGTTATGATCCTCCTATTTTCGTTCCATGGAGCTCTGACCCTCAGTCTCTTTCTCTAGAATGGAAGAGGTCCTGCAGTGGGACACTGCTCACCCAAAGCTCTGTGTTTCTGAGGATGAGAAATACGTGACTATGAGAGGCTCTCCACTAAGACTGTCTGCTCATTCCAAGAGACTGAAGACCAACCCCTATGTTCTGGTTCAAAGGGCTACTCCTCTGTGCCCACTGCTGGATGGTGGAACTGCCATACTAGGGAGATCGCATCCTTGTGGTGGCTTGAGGGTCAGTGAGAAAAAAGAGAAGGATCTCCCTCTGCCAGAAGGAGGTTATCTGGGCTGTGAGAGTCGCTAGGGGACGGTCCTGGGCTCTCACAACCCCAGAAACCAAACTGATCCTGGAGGAAAATCCTAGATGGTAAACTAGATTTCAGGAAGTGTCAAATGACATTTGCTAATGCAGAAAAAGAGGCCACTATTGTTACTTTTGAGGGTTCTTATATAGGGAAATTATCCTATTCTTAGGCTCTAAGGAGCAGGAGCACAGCTGACCCTGTACCCCTGAGATGGGCTGCCTTTCTCTTGTCCTCTCATAGAACCTGATCACAAATGGGTTCATTACCAGGGTCAGTGGTTCCTACCACATTAGGTCCACAGTGACCATCAGTGAAAGGACAGATGCGGCAGACTCCCTGTCAACACATCCATGTGATTCTTAAGGATGGCAAGAGCTCTGTGCTCTCCACATATCAGCTGGATCTGCCTCAGTGATTCCCAGTAGAGGCCATGGTGTGTGTGTTCCAGTCCCTAAACATCATCATTCCATTTCCAGCCCACAGCCCACCACAGCCCAGATTTCCCACTATCTAAAACAGCAGTCCTCAAACCTGAGGACACAGAAAACCTAGGGTGCTTGTTGAAAACGCAGATTCCTATCTCTACCTCCAGACAATTCGACACAGTACCCCTGGATCAGAGCTTGAGAATTTGCTTTTTGAGATAAGCCCAGGTGTTTGGACATCACACAATAAGAATATGATGTTAGAGCATCTGAAATTCTAGTGTGGAGGCAAATGATGTGAGGGTCTTGTTAAAATGCAGATGCTGATCCTTTAAGTCTGGTGGTCCTGAAGTTCATTCTCATGGGCAGGAAACACGGAACATAAGAATTGCACTTTAGTCTAGGTTGTTTAATCTTCTCTATAAAAGGGTTCATCATGTGATGTGCCCTTCAAAATCCAGTGTTCAAAAGCCCAATGACTTAACCACCCAGAAGGTCCATTACCAAAGGCCCATGATCTACATGCTTCAGTCACTGTCGCTTTGTGTGCTTTATGGCCAATCAATAGTCTCCTCAACTGCACAGAGTCTCCAGTGTTTTGGGCTGTCAGCAGTTTACCATCCAACAGTGGATGGCTGCAGGGCTCCTTTGGATCTGCCACAGTGCAACAGATGGGCAGTTCTCTCAGTGAATCCCATGGGGGAAGAAAAAAGGGCAAACAGACCTTCAGTTAGAGCTCAGAAATTAGAAGAAGGAGAAAAAAGAGCAGAAAGAAGATTTGAAGAAATCATGTTTGGAACTTCTCCAAATTCAGTGAACAACTTTAGCATATAGATCCAAGAAGCTCAACATACACCAAAGGAGAGAACAACAAAGAAGGCCACACCTAGGCTCACCAAAGTCAAACTGATGAAAATCAAAGAAAAGAAAACCTTGAAAGCATCAAGAGATAATGCATTTTACACACAGGATATGATGGTTTTAAAATGTTTACAAATTCTTTAATATTCCTTCCTTCAAAAGACAGAACTACTTCCTCTTCCTATGAGTGTAGACTCGATTCAGTGACTCTCTTCTGAAGAACACAATAAAGAGGAAGCAACTTCAGAGGTTAGGTCATAAAAGAGACTCTGGTTTTCTGTTCTCTCCTCCTCTCTTCCTCTCTTTCTCCCTCTCTCAGATCATTTGCTTGGAAGAATCCAGGTCCTAATCAAGGAACTTCTGACATTTGCCTGACTGGCTATGAAAATTTCTATGGACAAGTGACTCCTTTCTGCCTCCCATTTCATCCATCTTTAAATGTCTATAGTGCTTATCCCTTCATCTGTCCCATAGCTGCATATTAGGTCCGTTGTGGGAGGGAGTAGGTAACTCGTCTCTTTAGTCACAGGTCTTCAGTCCATGAGGAACTCTATGTGAAGAGCTTCACTTACAGAAATACACTCAATGAGCCTTATCTGCACCTCGATCTAATTTAGATGGAGATTCTGGACTTTTCACTGATTCTGCAATGGGATGAGATTTTGGGGTCCTTGGGTGGGAAGCATTTTATTTTGCATGTAGAAAGTGACAAAGATTCCCTCTTTGACCAAACATTAGTTAGGCTCCTCTGAGCCCTCTTTTCAACTAGGCTTTGACTTGTGGGCTTCGATATCCATCTTTGCTTCATCCAGTTTTAGCAGAAATCCTGTCAAGTCAGTTTAGTGAGAATCCCTCACCCTAGATATCTGGTCAAATTCCTCAGCCCCCACTAGGCCCCAGGTGATATAAGATCACTCTGGCCTACCTTCAGCACGAATACTGTTAGGTCAGTTTAGCAAGAATTACCCTATCCACTTAGGAATCTTCTATCAACTAACGCCCTCCTCCTTGGTCATCAATCCCCATTTTTCCTCATTGTATTTGTAGTTGAGCACAGTCTCTCTCCCCTACTGCAAAACCCCTGCTGCAGTGGTCCCTTGAATAAAGTTTTCCTTACTGTTCTTAATAAGTGTCAGATAATTTTTATTTCTTTGATAGAGGAATGTAAATAATTACATTCCAGCCAGAAGATGGACTGTGGTGGTTTTCAAAATGTCCGCAAACTCTTTAATACACAAGAGATAGTGACTAATTTCCTTCCCCATGAGTGTGAGCTGGATTTCTTGGCTCAATCCTACTGAATAGAAAATAGAAATCCCCATGAGTGTGAGCTGGATTTCTTGCTTCAATCCTACTGAATAGAAAAGAATAGAAGTGATGGTGTGCAACTTCAGAGACTGGGTCTTAAACAGCACTGTGATTTCCTATTGGGTCTACTGTCTCTTGGGTCGCTATTCTGAGGTAAGTCACCTGCCATGTTGTGTGGACACTCAGCTAAGGAGATATTCACATGGCAAGGACTTGAGGCTTCTGTCAACAAGCATATGAATAAGATTTGAAGTGGATCCTTCCATGCTAATCACGTTTGTCAGTTCTGGGCAACATCTTGATTGCAAACTTATGAGACACCCAGAGCTAGAACCACCAAGCTAAGCCACTCCTTCTTCTCTCACCCACCAGAAACATGTGAGGTAATAAATCCTCACTGTTTTAAGCTGCTAAGTGTTGGAGTAATTTGTTACAAACAAATAGATGAGCAATGAACAGGGAAAAAATATCCCAGTGAGTGACTGATTTCTCATTAGACACAAAGGACACCAGAAGAAATTGGAGCAATATACTCAAAGTCCTGATAGAAAAAAAGGTTCCAAAGGAGAATTCTATATCCACTGAAACTATCCTTCAAAATAAATGTGATTTTTTGAATTGTTTATATTGTTTTTAGAATTTCATTTTAATTTTCCAATTAGGTTTTTTTGGGGGTATTATTTTTATTTTTATATTAGTTGTCTTAGAGATTACACTATACATTCTTAACTTTAGACACTCTACTTCCAATTACTAATGTACTATTTCACATAAATTTAGAAGCCTTGAGACCATTTAGGCCTCTATCCCATGTCCATCTTTTTGTTATAGGTGATATATATAATACATCTATGTAGGTTACAATCCCCACAAGAAAAAGTTGTAATTTTAGTTCAAACATTTATATGTGTAAAAGGAACCAAAAAAGGGTCAAAGAAAAAAAGAGAAATGGCCTTTTCCATTTACCCAAATATTTTTGATGCACTTCATATTTTCTGAGAGTCTGAGTTTCCATCTGGTATCATTTGCCTTCAGTCTGAAGAACTTCCTTTGCCATTTCTTATAGTGCTAATCTGTTAAAGACAAATTCCTAATTTTTTTTATCTAAAAATATCTTTCTTTTGCCTTCACTCTTGAAGGACATTTTTGCTGAATATACAATTCTGGATGGACAGTCTTTTCTTTCATGTCATTAAAGTTGTTCCACTTTCTTCTGCCTCTCTGTTTTCTGATGAGAAGTCATAAGACAGTAAAGGAGGCACGAAAGAACCAAAACCAGAAAATATCACGATAGATGTAGTATCTCTCACATCAACAACTACCACATGAACTTCATGGATCACCACTCCAATGAAAAGGCAGAACTTGTCGGAATAGGTTAAGAAACAACACCCAACTATATGCTGCTTACAAGCAAGGCTCTTTCGATATAAAGACACAGGTTGATAGTAAATTGATAGAAAAACATGCGTTGTATAAGTAGTGACCGTAAGGAGGCTGAAGTGGCGGTATTAATATCAGAAATAAAAGAGATTTCAAAATAGAATGCATTGCCAGAGATAAAGAGAAATACTACATAAAGACAAAATCTAATGGATTGAGAAATTTCACAATTACAGACAGAAAGGAGATCAGCAGTCATCTAAGGCTGGGAGGAGAGAGAGAAGATCAAATACAAAGGAGCATGAGGAAGCTTTTTAGGATGAGCGGATGGTTCTATATGTGGGCTGTGGTAGTAGTTCTGAGAGTGTAGACAATCAATTACTGATATTCAGCCAACTGTTCATGTAAAGTTGTTTAATTTTATTTTATGTAAAGAACTTAGATTTTTTAAATTGTGGAGAAATAAGGGAAAGTAAAGAAAGTTTTGGATAAACAAAAACTGAGAGAACTCATGGCTAGCAGTCCTGCAATAAAGTACTTTTAAAGGAAGTCTGCCGTGCTCAAGGGAAATGACACTAGGTGATAACTCAGATATACAGAAAGGAATAACCAGCAACCGCTCCTATATTTTACTGGCTGTAGTTCAATGTTACCTTAAGCAGATGGTGAAAAGTTAAAAATGCAGGATTCGAGTCTTACAAAAACAGTAAAAAATTAATGGAAAAAATATAGCTAAAAAGTCACTAGAAGAGATAAAATCATAAACAAAAAGAATTTGCTTGAAACAAAGAAAGGTGGAAAAGGAGGCACAGAAACAAATAAGAAATGAGAAAAATCAAAAACAAATAGCAAAATGATAGACCCAAATTCTACCATATTAATAATCATATTAAATATAAATTGACTAAAACTCCAATCAAAATTTTGAGATTATCACACTGGATAAATATCAAGACAGATTATATGCTCTATATCATAGTAAAACTTTAAATACAAAGCCAAAAATAAGCTAAAAGTTAAAGGGTGAAGGAATATGCCATGTAAATAGAAAGAATAAGATAACTGTAATGTCTGTATTACTATGAAGTGAAACAGACTTTAACATAACCAGTATCTCTAGAGACAAAGAAGGACTTTTTACAATGATAATAGGTCAGGATCACAAGAGGACAGAAGTGATAAATGTATGCATACCTAACTACAGAGCTCCACAGCAGATGAAGCAAAAAGTGGCAGACAAATTAACAATTATATTTACAGATCAATACTCCTATCTCATTAACAGAACAAGTAACAAAAAACAAGGATAAAGAAGACTTAAACATATTGTGAGTCAACTTGACCTAAATCACATGCATGGAGTATCACATTCAGCAAGAACAGAATAGACATTTTTTCCAAGTGTGAATGGAACATTCATAAAAATAGAACATATTCTGGCCCTTAAATAAGTCTCAATAAATTTAAAGGGATTGAAATTATAGTGTATATTCTCTGACCACAATGACATTAAATTAGAAAACCATGACATGAAGTTATGCAGAAAATCCCCAAATATTTGGAAATTAATAAACAGATTTCAAAGTCATGGGTTACCATGCGTTAAAGAAGAAATCACAAGAGAAATTATATTTATTTTTAATTGAATCAAAATATAATTTTCATTTACATTAGGATAGGGTGCTGGCCCAGTGTCCTAGTGGTTAAGTTCATGTGCTCTGCTTTGGTGGCCCAGGGTTCCCCAGTTCAGATCCTGGGCGCAGACCTAGCACCACTTGTCAAGCCATGCTGAAGTGACATCCCACATGAAGGAACCAGAAGAACCTACAACTAGGATATACAACTATGTACTAGGGCACCTTGGGGAGAAAACAAAAGAGGAAGATTGCCAACAGATGTCAGCTCAGGGCCAATGTTCCTCAGAAAAAAACATTTGTAGGATGCAGGAATAGCGGTGTTTAGAGAGAAATTTAGAACATGAAATGGACAATAAGAGACTATTCTGAACAACTTAAGCAAATAGATTTGATAACTAATATTAAATGGACAAATTCCTTTAAAGACACAAATTACCAAACTGCATTAGGAAACCTAAACAATTGGTATGAATAAAGAAATTAAATTCATAATTTAAAAATACTCCACAAAGAAAACTCCAGGCTCAGATGACTTCCCTGGTGAATTCCACCAAACATTTAAGTATCAACACCAGTCCTAAACAAAATCTTGGAGAAAATAAGGGAGAGAGAAACACTTGCCAAATCATTTTATGAGATTAATATTATGCTGATACCAAAACCAGACAAAGATACTAAAACTTCAGACCAAAGTCTCTCATGAATCCTAAAGGAAATATCAGCAAATTGAATCCAACACATTATCAACAAGTAAGTTTTTTGAGGTTTTTTTTTAGGAAGACTGGCCCTGAGCTAACATCTGTGCCCATCTTCCTCTACTTTATTTGCGGGACACCTGACACAGCATGGCTTGACAAGCAGTGCATAGGTCTGTGCCCAGGATCCAAACTGGCAAACCTCAGGCCACTGAAGTGGAGAGCACAAACTTAACCACTTTGCCACTGGACCGGCCCCTGACCAAGTAAGTTTTATCTCAGGATGCAAGTTTGGAGGAATATGTAGCCATCAATCTAATGTATCATATTAATAGAATAAAGAACAATAACCATAGGATCCTCTCCATGCAAAAAAATAAATAAATAAAGCATTTAAAGCAGACAGTACCTATTCATGACAAAATCTCTCAGCAAACTAGGAATAAAAGGCCACTTCTTCGATTTGATCAATGGCATCAATGAAAAACCTACAGCTGACATCAAACAGTTTCACTGATGACTTTCTACTCAAGATATTGAACAAGGCAAAGATATTGGTTTTCTTCATTTCTATTACACACTGTACTAGAGATCCTAGCCAGAGCAGTAAGGCAATAAAAAGAAATAAAAGGGATACATGTTGTAAACAGAAGTAAAGTCTTAATATGCAGCTGACATGATTGTGCTCACAGAAATTCCTCAGGCAAAGAAGGCTTCTAGGACTAATAGGTGAATTTAGCAAGATTGCAGGGTATAAGGACAATTGTATTCTATGTACCAGCAATGCAAAATTAGGAAAATGAAAAATTTTAAATTCCATTTATAATAGAATCAAACAAAATATTTAGGTATCAATTTAAAGAAAGTGTGTAAGATTTGTACACTGAAATCTACATAGCACCAGTGAGGGAAAGTAAATAAAAACTAAATAGATGGAGAGAAATACCATATTCAAGGATTGGAATACTCCTTCTCGTTAAGGCATCAGTTCTCCCCAAATTGATCAATAGATTAAATGCAACTCAATCCCAAATTCTAAATGCCAATCAAAACTCTAGCACGTTTTCTAAAAGAAATGTTGAGCTTATTATATAATTTATATGCAAATACAAGGACTCTGAAAAGTCAAAATAATTTTTTCGAAAAGAAGAACCTTGGAGGATGCACACGACTTGATTTCAAGGCTGACTACAGGCTCCAGTAATCAAAGTGAAGTGATGTTGGCATGAGGACGGTCTGGATCAATGGAGTAGAACTAAGAGTGAAGTACAACCACGCATACATGCTCAGGAAAAGCAGGAAAGGTAATTCAACGGGGAAAGGGTAGTCTTTTCCACAAATGATGCTGGAGCAAATTGACACACAGAAAAGAATGAACACCGTACACAAGAACTAACTGGAAATGGAGCACAGACCTAAACACAACATCTGAAATCACTAAGCTTCTAAAACAGTGCTATCCAAAAGAAGAATCACTGGAACCTCAAATTTGAGCCACAGATGTAACTTAAAATCTTTGGTAGCCAGATATAAAAAAGTAATGGTTGAAAATAATTTTAATATTTGATGTAACCCAGAGCAATCAAAGGATAATTTCTGCACATAAACAATAAAAGATTATTGATGAGATATGTTACATTCTTTTTCTCATACTTTACCTTTCTGGAAATTGTTCTGAGCCTCCAGGAGCTGAAAATTCTTGAATTTTATGTCCTGTCAAGGGTGACTTTACTCCACATCCAGTTATGCTAGGGTTTGCTGACCACATCAAATTCACTTACCCCTGAAACTCGATGCAGGAGAGAGTGAGCACAGAGACAGAGCTGGGGTAGAACCCAACTTCAGCTTCCTCCCTCCTCTCCCAGCTTTCCTCCACTTAACGAGCCCTGCATCCTCCTCCAATCTCCAGGATTCCATGAATCTCACAAATGGGGAGCAAGTCATGAGATATATAAACCCAGATCCCCACAATTCCTCTGCAGGAAGTCCTTCCTGTAGTCTGCCCACTCCCATTCCTGCTGGAGCCTCAGTGCTTCCCCAGTAGAGCCCCAAGTCTGTGCAGAGGGTGATCCCAGAACGCGCTTCCTCCCTATAACCACAGGGCTCACTCCCTCACCCCCTTCAGGACTTAGCTCAAATGTCACCTCTCAGGAAAGCCTCCCATGAGGATAATATTTAAAATTACAACCGGTTCCCTCATCTTCCCTACTCTGTTCTTTTCAGCACATAAGCTCCATGAGGGTAGGGTTTTGCCTGAGTTGGTTTGATACATCCCAAAGGACGAAGGATAGTGCCTGGCACAGGGCAGATGCTCCACAAGCATTTGTTCATGAAGGAAGAAGTGTAGGGACGAGATCTCCTCAAAGCTGTGACTGACACAGGAGAGGTGAGCGGTTCCCTGGCAAGTGATTGGGGGAGGAGCTGCTCATTGGCTTATGCCAGGCCAGAGCCGAGCAGACAGAAGGCCACACAGAGCCCCGCCACACTTCCCATGCAGCCAAAGCACACGGTCAGGGACGAAGTCAGACCACCAGCTGCCTCCGCAGACCCCTGCACTCCAAGGGCACCCTGGATAGCCACCAGGATTCTTAGGTGGAGAAGTCCTCCAGGTTCCAGTCTCATCTCCAGAATCAGCTGATTCTGTGCAGCTGGAAGGCGTGGCTCACCTGCAGCCTGTGGGACCCTGGGAGCCCTCCCCTGACCTGTGACCTCCAAACTCCTAGGTCATTCGGCAGGCCCAGAAATTAGATTTGGGTCCAGGACTCCAAGACCTTCAATTTCAGGGGTTGGAGGTGGCAGGCAGCAAGGACCGAGGGATCAAAATAGTAGGTCAGTGTCTACTTAGGTCCACAAAGGGGAAGAAGAGCAGGGTGCCAGGGTCTTGGTCTCCAGGGGCTGAGGTGTAGAGGAGGGGCACACTCCAGGCTCCAAAGAGTGAGGGGTTTAACACCTGGGCAGGAGCTCACCCTTGGTGTCCTTGGATATGGTATTCAGATCCGTGGTCCTGGAGGCCTGGAGAATGGGGAGGAAACCATTCGGGTTCTGAGGGAAATGTTACATAGAAGCCTGGGCCCCGAGTCATCACTGATCTCCTTGTAGCCCACTGTAGTCTCCAGACTCCATCCCGTGTCCTGACCTCCATCCTCCAGGAACACAGCCTCCATGGCCACCAGAAGCTGGACAGCTCCCCATGCCTGGCCTGGGTGCACTCTTTATGGAGCAGCCGTTCCTCTTGTCTTAGCAGATAAAGAGAAGATCTACAGGTAGCTGAGGGCTGTGAAAAAACGATGGACTTGGACATGGCTGTGAAGTCATCATGCAAGGAGTGGGATGCTGGAAACCCAGGAATCAGGGCCAGGGCTGTCCCCTCCAGGGAGGTACAGGCCTGGCGCTTCCCTCCTCTCAGTTCTTTCATTCTCTCAGTAACCCCAGCATAAGGTGGTCAGGGCTTGAGGGGAGCGTCTTGCTCTGGAAGAGAGGAAGCCCCTTAATCACCTCCCCCCTCCTCTTCTCTGCCCTTCTTGCCAAGTGTGTTGGAGTTATATCCCACCCATGAGTATGGAAAAATGCCAAACCTAAGTATAGCTTACCCACCAATTATAGGACCAATTATGGAGCCCAGTTACAACACCTGTGCAATTACTAGCAGCAGAAAATAGAGACCCCAGAGCCCCTGTGCCTCTCCCCACACAGAACCAAGTCCCCCCCACACAGGTGTCCACTAAGGTGACCTATTCCCCTGCACCTTTCCTCTCTGGTTCCTCCCTGTCTACTCCTGTTGGCCTCCATCCTCCTAATGTCCCTCCCTTTGCTCACTTCAGGAGCCTCCCCATCTTCCTAGACCATTATCCTGGGGATGTCTTCCTCCTCCTCCCCGTCGTCCACCCCATCCTCAGGATGGAGAATCTAGGATTGATCCCCTGGAGGAGGAGACTTCATCCCCGGAAGCAGCCGCAGGAAGAAGCGACAGGGACTCTGGGGTTCAAGGGCTCATCCAGGAGACTGAGGGCACCCAGTATGTTTGCAGGGTCCACCCTGGAACTGGGAAACAGCTTTTATGGCCTGGAGACCAGCTCGTCCCTAAGGCCAAAGTCCATGGTTATTCAATGGAGAGGAAAAAGTCTCTGTCAGCATGTATTTGGGGAAACAATTCGGACTCTGAACCTTACACTGGAGAGGGGGCTCCTCCTCTTGTGCACAGCCCTGTCCTGCTGCTGGGAGCTCAGGGAGACCCTCAGGAGGTCCTCAGGGAAGGGGCCAAAGGGGACCTCAGGTCTTCTGTTCTCAGCCCTGTGGCCACACAGGGGCACCACCACTCTGCTTTCCTATTCAGAAAGCCAGGGGAGAGGATGAGCTGTGGTCTGAGTCAGGCAGAGGTGGCTGACCTGGAGGCTGGACATCAATGGGGGATGACAATGCCTTCTGAGCAGCCCTGGGCTCAGGCTCGGGAGGGGGACAGGGATTGGCTGAGAGGGGAGCTCTGGAGCCCTGCCCTGCGTCTAAGGCTTCCATCTTTTCTCTCTACAACCCCTCTCTCCAGCCCCTTGATGACAACACTCTGGAAAACTGAAAAATAGATCATGTTTTTCTTCCACTCCCGATTCCATTTCTAAGGGCTATTCTAGAAAATAAACTCTTTTATTGTAGTGCCGGAGTCCCGCCCCAGCTGAGTCCAGGTGCATCCCTGCACCCCTCGGCCCTTCTACTCATCAATTATTTATTGTTTATTGCTTTTAGGAGAAAACCTCTATAACATTTTAACAGAAAGCAGAAGGTCAAGAATAATATATAGATACTTCTTGATCATCCAACTAACCAGCAAACTTGGAAGGACGATGCGTATATATTTAGACAAAGAACTGGAGGGAGAAGGAAACATTAACCAGATGGAGGCCATAAACCTAATTCGACATCTTATCTGGACAGGATTCCTTTCTGCTTGTCTCAAAAGGGACTGTGTGCTCCTCCATTAATTAACTGCATCAAATGAAATTAGCTCTCAGAAAAATATCTTGAAAGTTACCTGCAGGTGGTCACATTCTCTTACTATATTTAATTCTCCCGGGACGTAGTGCCTCCCAAGCAGCCACCCAAAGGAGTGAAAACTGGAGGTTAAGAAAGGAAAAGGAATGAAGGGCAATTAGAAGCAGCATAGGTTTCAGAACTATGTGAGGGGCCAGCCGGTTATTCTTCACCAAGGGGCGACCCTGCACCCCTAGGCGTTAATCGGCTGGACCCTGTCAAACAGCCGATCAAATGATGTAGCCACGGCTCCCGGCATTGTAGAATACATATTGGAGATTTACAGAAAAGTTGCAAAGTTAGTACAGAGTTCCTGCGTATCCCACACTCAGGTGGCCCTGTTGTTAACGTCTACATCACTATCATACATTTGTCACAGCTAATGAAGCAATATTGATGCATTATCACTAAACTCCACACTTTATTTGGATTTCATTAGTTTTTCTTTTTTCTGTTCCAGGATCCCATCCATGATACCACATTATGTCCCAGTCACGCCTCCTTCAGGCTCCTCTGGCTGTGACACTTTCTCAGACTTTCCTAGTTTTTGATGTTCTTGACACTTTTGAGGAGTACTGCTCATCTATACTGTAGACTGTCCCTCAATTTGAGTTTGGTTGACTGGGGCTGTGGATTTTGGGAACAAGCCCACGGGGTGAAGTGCCATTCTCAACACAGCACATCAAGGGTGTATAATACCCACTCGATTGATCACTGATGATGTTAACCTTCACCACCTGGCTGAGCTCATTTTTCCCACCTTTCTCCCTGTGAAGCTCCTATTTTCTTTGTCCCTCTCCACACAGTAGTCTTGGGAAGGAAGTCACTGTGTGCAGCCCACATTTAAAGGGTGTTCTGCTATAAACATTTGCATGCAGGTTTTTGGGTAAATGTAAGTTTTCCAATGAGTTGAGTAAAAACCTAGGAGAGTGATCAGTAGGCTGTATGGTAAGTCGATGTGTAGCTTTAAAGTGTCAAGGCAAATAATCTATAATCAACACATAGACAAGAAAAATAGAGTGGTGCTTCCTGAACTGAGGACTATCCCAGAAACACTATCTCCAGCAGGGAAGCAAGCACCCAGGGAAGCATGGTTTACAGCATGGTTATATCCCGTTTCAGAACAAAGTAACATACAGCAAGCATGACAGGAATACAATTTATTTCCAAAGTCACAAGGAGGTGTTTTGCTGCAGTTTAGCAGGTACAGGACAGGTCAACGTGACCTTAGTTCTCTGGGAAGAAAAGCTTATCTTCAAAGAAGTTTTGGTATTGGCATCAGAGAAACGGAGACATTCCATCCTCCTCTTTAAAGAGTGCATTCTTTGCTTTAGGAAAATGTTTGAAACAGATGGGCAATGCCTGTTTGGTGGGCCACAAGTCAGATGGCTCTAGGAAAAATAAGTTTCAGCCAAATCAGATTTAAACCAGAATGGCTTCCCCATATACCTCTTTATGTGAAAATTTATTGTTATTACTTTTATCAGAAGAAACTGCAGAATATCTTCCATCATGGCTGTGCTGTTTTGTGTTCCTGCCCACAATGAACGAGGATTCCTGTTGTTCCATATCCTCGTCAGCACTTGGCATCACCAGTTTTTGGATTTAGGATATGCTAATAGGTGTGTAATGGTTATCACTGTTGTTTTCATTTGCATTTCCAGGTGACATATGATGTTGAGCATCTTTTCATACGCTTATTAGCCATCCATGTACCTTCTTGGGTGAGGCATCTGTTCAGACTTTTGCTCATTTATTTATTGAGTTGTCTTCTTATTGTTGAGTTGTAAGTATTCTATATATATTTCAAACAAGTCCCTTGTCAGATATATTATTTGCAAATATTCTCTCCCATGTCTGTCCTGAGCCCTTTTACTGACGTAGTGGTACACAGCAACGCATAGATATATTTTAATGGGAATAGAAATGAGAAATTGCTAACTGTGATGGTTTCTGTGTAGAGGACTTGGGAGACTAGGAGATGGGGAGAGATGATGTGACATATATTTGTATATATTCTTGAGTGGCATTTGAATTCTCTCGTATGTGCATGAATAATGTTTTCAAAATTAATTGCATTAAAATCGCTCACTCTTGTAAAACACTTGACAAATCACCCTCACATCATGGGTTAAGATTCTGATCCTCCACTCGAGAACCAATTATCTTTTCACTCAACTATCTTGCTTTAAAATTTCCATTTCTGAAAAAGGTGGGCTAGATTGTATGGACCAATCCTCCCCCCGAAAATAGCTAAAAATGAAATGCAAACTACAAAAACCATCTTCTTAAAGGCATTAGAGCTGACAAGATCCCAATAAACGACCACACCCCAAAAAGAAGGGAAAAAATCCTGCTTGGCCTCCACAGAGAACAGTGTCCTGAGAGATGGAGAAAAGGCTCTGTGAGCTCATTGCCCGGACACAGAGTCCAGCACTTCCGGTTCTGAGCCCCGAGCTCTGGACTTTCCTACCCATCTGCTTCCCTTTTAAAATTTAAACAAAGCTTTTATATTCTGATTATGAGATATATGTATAGTGTACAATATATGTTATAATGCATATTCACTATAGAAAAATAATAAAATGTTAAAAGTAATGAATGACAAAGTAAAAATAACTGTAATCTTCACAGTTGGAGATATTTTGTTGCATTTTCTACTAGCCTATTACGTATCCTCCTGCTGCTGCCCCAGGGCTGGAACTCTCTCTCTAAGCTGATGAGCACAGAGCTCAGTGGCCCCAGCCCTGCTCTCTCCAGATGCCATTTCCTGAGGCAGTTCACTCTCACTCCTCCTGAGGGGGCTGTTTCTCACTTTCTCCTCCCTCCTCAACCCCCTCCTCTCCCTCCCCACTGCCCACTCTAAAGTGATGAGTTTATTTCCTTTTTCACTCAAAGAAAGATTAAGTGAGAACTGCACCATCATCCCCCCACACACTCCTACATCTGTACCTGTATCCTCTGCCTTCACAGCAGTGATGATGGATGGTCCTGCTCCTAAGGCCACCTCTCAGTCTGGGCACAGGATCAGGTCCCTTCCCTCCCCTGCATCATCAGCTTCCCACTCTCTACTGGCTCATTCATTCCTGGATACAACCAGCTGTAATATCTCCCAGTGTCTGCATTATTAAGACCAGTAAACATTAGTCACAACTGAGCATTTAGGAAACTATGATATCTTTCCCTTTCTTGAATCAACTTTTCATGTTCTTTGCAGTTAGTAAATATCTTGTTCCTTCATTTGCTTAGTTTCTGTTATACTCATTATTAAATCATTCCACTACTCTCCCCAGAGTCTAAATGTTCACGAATGTATTTGAGCACATTAGGCATTCTACCAACTTGACCTTTGTGGAAACACCTGTCCCACAGCCCTCAGTCCTGCCACATGTGGACAGGTTCCCTGCACACCCGTGGCAGGGCTGACATCCCAGATCTCCTTCACCTCACCCTGGGAGCCCTTTGTCTTCTTTGTTCTAGCTCCCCTGTTGCGTGGATCCCATTTTTTCTCTTTTTGGTTTTCTCCGTTACTGTTTCTCACTTTGCCTGGCAGTAAACTGAGGAAGGGAACATGGAAAGTAACACATTGAAACCCTAAACATCTGAAATGTCTTTAGGTTGCCCCAGCCCTTACTCACATCTTGACTTGATAAGAACTCCGTGTTGGAATATATTTCCTTGGAATTTGGAAGGCATTGCTAAAATGTCTTCTAGACTCCAGGCCTGTGTTTGTTGCCTCTTGAAGTTTTCAAGGTCTCTTCTTTTCTATCCTCTTTCTGAAATTATGTTATGATTGTCATGGTGTGGGTCTGTTTTATCTACTGTAGTAAGAATTTGGTTAGGCCATTCAAAATGTAAACTTTATCTGTAAACTCTGAGAAATTTTGTTGAAATTTTTTATCATTTCCTACTCTATTCTTCTTGAAACTGATCTTATTAATGTGTTGGAACGCCTGATGGATAGACTGATATTCTCATAGGTCTTCTCCCCTGCTTGCCGTGACTTTTCCATCTGAACTATTTAGTGGGAATATGACTTTATTCTTCCAATTCATCTACTGAATTATTCATTTCTATGGTCACATTTTTTATTTCAAGTGCTTTTTCTTGTTCTATGATTGTAAATAATCGTATATAGCTCTGTTCCTGTTATATGTGTCATATATCTCTTACATCTTCTACATATTATTGATCATAGTGGTAGGGGACCTGTTAGGTCTCCTGGTTATTTGCTTTCAGGATATCGTGAACTTTTTTCCTCATAGCTCTTAGCTCAGGAGTGATTTCATTCATCTGTGTCATTTCTGCTAAATGTCCACCTTCTCAAAACAATGCAAGCTCCATATCACCAGGGTCTTGGTTTGCTCTTCACTGTATCTCCAGAGTCTAGAAGATTTTGATCCACTGGACACCTCAAAACATATGCTGGATGATGGACTTTACTGTGGTTTGGACAGTTAATTCACACTGTTCCTTGAGGTCCTCCTGAGCTCTGAGTCTAGTGCCCTCCTGTCATAAAACATTCTGGAACATTGAAACAGTTTATTTGCATGGGGTGCAGAGTCATCCTGCCACCAACAGTGGACAGAGAATCAATGAAAGACAAGTCAACAAAGCTCTGAGAGAAAACTCCCTGGGTTCAACCCTGGCTCCTAAACCTCTCTGAGTCTCCGTTTCTCTGTCTGTACAAAAGGATCACATGTTGGTGCCTCACGTGTTTGCTTTGTGGATTATAGCTGACCCTCAATGTAAATCATGGCATCATTGCTTGAGACATATGACGTGTTCCACTATTCATAGCTAACATCTTTATACATATTAAAGCATTTAGATAAATTCCATTCTTTTGCTTATATAAACCACAATTTAAGAAACGTCCTTGAACACATATTTTTGAGAACACGTTTGATTATTCCTTAGCATAAATTCCTAAAGAGAAGTTTCTGCATCAAAACTTAAGTCAGTTTAAATTGTTGAGATGTTTTTCAAAAGTGCCTTTAGACATTTTGTACCAGTTTTCAACCCCATAACTCTTTACGACAGTGTATTTTCCATGCCCTCTGGTAAATACTCTCATCACTTGCTTGCATCTTTGCCAAGCTGATAGATTTTAATTTTTATTCCCATTTCTTATTCCACATTCTCACTTTGTTTACATTTATTTATTACTATTATATTTGTTTCACATTTGCATTGCTTTTTTTCCATTTTGTTTTCAATATTCTTTAATTATTATTTATTGGGAGGGCTTATCTTAAAATATTGAATTTAGAAATAAGGGAAAGTAGCCCCAACATTGGGAACTGGTCTAACACTTACCACTAGGTCTCAGTGTTGTCAGAAGCTGGCCTGGTGCTCACCACCTGAAGTGTTATTCTCCTGTTGGACATAAGTCATTGCACAGAACATCAACATCAGACAAGGACACACTGAGAACATGACAAAGTGAGACACAACGAGATCACTACAGCACTTTGTCTCAGCACAGACAAAAACAAGATACTGTGCAACTCACAAAATACCAAACATCTCCCGCTGGTGGCTCATATGAGCGACTGCTGCTTCTTTCCTTATCCTTGCTCTAGTTGGCCCTATCTACAGATAAGATTTATTGAGATGCCCACTCATAGAATTGCCCCCACTTCCTGACAGCATGCAATCTAGAAAGAGCCCCTGCTTCCATAGATCCTCCCCAAATCACCAGACCAAAGCCCAAATCCTATGAATGTTCTAACACCTTCACACTAAGATGCACTGTGGTCCCCAATGGTGTGTGTTCTTCCACAAGGTAACAAGTAATACATCCAACTTGTTGGCCCACAGATGTGCTCCTGGTGGCCTTTGGCTGAAGAACATTGAGGCATGTTACTACCCTTCTGTCTGTCAAAATTGTTTATGTGTCTTTGAGCTTGATCATGGGCAAGTGTTTGTAACATTGTGAGTGTGTGGTTGACACAGACAAGTTTTATGTTTTTCTTCATGGTTTTTCAACTTTGGGTTATGCTTACAGAATTCTTCATTCCACAACTGTAAACATTTCATGGATATTTTCATCTAGGAGAGGGGTGCAAGGGTGAAGGGAAACAGAGAAAATTGTTTGAATTATGGGGGCAGTATGGGAAGGAGCAGTAGGTGAAGCATTCTAAGGCGGTGGAATCCTCAGGTTGACATCTTCTCTCTGTAATTTTACAAGTAGGTGCAGGGCCTCAAAGTATTTGATATACGTTGTGTCCAATAAATGCCTTCTCTTGGGCTCAGTGAAGACTTAACATGTCTGCTTATGTTTACCAGGTTAGATAACACCACCAAGAGTCCCAGTGTGACACACACAAGGATTAGCTCCAGTGATGGGCATTTTTGAATACCTAGGACCTTAAGGTGATAAATCATGTATTGGTTAATGTGTGTACACTCTAGTTGTTAAAATACATATTAATTCAACTTCTTTGGCATGCTGTATTTTAAGGATATGTCTAAGACCCGCATAGACAAATCCATGACATCCACATGAAGATAATTTTAATATGCATCAACCTATGAGTCACACGGTATCTTTCCTGGAGGAGGAGACTGAAAACTAAGAACATTCTAGATATGCATTGTCCAATATGGTAGCTACTAGCCACATATGGTTATTTAAAGTAAATAAAATTAAAAATTCAACCACTCAGCACAGTAGCCACATTTCACGTGTTCAATAGCTACACATAGCTACTGGCTTCCATATTGGACAGTGGAGACAGAGAAAAATTCCTTCATCACAGGGAGTCCTATTGGACATACTGCTCGTCATACTTTGTGGGCCTCAAATCAGATGAATCAGAACCATGTAAAACGAAAGAGCCAATATTATTTCTCTCAGATTTCTGTCTGAGATATGAATACATATTCAGCTGGTGTATAACAAAACCAACATAGGTCATCAGTGGGTCTGGTGCCTCAGGCACAAACTGGTCCCAGTTCCAAAGGGAAACACCTGTCCCTTCACCTCCCATCCCAGACTGAGGACATTCTCTGGCATCAAATTTCTAGCAAGTGAGTTCTCTTCTAGAGGAGACCAGGGGCAACACTCGAAGTTTTGGGAGGCAGACAGTCCAAATTTAGGGAGCGGGATTCTGGGAAATCAAGAGGAGGCAAATGTGGGGACCCTGGTTCATTCAGAATACCAATTCTCAAAGCAAGGTCTGTGGAACCCTTGAAGTCACTGAGATCCTTTCACCGATCCATGCGGTAAAACTCTTTTCATAACATTACTAGACACCATCCGCCTTCTCACTATGTTGACATTTGCACTGAGGTAAAAATTAGTAAGAACGGAGGCCATGGTACCAAACTGCAGTGGTAGTTATCTCCACCACCACTTACTTGCAGAAAATGCTTACTTTCTCAAAATGAACATGAGCTTCTCCCTTCAAGAAAATCCACTGACAGGTAACAACTGACAGGTCTTATTGCCTTGGTAAAAGGAAGCTCTCAAGAGAAAATGAGAATTTTGGAAAACTTGTGTCCACCACGTAAGCTTGACAGCTTCCCAGTCCTGACAGACTTTCCTGTTGAGATCTGTGGTCACATCAACAAATGTGATGTTTTGATAGTTTGTAGTTAAATGCATCAACACAGGAAGATCCACATAACTTAGTGAAACAGTGCATTACTTTTAAAAATCATACATTAATATAAGAGCCATTCAACATGTAATATAGGCCTGTGGATTTTAATGTAACAGAATAGGAAATATTCAGTGATACTGTTTCAGGTTCCACTTTGCAAATAACCTTTGAGAAACTGCCACGTGTTTAGTTTTATTTTAGTATCAAAGTTGAATAGCCACAATTATCTGGAAAGGTTATTAAAAATACTACTCCTACATATCTGTCTGAGGCGGTATTTTTTTCATATACTTCAACCAAAACAACAGATGAAATGAAGAGCAAATATGAAAATCCAGTGGTGTTCTAATCCCAGACAAGAAAGAGACTTGCAAAGACATAAAGTGTAAAAAGACCCACTCTTCTCACTACCTTATTTTGGGAAAATGTCATTTTTCAGAAAAACATTATTTCTTTTAACTTGCAGTCGGTTATACATATTATTCTAAACACATTAATAAAAATATTTTAAAACTTTTGTTCCTAGTATGGTAAATACGGATAGATACAACCAACATAAACAAAGTTACCCTCGGGGCCCTCGCTAATTTGTAAGACTACGGATATCCTGAAACCACAGTGCTTGACAATCGCTGACACAAACCGCCCCTGGGCGAGGACTCAGGGAGACGGTGTGACAAAGAGCTCTCGGTGCAGGAGGAGAGGGGTCAGGACAAAGTCCCAGGTCCCCGTACTTGGCTCTCAGGGTCCGACGTTCGAGGGCGGAGTCTGGGACGGGGAAGCTCAGTGTTGGGGAGTCCCCGTCTCCCTGAGATTCACTTCTCCCTCTCACAACCTGTGTCAGCTCCTCCTGCCTGGAGACTCATGACGCGACCCCAGTTCTCACTCCCATTGCGTGTCCGGTGTCTACAGAAGCCAATCAGCGTCTCCGGGGTTCCGGGTTATAAAGTCCACCCTGATCAGCCGGGGATCAGACTCTCCCCAGATCGTGAGGATGCGGGTCATGAGGCCTCCAACCTTCCTCCTGCTACTCTCCGGGCTCCTGAGCCTGACCGAGACCTGGGCGGGTGAGTGCTGGGTCGGGAGGGAACGGCCTCTGCGGGGGGCGGAGCGAGGGGACCGCGCCGCGGGGGCGCAGGACCCCCGGGGAAGGCGCGTCTCCGCAGACCCAGCCCAGACCCACCCAGCCCACCCCTCCTCGGCCCCGCCGCGTCCTGACCCGGCTCCTTCCCTCCCCAGTCTCCCGCCCCCTCCTCTCACCCACTGGGGTCTCCCGCGCTTCTCCGTCTGCCGCCCCTTTTCCGTCTCCCGAGACCCTCGCCCCCACCTCCCTTCCGGCCCCATCACCCTCGGACCCGGGGACCCGCGCCGGGAGGAGGGTCGGCCGCCTCTCAGCCCCTCCCCGCCCCCAGGCTCCCACTCCATGAGGTATTTCTACACCGCCGTGTCCCGGCCCGGCCGCGGGGAGCCCCGCTTCATCTCCGTCGGCTACGTGGACGACACGCAGTTCGTGCGGTTCGACAGCGACGCCGCGAGTCCGAAGGAGGAGCCGCGGGCGCCGTGGATGAAGCAGGAGGGGCCGGAGTATTGGGAGCGGAACACGCGGATCTACAAGGAAGCCGCACAGACTTTCCGAGTGAACCTGAACACCCTGCGCGGCTACTACAACCAGAGCGAGGCCGGTGAGCCACGCGGGCCCGGGTCCAGGCCGCGACCCCCCATCCCCACGGACGGGCCGGGGTCTCCCCGAGTCTCCGGGCCCGAGATTCCCCCCGAGGCTGCGGGACCCGCCTGGCCCCCCGGGAAGAGCCGGCGGGGACTTTTCCGGGGTTCATTTTCAGTTTAGGTTTAATCGCTGCGGGGGGGCGGGGGCGGGGCCGAGTGGGCGGGGCTGACCTCGGGGCGGGGTCAGGGTCTCACACCCTCCAGAGGATGTGTGGCTGCGACGTGAGGCCGGACGGGCGCCTCCTCCGCGGGTACAGTCAGGACGCCTACGACGGCACCGATTACATCGCCCTGAACGAGGACCTGCGCTCCTGGACCGCGGCCAACACGGCGGCTCAGATCACCCGGCGCAAGTGGGAGGCGGCCGGTCATGCGGAGCGCTGGAGGAACTACCTGGAGGGCAGGTGCGTGGAGTGGCTCCTCAGATACCTGGAGAACGGGAAGGAGACGCTGCAGCGCACGGGTACGAGGGGCCGCGGGGCCTCCTGATCTCCCCTCGGGCCAGGCTGGCTTCCCACAAAGAGGGGAAATGGGATCAGTGGCAGAATACCGTCCCTCAGAAAAGAAAGGAATCCACCCAGGTTTTCATGTTCTTAACTAAAGACTCTCCCAGAGGGCCCGCCCTTCTCTAATGGACAGTTAAGGAATCCAGTTTCTTCAGGAATAGGAGGGAAGCCCATCCCTGAAATCACCGTCCATGGTTCCCTTTGACCCTGGCAGCCTCCTTGTGACCCATGACTTTCTCTCTCAAGGCCTTGTTCTCGGCCTGAGAACATCTGTGCGACTTTGACTCCAGTTTTTCTGAGTCATTCACCCTCCACCCAGGTCAGGACCAGAAGTCTGTGTTCTCCTGTTTAGAGACCTGCAGGCTCGTACCCTGGGCTCTCACCCTTATTCTAGAACTTTCCAAGGAATAGGAGATTATCCCGGATCTGCAGGTCCAGGCTGCTGTCTGGGTTCTGTGCTTCCTCCTTCCAAACCAGTTGTCCTGTCCGTTCTCAGAATGGTCACAGGAATAATGCTTCAGTGGCCCATGGAGGTAACTGAAAGTGTGAATTTTCTGAATCTTCTTCCTCAGATCCCCCAAGGACACACGTGACCCACCACCCCATCTCTGACCGTGAGGTCACCCTGAGGTGCTGGGCCCTGGGCTTCTACCCTGCGGAGATCGCCCTAACCTGGCAGCGTGATGGGGAGGACATGACCCAGGACACGGAGTTTGTGGAGACCAGGCCTGCAGGGGACGGGACCTTCCAGAAGTGGGCGGCTGTGGTGGTGCCTTCTGGAGAGGAGCAGAGATACACGTGCCATGTGCAGCACGAGGGGCTGCCTGAGCCCCTCACCCTGAGATGGGGTAAGGAGGGAGACGTGGGCTCAGAGCCTCTTCTCAGGGAAATCAGGAGCCCTTCTGGAGACCTTCAGCAGGGTCAGGGCTGAGAGCTGGGGTCAGGGCCCTCACCTTCCCTTCCCTTGTCAGAGCTGCTGCCTCAGTCCACCATCCTCATCGTGGGCATCCTTGCTGGCCTGGGTCTCCTTGTCGCTGTGGTGGCTGGAGCTGTGATGTGGAGGAAGAAGCGCTCAGGTAGGGAAGGGGGTTTGGGATCTGAGTTTTCTTGTCCCCCTGGGGGGTTTCAAGAACCAAGCAGAACTTGCCCTGCCCCGTTACTGGGAAGTGCCGTCCACACTCATGTATTTGCCATTCTGGAGCTGATGGTTAACACTCTTATTAAAGCGCTTATGAAAATGAAGGGCAGATTTTTTTCACCTTGATAATTCTGGTGCTGGGGACCTGATTCCCAGCAGTCGAAGGTCAGAGGGAAGGTCCCTGCTGAGGACGGACTTCCAGGAGGACATTGGTCCAGTCCTCACACATCTCCTTTCGTCCTGTTTCTCAATCCTGCCCTGGGTCTTCAGTCATAGTTCTGGAAACTTCCCTGTGGTCCAGGACTAGGGAGTTCCTCTAGGATCTCATGGCCCAGCCTTCTCCCTGTTTTCTTCCCACAGGTGAAAAAAGAGGGAGCTACGTGCAGACTGCAAGTAAGTTTGAGTGGGGGATTGATCCCTGAGACCCCTGGAATACTGGAGACAGGAGCCCCGGGAGGGGAGCTCACCCACACCATAGTTCCTCATCTCCTATGGGCTCTGACCACTTCCTGTTTTGTTCTACCCCAGACAGTGACAGTGCCCAAGGCTCTGATGCATCTCTCACGCAGAAAGGTGAGACTTGGAGGGCCTGACATGGGGAGGGGCTTTGGGGCAGAGAGGACACAACTGGTTTATGGGGATTCTTTGGGGCATTTTGAGCATGCAGAGGGCTGTTGAGAATGTCAACACCTAAGTGACTGACATGAATTTGTTCATGATTATTTTCTTTTACAGTGTGAGACAGTGGCCCTGTGGGAGACCAAGTGATGCAAGATTTGTTCATGCTCCCACTTTGTGACTTCAGATGCCCTCACTTCTCTTTCTGCAGCTGGCATCTGAGTGTGTGTGGTCCTATTAGCATAATGAGAGGAGGTGGGGAGACAGGCCCACCCCTGCCCACCATTACCCAACCTGTTCCCAACACTGACCTTTGTGCTTTCCCTGATCTAATTTCCTGTTCCAGCAGATGTGGGGCTGGGCCGTCTCCATCCCTGTCTTAACTTCCTGTTGCACTGAGTAGTGATCATTTGCTTCCTTACTGAAAATAGGAATCCAGATATGAATTTTTCTAATTCTTCTCATAAGAGATTGATGTGTTAATTAAAGAAGAAGATTCCTAAAGTTTGAGAGGTAAAATAAATGGAAGCACTGAGAACCTTCCGAAATTCGTGTTTGCTGTGCTGAGTCTGTGGCAGGTGGGGACAGGAGAAGGCTGAAAGGAGCTGAGAGTGGACGGGGCCTGTGCGCAGTCAGTGCATCCTGGGCTATGATGTTGTCATCCCTCAGCTGGCGCATCTCTCTGCTCCTTTCTTCTGCTTCCTTCTATAGAACCTTGTTCCATCAGTACCTGTGATCACAGGGATGAGGACATCACCTCATGTCTTCAGGACCGTGGGCAGTGAGGGCTTCCTGTGGCCGGGTCAGCCTAGGCTCCATCCAGGGTCCGGCCTTCTGCCTCCACCTTTTGTGTGTTATACTTTGTTTCTTTGGGGTTTTTTTGGATTATGCCTGTCCTTTTTCATGTTTTGAGTTCTGTCTCAGTCTCCTCTGGGTGTCCCCATCTCTGCCAGCAGCAGCAGTCATTTGGCCTGTCATTGTCCCCACAAGGCCCAGGGTGGGCCCTGCACACAGGAGACTCTGTGGTATCGAGGGACGAAATTTCAGACTCATCCAGCTCTCACCCTCCCTCTAGAGCTGTTTCCTGGATTGTTCTGTCCATCTTCCCCCAGTTTTATAGAACCAGAATCTAGAAGTAGTAGACAGGAAGGATTCAATAGTTTTTCATCTCACATAAATTCCCATTGGGTTTCTTTCTTCTCTGCAGCCTGCCCCATCTCTGCCCTTAGCCCTTGTCATCCTAGTTGACGAGGCCCAGTTGGATGCTGGCTCCAATCCAAACACATTGATTTAAAAAGTTGAATCTAGTTTAGGTTCACAATTGGTTGGAAAAATAGGGCCCATAAGCCTAGGATTGTTCTTTCTGAACAGAGAAATATAATTGTGTATGTGAGTTTGCAGGAGGGCAGCTGTGGGAGGAAGGGAGGGGAGAGCAGCACTTGTGAGAAAAGTACAGGCGGCACTGATGTCAGTGTGAGTGGACATTGTGCTGTAGCTTCCACAAAACAGCATGTGGCCTGAGGCTACATTAATAAAGACACTGTCTCTAGAATAGGGAGGTGCTCTATACTGATCATTCATTCAACTAATTTGCCAGATAGATGACAAAGTATTTTTACATCTAGGAAACCTCAGAGAATTAAAAACAGGCATTGCCAGCCTTGTGGAGCATGTGTTCTAGTGGTGAGGGGCACACTGTATGCTATAAGCACAGTAAATAAGGGAAGTGTTTATGTGAGAAGTTGTAAGTGCCTTCAGGAAGGTGACCCAGAGTATAAGTGTGTGGGGACAGGGAAGGTGGCTGTTTTCCTAGAGTGGTCAGTGTGGCCTCACTGGGAAGGTGACCTTGAGGAAAGATGTGAAGGACATGAGGAGTTATCCACAAGGATGTCTGGGGGAAGCTCTTCACAGGCAGAGGAGCCTCCAGTGCAGATGCGCTAGGGCCAGAGTGTGTCTGCGTTTCTGGGAAGAGCGAGGGGGCTGGTGTGACTGGAGCAGAGAATATTGAGATGAGGTCTGAATTACACCCAGGCCATGTAGACCTCGAAGGTGTTGGAAGGTTTTGACTTTTCTGAGTAAGATGTGGAGTTACAAGACTGCTTTGAACAGAAGATAATCTCGTAGGCCTTCTCTTTAGAAGCATCAGTGTGGTGCTGTGCAGAATCAAGAGGTGAAGGACAAGCAACTGGTAGAGAAAACTGTAGGAGACGGGGGCCGTGTCCTGGGCTAGAGATGTTCGTTGCTTTGTCTGGACTGTGAGCAGAGAAAATAATAGGAAGGGACTGGATTCTGGGTACCTTCTGAAGATGGGCTTTACACCATCTCCTAATGGATTAAATCTGGGTTATGAGAAAGAGGATCAAGGAGGACACCCCAAATTTCAGAAGTGCAAGTAGAAACATGGAGTGCCTTCAGTGGAAATGGAGAGGAGGATAGAAGAAACACGTTTGAGGAAGCAGCATCGTAGTCATCCAATTTAGGAAATGTTGAATTTGAGTTGTTTATTAGAAATGCTAGTGAGGTTAGCAGTTTATAATTTGAGTCTGGAGTTTAGGTGACATGTCTTGGTTGCAGAAATGGATTTGAGAAATCACACTATATAAATGATATTTAAAGCCTTGAAAACCGATGAGGTCACCAGGGGAGTGATGACTATGGAAAACAAAGGAATAGGGACTGAACCCTGGACCCCTCCTGTGGTAGGTCATCTGATAGACCACACATGCAAAGCACACTGCGCGGTTCTGACACCACATCTAGAAGGCATGGAGACCAGCGGGTCCTCAACTGTCCTGTGCACAGGAATCCCTGGACATCTCAGTAAGATCTAGACAGTCTGGATGAGCTTGAGAGTCTGCATTTATAACCCGTTTGGTGCTGATGCTGCTGGTCTTCAGATCACACATTTAGTAGCACGAACATAGACCAGGATTGCCACAGCGCTGTGCATCAGCCTCAGATGTACGGCTAGCTAAATACGTGATTCTTCGGTGCTTTGCTCAATATTCTAACATAGTGGGTCTGAGGAGAAGCCTTGAATATTTTGTAACAAGCCCACAAGCAATCCTGGTGCTTGGCCAGATTGGGAACCTCTGATGCCAATGACCAGAGAGTGTTCAGGGTGAAGAGGAATCTTAAATTCACATTTAACATTTTCTTTTGCAGGAAAGAAAGAGGCAAGATATATGCTGGGAGGTATATGTTGTGTCTACTGTGGGGTGACACAGGTAGTAGATTTTGGAAGTGGTTATCAGCTCAGCAAAAGAAAATCTGAGTTGCTAAGAGAGTTCTTAAATGTTCTCACCACAAAAAAGAATTGGTCATTATGTGACGTGATGCAGGTGTTAGCTTGCTCTATGGTGTTAATCATCTTGCAGTGTAAGGATCAAATTCACAGGTCGTACATCTCTGACATGCACAATATTATATGTCAATTTTATCTCAATAAAGCTAGGAAAAAATCTCTGAATCCTTGCCCTGTGAATCTTTCCCTACATGGATTTCTCACTGCCTTCTTGGTGCAAACAATGGATTCCAAATTGTTCTAATTGAAACATAAATGAATGTAGATAAACAGAGAGAGAAAGTGTTAGGGCCTCGGGTCCCTCATACGAATCGCTGCCGCAGCTTCTAGGCACAGATGCCACTGCTCCTACCACTGACTCTCCTGATGCTGGACACTGGGTCCTGTAGCTGGGACTGCTGTCTTTGCTGCCCCTGGCTGCTTCGTGACACCACTGCCACTCATGCCACCTTTGCCAGATGCATTCTTCACAGCCCCAGTCTATCTGTGTCACCACGTCCTGAGTCAGAGTCCAGCATGGGGTTGCCTGACTGGTGGAGCCTCATGACAGGTCCAACTGCAGGAATGTTTGGGAAAGTGGGTTTCCCTCTCTTACAGATGGAGGGGGTCTCTGCCTTCTTCCAAGACTCTTTAAGTATGGGATTCTCCCAACATGGAAAGAGGGAACAGGTTCTAAGGGTCATGTTAAGGGTGAGGGATGGGAAAAAATGACAAACTTCAGCTTTTTTGGAGGAGTAATCTGAAACCAGAACCTCAACTGGCACATTATAGACACCCAGGTTTGGTTGGATAAGTGACGTCTTTCAACATAAACCCTTGATAGTGTATTATGGGGTCCAGCTTTTGTCTACTCCAGTATTTTCACAAATAAGGGGAGTGGCATTGTGGGATGAGAAAGTGATTCCTCAAAATGTCTTCTCCCTGCCTTTGTCTCTTGCTTGGATTAAAAAACCAAGGTCTGTAAGACTTCAGAAGATCCTTCCTTATATACACTGACATTTTACATTAATATTTATATTTCTTTGTGCACATAGTTCTTGGGAGAGTATAACATCGATAAGTATTTATGTGACCCAACAAGAGTCTAAACACCATCCTACTTTAGAAACTCTGCCGCTCAGTCTCTGGTCCATGAAGAGATAATAATCAAACTGTTTCAGCAGATCCAATGACATAATAGAAATGCTCATCTTTTCCATGACAGTCACCAGTCCGGGACAAGATAGGGTAGAGGTTTACTTGCTTACACTCACTTTCAGTTTCTGTATGTGTCTTACTGTGGGCAGATTACAAGCAGTTCAGAAAGGAGCACCGTTCCTAGAAGACTCAAACTGCATTGGTTTCGGTGGACTTGCATCCTAGCACCTGCCCGGGGGCCAGGTAAATACCAGCAATCATCAAATAGGTCATGGGGATTCCATTTCCATAACCTGGGAGGCTGAATTTTAAAGTGCCCACTTCCACTAAAAACAACTAAAAATAATTGATAAAATATAAAAAGCATCCAAAACTATAGTAGAATAATCAAGAGAATAATGACTTAGACCAACACATAAAAGTGGGCAAATAATCCAAAGAGAAAAGATGTTTTTATCCTTAGAGCATGTGCCAAATCTGGAAAAATCTTAGCTTTGGTTGTGTTGAATTCATGAGCTGCAATAGACAGGAAGTGATGCCCAGAGTTCATTCATGTGGGGAGCATGAGAGACATCCCCTCCCTGAAAATCTGGGGAAATAAGGTTCATATCCTCACAGTAAGGGTGAAACTAAACAAAATCTACTTCATCCCCTAAAAGAGAGTAATCTAAGGAAATTTGCCTTTGAGCCAGCAAAAAAAAGGAGCACACAATCTTTCCGATAATTTGCAACCATAGCTACCCCTCCTGTGATTTTAGTCCAAATTTGCTTTACTGTTTTGGACCAAAATAACTTCATGCCATTAATTTAGTATATAATTATCCTGGATTGATGATGACCTAAAAATTGGAAGAAAGAAACAAAAATCTCTACAGAAATCTATAATTAACCTAGATTTCTAAGAATTTACACAAATAATTATGCAAGGAAAAAAGGAACTCTTAGCAAGAAATGTAGAAGTGCAAAGGGAAAAATATATGATTGAGAAGCAGAAAAAAGAAAGGATAGTATAAAGAGGCTCATAAACTTCAATATTGGAATTATGAGACATAGATTACAACATAACCAAGATATGACATAAACATATAAACATATATATGATATAAAGAGAAAGAGAAACATTGAAAATGCCTGCAGAAAAAGAATGACAAAATTAAACACACCTGCAGAACATAGGAAAGTAAATATAACCTATCTGATTTTCAAAACAACCAAATAAGTTTTTCAAAATTAAAATTAAAACAATTTGAATTAAAACTCAGCTTATGGACTTTTGCTTTGGGCTATGAGGGATAAAAAGAACCAGATTTACTCTCCTAACTTAAACAACTACACATTCAGATAAATATATAAAACAAAGGTATTGAGACCTTGGACAACGGGCAGCACAAGGATTGTGATCCCTAAGAGAAGGGAAAGAAGAGGTAAAGTAAGCCTACAATTGTCCACCTTCCTTCCTGGAGAGAATGTCTAGGAAACAGGGCAGGGAGGAGCAGCCCCAAGAGAGCCCCTCAGTCTCACTGAGTTAGGGGGACAGAGTGGGGAAATGAGGAGCCCAGGACAGCCAATCAAAGGTGAAGGCACATAGAGAAGAGAGCTGAACAGAAAAAGCACTGGAAGTCTGCAGAGGGTTCCCCTCAAGTCTTCAGCTCATCAGTGCTTGCACACAAGGAAACTATCCAAGGACAGGAAAGAATAATCCAAAAAGATTACAGGGAATAGTATCTAGTGCTCTACAGGGCTAGGAATAATTCCTGTTCCACCAGCCAGACTGGAAAACCTTATAATTTGCTGGGCATTGGGTAGAGTATGTAGAAGGGTCTCGTTTCAGAAGTTGGGAATAATTTGCCTTGGTCTAAAGATTTTCCTGTTTTGCCTAAAAAATATTAAAAGCAAGATCCGAAAGCATCAAACAACTTCCAAATAATTTGTGTCCCAGAAATAAAAAGTGAAAAATATTTGTGAAATGCCTAAATGTCTGGCATCTAATAAGGTAAAATCATAATGTCCGACATCAAATAAAAAATAACCACACATGCAAAGAAAACAAAAAGTAAAACCCACAAGGCAGAGAAAAGTAATTAATTTAAACTAACCTAGACCGATAGAGATGTTAGCATTAGCAGTAAATGACATTAAAAGAGCTGCTGTTAATGTATTTCTTATGTTCAAAAAGTTACGTTAAGAGACGTGAAAGTATATAAAAGACCAAAATCAAACTTCTAGAGATGAAAATGTCTGAGTTGAAAAATACACTGAATGTGAGATGGGATTAATGGTAGATTTGATATTGCAGAAGAAAAGATTATTGACCTTGAAGATATAGCAATGCAAACTGTCCAAAATTATATAAAGTAATAATTATTACAGTGTGTTGTTGGGTCTGTAACACACATTTTGGTCTGTAACAGCCCAAAAAAGAAGAAGTAGATATGCAGCTATAGAGCCATGTTTCTATATCTCACTGAAATTAATATAAACCTGAAGTGGATTTTGATAAATTAATATAAGGATATGGTAAACTATAGAGTAACTACTGAGTAAATTACTCTAAAATATAGTGAAAAATTATTAAATAAAGTATTATGGTAGAAAATATCCACTTAATAAAAAGGAATCAACAAAAGAGGAATAGAGGGGGAAAACACATGAGACACAGAAATAAAAGTAAAATGGCATCACAAATCCAATGTATCAGTATTAACATTAAATATAAATGGATTAAACAAGTCAATCAAAGCACAGATTGTTAGACTGAAAACAAAAGAAGATACATCTATGTTGTCTACAGTAGATACACCTGAGATTCAATTATAAATGGATTAAAATTGCAAGGATGGAAAAGATATCTCAGGAAAATCTCAACCATAACAAAGCTGGAGTAGCTACACTGATATCAGACAAAAGAGACTTTTTAAAAAATGCTAGTAAGATGAACAGGGACATTTTATAATGATGAAAAGGTCAATCCATCAGGAAAATAAAATACCTATAAACATATATGCACCTAATAACTGAGGACCAAATACATGAAAATGAAATTGACAGAAATTAAGAGAGAAATAAACAATACAACAATAATACTTGGAGACTTGATTATACCACTTTCGATAGTGGATAGAGCAACTACACAGAAGATCAACAAAAAAATAGAAGACTTTAGCAATACTATAAACCAACAGTATAAACCTAACAGACATTTATGGAACGCTCCACCCAATCACAGCAAAATATACATTCTTCTCAAATGCACAGAGAGCATTCCTCAGGATAAACTACATGGTAGGCCAGAAAACAAACCTTAATAAACTGAAAAGGATAGAAGTAACACAAAGTATGTTCTTTTCTCACAGTGGCATGAAATTAGAAATCAACCAATAACCAAAAGACATTTGGGAAACACAATCACGTAGAAATCAAATAACACACTTCTACATAACCAATGGATCAAGGAAGATATCAAAATGGAAATTAGAAAATGTTTCAGATTAATGAAAATGAAGACACAGCATACCAAAATTTGTAGGATGTTACTAAAAGAATACAGAGAGGGAAATTTATAGCTGTAATGCCTATATTAAAAGGGACATCGCAATTCAGTGACCTAACCTTCCACCTGAAGTCAAAGGTAAAAGAGGAGCACACTAAACCAAAAGCAAGATGAAGGAAGGGAAAGGAAAAGACTAGGGTGAAAATTAATGAAATCAGAAAAGAGAAGAGAGAAACTACACATAAAATTCACCAAACCAAATTTGGTCCTTTGAAAATCAACAAAATCGACAAAACTTCAACCAGAATCACTTAAAAAAAGAGAAAGAGAGAGAAGATTCAAGTGACTGGGATCAGCAGTGAAAGAGTTATGACTGACATGGTGACGGAGCACAGAGAAACAAGGAGAATTACAAAAGAATAGTATGAATATTTTATGCCAAGAATTAGATTAAATAGACGAATTCATAGAAAGAGAAAAACTACTAAAGCTGATTCAAGAAGTAAACAATCTGAATAAACCTATAGTGACTCAGAAGATTGAATCAGTTATCAAAATTACCACAAAGAAACTCCAGGCCCAAATGTCCTCACTGGTGAATTCTACCAAATATTTAAAGAAGAATTAAAAGCAATTCTTTATAAATTCTTTCAAAAAGGAGAAGAGGGAAGAACAGTACCGCATCATTTCATAAGGCCAGTATTATTCAGATACCAAAAACCAGACAATGATATCCCAAGAAAAGAAAACTGCAGGCCAATATCTTTTGTGAATATAGATACAGAAATCGTCAACAAAATATAGCAAGTCAAAACCAGCAACATATAGAAAGAATTACATATCATGACTAAGTGGAATTTATTCCAGGAATGCAAGGTTAGTTTAACATTCAAAATATCAACTAATGTACTACATCATATTAATATAATAAAAAACAAATCCCACAAGCTTATCTCAATAGATGAAGAAGAAGAATTTGGCAAAATCTGACACTCTTCCATGATAAAAAAAAAAAGCACTCAACGAACTGGCAAAAGAAGGGAATTATTCAATCTGATTAAGGATAATTATGGAAACTCTAAAGCTAATATGATAGTAAATGGCAAAATAATGGTTTTCCTCCTAAATGAGCAATAAGACAAAGATGTCCACTCTCACTACTTCTATTCAACATTGTGCTCGAGGTTCTAGCCAGAGTAACTGTGCAAGAAAAAGACATAAAATGCATTCAAACTGGAAAGGAAGAAATAAAACTATCTCTATTTGCAGACGACATGCTGTCATACATGGAAAATCCTAAGTAATCCACTAGAAAGCTTTTAGAACTAATGGAGCTCAGCAAGGTTGTATGACATGAGGTAAATATACAAAAATCAATTCTATTTCTATACAATAAACAATCTAAGAAAGAAATTTAAAAAATACTCTATTTACAATAGCATCTAGAAGAATAAAATATTAGGGATATATTTAATAAAATAAGTGCAAAACTTACACTCTGGAAACTACAAAGCATTGGTAAAAGAAACTAAACATCTACAGAAATGGAAAAATATTCATGGATTAGAAGGCTTCATATTATTAAGATGGCAATACACCTGAAATTGATCTATAGATTCAACACAATCCCTATCAAATACCTAACTCACTTCGTCTAGGAATTGACAAACTGATTCTAAATTCCTATGGAAATTCAAGGAACCTCCAATAGCCAACCTTATCAAAGAAGAATAAAGTAGGAGGACTCACAATTCTCAGTTTCAAAACTTCCCACAAAGCAATGGTAGTCAAGACAGTGTGGTATTGGCATATTGATAGACATAGAGATCAATGGAATAGAATTGAGAGTCCGTTAATAAAACCATGCGTCTATGGCTAACTGACTTTCAACAAAGGTGCCAAGATCATTCAATGGGGGAAAGAATAGTCTTTTCAACAAATGGTGCTGGAACAACTAGACAGCCACATGCAAACTGATAAAGCTGGACACTCACCTTACACCGTATACCAACCTTAATATAAAATGGACCAAAGACCTAAACATAAGAGCTAAAACTATAAAAGTCTTAGAATAAAAATAGGGGAAAATCTTCATGACATTGGATTTGGCAATGATTTCTTAGATGTGACACAAAGGCACAGGCATAAAAGAAAATATAGGCTAATGGGAGTTCATCAAAATTTAAAACTTCTGGGGCCAACCCAGTGGCGCACCCGTTAAGTTCGCACTTCCACTTCTTGGTGGCTCGGGGTTCGCCGGTTCGGATCCCGGGTGCAGACATGGCACCGCTTGGCAAAAGCCATGCTGTGGTAGGCGTCCCAAATACAGGGTAGAGGAAGATGGGCATGGATGTTAGCTCAGGGCCAGTCTTCCTCGGCAAAAAGGGGAGGATTGGCAGTAGTTAGCTCAGGGCCAATCTTCCTCTAAATAAGTAAATGAAATGAAATGAAATAAATTAAATAAATTTTAAAAATTAAAAAAAATCAAAAACTTCTGGGTATCAAAGGATTATGTCAACAGTAAAAAGGCAACTACAGAATGGAAGAACATATTTGCAAATCATGTGTCTGATAAGTAATTAACACCAAGAATATGAAAAGAACTGCAACAACTCCATACCAAAAAGACCAACAACTCTATTTTAAAATGGGCAAAAGAATTGAATAGACATTTCTCCAAATAGGATATTCAAATGTAAGCATATGCATATATACTGTGCTTTGGATATTCCTTTCCTGACTGATTAATGATTCTGAGCATCTTTTCAGGTGCTATGATACATACATATGTCTGATAGTTTCTAGGATCTGAGAAAGGGGTTAGTTGGGAGTTATTGTTCATTAAGAATATGGTTTCAATATGGGATGATGAAAAAGTTTTGCTAAGATGGTTATAGCTCCAAATGGATCCAAAGATTCAATGTAATCTCTATATAAGTCCCAGCTGGTTTCTTTCCAGAAAGTGATGAGTTGATCTTAAAATTCATCTGGAAATTCAAAGGACTAGATCACAACACTCTTGAAAAAGAAGAACAAAGTCTGACTTTGTTCACACTCCTGGCTTCAAAATTTACCACAAACCTAAAGTAATCAAGACAGTGTGTTACCAGAGTAAGGATAGACATGGAGAATAGAATTCGAATGGAATGGAATAGGATTGAGAGGTCAGAAATCCACCCTCACATTTATGGTAAATTGAATTTCAACAGGAGTGCCAAGACAACTCAGTGAGGAAAGGCTAATCTGCTGACATGATTGCGTATCCACATGCAAAAGAATGAAGTTGGACCCTTACCTCCCACCATACGAAGAAATTATCTCAAGGTAGATCAAAGACCTAAATATGATTGCTAAAACTATAAAACTCTCAGAAGACAATATAGGGATAATTCTTTATGACGTTAGATTAAGCAATGGTTTCTTACATATGACACCCAAAATACGTGTAACAAAGGAACAAATAGATTAATTGGACTTCAACAAATTTAAAAATTTTTTTGTGCTTTAAAGGACACCATCGAAAAAGTAAAAATATAGCCCAGGCTGGGAGAAAATATTTGAAAATCTTGCATCTAAGGAACTACTCTCTAGAATATATAAAGACCTCTTCCAACTCAATAATAAGAAAAAAAAATTTAAAAATGAGCAAATGTCTGATAGACATTTACCCATGGAAGATATACAAATGGCCAATAGGCACAGAAAAGATGCTTCACATCATTAGTCCTTAGGGAAATGCAAATCAAAAATACAATGAGATACCACTTTATGCTTCCTAGGATGGCAGGAATAAAAAAGACCAGTATTAGAGAAGGGGCAGAGCAAAATGGTGGGGTGAGCTGACCCGGGATTCTCTCCCCTCCAAAATACAACAAAAGATTGGAAGAACTGAATTTCAGAGAAGAAAAATAACGCCAGCTTGTTAGAGACCTACAATTCCAAGAAGGCGGATATCATAAACCCTGCTTTACACCTTCGGAGGCGCTGGAACGGTAGGAGAGAACATCGCTCTGTCCCCTAGAGTCTGCCATCACTGCGGCACGGGTCGGGAAGGAGCGGGGGAGGGGCTGCGCGACTGGGGGATCATCCAGGACTCCTGCTGCTGATTCAGTGGAGACCCGCTGACGGGGGGGCAGGATGCTTCCGTCCGCGGGGACCCCATAAATCAAGGGCCTTGGGAGACCAGAGAACAGAACTGATCTGAACCCAGACCGGCAGGTGTGAGTAACAGCCCCTCCCCCCCAGCGAAGCCAGTGGGCGCAGCCATCTTGCCCCAAGGCGGAGAGCTCATAACATGCCACTCTCGACCCCCATCTAGTGCCAACAGGCTGTAACTGCAACTGAATTCTACCACCATGAGAAAAAACCACTCCCCTACCATCCAGCAATTTATAAAAGCCCCAGACCAGAAGGAAAACAATAAAAACACAGAATTAAGTCCTGAGGACTTGGAATTAGGTAAACTAAGTGATAATGAATTCAGAGCAGCTATAATCAAAAAACTCAATGAGGTAGAGAGAAAGATAGAGAAACAAGCCGAGTTCTGGAGTTACTTCACAAAAGAGATTGAAATCATAAAGAAGAATCAAACAGAATTACTTGAGAGGAAAAACACAATGGACCAGATAAAACAGAATACGGATTCCCTGAATGCCCGTGTAGACAACATAGAGGAGAAAATTAGCATAATCGAGGACAGACAGGCTGAATGGCGCCAGACAGAGGAAGAAAGAGAACTAAGAATTTTAAAAAATGAGGAAAATCTCCGAGAGATAATGGATTCAATGAGGAGTAAGAACATAAGGATCATAGGAATTCCCGAGAATATGGAAAAGGAAAATGGAGCAGAAAGTGTGCTTAATGAAATTATTGAAGAGAATTTCCCAAATCTAGGGATCAACGGAGAAATGTGTGTAGAGGAGGGTTTTAGATCTCCTAGATTTGTCAATGTAAAAAGACCTACAGCAAGGCACATAGTAGTTAAGTTGGCAAATAGGAATGATAAGGAGAGAATACTCAGGGAAGTAAGGAAAAAAAAAAGAGAATAACCTATAAAGGAGCCCCTATCAGACTGTCAGTGGATTTCTCTACAGAAACCCTACAAGCTAGGAGAGAATGGAGTGATATATTCAAAGCTTTAAAGGATAAAAACCTTCAGCCAAGAATACTCTATCCAGCAAGAATTTCCTTCAGATATGAGGGAGAAATTAAATCTTTTCCAGACAAACAAAAGTTAAGGGAATTTGTAACGAAAAGCCCTCCATTACAAGAAATCCTCAAGAAGGCTCTCATACTTGAAAAAAGAAAAAAGGGAGAAAGGGGACACAATCCACAGACTAGGGAGACTGATGGATAGAACCAGAACAGGATAGCAAATATTCAATTATAGCATTAGGGTAAAGGTAAGGAAACTACCAAAACAAGGGCAATCTTAGCACTCTAACTACAAATGAATAAGACAAGTTGGAATAAAAAATGAAAATAATTATTTAGGAGGGGAAGAGCAAAGGGTCTAAATCAGTATTGGTCAAGTAGGTAAGAGACCACCAGAGAATAGACTACGTTATACACGAGATTCTAAATACAAACTTCAAGGTAGACACTAAAATAAAGTACAGAACAGAGTCACAAATAATAAATAAGGAAAAATCTAAGAAACCCAGCATAAGAAATGGCAGTATTAAATGGGTAGGATAAAGCACACAGGAAAAGAAACACAGGAAAACAAGATAATGAGCGACAGATTGACAGCATTAAGTCCACATGCATCAATAATCACTCTCAATGTGAACAGATTGAACTCTCCAATAAAAAGACACAGAGTGGCAAAATGGATTAAAGAACAAGATCCAACAATTTGTTGCCTCCAGGAAACACACCTCAGCCCCAAGGACAAACACAGACTCAGGGTGAAGGGGTGGAGGACAATACTTCAAGCAAATAGCAAGGAAAAAAAGGCAGGTGTTGCAATTCTCATATCAGACCAAGTGGATTTCAAAATAAGACAGGTAAAGAGAGACACAGAGGGACAATATATAATGATCAAAGGGACACTTCATCAAGAAGAAATAACACTTATAAATATCTATGCACCCAACACAGGAGCACCAAGATTCATAAAGCAACTATTAACAGACCTAAAGGAAGATGTTAAAAACAACACAATAATAGTAGGGGACCTCAACACCCCACTCACATCAATGGACTGATCATCCAGACAGAAAATCAACAAGGAAATAGTGGAGTTAAATGAAAAACTAAAACAATTGGACTTAATAGACATATATAGATCACTCCACCCTGAAAGAGCTGAATACACATTCTTCTCAAGTGCACATGGAACATTCTCTAGGATAGACCTATGTTGGGAAACAAGGCAAGCCTCTACAAATTTAAAAACATTGAAATAATAACAAGCATCTTCTCAGATCATAGTGCTATAAGGCTAGAAATTAATTACAAGAAAAAAGCTGAGAAAGGCACAAAGATGTGGAGACTAAACAACACACTACTGAACAAGCAATGGATCATTGAAGAAATTAAAGAAGAAATAAAAAAAATACTTGGAAACAAATGAAAATGATAGCATGCCATACCAACTCATATGGGATACAGCAAAAGCTGTATTAAGAGGAAAATTCGTCGCAATACAGGCACATCTTAACAAACAAGAAAAATCCCAAATAAGCAACCTTAAAGCACACCTAACTGAACTAGAGAAAAAAGAACAAATGAAGCCCAAAGTCAGCAGAAGGAGAGAAATAATAAAAATCAGAGCAGAAATAAATACTATTGAAATGAAAAAGGCAGTAGAAAGGATCAATGAGACAAAGAGCTGGTTTTTTGAGAAGATAAATAAAATTGACAAACCACTAGCCAGACTTACAAAGAAAAAAAGGGAGAAAGCTCAAATAAACAAAATCAGAAATGAGTGAGGAGAAATAACAACAGACTCTGCAGAAATACAACAGATTATAAGAGAATACTACAAAAAACTATATGCCAACAGAATGGATAACCTAGAGGAAATGGATAAATTCTTGGACTCCTACAATCTCCAAAAGCTCACTCAAGAAGAGGCAGACAATTTGAACAGACCAATCACAAGGAAAGAGATTGAAACAGCAATCAAAAACATCCCAAAGAATAAAACCCCAGGACCAGATGACTTTCCTGGGGAATTCTACCAAACTTTCAGAGAGGATTTAATACCTATCCTTTTCAAGCTATTCCAAAAAATTAGGGAAGATGGAACACTTCCTAACACATTCTATGAGGCCAACATCACGCTGATCCCAAAACCTGACAAGGACACCACAAAAAAAGAGAACTACAGGCCAATATCACTGATGAACATAGATGCAAAAATTCTAAACAAAATTTTGGCAACCAGAATTCAACAATTCATCAAAAGAATCATACATCAGGATCAGGTGGGATGGTTCAACATCCGCAAATCAATCAACGTGATACACCACATCAACAAACTGAGGAATAAGAACCACATGATCATCTCAATAGATGCAGAGAAGGCATTTGACAAGATCCAACAGCCATTTATGATAAAAACTCTGAACAAAATGGGCATAGAAGGGAACTACCTCAACATAATAAAGGCCATATATGACAAACCCATAGCCAACATCATACTGAATGGGCAAAAACTGAACCCCATCTCCCTGAAAACAGGAATGAGACAAGGATGCCCTCTATCACCACTCTTATTTAACATAGTACTGGAGGTCCTGGCCAGAGCAATCAGGCAAGAAAAAGGAATAAAAGGAATCCAAATAGGGAGGGAAGAAGTGAAACTCTCGCTGTTTGCAGACGACATGATATATAGAAAACCCCAAAGAATCCATTGGAAAACTGTTAGAAGTAATCGACAACTACAGCAAAGTTGCAAGGTATAAAATGAATTTGCATAAATCAGTAGCATTTCTATACTCCAGTAATGAACCAACAGAAAAAGAACTCAAGAATACAATACCATTCACAATCGCAACAAAAAGAATAAAATACCTTGGGGTAAACTTAACTAAGGAAGTGAAGGACCTATATAATGAAAATTACAAAGCCTTTCTGAGAGAATTGGATGACAACATAAGGAGATGGAAAGACATTCCATGTACATGGATTGGAAGAATAAACATAGTTAAAATGTCCATTCTACCTAAAGCAATCTACAGATTCAATGCCATCCCAATCAGAATCCCAATGACATTCTTTACAGAATTAGAACAAAGAATCCTAAAATTCATATGGGGCAACAAAAGACCCCGAATTTCTAAAGCAATCCTGAGAAAAAGAACAAAACGGGAGGCACCACAATCCCTGACTTCAAAACATACTACAAAGCTACAGTAATCAAAACAGCATGGTACTGGTACAAAAACAGGTGCACAGATCAATGGAACAGAATTGAAAGCCCAGAAATAAAACCACACATCTATGGACAGCTTATCTTTGACAAAGGAGCTGAGGGCATACAACGGAGAAAAGAAAGTCTTTTCAACAAATGGTGCTGGGAAAACTGGAAAGCCACATGTAAAAGAATGAAAATTGACCATTCTTTTTCACCATTCACCAAAATAAACTCAAGATGGATTAAAGACCTAAAGGTGAGACCTGGAACCATAAGCCTTCTGGAAGAAAACATAGGCAGTACACTCTTTGACATCAGTATTAAAAGGATCTTTTCGGACACCATGTCTTCTCAGACAAGGGAAACAATAGAAAGAATAAACAAATGGGACTTCATCAGATTAAAGAGCTTCTTCAAGGCAAATGAAAACAGGATTGAAACAAAAAAACAACCCACTAACTGGGAAAAAAATATTTTCAAGTCATATATCTCACAAAGGCTTAATATCCATAATATATAAAGAACTCTCGCAACTCAACAACAAAATATCAAACAACCCAATCAAAAGATGGGCTGGAGACATGAACAGACATTTCTCCAAAGAAGATATACTTATGGCCAATAGGCACATGAAAAGATGCTCATCATCGCTGATCATCAGGGAAATGCAAATCAAAACTACACTAAGATATCACCTTACACCCGTTAGAATGACAAAAATATCTAAAACTAATAGCAACAAATGTTGGAGAGGTTGCGGAGAAGAAGGAACCCTCATACACTGCTGGTGGGAATGCAAACTGGTGCAGCCACTATGGAAAACAGTATGAAGATTCCTCAAAAAATTAAAAATAGAACTACCATACGATCCAGCCATCCCACTACTAGGTATTTATCCAAAGAGCTTGAAGTCAGCAATCCCAAAAGTCCTATGCACCCCAATGTTTATTGCAGCACTGTTTACAATAGCCAAGATGTGGAAGCAACCTAAGTGTCCAGCAACAGACGAATGGATAAAGAAGATGTGGTACATATATACAATGGAATACTACTCAGCTGCAAAACAGAACAAAATCATTCCATTTGCAATAACATGGATGGACCTTGAGAGAATTATGTTAAGTGAAATAAGCCAGGGAGAGAAAGTTAATCTGTGTATGACTCCACTCATATGAGGAATTTAGAATTGTGGACTAAGAACAGTTTAGTGGATACCAGGGGAAAGGTGGGGTGGGGGGTGGGCACAAAGGGTGAAGTGGTGCACCTACAACATGACTGACAAACATTAATGTACAATTGAAATTTCACAAGATGGTAACCTATCAATAACTCAATAAAAAAAAAAAAGACCAGTATTAATAAGTGCTGTGAGGTTGTGGAGAAATTGGAATCCTTGTATACTGCTGGTGGGAATATAAAATGGTGCTGCCACTTTGGAAGAGTCTGGCGCTTCATCAAGGTCTGTACTTGCTATACGACCAGCAAGTCCATTCCTAGGTGTTTACCCAAGAGAAATGAAAACGTATGTTAACACAAAAACTTGTACACCATATTCACAGAAGCATTTTTCATAATAGCTAAGAAGCAGAAACGATTCATATGTTCATCAATTGATAAATAAATAAATAAAAGTTGTATCCATGTAGTGGAATATTATTTGGCAAAAAAGAGGGAATGAATTACAGATGCATGCTACACACACTGAACCTTGAATACATAAAGCACCATGAAAGAAAACAAACAAAAGATCAAATGGGTTGTTTGACCCTATTTATATGAAATGTCCATAATAAGCAAATCCCTATGGACAGAAAGTAGATTAGTGTGTTCCTAGGGAGGAGGGGAGTTTTGGAGGGAACTAGGGACTGACTGCTCAGGAATAAATGGTTATGGGGTGATGAATTGGATTCCAAAATGGATTGTTGTAATGATTGCACAATGCTGTGAATATACTAAAACCCAGTTCTTTTAAATGGTTGAATTACATATTTGAATTACATCTCAATAAAGCTGTTCTAACAAAAACATTTGGTGGCCCACATCCAATGAAGTAGAGATGCCAGAACTGCCATGGCAGATTGTAGACAAAGAGATGAAAAGGCTCAGAGAAGTGGGCATTCTAGTATGAATCTACTCTATGAAACTGGAAACCTACCAGGTGACTATTTTCCTTGGAAGGGCCCAAAGGATACTCTGCATATCAGGATGAGGAATGAGCAGGTGAGCAGAGCATCAACCTCACTGTGTCTGTGCTCTGTAGGCTGGGGCTGACTCTAGGAGATAACATTAAAAACTAGGCTCCCCAGCATCAGTGGGCAAATAGGATCCCAGAAAGCCAGAGGACATGTGGCAGTAAGGTAGAAACAAGGGCAAAATTGCCAAAATAGCCAACAATGTCAGAATGGAAGCCGGGAAATTCTGACTGCAAGGGACTTTTGGAAATGCCTAACAGACATGTTGTTTCTAGGGGCAAGAGAGATGGGTGGCCAACAAGAGTGTTGTTTAATACATATTAACAGATCAAGAATGAACGAATTGAAAGCTAACATTAGTTGCCCAATAGAAAGTTACAATCCCTTGCCCAGTTTCCAGACCTGAGCCAGTTGGTTGAAGGAGACCCTAGGTCCCCTGAGGAAGAACCCTGCAACACCTGGCAACTGTGTGCAGTAGTAATTCCCCAAGTCCTTCCACACAGGGACCTATGGCCGTTTACTTAGGCACGCATACATTCACTGATGAAAGAGAATATCCAGATCCTTTTTAGATCTATTGGATGCATAGTCCGACTTGACACTGATATCTGGAGAACCAAAGCATGATCATGAATCCCCATTAGAGAACAGGCAAAAGGAGAACAGGAGATAATTTGAGTCCTGTCTCATGTCCATCCAAATCTCAGTGTGTTGTGTCTCCACACAGCAAGTATGCTGGTCATTTCTCAGGTTTCCAAAATGAAGTTGCAGTGGACATATTTAGAGTTGGCAAGAACCCTCACACTGGTTCTTCGACCTGTGGAATATAAGCTTTTCAGTAAGAAAGGCCAACTGGAAGCCCCTGAAACAGCCTCCTAACTTCGGCCAAGTCAGAAATTTAAAGCAATATTGTATCTTTGGGGCAGTGAAGGAGGTTAATGTCATCTTCAAAGACTTAAAGGATGCAGCAGTGGTGGTCCCATCACCACCCATTTAACTCACCACTGTGGGCCTTAAAAACTGGGTGGATCCTTGCCAATGACAGTGGGTTACGAAAAACTTCATCAATGATTAGCCTCAATTACAGCAGCTGTGGTGAGCGGGATATCTTTAATAGAGCAGGTTTACAGAGTTACTGGTGTGTGGTAATGACTGTCGATATGCCTAATGCATTGAATACCTACGACAAAGAGAATAAGAAGTGGTTTATATTCACATGGAACAAATACACTATACTTTCTATGTTTCCCCAGGGCCCTGTTACTTCTCCTGCTCTCTATCATAAGATAGAAAGAAGGAATTCCTATGGAACCACAAAGGATCACAAGTAGCCAAAGCAATTCTGAGAAAAAAAACACAGCTGGAGGCATCAAACATCCAGATTTTAAACTATATTACAAAGCTATAGTAATCAAAACAGCATGGTACTGTCCTAAAAACAGAAACCTAGACCAATGGAGCAGAATGGAAAGCCTGTAAATAACCCATGTGTGGTATAATAAGAAATACATTTGGTCTTTGTCCCATGTTCTTAGCACACAGCTCCTAAAACCCATGGAATTTCCTGAGTGAAAGGAGTGTCTTTTGTTACTGGTAAGGAGCCCCTTTTTGACACATCTGAGTTCATACAAATGAGATAACTTAGGATGGGGCTCCTACACAGACTCAGGATGGGGCTGGTCACCAAAAACACCAACTGATTAGAGGCTTGGGACTTTCAGGCTCACCTACTAACCTCTGGGAAGGTGAGGGGTGCTGGAGATCAAGCTCTATGTAAACTCTTGGACAAGATTGGGTGAGCTTCCACTTTGGTGAATGCATCCATGTGCCAGGAAGATGGTACACAGCAGTTCCACAATGAGAGGAGCTCCTGTGCTGAGAACCCCTCTGGACCTCTCCTTATATTTCTCTTTATCTGGTTGTTCATATGGGTCTTTTATAGTATCCATTATAATAAACTGTTAAACATAAGTAAATGTTTCTCTGAGTTCTGTGAGTGGCTCTAGCAAACTATTTGAACTTGAGGAGGGGGGTGCTAGGAACCTCTGATTTTTAGCCAGTTGTTCAGAGCACAGGTAACTACCTGGACTTGCAATTGGCCTGTGAAGTGGGGCAGTCTTGTGGGACCGAGCCGTTGATCTGTGAGATTTGATACTATCTCCAGGTTAAAGTGTCGGAATTGAAATAAAATATGGGACACACAGTTGCTGTGTACTGAAAACTGAGGAACTGTTTGTTGGTGTAGAAAAAATAGATACGACTAGGCATATACAGTGAGTTAATATTTGACAAGGCAGCCAAGAATACTCAATGGGGAAAGAACGGTCTCTTTAATAAATGCTAATGGGAAAGCTGGATATTCACACGAAGAATGAAAATGGAACCAAATCTTACACCATTCACAAAAATTAACTCAAAATAGATTAAACACTTAAATATAAGACCTGAGTCCATAAAACTCTTACAAGAAAATAGATAAAATGTTCTTTAACACTGATCTTGGCGATGATATTTTGGATATGACAACAAAAGCACAAACAACAAAAGCAAAAATCAACAAGTGGGACTACCTCAAACTAAAACATTTCTACACAGCAAAGGAAACCGTCAATAAAATGAAAAGTCAATGCATGGAAAGGGATTAAAATATTTGCAGAGTGTATATCTGATAAAGGGTTAATATCCAAAATCTATCAGAGACTCATACAACTCAATAGGAACAAAACAAATAATCTGATTAAAACACGAGCAAATGACCTGAATAGACATTTTTCCAAAGGAGACATCCATGTGCCCAACAGGGACATGAAAAGATGCTCAACATCACTAATCATCAAGGAAATGGAAATCAAAACCACAGTGAGATAACATGTCCCACATGTTAGAATGGCTATTATCAAAAAGAAAAGAGAGAAGTGTTGGTGAGGATGCAGAGTAAGGGAAAACTTGGGCACTGTTGGCAGGAATATAAATTTGCGCAGCAGCTATGGAATGCAGTAGGGAGATTTCCCAGAAAATTAAAAATAGAACTACCATATGATCCAGTAATTCCACTTATGGGTATTTATGTGAAGGAAATGAAATCATTATCTTTGCAAAGATATTTACAGGCCTGTGTTGATTATAGCATTACTCATAATAGGGAAGACATAGAAACAGCCTAACCATCCTTGAATGAATGAACAGATTAAGAAGATTTGGTGTATATATAATAGACTATTATTCAGCCATATAATGAAGGAAATCCTTGCAATTGTGACAATATGGATGGTCCTTGAGGGAATTATGCTAAGTGAAATAAGTCAGACAGAGACAGACAAATACTGTATGATCCCACTTCTATGTGGAATCTAAAAAGGCTGAACCCATAGAAAGGGAGAGTAGTGTGGTGATTGCCAGGGGATGAGCATGGGGGAAATGGGTGACTTTGGTCAAAGGGTACAAACTTCCAGTTATGAGAGGAATGAGTGTAGGGATCCAGTGTACAACATGGTGGCTATAGTGAACAAGACTTTACTGCATACTTGGAAATTACTTAGAGAGCAGATCTTAAGTGTTCTCATCAGACACACACACACACGTGCCCATACACACAGGTAACTACGTGAACTGATGGATAATTCAGCTTATTGTGGTATCACTTTGGAATATATACATATATCAAACCATCATGTTGTACACCTTAAGTGTACACAATGTTATATGTCAATATGTCTCAATAAACTTGGAAAAATATTTTTTAAAAATCATGGAAGATAATTTATTTACCAGTAAAGAATATTTTCCCCAAAGAAAGAGAAGGGACTGGGACATCTGGACATTCTACAGATATCACGTTGGTCCAATATATTGATAATATCACGTTATTAGGCTCTGATGAGCAAGAAATGGAATGCACTATGGATGCTCTGGTTACATGAATGCGTCCCAAGGGTAGGTAGTTAAAACTATTGAAAGACTCAGAGGCCTGCCACATGGGTAAAGTTTGAGGGCTCCAATGGTCTGGAGTATGATGGAACATCCTCTCAGAAGTAGAGGACAGGGTATTGCACTTTGTACCTTCTGCCGCTAACAAACAAGCCCCACATTTGGTAGCTCTCAACAGGTTTTAGAGGCAGCATGTTCCATACTATGGCAATGTTGTTCTGACTTATATAACAGATGACATGAAAGGTTGCTGGTTTTGAGTGGAAGTATGTCCAGGCTATAGTAAGTAGCCTTGCTACCTAGACCATCTGTCCAGGGTTTATCATAGTACTAGGAACATGTGTGGTAGGAAAAGTTGCCATGTGGAATCTGGCATATGTGCCAATTCCCAACAAGAGGGTCTTTAGCTCAGACTCCTAGGCCTCTGGAGCAACGAGCATGGCCATCTGCTGCAGAGAACCATACCCCATTGAACAAACAGCTCCCAGAATGTCGCTGGGCCCTGGGAGAGATGGTGAATCTCATCATGGAACGTCAGAGGGCTATTGCCTACATATGCCTTTCATGGTCTGGGTACTGTCACACCCCAGCAGCAATCCACTCTAAGATGGAAATGGTACACCCAGAATTGGACTAGCACAGAGGTCGGCAACTATGGCCCATGGGTCAAATGCAGCCCACTGCCTGTTTCCACTAATAAACTTGAGGTGGAACACAGACACATCTATTCTTTTAGGTATTATCTATAGCTGCTCTTGCCCTATAACAGCACAGTCAAGTAGTTGTGAGAGAGACCATATGCACACAAAGCAGAAAATATCTACCACTAATTAGTTGCATAACACACCCTGGCACCTACCACCGCTGTACCTTTGTCTTTTCCTCAGCTCTCACTGATGACCTAATGGGGAGTTCCTGTACCAGCTGACCTAGAAGGGAAAAAGCTGAGCTTGGCTCACAAATGTGTCAGCTCAGTATTTTGGTGTTGACCAGTAGTGGACTGCTCTATTCAGGGATGACCAAGCACAGTGTTGAGAGAACTTCCTTCCAACGGGCAGAACTGCAGGTGGTGCTCCGATTTATCCACTTTGCATGTAAACAAAAGTGCCTGAGGCAAGAATATGCACCAACTCACAGGCAGTGGCAATGGCTTATCTTGCTGATGAGGGTCCTTGAAGGAGCAAGATGGGAAGATCAGGGACAAGGATTCTTGGGAAGAGGTATATAGTAGACACAAAGTATTAGGATCTTTTGTATCAAGTGTTAATGCCCACCAGAAATTATCCACTGTACAAGAAACATTAAACAACCAAGTGCACAGGATGACTCAGCCAGTAGACATTAGCCACACTCTGTCCTTAGTTACCACAGAGCTTGCACAACAGGCTCATGAAAGGAGTATGCATAGTGGCAGAGGGTGACTATGCATGGGTCTGACAGCATGGGCTCCCTCTCACCATGGCTGATATACTTACTGCAAAAACTGATGTGTGACCTTCCAGCAAAAATAAATTCCAATACAGTACCAGCTCTGTGGATGCCAACCTGACATTTGGTGGCAAGTTGATAATACTGTTACTCTTTCACCCTTGATAAATCAAAGATTTATCTAATCTAGATAAACATGTGTCCCAGGTATGGGTTTGCCCTTCCTTCCCGCAGTATCTCATTCAGAAACCCTATCCAACCACTCACACACGTATCATGTTCTAATATGGGACTGTACATAACAGTGCTTGGACTCACGAACATAATTTACAACAAAGGCAGTGCGGCAGTGAGCATATGACACTCTTCCACTGTTCGTACCACATGCCACACCATACAGAAGCTCCCAGGTGACAGAGCAGTGGGAGGGCCTCTTGAGAGTGCAGCGTGAAACCATGCTGAAGGTGAGCCCCTGCAAGGATAAGTGCTGTCCTGCAGCATGAACAATACACAAAGGTTTAAACCAGAAGCAGTTATATGCTTCTGTGACCTCAAAGGGCAGAATAAGGAGGTCTAACAGCCACATGTGAAAGAAGGAGGGACTCTGCTCGTATCACTCCAGATAACCCACTTGGGATGTTTGTGCTTTCCATCTTTTCAATGGACTCGACTGCTCTGGAAGGTTTCCCAAGGAGGACACTTCCATCAGGAACACAGTCAGAGTCCCATTAAACTTAGAGCTATGGCTGCCACCTGTTCTGTTTGGGCTCCTCATGCCAGCAGACCAGTGGACAAGGGAACAAGTTACTCTTTGGGAAACAATAATTGATCCCAGTCACCACGAGGAGCATGAGAGGAGTAGAAGGGAATATGTTTGGCACTCAGGTGATCCACAAGGGCTTTGCTTGGTATGCCCATGTCCATTTTCTGCTGTAAATGGGCAGGATAGCAACAACAGATGGTAAAGTTCTGGGAACCAGAAACTCAGACTCCTCAGGGATGAGATTTGGGCAAATCACCAGATGGTTACCTAGACCACCAGAAATGTTGTCCAAGATTTAGGACAATCTAGAATGAGTGGTAGAGTAGGTGATGTGTTGTAGCCTTGCAAACAGCTGGACCAAGAGCTTTCTTCATTCCACCAACAGTCTTAGTTGTCCTTTGCTAAGTTTCCTACCAATTGTGAACCATCAGAATTCCGGAGAAGCTGTGCCCACATGGAGCAACTAATGTAAGAAGAAAGTGGAACTGATTAGTGCAAAAGATGGACTGTAGCTGGTGGTGGTGGTGCCCCACCGAGATTCAGTACACTCGTGCCTCAGCTGCTGTCAGTGTTCTTGCGAAAGACTCACAGCTGCTCCACTCTCCAGAGAATCGCCTTCAGCTCATGGAAGCTGCTGCTATCACACAGCCAGTTGAGGACCAGACTCCTTGAAGGATATACAAAGGACATACACCACGGCCTATGAATTCTGGACATTCTTTAAATTATAAAACAAGAGCTCTGGATGCTAGAACACTAAACCCTCCTTCCTTTCTTCTCTTCTCCCCAACTTTACTTTCCTCCTCCTTCACTTTCAGTTTTCTCCTCCCCTCCACCTCTGCCCTCTTCTCTCCTTCCCCTCCACCTGGAAAACTGAAAGCAAATAGTAAATAACATTATGATAGCAAAGACCTTTCTAAACACAACCCAAATCCAGAAATGATAAAGTAAAAGGATGAAAAATCTGACCATCTCTATTTGAAATTTTGGTATGGCAAAAAATTATGGAAAAGTATTATTATTCATAATATTTATTGTGAAGATTTATAAATCAATAAGATGACATCCACAAACATGCTCTTCTATGCTCTTCACTCTTCCTTCTTCTGGATGAAGATGACCACAGCAACCTTAGGAGCCACATAATGCATGTGGTACAAAATCTGTCAGCCTGAATCCCTGAATGACTGTGTGGAGCAGATAGTGCTGCCTCCCAACCTCCCCAACACACTGCTCAGTTAGAACCACACTGAGCAGCTTATAGGGAAAAATAATCTTATATTATGTTCAACCCATGCAGGTTGGGGGTTTGCTATAAGAACTATCTTACCCTAGGCGCTGGCCCTGTGGCCAAGTGGTTAAGTTTGCATGCTCCACTTTGGCAGCGCAGGGTTTCACAGGTTCGGATCCTGGGCACAGACATGGCACCATTCATCAGGCCACGCTGAGGCAGCATCCCACATAGCACAACTAGAAGGAGTTATAACTAGAATATACAACTATGTACTGGGGGGCTTTGGGGAGAAGAAGAAGAAGAAAAAAAAAAGAACTATCCTACCCTCATTAGTATATGCCCTTAACCAATGGCCAGGGTCAGAGCACTGACTTACTTGGGAGAAAAGATAGGCAAGTGTCACAAAATGAAGGTTTGTGCCCCCCACCCCCAGATTCTTTGTTGAAGCTCTAACCTCCAATGTGATGGTCTTTGGAAGTGGGGTCTTTGGGAGGTGATTAGGCTTAAATGAGGTCATGAGGATGAGGCCCTCATGATGGCATCAGTGCCCTTATAAGAAGAGACGCCCGAGAGCTTCTCCCTCTGTCCATCATGTGAGGACCCAGTAAGGAGGTGGCTGTTTGCAAGCCAGGAAGTGAGCTCTCACCAGGAAGGAATCTGCCTTGACTTCAGACGTTCCAGCTTCAAGAACTGTGAGGAAATGAATTTCTGTTGTTTAAGCCATCCCATCTACGGTATTGTCTTATGGCAGACCAAGCCAAGGAAGACACCAAGATTCCTCTTTTCATATCAAATTTGAGATTATAGTTTTAACAGGATTAATTTTTTTAAAGATTGGCACCTGAGCCGACATCTGTTGCCAATATTTTTTTTTTCTTCTTCTTCTCCCCAAAGCTTCGCAGTACATAGTTGTGTATTCTGGTTGTAGGTCCTTCTAGTTGTGCTATGTGGGATGCCACCTCAGCACGGCCTGATGACCAGTGCAAGGTCCGTGCCCAGGATCTGAACCAGCAAAACCCCGGGCCACTGAAGTGGAGCACACGAACTTAACCACTGGGCCACGGGGCCGGCCCCAACAGGATTAATTTTTTAATACTGCAGTGAGACTATACTGGTAACATAGAGTAACTGTAAAATCATAAGATACACCCAATAAATTAATAACGAATCCGGTAGTAAAGAAAGGTTGAACATAGCAGAGTTGGAAGCCCATTATCAGGAAAAAAAAAAAGCATAGAACTTTTTCACTGAGAATGGATTGAACAAATGCTTAATCTTGTTTAGTGTAACAAAGTGGAAAAGGTGTATTGCCCAGAAGAACATCAATAGGTTGTGGCAATATACTGGAGATAAAAATGGAAAATGAGGAAGTAACTTTGGAAATAAACACTTGGTGCTCTTGGAAATGCTTGAGAGGGTCTTTGCAGGGGCTGGAGGGCCTTGTGAGCAGTTGTAGCCAGAATTGGAAAATGTGCTGAGCCAGATGCCCTCAAGCCTCCTTCTCTCCCGTTCTTGTTATGAGAGTAGGGAGCTGGGTCAGCAGGTCTGAATCTGCTCTTCAGAAGAACAGGCCGATGCCAGCCACTGAGCTACAGGGACTGTCACTTTCTAACAAGCTCAGATCCTTGACCAGGGACCTGCCATTGTATCAGAGTAGCACAGATGTCTCTGTCTTGCTGACGCAGCAAATATGTACGGAGCAACGGAGGTCCAGCATCACTTACAAAGGTAATGAGGAACCAGGACTTGCCCTTTAGATAAAAGAGGAAAGGAAGTGTCTCCAGAACCTTTAGGGGAAGGCTGGTCCAGGTGCAGGGTGTGGCCGGTTCTGTAGCTCTTCTATATTCACTACACCAAATGGAGCAGAAGCTTGAGGCAGAATATAATAAATGGCAGCATCACTGCCTCCTCCAGAGGCCTCGGAATGTCCAGTATCTGTGTCCTTAGTGGGACTTGAACAGAAAATCCGTCAAGTGAAAGGTAGAAGAGTCATTCATGTTAAAATTATGAATATGCACCAGGAAGAGAATATCTTTTATGAGTTACAGGGAAAACAAGACATAAAGAAACGAGTTAACACCATGAGGAAGCGCTTAGCCCAGTTCAGAATGTGGAACATTTTACGGGACAAGTGGCCTGGTTTTTCCAACAAAATCGAAGCTTTGAAAAAATAACAAAGATGCAGTGAAAGATAGAAGAAAAGAGACCGGAGAGAGAAAACAACCAAATACAATGCATGGACCTTGTCTGGACCCTGCTTCAAACAAACCTACTGAAAAAGATACCCTGAAGACACCGAGGGACATTTGAACATGCACGAAGTATTAAGTGAAATTAGGCAATGATCGATAACTTTGTTAAGTGGGATAATAGCATGGTGGTTATATTAAAAGAATAATCCTTATCAGTAAGAGATGCATACAAACTACTTATACGTATAGGATTTGCCTTTAATATACACCAGTAAAGATGAGTGGGAGGAATGGATGAAACATGACGGGGAAATGTTGATAACTGTAAAAGCTGATGATGAGTAATAAGGGTTCATTATAGAATTCTCTCTACTACTTGGGCATTTGAAATTTTCCATAATAAGAATAACTTGAAAAAATAACATGGGGATAAGTACAAGAAGAAACCATCTAAAGCATTAAAAGCGGTTGGTTATATGAAACAAACATTCGAGGTGACGTGTGGTGGGGCAGGGAATCATCCCTGTCTGTGAAAGTTTACAGTTCTTCTGAATTGTGTCCCACCTTCAAATTCATCTGTTGAAGCCCAAACCCCTAGGGTGATGGGGTTTGGAGACGGGGCCATTAGGAGATCATTAGCGCTCCTTGAGGTCATGTGCGAGGGGTGCTCATGATGAGGTTAGTGTTCTTATAAAAGAGACACCAGAGAGCTTCTTTCCTCCACCATGTGAGCACACAGTGAGAAAGCAGCCATCTGCAAGCCAGGAAGAGAGCTCTCACCAGAACCCCACCATGCCGGCACTTGATCTCAGACTTCCAGCCTCTAGAACTGTTAGAAAGTAAATTTATTTTGTTTAAGCAAAAAAAAAAAAACAAAAACAAAAAACTTTACACTTCATCATAAGCTTGGTAGTACTATTTTGAAGAGGAAAATGAAAATAAAGTGCACAATAAGCCTCATTCATGCTCAGCACTGGAGATACAGGGAGGGAGCCCATAGTCCTCTGGGGAAAAAGCTGGTCACTGAACAGTGTGAGCACAGGTGCAGTGCAGAGAGGTCTCCAAGTGCAATTGTGCACCTAAGTAGCCATCTAGGGAAATGCTTCAGATGACGGAGGTGCCCTAGAGGAGGGAGCATGTGGAAGGGAGAGGGAAAGGACGGCATTCCATGTTGAAGAACTGGCAGTTTAAGCTCAGGAATGATGTCAATAGTGAGATTCTGGGATCACATTGTGCAACGGGCCCTCTATAAAACTTACCTACTTTATCTCCTCCAAATGTGGCTCTAAATCAGCTTCTATGTCTTCTATCATGTCAGTTTCAATCCTAAAATTGGTCCTCTTGCCAGGTTGGGAGTTTCTATAATTTCTCTCCTTTGACATTTCGTCCTCACAGCCTGAAATTGCCATCATTCTTGAACTCCACATTTAGGAGGAAACCCAGGAACCCAGAATCCCAGTACGTGAGGCTGCGGGCCATGGCGTGCTACTCCAATTCTAAAACAGCCCATCTGCCCCCTGTGCTCTACATTCTGATGAAATGCCCAGCACCTGCGAATCAAGGCGTCTTCAAACAGGGTAAAATGCACTAGCAATTTTGTATAGGAAAGCCTTAGAGACATTATACTGGAAATCCATTCACCTTTGAGCATTCAGCATGAATTGCATGACTCTGTATGTGGACAGTGAGTAGCTCACGGAGTCAGTAATAAAGCAGGAAAACGTGGATGTCTGTCTGCTGACTCTCAGGCTACACTTCACGCATTACTGTCTCCTTAACTCAACATCAACCAGGAAACTCTCTTCTCCTGAGAATTGGTAATCTCCATTGACTATATGCTGCTTCTGTCCCTTACCCCACAAATCCAATAATGGATTATATCTTTTTTTTTTAAAGATTGGCACGCGAGCTAACAACTGTTGCCAATATTTTTTTTTCTGCTTTATCTCCCCCAAATCCCCCGAGTACACAGTTGTATATCTTAGTTGCAAGTCCTTCAAGCTGTGCTATGTAGGACGCCGCCTCAACGTGGCCTGATGTGTGGTGCCATGTCCGTGCCCAGGATCCGAACCGGTGATACCCTGGGCTGCTGCAGCGGAGCACACAAACTTAACCACTCGGCCACGGCGCCGGCCCTCCCGGATCATATCTTTGAGAGCAGTTCCTAGGGGAGGGAAAGAAATGCTCTTTCACGACATGTAAACAAGGTTTGGTTGTCACCATTTTATTGACACATGAGATATCTGTCTACTCGAAGGAGGGCTTACAAAGAGGAATATTAGGCAGGAAAACCACAACGTCATATTGTCAGCATCCATTCGCCTAAGCTGAGGGTGGATCTCTATCTGTGAGAAGGAAGGTTTTCATTCCCTCGGAGTTTTCAAGCACTGAAGATTCTTAAAGTTTAACTGAAAATGCTGAACATGTTACCTGGCCTCAGAGTCAGGGAGCTCCAACCTAGCCACACTCTCTGTTTCCTGGGGAAGTGACTTCCTTCTGTGGGCTCAGCTTCTTTATTTCTTTTTTTTGTGAGTTTTTTTTTTTTTTTCTGGAAGATTAGCCCTGAGCTAACTACTGCCAATCCTCCTCTTTTTTTCTGAGGAAGACTGGCCCTGAGCTAACATCCGTGCCCATCTTCCTCTACCTTATACGTGGGACGCCTACCACAGCATGGCTTTACCAAGCGGTGTCATGTCCGCACCCGGGATCCGAACCTGCGAACGCTGGGCCACCCAGAAGCGGAACGTGCAAACTTAACCGCTGCACCACCGGGCCGTCCCCTTCTTTATTTCTAAAATAAAGTCAGGGAGGGAGTCAAACAGGTTGAGGACAGGAGGAGTGTGTGTGCCCTGGCTGACCTGGTCCCAGGGTACAACATTAGCATGGGTCAACACCAATTACTTAGCTGAACTTTTGTCTACAACTCTAGGAAAGAAGGGGGAAAATGGAACAGTGTCTACTTTCTCTCCTTAGAGGAAGGTTTAATGTTAGAGTGGGTAAAATTATCGTTTCTTTTCTCTTCTCTGGGGTTCTCCCATCTCTCCCAGGTTAAACACTCTGTGTTGCAGCAGGTAGAAGATCTCAGGTAAGCTCAGGTTTTTCCACCCACCCTCCCTCCCTTCCTTTTTCACCATGTTTTGTGTTCAGGAGGAATTCTCTTGGCATTGATTTTTGGAGGGGGAAAAGGCAGACAGGATTGACTTGCGTCTCAGTCACATATCTACATGTCACACCTGAGGAGAGAGGAGAACAGCAGAGGGCAGGGAACAATTCATATTGCTCAGTGGGCTTGAGAAGAAGACAAAATGATTTCCATTCATTTTTTCCTACCCAAATACACTTTTCATTTCAGTGTTCACTCCAACCATCCAAAGCAATGGACTCTTTTCTTGTTATATCACGTGAAGGTCCCGGGGGTGGCAGAAGGCTCAGGGGACTGTGGGGCCTTCATACACTGTTAACTGATACGGTTTCCTGTGCTGGGACCCAAAGTCGACCTTGATTACACTGGAAGAGGACAGAGAAATAAGTACGTCGTATGAGGTGGTGGGATTGCAGGTGAGGTTTTTCTTTTCATTTTAAAAGTTCTTTTGTTGTTGCTATAACGATGTTGTGCAGTGAGAAAATATTGGGAGAAGGAGACAGAGTTGCCCTGGGCTTTTATAATGCAAAGAAAGAAGCAAAACACAATCAAAGCCAAAAACAAAAACAAAACAACACAGGAATTTAAATGTATTATCCAACATAATCCATTCACAACTCTGTAAATTGGCTGGTATCCTTATCCCGGCTTAACTAACAAAGGAATGAGACTCAGAAGTGCTCAGCCCAAGGTCACACAGCTAGTGGAACCCAAGTCCTCTGACACTTGGCCTGGTGCTTGATCTACGATGGCAACTTGAGTGAGGAAGGGGCCTCAGAGATCAGGAGGTTGATGCTTAAATATTGTCAAAATTCTCTATACAACACTAAGAGTGAGTGGCTGAATCCCTTTAGTGAGAGAACTCACAGCTTACCAAGGCAGCCCCTTCTATGGTTAAGCCTTAGTTAAAAAAAAAAAAAAAAAAAAAACACACACACACACAAACAAAAGTTCTTCATCTGAGCACAATTCTGTCTCTCTGAAGCTTCTACAGAAGGACCAATTTCCGATCTCTACAATCAAACAGAATAAATATACTTCTTCACATAATAGCCTTTGAAGTATCTGAAGGCTCTGTAGTCATAAACAAGGTAAATTGCATCAAAATAAATGGCTGTTTTCAGTAGGAAGATTGGTCCAAATGTCCTAGCCCACCATGGCTAGAAACAAGAAGTCCTCTCGAACTACTTTTTGAGGAACTGTATTAAATTATCAACTCAGATTTTATTGATTTTGGGCTTGATATCTGCCAGGCACTGGGGACAAATTAATGAGCAAGTCAAATGGGCTCTGTGGGTTTATATACTAAATACTTGAGCTGGAAAGATAGGCATTTGGAATATAGAGCAAGGATGCCCACTCTAGACCGGAAGCAGCTCAGGACATCCTCCCTGAGGAGGTGACGTTTGAACCGAGCCTGAAGAAGAACAGGAGTTGACAGGGGAGCTGTGGTTTATATAGAGGAAAACAACTGGGGAGAAGTCCTGGATACTGGACAGTGTGGCGGGTTCACAGGACTGATCAAGTCCAGGGAAGCTGGAGGCACCTGCAGCGTGGTGCTGAGAAGTATAGGCCTCAACGTGGACCACCTAGATTCAAGTATTTCCTTCATAACCCACTTAGCTCTGTGACCTGGGCAAGTTTCTTACCGCCTGTGCACTGCAGTCCTCACCTGTGAAAAGGGTGATGTTGTAGGGATGTGGTGACGATTAATTGAGTTGATACATGTGAAGAGCTTAGAACAGTGCCTGGAACATATTTGATGTTCAACTCATGTTTGCTCTCATGGCTGAAGGGAAACAAGGTGGGAGAGAGAGGGGAGGCTGATGATAGAGGCCAGGCCCGGTAAGCCCTCCTTGGCTGGCCAAGTAAACAGAATAGTGAAGATGGGAGTCTATTTTGAGAAAGCCCACTCTGGCGCAGCATGGAGAAGAGATCTGAGAGAGTGAGAATGTATCTGCGGGGCCCAGTTAGGAGGCTGTTGCAGGGGCCCAGCAGTAGTGGCACGTATTATTCCTCTCCATCCTAAACAACTCCTCTTCTCATCTCAATTCCTTTGCACATTCCTAACCACGTCCTCCTTCAGTCATAGTCAAAGTTATTTAAGGAGGAATTGCTGAGCACACCTTGGACAGCAGTCATGGAGACTGGGTCCACTCTTGGGAACCTCCTGAAAGAGATACCTGTATTGTCTGCCTGGAGCACACGAAGGACCTGCGAGCATCTTCTGTGGCTGCAGCTTCTGCCAGGCCTGCATCACTGACTGCTGTGTCACTCTCAGATTCACCAAGGTAGCCATGTGATGTCCACTCCGCAAAAAGCAATTTCAAGAGGGGGACATCAGGCCCAACAGGACTCTGGCCAGTTTGATCTCCATCCTCTGAACACTGGAGCCCAGGAGTGAGAATCCAGCACAAGTTTGGTTCTGTGAGCAGAACAAGGAAGGGGCCTTTCTATTGCCAGGAGAACCAGCAATTCCTCTGTGCGGTTTGCAAAGATCTCATAGAGCACAAACCCCATTAGTGCTGCAGAGGGAGGAAGACGCCAGGTCTTACAGGTAGGTAAACCCTTTCACTGCCTAGTCTAAACTTGGGACAAAATTGTGGTGGTTTGCTCTATTATTGGCTTTAGCACTACTACAGAAAAATAAACTACTGTATTCTAAACACAATTCTGAATGAAACGAGACCTTCCTTTCAATCCTGGAGTATATTGGTAAAAGTTACTTCTGTCCGCATGCTACTTCACTTCTAAAATTCTCAGGCAACAGAAGGCATCACACTTCCTCTGCTTGCAGTATAGAAACATTAGTGTTGCTCTAAGAGTTCACATGCCCTCCAAAATCCTCTTGAGATTTCTGGATGTGAAGGAAGCATAATTAGACACAAACTGAAAAAAGCAAAAAAGTGCTGAATAGATAGAGCTTTTACTTGAGGTGGACCGTGCTATTTGGGCAAATAAAAATACTATTTTATTCCTAGTAAAAATGTAACCTTGATGTAACCATCAGGTATTTTTTGGCTGAGCTGGCAAAATCTAACTCAAGCTTGTCAAAATGGGGACTCATTGTCTTATTGAACAAGCTAAAGGAAAAGCAGGTTTGCGAGGGAACCTGCAGCCAAGCCTGGGTCCCCTCTGCCCCTCCTGCTGGAAGCTGTGGAGCCACCTGTCTAGGGAGGACCGTCCTGGACAAAGGTTCAGGCCACCAGCAGCTACAAGTCTGTCCCAGGTGGGTCTGTTCTGGGCCCTGGGTTGAATGTAAGTTAGATATTTGATCATAAAGCTTTAAGCTGTGGATGACAACAACATTCCAAGAGGTGGCAGCCAAGCAGCAGAAGGCTTGTTTTCTCTCCAAAAAGTTCAAGCTGCCTCACAAAAATGTTATTAACATAGAGGGAAAATGAGGAATCAAGGTTAGATGTCAAAAGCATGTCAATTTTGGGGAGAACTGGTATCTCAAGTCAGATAATAGATAAATTATTATTATAGCAGTTGGGATGAATTGCAGGAAGTCAGTTCACCTCGTGAACATAAGCACATACGCTGGATAAGCTGTCAGAGTAAAGCCTGTGTGCACACGGCTAGGAGACCTATTTAGGGTTCATAGTCAATGCAGACAGCGCTACTTCAGCCGTGGGGACTTCTGTACAAGATCAATACATATTTTTGAATGAAATCATGAAAGACTCTCAAAAGTGTGTGTTGGGGAGCACCTGTGTTTAAAATAGTGTGTGCGGGGCTGGCCCGGTGGCGCAGCGGTCAATTTTGCATGTTCAGTTTTGGTGGCCCAGGGTTGGCCGGTTCGGATCCCAGGTACAGACATGGCACCGATTGGTAAAGCCATGCTGTGGTAGGCATCACATATATCAAGTAGAGGAAGATGGGCACAGATGTTAGCTCAGGGCCAGTCTCCCTCAGCAAAAAGAGAAGGATTGGCAATACTTAGCTCAGGCCTAATCTTCCCCCACCAAAAAAAATAGTGTGTGGGAAAAGTTTGAGATTCTCTGGTGGAGGAAATAACAACTTAGACTTAAGATTTTTAAAAGAAATGGTGATTTTCTATTTCTTTTAGGGGCCATGGCCATCAACCCAACAGAGACCAAAGGACACCTAGGATTTTTGTGAACCACAGGCTGAGGCGTCCACTTCTCTCAGAAATGGTTCTGTGACAGCAGCCACAGAAAGTGACTAATGGAAGGAAATTAATGGATAGACATACATAGAAAGTTCCCTTTCCTCAGTAGACAATGCAGGAAACAGGAAAAGTAAGGTCAGCCTCCCCAGTGGTCATACCAGAGCTGCTCTTCTATCTGAAGTAGCCAAGTGACAGAACGCAAAACAACCTCACCTTCTGAGATTCACTTCTCCCCTGTAAAGGAGAAATAACACTTTCCCTGTTTGACTCTCATAGTTGTCATGAGCCTTAAATATCTTCTTTGTACATTGCAAGATCCTATGTAATCTAAGTTGTTTTAACAGTATTCAATAATAATAATGTTGACTCCTCCCATTTTGTGGAGGAGGAAACTGAGGAACAGATTGCTGAAGCGATTTGCTCCGAGTCTAGCCAGGAGTAGTTTATGATCCTCCTATTTTCGTTGCATGGAGCTCTGACCCTCAGTCTCTCTCTCTAGAATGGAAGAGATCCTGCAGTGGGACACTGCTCAGCCAAAGCTCTGTGTTTCTGAGGATGAGAAATACGTGACTATGAGAGGCTCTCCACTAAGACTGTCTGCTCATTCCAAGAGACTGAAGACCAACCCCTATGTTCTGGTTCAAAGGGCTACTCCTCTGTGCCCACTGCTGGATGGTGGAACTGCCATACTAGGGAGTTTGCATCCTTGTGGTGGCCTGAGAGTCAGGGAGGAAAAAGAGAAGGATCTCCCTCTGCCAGAGGGAGGGTATCTGGGCTGTGAGAGTTACTAGGGGACAGTCCTGGGCTCTCACAACCCCAGAGACCAAACTGATCCTGGAGGAAAATCCTAGATGGTAAACTAGATTTCAGGAAGTGTCAAATGACATTTGCTAATGCCCAGTGACTTAACCACCCAGGAGGTCCATTACTAAAGGCCCATGATCTACATGCTTCAATCACTGTCGCTTTGTGTGCTTTATGGCCAATCAATAGTCACCTCAACTGCACAGTCTCCAGTGTTTTGGGCTGTCACCAGTTTACCATCCAACAGTGGATGGCTGCAGGGCTCCTTTGGATCTGCCACAGTGGAACAGATGGACAGTTCTATCAGTGAATCCCATGGGGGAAGAAAAAAGGGCAAACAGACCTTCAGTTAGAGCTCAGAAATTAGAAGAAGGAGAAAAAAGAGCAGAAAGAAGATTTGAAGAAATCATGTTTGGAACTTCTCCAAATTCAGTGTAAAACTTTAGCATGTAGATCCAAGAAGCTCAACGTACACCAAAGGAGAGAACAACAAAGAAGGCCACGAGAAGGCTCACCAAAGTCAAACTGATGAAAATCAAAGAAAAGAAAACCTTGAAAGCATCAAGAGATAATGCATTTTACACACAGGATATGGTGGTTTTAAAATGTTTACAAATTCTTTAATGTTCCTTCCTTCAAAAGGTAGAACTACTTCCTCTTCCTATGAGTGTGGACTGGATTCAGTGACTCACTTCTGAAGAACACAATAAAGAGGAAGTGACTTCAGAGGTTAGGTCATAAAAGAGACTGTGGTTTTCTGTTCTCTCCTCCTCTCTTCCTCTCTTTCTCCCTCTCTCAGATCATTTGCTTGGAAGAAGCCAGGTCCTAATCAAGGAGCCTCTGACATTTGCCTGACTGGATATGAAAATTTCTATGGACAAGTGACTCCTTTCTGCCTCCCATTTCATCCATCTTTAAATGTCTATAGTGCTTATACCTTTATCTGTCCCATAGCTGCATATTAGGTCCGTTGTGGGAGGGAGTAGGTAACTCGTCTCTTTAGTCACAGGTCTTCAGTCCATGAGGAACTCTATGTGAAGAGCTTCACTTACAGAAATACACTCAATGAGCCTTATCTGCACCTGGATCTAATTTAGATGGAGATTCTGGACTTTTCACTGATTCTGCAATGGGATGAGATTTTGGGGTCCTTGGGTGGGAAGCATTTTATTTTGCATGTAGAAAGTGACAAAGATTCCCTCTTTGACTAAACGTTAGTTAGGCTCCTCTGAGCCCTCTTTCCAACTAGGCTTGGACTTGTGGGCTTCGATATCCATCTTTGCTTCATCCAGTTTTAGCAGAAATCCTGTCAAGTCAGTTTAGTGAGAATCCCTCACCCTAGATATCGGATCAAATTCCTCAGCCCCCAGTAGGCCCCAGGTCATGTGAGTCCACTGTGGCCTACCTTCAGCACAAATACTGTTAGGTCAGTTTAGCAAGAATTACCCTATCCACTTAGGAATCTTCTATCAACTAACGCCCTCCTCCTTGGTCATCAATCCCCATTTTTCCTCATTGTATTTGTAGTTGAGCACAGTCTCACTCCCCTACTGCAAAACCCCTACTGCAGTGGTCCCTTGAATAAAGTTTTCCTTACTGTTCTTAATAAGTGTCAGATAATTTTTATTTCTTTGATAGAGGAATGTAAATAATTACATTCCAGCCAGAAGATGGACTGTGGTGGTTTTCAAAATGTCCACAAACTCTTTAATACACAAGAGATAGTGACTAATTTCCTTCCCCATGAGTGTGAGCTGGATTTCTTGGCTCAATCCTACTGAATAGAAAATAGAAATCCCCATGAGTGTGAGCTGGATTTCTTGCTTCAATCCTACTGAATAGAAAAGAATAGAAGTGATGGTGTGCAACTTCAGAGACTGGGTCTTAAATAGCACTGTGATTTCCTATTGGGTCTACTGTCTCTTGGGTCGCTATTCTGAGGTAAGTCACCTGCCATGTTGTGTGGACACTCAGCTGAGGAGATATTCACATGGCAAGGACTTGAGGCTTCTGTCAACAACCACATGAATAAGATTTGAAGTGGATCCTTCCACGTTAATCGTGTTTGTCAGTTCTGGCCAACATCTTGATTGCAAACTTATGAGACACCCAGAGCTAAACCCCCAAGCTAAGCCACTCCTTCTTCTCTCACCCACCAGAAACATGTGAGGTAATAAATCTTCACTGTTTTAAGCTGCTAAGTTTTGGAATAATTTGTTACAAACAAATAGATGAGTAATGAACAGGGGAAAAATATCGCAGTGAGTGACTGACTTCTCATTAGACATAAAGGACACCAGAAGAAATTAGAGCAATATATTCAAAGTCCTGATAGAAAAAAGGTTCCAAAGACAATTCTATATCCACTGAAACTATCCTTCAAAATAAAGGTGATTTTTTGAATTATTCATATTGTTTTTAGAATTCCATTTTAATTTTCCAATTAGGTTTTTTTGGGGGTATTATTTTTATTTTTATACTAGTTGTCTTAGGGATTACACTATACATCCTTAACTTTAGACACTCTACTTCCAATTACTAATGTACTATTTCAGATAAATTTAGAAGCCTTGAGACCCTTTAGGACTGTATCCCATGTCCATCTTTTTGTTATAGGTGATACATATAATACATCTATGTAGGTTACAATCCCCACAAGAAAAAGTTGTAATTTTAGTTTCAAACATTTATATGTGTAAAAGGAACCAAAAAAGGGTCAAAGAAAAAAAGAGAAATGGCCTTTTCCATTTACCCAAATATTTTTGATGCACTTCATATTTTCTGAGAGTCTGAGTTTCCATCTGGTATCATTTGCCTTCAGTCTGAAGAACTTCCTTTGCCATTTCTTATAGTGCTGATCTGTTAAAGACAAATTCCTAATTTTTTTTTATCTAAAAATATCTTTCTTTTGCCTTCACTCTTGAAGGACATTTTTGCTGAATATACAATTCTGGATGGACAGTCTTTTCTTTCATGTCATTAAAGTTGTTCCACTTTCTTCTGCCTCTCTGTTTTCTGATGAGAAGTCATAAGACAGTAAAGGAGGCACGAAAGAACCAAAACCAGAAAATATCACGATAGATGTAGTATCTCTCACATCAACAACTACCACATGAACTTCATGGATCACCACTCCAATGAAAAGGCAGAACTTGTCGGAATAGGTTAAGAAACAACACCCAACTATATGCTGCTTACAAGCAAGGCTCTTTCGATATAAAGACACAGGTTGATAGTAAATTGATAGAAAAACATGCGTTGTATAAATAGTAACCGTAAGGAGGCTGAAGTGGCAGTATTAATACCAGAAATAAAAGAGATTTCAAAATAGAATGCATTGCCAGAGATAAAGAGAAATACTACATAAAGACAAAATCTAAGGGAATGAGAAATTTCACAATTACAGACAGAAAGGAGATCAGCAGTCGCCTAGGGCTGGGAGGAGGGAGAGAAGATCAAATACAAAGGGGCGTGAGGAAGCTTTTTAGGATGAGGGGACGGTTCTATATGTGGGCTGTGGTAGTAGTTCTGCGAGTGTAAACAATTACTGATATTCAGCCAACTGTTCATGTAAAGTTGTTTAATTTTATTTTATGTAAAGAACTTAAGAGATTTTTTAAATTGTGGAGAAATAAGGGAAAGTAAAGAAAGTTTTGGATAAACAAAAACTGAGAGAACTCATGGCTAGCAGTCCTGCAATAAAGTACTTTTAAAGGAAGTCTGCCGTGCTCAAGGGAAATGACACTAAATGATAACTCAGATATACAGAAAGGAATAACCAGCAACCGCTCCTATATTTTACTGGCCGTAGTTCAATGTTACCTTAAGCAGATGGTGAAAAGTTAAAAATGCAGGATTCGAGTCTTACAAAAACAGTAAAAAATTAATGGAAAAAATATAGCTAAAAAGTCACTAGAAGAGATAAAATCATAAACAAAAAGTATTTGCTTGAAACAAAGAAAGGTAGAAAAGGAGGCACAGAAACGAATAAGAAATGAGAAAAATCAAAAACAAATAGCAAAATGATAGACCCAAATTCTACCTTATTAACAATAATATTAAATATAAATTGACTAAAACTCCAATCAAAATGTTGAGATTATCACACTGGATAAATATAAAGACAGATTATATGCTCTATATAATAGAAAAACTTTAAATACAAAGCCGAAAATAGGTTAAAAGTTAAAGGGTGAATGAATATGCCATGTAAATAGAAAGAATAAGATAACTGTAATGTCTGTATTACTATGAAGTGAAACAGACTTTAACATAACGAGTATCTCTGGAGACAAAGAAGCACTTTTAACAATGTTAATAGGTCAGGATCACAAGAGGACAGAAGTGATAAATGTATGCACACCTACCTACAGAGCTCCACAGCAGATGAAGCAAAAAGTGGTAGACAAATTAACAATTATATTTACAGATCAATATTCCTATCTCATTAACAGAACAAGTAACAAAAAACAAGAATAAAGAAGACTTAAACATATTGTGAGTCAACTTGACCTAAATCACATGCATGGAGTATCACATTCAGCAAGAATAGAATAGACATTTTTTCCAAGTGTGCATGGAACATTCATAAAAATAGAACATATTCTGGCCCTTAAATAAGTCTCAATAAATTTAAAGGGATTGAAATTATAGTGTATATTCTCTGACCACAATGACATTAAATTAGAAAACCATGACATAAAGATATGCAGAAAATCCCCAAATATTTGGAAATTAATAAACAGATTTCAAAGTCATGGGTTACCATGCGTTAAAGAAGAAATCACAAGAGAAATTAGATTTATTTTTAATCGAATCAAAATGTAATTTTCATTTACATTAGGATAGGGTGCTGGCCCAGTGGCCTAGTGGTTAGGTTCATGCGCTCCCCTTTGGCAGCCGGGGGTTCCCCAGTTCGGATCCTGGGCGCAGACCTAGCACCACTTGTCAAGCCATGCTGAGGCGGCATCCCACATGAAGAAACCAGAAGAACCTACAACTAGGATATACAACTATGTACTGGGGGCCCTTGGGGAGAAAACAAAAGAGGAAAATTGGCAACAGATGTCAGCTCAGGGCCAATCTTCCTCAGAAAAAACATTTGTAGGATGCAGGAATAGCAGTGTTTAGAGGGAAATTTAGAACATGAAATGGACAATAAGAGACTATTCTAAACAACTTAAGCAAATAGATTTGATAACTAATATTAAACGGACAAATTCCTTTAAAGGCACAGATTACCACACTGCATTAGGAAACCTAAACAATTGGTATGAATAAAGAAATTAAATTCATAATTTAAAAATACTCCACAAAGAAAACTCCAGGCTCAGATGACTTCCCTGGTGAATTTCATCAAACATTTAAGTATCAACACCAGTCCCAAACAAAATCTTGGGGAAAATAAGGGAGAGAGAAACACTTTCCAAATCATTTTATGAGATTAATATTATGCTGATACTAAAACCAGACAAAGATACCAAAACTTCAGACCAAAGTCTCTCATGAATCCTAAAGGAAACATCAGCAAATTGAATCCAACACATTATCAACAAGTAAGTTTTTTGTGGTTATTTTTAGGAAGACTGGCCCTGAACTAACATCTGTGCCCATCTTCCTCTACTTTATTTGCGGGACACCTGACACAGCATGGCTTGACAAGCAGTGCATAGGTCTGTGCCCAGGATCCAAACTGGCAAACCTCAGGCCACTGAAGTGGAGAGCACAAACTTAACCAATTTGCCACTGGACCAGCCCCTGACCAAGTAAGTTTTATCTTAGGATGCAAGTTTGGAGGAATATGTAGCCATCAATCTAATGTATCATATTAATAGAATAAAGAACAATAACCATAGGATCCTCTCCATGCAAAAAAAAAAAAAAAAAAAAAGCATTTAAAGCAGACGGTACCTATTCATGACAAAATCTCTCAGCAAACTAGGAATAAAAGGCCACTTCTTTGATTTGATCAATGGCATCAATGAAAAACCTACAGCTGACATCAAACTTTATGGTGAAACTGACTACTTTCTACTCAAGATATTGAACAAGGCAAAGATGTTGGTTTTCTTCATTTCTATTACACACTGTACTAGAGATCCTAGCCAGAGCAGTAAGGCAATAAAAAGAAATAAAAGGGATACATATTGTAAACAGAACTAAAGTCTTAATATGCAGCTGACATGATTGTGTCCATAGAAATTCCTCAGGCAAAGAAAGCTTCTAGGACTAATAGGTGAATTTAGCAAGATTGCAGGGTATAAGGACAATTGTATTCTATGTACCAGCAATGCAAAATTAGGAAAATGAAAAATTTTAAATTCCATTTATAATAGAATCAAACAAAATATTTAGGTATCAATTTAAAGAAAGTGTGCAAGATTTGTACACTGAAATCTACATAGCACCAGTGAGGGAAAGTAAATAAAAATGAAATATATGGAGAGAAATACCATATTCAAGGATTGGAATACTCCTTCTCGTTAACGCATCAGTTCTCCCCAAATTGATCAATAGATTAAATGCAACTCAATCCCAAATTCTAAATGCCAATTAAAAATCTAGCACATTGTGTAAAAGAAATGTCGAGCTGGTTATATAATTTATATGCAAATACAAGGGATCTGAATGGCCAAAATAATTTTTTTGAAAAGAAGAAGAACCTTGGAGGATGCACACGACTTGATTTCAAGACTGACTACAGGCTCCAGTAATCAAAACGAAGTGATGTTGGCATGAGGACGGTCTAGATCAATGGAGTAGAACTAAGAGCACAGAAGTAGAACTACGCATACGTGCTCACGAAAAGTAGTCAAGATAATTCAACGGGGAAAGGGTAGTCTTTTCCACAAATGATGCTGGAGCAAAGTGACACAAACAAAAGAATAAACACCATATACAAGAACTAACCTGAAATGGAGCATAGACCTAAACATAACATCTCAAATTATTAAACTTCTAAAACAGTGCTAACCAATAGAAAATCATTTGAACCACATATCTGAGCCACAGATGGAATTTAAAATTTTTGGTAGCCACATGTAAAAAAGTAATGGTTGAAGATAATTTTAATATTTGGTGTAACCCAGAGCAATCACAACATAATTTATGCACATAACCAATTAAAGATTATTGATGAGCTATTTTACATTCTTTTTCTCAACCCTACCTTTCTTGAAATTGTTCTGAGCCTCCAGGAGTTGAATATTCTCTAATTTTATGTCCTGCCAAGAGTGACTTTACTCCACATCCAGCTATCCTAGGATTTGCTGACCACATCAAAATCACTTACCCCTCAAACTCCATGCAGGAGAGAGTGAGCACAGAGACAGAGCTGGGGTAGGACCCCACCTCAGCTTCCTCCCTCCTCTCCCAGCTTTCCTCCACTCATGAGCCCTTCATCCTCCTCCAATCTCCAGGATTCCACGAATCTCACAAAGCGGGAGCAGGTCATGAGATACACAAACCCAGATCCCCACAATTCCTCTACAGGAAGTCCTTCCTGCAGTCTGCCCACTCCCATTCCTGCTGGAGCCTCAGTGCTTCCCCAGTAGAGCTCCAGGTCTGTGCAGAGGGTGATCCTAGAGCACGCTTCCTCCCTGTAACCACAGGGCTCACTCCCTCACCCCCTCAGGACTTAGCTCAAATGTCACCTCTCAGGAAAGCCTCCCCTGAGGATAATATTTAACATTACAACCAGCTCCCTCATCTTCCCTACTGTTCTTTTCAGCATGTAAGCTCCATGAGGGCAGGGTTTTGCCTGAGTTGGTGTGATAAATCCCAAAGGACCTAGGATAGTGCCTGGCACAGAGCAGATGCTCCATAAGTATTTGTTCATGAATGAAGAAGCGTAGGGACCAGATCTCCTCAAAGCTGAGACTGACACAGGAGAGGTGAGCGGTTCCCTGGGAAGTGATTGGGGGAGGGGGTGTCTCTTTCTGTTGGGAGGGGGAGGAGCTGCTCACTGGCTCATCCCAGGCCAGAGCCAAGCAGACAGAAGGCCACACAGAGCCCCTCTGCACTTCCCATGCAGCCAAAGCACAAGGCCAAGGACTAAGCCAGACCACCAGCTGCCTCCGCAGACCCCTGCACTCCAAGGGCACCCTGGATAGCCACCAGGATTCTTAGGTGGAGAAGTCCTCCAGGGCCCAGTCTCATCTCCAGAATCAGCTGATTCTGTGCAGCTGGAAGGCGTGGCTCAGCTGCAGCCTCTGGGACCCTGGGAGCCCTCCCCTGACCTGTGACCCCCAAAGCTCTAGGTCATTCGGCAGGCCTAGAAATTAGATTTGGGTCCAGGACTCCAAGACCTTCAATGTCAGGGGTTGGAGGTGGCAGGCAGCAAAGACTGAGGGATCAAAATAGCAGGTCACTGTCTACTTAGGTCCACAAAGGGGAAGAAGAGGCAGGGTGCCAGGGTCCTGGTCTCTAGGGGCTGAGGTGTAGAGGCGGGGCACACTCCAGGCTCTAAAGGGTGGAGGTTTTAACGCCTGGGCAAGAGCTCAGCCTTGGTGTCCTTGGGGATGATATTCAGATCCATGGTCCTTGAGGCCTGGAGAATGGGGAGGAAACCATTCGGGTTCCAAGGGACATGTTAGATAGAAGCCTGGGCCCCAACTCATCATTGATCTCCTTCTAGTCCACTGTAGTCTCCAGACTCCACCCCATGTCCTGCCCTCCGCCCTGCAGAACACAGTCTCCATGGCCGCCAGCAGCTGGACAGCTCCCCGTCCCTGGCCTCGGGGCATTCTCTATGGAGCAGCAGCTCCTCCTATCTTAGCAGATAAAGAGAAGGTGTACAGGTAGCCGAGGGCTGTGAAACAACGATGGACTCGGACACGGTTGTGAAGTCATCATGCAGGGAGTGGGACACTGGAAACCCAGGAATCAGGGCCAGGGCTGTCCCCTCCAGGGAGGTACAGGCCTGGCTCTTCCCTCCTCTCAGTTCCTTCATTCTCTCAGTGACCCCAGCATAAGGGGGTCAGGGCTTGAGGGGAGGGGCTTGCTCTGGAAGAGAGGAAGCCCCTTAATCACCTCCCCCCTCCTCTTCTCTGCCCTTCTTGCCAAGTGTGTTGGAGTTATATCGCACCCATGAGTATGGAAAAATGCCAAACCTAAGTATAGCTTACCCACCAATTATAGGGCCAATTATGGAGCCCAGTTACAACACCTGTGCAATTACCAGCAGCAGAAAATAGAGACCCCAGGGCCCCTGTGCCTCTCCCCACACAGAACCCAGTCCTCCCCACACAGGTGTCCACTAAGGTAACCTATTCCCCTGCCCCTTTCCTCTCTGCTTCCTCCCTGTCTACTCCTGTTGGCCTCCATCCTCCTAATGTCCCTCCCTTTGCTCACTTCAGGAGCCTCCCCATCTTCCTAGACCATTACCCTGGGGATCTCTTCCTGCTCCTCCCCGTCGTCCACCCCATCCTAGGGATGGAGAATCTAGAATTGATTCCCTGGAGGAGGAGACTTCATCCCTGGAAGCAGCCGCAGGAAGAAGTGACAGGGACTCTGGGGTTCAAGGGCTCATGTAGGAGACTGAGGGCACCCAGAATGTTTGCAGGGTCCACCCTGGACCTGGGAACCAGCTTTTATGGCCTGGAGATCTGCTCATTCGTCCCTGAGGCCAAAGTCCATGGTTATTCAATGGAGAGGAAAAGTCTATGGTCAGCATGTATTTGGGGAAACAATTTGGACTCTGAACCTTACACTGGAGTGGGGGCTCCTCCTCTTGTGCACAGCCCTGTCCTGCTGATGGGAGCCCAAGGAGACCCTCAGGAGATCCCCAGGGAAGGGGCCAAAGGGGACCTCTGGTCTTCTGTTCTCAGCCCTGTGGCCACACGGGGGCGCCACCACCCTGTTTTCCTATTCTCACAGCCACGGGAGAGGATGGTCTGTGGTCTGATCAGGCAGAGGTGGCTGATCTGGAGGCTGGACATCAATGGGGGATGAAGATGCCTTCTGAGCAGCCCTGGGCTCAGGCTCGGGGGTGCCACAGGGATTGGAGGAGAGGGAGCTCTGGAGCCCTGCCCTGCATCTGAGGCTTCCATCTTTTCTCCCACAACCCCTCTCTCCAGCCCCTTGATAACAACACTCTGGAAAACTGAAAAATAGATCATGTTTTTCTTCCACTCCCTATTCCTTTTCTAAGGGCTATTTTAAAAAATAAACTCTTTTATTGTAGAATACATAAATGGAGGTTTACAGAAAAGTTGCAAAGTTAGTACAGAGTTCCTGTGTGTCCCACACTCAGTTGTCCCTGTTGTTAACGCCTACATCACTGTCATACATTTGTCACAGCTAATGAAGCAATATTGATACATTATCACTAAACTCCACACTTTATTTGGATTTCATCAGGTTTTCTTTTTTCTGTTCCAGGATCCCATCCAAGTTACCACATTACGTCCCAGTCACGTCTCCTTCAGGCTCCTCTGGCTGTAACCGTTTCTCAGACTTTCCTTGTTTATTTTTTTTTTTAAAGATTTTATTTTTTTCCTTTTTATCCCCAAAGCCCCCCGGTACATAGTTGCGTATTCTTCGTTGTGGGTCCTTCTAGTTGTGGCATGTGGGACGCTGCCTCAGCGTGGTTTGATGAGCAGTGCCATGTTCACGCCCAGGATTCGAACCAACGAAACACTGGGCCGCCTGCAGCGGAGCGCGCAAACTCAACCACTCGGCCACGGGGCCAGCCCCTAGACTTTCCTTGTTTTTTGATGATGTTGACATTTTTGAGGAGTGCTGCTCATCTATACTGTAGACTGTCCCTCAATTTGCATTTGGTCAACCAAGGCTATGGATTTGGGGAACAAGCCCACAGGGGTGAATTGCCATTCTCAACACAGCATATCAAGGGTATATAATACCCACTCAATTGACCACTGATGATGTTAACCTTCCCCACCTTGCTGAGGTCGTGTTTCCCAGCTTTCTCCCTGTGAAGCTCCTATTTTCTGTGTCCCTCTCCACACAGTAGTCTTGGGAAGGAAGTCACTGTGTGAAGCCCACATTTAGAGGGTGTTCTGCTATAAACATTTGCATGCAGGTGTTTGGACAAATGTAAGTTTTCCAATGAGTTGGATAAAAACCTAGGAGAGTGATCAGTAGGCTGTATGGTAAGTCTATGTGTAGCTTTAAAGTGTCGACGCAAATAATCTATAACCAATCTATAGACAAGAAAAATAGAGTGGTGCTTCCTGAGCTGAGGACTAGCCCAAAAACACCATCTCCAGAAGGGAAGCAAACACCCAGGGAAGCATGGTTTACGGCACAGTTACATCCCGTTTCAGAACAAAGTTACATACAGCAAGCATGACAGGAAGACAATTTTTTTTCCAAAGTCACAAGGAGGTGTTTGGCTGCAGTTTAGCAGGTACACGACAGGTCAACTTGACCTTGGGCCTCTGGGAAGAAAAGCATATCTTCAAAGAAGTTTTGGTATCGGCATGAGAGAAAGGGAGACATTACATCCTCCTCTTTAAAGAGTGCATTCTTTGCTTTGGGAAAATGTTGGAAACAGATGGACAACGCGTGTTTGGTGGGCCATAAGTCAGATGGCTCTGGGAAAAATAAGTTTCAGCCAAATCAGATTTAAACCAGAATGACTTCCCCATATACCTCTATATGTGAAAACTTACTATTCTTATTATTTTCATCAGAAGAAACTGCAGAATATCTCCCATAATGGCTGTGCTGTTTTGTGTTCCTGCCCACAATGAACGAGGGTTCCTGTCGTTCCACATCCTCGTCAGCACTTGGCATCACCAGTTTTTGGATTTAGGATATGCTAATAGGTGTGTAATGGTTATCACTGTTGTTTTCATTTGCATTTCCAGGTGACATATGATGTTGTCTTTTCATATGTTTATTAGCCATCCATGTATCTTCTTGGATTAGGCGTCGGTTCAGACTTTTGCTCATTTTTTAATTGAGTTGTCTTCTTATTGTTGAGTTTTAAGTGTTCTATATATATTTAAAACAAGTCCCTTGTCAGACATATTATTTGCAAATATTCTCTCCCATGTCTGTCCTGAGTCCATTTACTGACGTGACAGTACACATTAATGCATAGATATATTTTAATGGGAATAGAAATGAGAAATTGCTAACTGTGATGGTTTCTGGGTAGAGGACTTGGGTGACTAGGAGATGGGGAGAGATGATGTGACATATATTTGTATATATTCTTGAGTAGCATTTGAATTCTCTTGTATGTGCATGAACAATGTTTTCAAAATACATTGCATTAAAATCGCTCACACTTGTAAAACACTTGACAGATCACCCTCACATCATGAGTTAAGATTCTGATCCTCTACTCGAGGACCAATCAACTTTTCGCTCAACTATTTGGCTTTAAAATTTCCATTTCTGAAAAAGGTGGGCTAGATTGTATGGACCAATCCTCCCCCTGAAAATAGCTAAAAATGAAATGTAAACTATAAAAACCGTCTTCTTAAAAGCATTAGGACTGATGAGATACCAATAAACAACCACAACCCGAAAATAAGGGAAAGATCCTGCTTGGCCTCCACATAGTACAGCGTCCTGAGAGATGGAGCAAAGGCTCTGTGAGCTCATTGCCCAGACATGGAGCCCAGCACTTTCAGCTCTGAGCCCAGAGCTCTGGACTTTCCTACCCATCCACCTTCCCTTTTAAAATTTAAACAAAGCTTTTATATTCTGATTATGAGATATATGTATAGTGTACAATATATGTTATACTGCATATTCACTGCAGAAAAATAATAAAATGTTAAAAGTTATAAATGACAAAGTAAAAGTAACTGCAATCCTCACCTTGGAGATACTCTGTTGCAGTTTCTCCTGGTCTAACGTATCCTCCTGCTGCTGCCCCAGGGCTAGAACTCTCTCTCTAAGTTGATGAGCACAGAGCTCAATGGCCCCAGCCCTGCTCTCTCCAGATGCCATTTCCTGAGGCAGTTCACTCTCACTCCTCTTGAGGGGGCTGTTTCTCACTTTCTGCTCCCTCCTCAATCCCCCCTCCCTCCCCACTCCCCACTCTAAAGTGATGAGTTTATTTCTTTTTTCACTCAAAGAAGGACTAGGTGAGAACTGCGCCATCATCCCCCCACACCCCACATCTGTACCTGTATCCTCTGCCTTCACAGCAGTGATGATGGATGGTCCTGCTCCTGTCTAAGGCCACCTCTCAGCTGGGGCACAGGATCAGGTCCTTCCCTCCCCTGCATCATCAACTTCCCGCTCTCTACTGGCTCATTCATTCCTGGATACAAACATGCCATAATATGTCCTATTTTTTAAAAAAATAAACTAAATCAAAACAAAATCCTCTCATAAAAATCTACCACTCAATCCCATGTCACCTTCCAACCTGCTCTATTTTTGTGACGCTCCTCATAGGTTAATTTCTCAGTCCATTCTCTCACCCACCATGTTGTCTTTTTATTTTTACCAAGTATCCATTTGAACATAGTTTAAAAGGTCCAATACTTCCACAAGGCTTGTTAGGAAGAGAAATGTCCCACCCCCATTTCCTGAATCTCAGAGACAACTGGTTTCAGTTCTTTTAGCGGATTCTCTGTTACTTCTTTGCTTCTAAATAGAATACTTCTAACACTCCTTTTTTCTTATTCAGTTTTATGCATCTTCTTTAGTGAATTGACTCTTCTTTCACACTCCCCCATCCTCCCAATATAATTACTGTAAAACTGATTAGCTCAATGTGCAGTGTCTGCATTATTAGGACCAGTAAACATTAGTCACAACTGAGCATTTAGGAAACTATGATGTCTTTCCCTTTCTTGAATCAACTTTTCATGTTCCTTGCAGTTAGTAAATGTCTTGTTCCTTCATTTGCTTAGTTTCTGTTGTATTCATTATTAAATCATTCCACTACTCTCTCCAGAGACTAAGTGTTCACAAATATATTTGAGCACATTAGGTATTCTACCAACTTGATCTTTGTGAAGACACCTGTCTCACAGCCCTCAGTCCTGCCACATGTGGACTGGTTCCCTGCTCTCCTGGGGCAGGGCTGAGATCCCGGATCTCTTTCACCTCATCCTGGGAGCCCTTTGCTTCTTTGTTCTAGCTCCCCTGTTGCCTGGATCCCATTTTTGCCCTTTTTTGGTTTTCTCCATCATTGTTCCCCACTTTGCCCAGTAATATCTTGAGGAAGGGTACATGGAAAGGAAAACCTTGAAACCCTAAACATCTGAGATGTCTTTAGGTTGCCGCGGCCCTTACCCACATCTTAACCTGATAGACAAATCCACATTGCAATATTTTTTCCTTGGAATTTGGAAGGCATTGCTGAAATTCTTCTAGCCTCTAGCCCTGTGTTTGTTGCCTCTTGAAGTTTTCAAGGTCTCTACTTTTCTATCCTCTTTCTGAAATTTCATTGTGATTGTCATGGCGTGGGTCTGTTTTCACCTACTGTAGTAAGAACTTGGTTAGGCCATTCAAAATGTAAACTTTATCTGTAACCTCCAAGAAATTTTCCTGAAATATTTTTTATCATGTCCTACTCTCTATTCTTTCAAAACTGATATTATTAACATGTTGGAATCCTCTCGATAGACTAATATTCTCGTAGGTCTTCTCTCCTGCTTGCCTTGACTTCTCCATCTGAACCTTTTAGTGGGAGTATGACTTTATTCTTCTAGTTCATCTACTGAATTATTCATTTCTATGATTATATTTTTAATTTTAAGTGCTCTTCCTTACTCTATGATTGTAAATAATTGTATATAGCTCTGTTCCTGTTTCATATGTCATATATCTCTTACATCTTCTATTCATTATCAATAATAGTGGTAGGGGACCTGTTAGGTCTCCTGGTTATCTGCTTTCATGATAACATGAAATTTTTTCCTCATAGCTCTTAGCTCAGTAGTGATTTCATTTATCTCTGTCATTTCTGCTAAATGTCCACCTTCTCATGACAATGCAAGCCCCATATCACCAGGGTCTTATTTTGCTCTTCATGTATCTCCTGACTCTAGCTGATCCTGATCCACTGGAGGCCTCAAAATACATGCTGGTTGATGCACTTTACTGTGGTTTGGACAATTAATTCACACCGCTGCTTGAGGTCCTCCTGAGCCGTGAATCTAGTGGCCTCCTGTCATAGAACGTTCTGGAAAATTGAAACAGTTTATTTGCATGGGGTGCAGAGTCATCCTGCCACCAACAGTGGACAGAGAATCAATGAAAGACAAGTCAACAAAGCTCTGAGAGAAAACTCTCTGGGTTCAACCCTGGCTCCAGCATCTCCTAAACCTCTCTGAGTCTCCCTCCCTCTGTTCATACAAAGGGATCACATGTTGGGAGCCCCATGGGTTTGCTTTGAGGATTAAATTTGACCCTCTATGTAAATCATGGCACCATTGCCTGAGACATATTATGTGTGCCACTATTCATAGTGACCATCATTATACAAATTATAGCATTGAGACAATTCTATTCTTTTGCTTCTATAAACCACTATTCAAGAAACGTCCTTGAATACATATTTTTGAGAACATGTGTGATTATTCCTCAGCATAAATTCCTAAAGAGAAATTTCTGCATCAAAATTTAAGTCAATTTAAGTTGTTGAGACATTTTTCAAAAGTACCGTGTAGACATATTGTACCAGGTTTCAATCCCACCAATCTTTACCACAGTGTACTTTCCATGCCCTCTGGTAAATACTATCATCGCTTGCTTTCCTCTTTGGCAAGCTGATAGATTTTTATTATTTATTCTCATTTCTTATTCCACATTCTCATTGTGTTTCCATTTATTTATTACTACAATATTTGTTTCATATTTGCATTGCTTTTTCCCACATTGTTTTCAATATTCTTTAATTATTTTTTGGGGGGAAGAGGGTACCTTAAAATACAGAATTTAGAAAGAAGGAAAAGTAGCCCCAACATCAGGAACTGGTCTGACACTTACCGCTAGGCCTCAGTGTGGTCAGAAGCTGGCCCGGTGCTCACCACCTGGTGTGCTATTCTGTTGGACATAAGTCTTCTCACAGAACATCAACATCAGACAAGCACATACTGAGAACATGACAAAGTGAGACAAAACAAGAACACTACATCACTTTGTCTCAGCACAGACTAAAACAAGGCACTGCGCAACTCACAAAATACCAGACGTCTCCCCATGCTGGCTCATATGAGCGACCGCTGCTTCTTTCCAGTCACAGCCTTATCCTTGCTCTAGTCGGCCCTGTCTATAGATAAGATTTATTGAGATGCCCAATCACAGAATTGCCCCCACTTCCTGACAACATGCAATCTAGAGTGAGGCCCTGCTTCCATAGATCATCCCCAAATCACCAGACCAAAGCCCAAATCCTATGAGTGTTCTAACACCTTCATGCTAAGAGGCACTGTGGTCCCCAATGGTGTGTGTTCTCCCGCACGGTAACAAGTAATACAGCCAACCTGTTGGCTCACAGATGTGCTCCTGGTGGCCTTTGGCTGAAGAACATTGAGGCATGTCATTACCCTTTTGTCTCTCGAAATTGTTTATGTGTCTTTGAGCTTGATCATGGGCAAGCGTTTGTATCATTGTGAGTGTGCGGTTGACACAGACAAGTTTTATGTTTTTCTTTATGGTTTTTCAACTTTGGGTTATGCTTACAGAATTCTTCATTCCACAACTGTAAATATTTCATGGATATTTTCATCTAGGAGAGAGGTGCAAGGGTGAAGGGAAACAGAGAAAATTGTTGGAATTATGGGGGCAGTATGGGAAGGAGCAGTAGGTGAAGCATTCTAAGGCGGTGGAATCCTCAGGCTGACATCTTCTGCTCTGTAATTTTACAAGTAGGTGCAGGGCCTCAAAGTATTTGATGTATGTTGTGTCCAATAAATGCTTTCTCTTGGGCTAAGTGAAGACTTAACCTCTCTGCTTATGTTTCCCAGGTTAGATAACACCACCAAGAGTCCCAGCGTAACACACACAAGGACTAGCTCCAGTGATGGGCATTTATGAATGCCTATGACCTTAAGGTGATAAATCATGTATTGGTTAATGTCTGTACACTCTAGTTGTGAAAATACATATTAATTAAACCTCTTGGGCACGTTATATTTTAAGGATATGTCTAAGACCCACATAGACAAACCCATGATCCCCACATGAAGATAATTTTAATATATATCAACCTATGAGTCACACAGTATCTTTTCTGGAGGAGACTTAAAACTAAGAACATTCTAGATATGCACTGTCCAATATGGTAGCTACTAGCCACATATGGTTATTTAATAAAAGTAAATAAAATTAAAAATTCAACTGCTCAGCACAGTAGCCACATTTCAAGTGCTCAGTAGCTACACATAGCTACTGGCTCCCATATTGGACAGTGCAGACACAGAACAATTCCTTCATCACAGGGTGTTCTATTGGACATGCTGCTCGTCATATTTTGTGGGCCTCAAATCAGATGCATCAGACCCATGTAAAATGAAAAAGCCAATATTATTTCACTTAGAGATACGTCAGATTTCTGTCTGAGACAAGAATACATATCCAGCTGGTGTATAACAAAACCAACATAGGTCATCAGTGGGTCTGGTGCCTCAGGCACAAACTGTTCCCAGATCCAAAGAGAAAACCTGTCCCTTCACCTCCCGTTCCAGACTGAGGACATTCTCTGGCATCACATTTCCAGCAAGTGAGTTCTCTTCTAGAGGAGACCAGGGGCAACACTGTAAGTTAAGTTTTGGGAAGCAGGGATTCCAAATTCAGGGAGAGGAATTCTGGGAAATCAAGAGGAGGAAAAGGTGGGGACCAGCTGGGAGACTCTCCCCGCTTGATTCAGAACAGCGATTCTCAAAGTGTGGTCTGTGGAACCCTTGAAGTCACTGAGATCTTTTCACGGATCCATGAGGTAAAACTCTTTTCATACCATTACTAGACATCATTCGCCTTTTCAGTATGTTCACATTTGCACTGAGGTAAAAATTAGTAAGAATGGAGGCCGTGGTACCAAACTGCAATGGTAGTTATCTTCACCACCACTTACTTGCAGAAAAAAATACCACTTTCACTTTAAAATGTCCTAAAGCATTCAAAATTATTAGGTTTACCAAATCATTATCCTTAAATCCACATTTTAAAAATATCTTACATGATGATGTGGGAAGTACACATAAAGCCTTTCTGCTACTTTCCCACGTACTATGTCCCAACGAGAATAATTTGTGTGAGCTGGGCTAGCCTCTTTTTCATGGAACATCAGTTTTACTTGAAAGAATGAATGACAGGAACTAGGATTATTAGATGTGGTTAATTGGGATGCACTGTCTCAAAACGAACATGATCTTCTTCCTTCAAGAAAATCCACCGACAGGTAACAACTGACAGGACTTACTGCCTTGATCAAAAGGAAGCTCTCAAGAGAAAATGAGAATTTTGGAAAACTTGTGTCCACCATGTAAGCTTGACAGCTTCCCTGTCCTGACAGACTTTCCTGTTGAGATCTGTGGTCACATTAACAAATGTGATATTTTCATAGTTTGTAGTTAAATGCATCAGCACAGGAAGATCCACATAACTTAGTGAAACAGTGCATTACTTTAAAAAATGATACATTAGTGCAAGAGCCAATCAATATGTAACATAGGCCTGTGGATTTTAATGTAACAGAATAGGAAATATTCAATGATACTGTTTCAGGTTCCACCTTGCAAATAACCTGTGAGAAACTGCCACTTGTGTAGTTTCATTTTAGTATCAAAGTTTAATATCCACAATTATCTGGAAAGGTTATTAAAAATACTACTCCTACATATCTGTCTGAGGCGGTATTTTTTTCATATACGTCAACCAAAACAACAGATTAAATGCAGAGCAAATGTGAAGAGCCAGTGGTCTTCTAATCCCAGACAAGAAAGAGACTTGCAAAAACATGAAGTGTAAAAAGACCCACTCTTCTCCTACCTTATTCTGGGAAATTGTTATTTTTCAGAAAAACATTATTTCTTTTAACTTGCAGTGGGTTATAAATATTATTCTAAATAAATTAATTAAAATATTTTAAAACTTTTATTCCTAGTATGGTAAATATTGATAGATACAACCAACATAAACAAATTACCCTGGGGGCCCTCGCTAATATGAACACTGTGTGGATATCCTGAAACTAAAGTGCTTGAGAACCGCTGACTCAAACAGCCCCCGGGCCAGGACTCAGGGAGACTGCGTGACAAAGAGCTCTCGCAGCAGGAGGAGAGGGATCAGGGGAAAGTCCCAGGTCCCCGAACGTGGCTCTCAGGGTCTCAGGTTCGAGGGCGGAGTCTGGGCGGGGAAGCTCAGTGTTGGGGAGTCGCCGTCTGCCTGAGATTCACTTCTCCCCTCACAACCTGTCAGCTCCTCCTGCCTGGAGACTCATGACGCGGCCCCAGTTCTCACTCCCATTGGGTGTCCCGTTTCTAGAAAAGCCAATCAGCGTCTCCGCGGTTCCGGGTTATAAAGTCATGACTGAGCAGCCGGGGCTCAGAGTCTCCCCAGATCGTCAGGATGCCCGTTGTGATGCCCCCAACCTTCCTCCTGTTGCTCTCCGGGGCCCTGGCCCTGACCGAGACCTGGGCGGGTGAGCGCGGGGTCGGGAGGAAATGGCCTCTGCGGGGAGCGGAGCGAGGGGACCGCGCAGCGGGGACGCAGGACCCCCGGGGAAGGCGCGTCTCCGCGGACTCAGCCGCAGGCCCACCCAGCGCGCCCCTCCTCGTCCCCGCCGCGTCCTGACCCCGCTCCTTCCCGCCCCAGTCTCCCGCCCTCTCCTCTCCCCAACTGGGGTCTCCCGCCCTTCTCCATCCGCCGCCCCTTTTCCGTCTCACGACCCCATCGTCCCCTCCCCCCTCCCGGCCCCGTCACCCTCGGACCCGGGACCCGCGCCGGGAGGAGGGTCGGCCGGGTCTCAGCCCCTCCCCGCCCCCAGGCTCCCACTCCATGAGTTATTTCAAAACCGCCGTGTCCCGGCCCGGCCGCGGGGAGCCCAGGTACCTCGAAGTCGGCTACGTGGACGACACACAGTTCGTGCGGTTCGACAGCGACGCCGCGAGTCCGAGGATGGAGCCGCGGGCGTCGTGGGTGGAGCAGGAGGGGCCGGAGTATTGGGAACAGAACTCGCGGAACTCCAAGGGCCACGCTGAGACTTTCCGCGTGAGCCTGAACAACCTGCGCGACTACTACAACCAGAGCGAGGCCGGTGAGCGACGCGGGCCCGGGTCGAGGTCCCGACCCCCCATCCCCACGGACGGGCCGGGGTCTCCCCGAGTCTCCGGGTCCGAGATTCACCCCGAGGCTGCGGGGCCCGCCCGACCCCCGACCCGGGAAGAGCCAGCGGGGACTTTTCCGCGGTTCCTTTTTCAGTTTAGGTTTAATCTCTGCGGGGGGCGGGGCCGGGTGGGCGGGGCTGACCTCGGGGCGGGTCAGGGTCTCACACCCTCCAGAAGGTCTCTGGCTGCGACTTGGGGCCGGACGGGCGCCTTCTCCGCGGGTACACTCAGTTCACCTACGACGGCGCCGATTACATCGCCCTGAACGAGGACCTGCGCTCCTGGACCGCGGCGGACACGGCGGCTCAGATCACCCGGCACAAGTGGGAGGCGGCCGGAGTGGCGGAGGGCTTCAGGAACTACCTGGAGGGCCCGTGCGTGGAGTGGCTCCTCAGATACCTGGAGAACGGGAAGGAGACGCTGCAGCGCGTGGGTACGAGGGGCCGCGGGGCCTCCTGATCTCCGCTGGGACCGGGCTGGCTTCCCACAAAGAGGGAGGAAATGGGATCAGTGTCAGAACACCCTCCCTCAGAAAAGAAAGGAATCCACTCAGGTTTTCATGTTCTTACTAAAGACTCGCCCAGAGGGCCCGCCCTTCTCTACAGGACAGTGAAGGAATCCAGTTTCTTCAGGAATAGGAGGGGAGACCTTCCCTGAAATCGCCGTCCTTGGTTCCCTTTGACCCTGGCAGCCACCTTGTGAACCATGACTTTCTCTCTCAAGGCCTTGTTATCCGCCTGAAAAGATCTGTGCGACTTTGACTCCAGTTTTTCTGAGTTATTCACCCTCCACCCAGGTCAGGACCGGAAGTCTGTGTTCTCCTGTTTAGAGACCTGAAGGCTTGTACCCTGGGCTCTCACCTTTATTCTAGAACTTTCCAAATGATATGAGCTTATCCTGGATCCGCAAGTCCAGGCTTGTGTCTGTTCTGTGCTTCCTCCTTCAAACCAATTGTCCTGTCCGTTCTCAGGATGGTCACGTGAGTGATGCTTTAGTGGCCCATGGAGGGAACTGAAACTGAATTTTCTGATTCCTCTCCTCAGACTCACCAAAGACACATGTGACCCACCACCCCATCTCTGACCGTGAGGTCACCCTGAGGTGCTGGGCCCTGGGCTTCTACCCAGCGGAGATCACCCTGACCTGGCAGCGTGACGGGGAGGACCTGACCCAGGACACAGAGCTTGTGGAGACCAGGCCTGCAGGGGACGGGAACTTCCAGAAGTGGGCGGCTGTGGTGGTGCCTTCTGGAGAGGAGCAGAGATACACGTGCCATGTGCAGCACGAGGGGCTGCCTGAGCCCCTCATCCTGCCATGGGGTAAGGAGGAAGCCATAGGTTCGGAGCCTCTTCTCAGGGAAATCAGGAGCCCTTCTGGAGACCTTCAGCAGGGTCAGGGCTGAGGCCTGAGGTCAGGGCCCTCACCTTCCCTTCCCTTCCCAGAGCCGCCTCCTCAGTCCACCATCCCCATCGTGGGCGTCCTTGCTGGCCTGGGTCTCCTTGGAGCTGTGGTGGCTGGAGCTGTGATGTGGAGGAAGAAGCACTCAGGTAGGGAAGAGGGTTTGGGATCTGAGTTTTCTTGTCCCACTGGGGGTTTCAAGAACCAAGCAGAACTTGCCCTGCCCCGTTACTGGGAAGTGCCATCCACACAAGTGCTCGCCACTCTAGCCTGATTGCTAACACTGTTTTCTAAAGCACTTATGAAAATGAAAGAGATTTTTTCACCTTGATAATTCTGGTGCTGGGGACCTGATTCCCAGCAGGCGAAGGTCAGAGGGAAGGTCGCTGCTGAGGACGGACCTCCAGGAGGGCATTGGTCCAGTCCTCACACATCTCCTTTCTCATGTTTCTCAATCCTGCCCTGGGTCTTCAGTCTTGGTTCTGGAAACTTCCCTGTGGTCCAGGACTAGGGGCTTCCTCTAGGATCTCATGGCCCAGCCTTCTTCATGTTTTCTTCCCACAGGTGAAAAAAAAGGGATTTACGTGCAGGCTGCAAGTAAGTTTGAGTGGGGGATTGATCCCTGAGACCCCTGGAATATTGGAGAGAGGAGCCGCAGGGTGGGGAGCTCACTCACCCCATAGTTCCTCCTTTAGTCTCATCTCCTGTGAGCTCTGACCACTTCCTGTTTTGTTCTACCCCAGACAGTGACAGTGCCCAGGGATCTGATGCGTCTCTCACGCAGAAAGGTGAGACTTGGAGGGCCTGAAGTGGGGAGGGGCTTTGGGGCAGAGGGGACACAACTGGTTTATGGGGATTCTTTGGGGCATTTGGAGCATGCAGAGGGCTGTTGAGAATGTCAACACTTAAGTGACTGACGTGAATTTGTTCATGATTATTTTCTTTTACAGTGTGAGACAGTGGCCCCGTGGGAGACCAAGTGATGCAAGATTTGTTCACGCTCCCACTTTGTGACTTCACAGCCCCACACTTCTCTTTCTGCAGCTGCCATACTGAGTGTGTGGGGTCCTATTAGCATAATGAGAGGAGGTGGGGAGACAGGCCCACCCCTGGCCACCACAGGACTCCCTCCCAACACCGACCGTTGTGCTTTCCGTATCAAATGTCCTGTTGCAGCAGAGGTGGGGCTGGACCGTCTCCATCCGTGTCTTAACTCCTTGTGGCACTGAGTAGTGATGACTTGCTTCCTTACTGATAATATGAATCTGGACATGAATTTGTTTTTTCTAATTCTTGTCATAAGGGATTGATGTGTTAAGTAAAGAAGAATATTCCTAAAGTTTGAGAGGGAAAATAAGTGGAAGCACTGAAAACCTTCCAGAATTCGTGAGTGCTGTGCTGAGTCTGTGGCAGGTGGGGACAGGAGAAGGCTGAGAGGAGCGGAGCGTGGACGGGGCCTGTGCGCAGTCACTGCATCCTGGGCTATGATGTTGTGATTCCTTGGCTGGCCCATCTCTCTGCTCCTTTGTTCTGGTGCCTTCTATAGAACCTTGTTCCATCAGTATCGGTGATCACAGGGATGAGGCCATCACCTGGGTGTTGTCGTGTCTTCAGGAGCGTGGGCAGCAAGGGCTTCCTGTGACTGGGTCAGCGTAGGCTCTGTCCAGGGTCCGGCCCTCAGCCCCTGCCTCTTGTGTGTTTATACTTTTGTTTCTTTAGCAGTTTTTTTGGATTATGCCTGTTCATTTTCATGTTTTGAGTTCTGTCTCAGTTTCCTCTGGGTATCCCCATCTCTGACAGCTTCAGGAGTCATCTGGCCTGTCATTGTCCCCATGAGGCCCAGGGTGGCCTCTGCACACAGGAGACTCTGGTAGCGAGAGACAAATTTCTGGACTCATTCTCTTCTTGCCCTCTCTCTAGAGCTTTTTCCTGGATTGTTCTCTCCATCTTTCCACCGTTTTACAGAACCAGAATCTAGAAGTAGTAGACAGGAAGGATTCAATAGTTTCTCATCTCACATAAATTCCCATTGGGTTTCTGTCTTCTCTGCAGCCTGCGCCATCTCTCTGCCCTCAGCCCTCATCATCCTAGTGCTGGCTCTGATCCAAACACATGGATTTATAAAGTTGAATCTCCTTTAGATTCACAGTTGATTGGAAAACTAGGGTCCATAAGCCTAGGACTGTCCTTTCTGAAGAGAGAAATATAATATAATTGTGTGTGTGAGTGTGCAGGAGGGCGGCTGTGGGATGGAGGGAGAAGAGAGCAGCGCTTGTGAGAAAAGTACAGGCGGCACTGATGTCAGTGTGAGCAGAGGTTGTGTTGTAGCTGCCACCAAACAGCGTGTGACCTGAGGTTACGTCAATAAAGATACTGTCTTTAGAATAGGGAGGTGCTCTACACTGGTCATTCATTCAACTGACTTGCCAGATAGATGACAAAGTATTTTTGCATCTAGGAAACCTCAGAGAATTAAAAATTGCCGCCTTGGGGAGCACGTGTTCTAGTGGTGAGGGGCACACTGTATGCTATAAGCATAGTAAAGAAGGGAGGTGTTTATGTGAGAAGTTGTAAGTGCCTTCAGGAAGGTGACCCAGAGTATAAGCATGTGGGGACAGGGAAAGTGGCTGTTTTCCTAGTGCGGGCAGTGTGGCCTCACTGGGAAGGTGACCTTGAGGAAAGATGTGAAGGACATGAGGAATTATCCACGAGGATGTCTGGGGGAAGTTCTTTGAAGGCAGGGGAACCTCCAGTGCAGATGCGCTGGGGCAGGAGTGTGTCTGTGTTTCTGGGAAGAGCGAGGGGGCTGGTGTGGCTGGAGCAGAGAATATTGAGATGAGGTCCGAATTACACCCAGGCCATGTAGACCTCGAAGGTAGTGGAAGGTTTTGACTTTTCTTTGAGTAAGATGTGGAGGTGCAAGACTGTCTGAACAGAAAATCAACCTGATACCACTTCTCTTCAGAAGCATCAGTCTGGTGCTGTGCGGAATCAAGAGGTGAAGGACAAGCAACCGGTAGAGAAAACTGTAGGAGACTAGTGCCGTGTCCCAGGCTAGAGATGTTCGTTGCTTTCTCTGGACTGTGAGCAGAGAAAAAATAGAAAGTGATTGGATTCTGGATACATGCTGAAGATGGGCTTTACAGCCTCTCCTAATGGATTAAATCTGGGTTATGAGAAAGAGGATCAAAGAGGACACCCCAAATTTCAGACTGTGCAAGTAGAAATATGGAGTGCCTTCAGTGGAAATGGAGAGGAGGATAGAAGAAACACGTTTGAGGAAGCAGCGTCATAGTCATCCAATTTAGGAAATGTTGAATTTGAGTTGTTTATTAGAAATGCAAGTGAGGTTAGCAGTTAGATAATTTGAGTCTGGAGTTTAGGTGACATGTCTTGATTGCAGAAATGGATTTGAGAGGTGACACCATATAAATGATATTTAAAGCCTTGAAAACCAATGAGGTCACCATGGGAGTGATGACTATAGCAAAGAAAAGAACAAGGACTGAATCCTGCAACAAATGAAAAAATACTATGAGAAGCACAAAAAACAAAGGCTAGTATAAAGAGGCTCATACAACTTCAATATTGGAATTATGGGACATAGATTACAACATAACCCAAGAAATGATGTAAATATATACACATATATTTTTGATATAAAGAAGAAAATGAAACATTGAAAATGCCTGCAGAAAATCAACGACAAAATTAAACACACCTGCAAAACACAGGCAATTAGATATAACCTATCTGACTTTTAAAACAACCAAATACGTTTTTTGAAATTAAAATTAAAACAATTTGAATTAAAAACTCAGGTTACAGACTTTTTCTTTGGGCCATGATGGAATAGAAAGAACCAGATTTAGTCTCCTATCTTGAACAACTACAACTTCAGATAAATGTATAAAACAATGGTATTGAGACCTTGTATTGTGCTTTGGATATTCCTTTCCTGACTGATTGATGATTTTGAGCATCTTTTCAGGTACTATGATACATATGTATGCCTGGTAGTTTCTAGGGTCTGAGAAAGCGGTGAATTGGGAATTGCTGTTCGTTAGGAATATAGTTTCAATATGGGATGATGAAAAAGTTTTGCTAAGATGGTTATAGCACCAAATGGATCCAAAGATTTAATGTAATCACTATATAAATCCCAGTTGGTTTCTTTCCAGAAGCTGATGAGTTGATCTTAAAATTCACGTTTAAATTCAAAGGACTAGATAAAAACATCCTGAAAAAAAACAAAGTCTGCCTTTGTTCACATTCTTGGTTTCAAAATTTATCACTAACCTAAAGTAATCAAGACAGTGTGTTACCAGCATAAGGATGGACATGTAGCATAGAATTAGAATTGAATAGAATAGAATTGAGAGGTCAGAAATAAACCCTCACATTTACGGTCAATTGAATTTCAACAGGAGTGCAAAGACAGCTCAATGAGGAAAGGCTAATCTGCTGAAATAATTGTGTATCCACATGCAAAAGAATGAAGTTGGACCCTTACCTCCCACCATATGAAAAAATTATCTCAAGGTAGATCACAGACCTAAATATAAATGCTAAAACCATAAAACTCTCAGAAGAGAATACACGGAAAATTCTTCATGATCTTAGATTAAGCAATGTTTTCTTACATATGACACCCAAAATAGGTGTAACAAAGGAACAAAGAGGTTAATTGGACTTACCAAATTTAAAAACTTTTGTGCTTTAAAGGACACCGACAAAAAAGTAAAAATATAGGCAAGACTGGGAGAAAATATTTGCAAATCTTGCATCTAAGGAACTAGTCTCTAGAATACATAAAGACCTCTTCCAACTAAATAACAGGAAAAAAAAACATTTAAAAATGAGCAAATGTTTGATAGACATTTACCCATGGCAGATATACAAATGGCCAATAAGCACAGAGAAGATGCTTCACATCATTAGTCCTTAGGGAAATGCAAATCAAAAATGCAATTAGATACTGCTTTATGCTTCCTAGGATGGCTGGAATAAAAATGACCAGTATTAATAAGTGCTGTGAGGTTGTGGAGAAATTGGAACCCTTGTATACCGCTGGTGGGAATATGAAATGGTGCCGCCACTTTGGAAGAGTCTGGTGGTTCATCAAGGTCTGCACTTGCTATATGACCAGCAATTCCATTCCTAGGTGTTTACCCAAGAGAAATGAAAACGTATGTTAACACAAAAACTTGTACACGATATTCACAGAAGCATTTTTCATAATAGCTAAAAAGCAGAAACAATTCCTATATTCGTCAATTGATAAATAAATAAAAGTGGTATCCATGCAGTAGGGTATTATTTGGCAATAAAAAGAGAATGAATTATGGATGCATGCGATACACGCTGAACCTTGAATACATTCAGCTCCATGAAAAACAAACAAAAGATCAAATGGATTGTTTCATTCTATTTATATGAAATGTCAATAATAAGCAAATCCATGTGGACAGAAAGTAGATGAGTGGGTTCCTAAGGATGAGAGGAATTTTGGAGGGAACTAGGGACTGACTGCTCAGGAATAAATGGTTATGGGGTAATGAATTGGATTCCAAAATGGATTGTGGTGATGGTTGCACAACACTGTGAATATACTAAAAACCAGTTCTTTTAAATGGTTGAATTACATATGGGAATTATATCTCAATAAAGCTGTTCTAACAAAAACATTTGGTGGCCCACATCAAATGAAGTAGAGATGCCAGAACTGCCATGGCAGATTGTAGAGAAAGAGATGAAAAGGCTCAGAGAAGTGGGCATGCTAGTATGAATCTACTCTATGAAACTGGAAACCTACCAGGTGACTATTTTCCTTGGAAGGGCCCAGAGGATACTCTGCATATCAGGATGAGGAATGAGCAGGAGAGCAGAGCATCAACCTCACTGTGTCTGTGCTCTGTAGGCTGGGGCTGACTCTAGGAGATAATATTAAAAACTAGGCTCCCTAGCATCAGTGGGCAAATAGGATCCCAGAAAGCCAGAGGACATGTGGCAGTAAGGTAGAAACAAGGGCAAAATTGCCAAAATAGCCAACAATGTCAGAACGGAAGCCAGGAAATTCTGACTGAAAGGGATTTTTAGAAATGCTTAACAGACATGTTGTTTCTAGGGGCAAGAAAGATGGGCAGCCAACACGAGTGTCGTTTAATATACATTAACAGATCAAGAATGAACAAATTGAAAGCTGACGTTAGTTGCCCAGTAGAAAGTTACAATCCCTTGCCCGGTTTCCAAACCTGAGCCAACTGGTTGAAGGAGACCCTGGGTCCTCTGAGGAAGAACCCTGCAACACCTGGCAACTGTGTGCAGCAGTAACTCCCCAAGTCCTTCCATAAAGGGACCTATGGCCATTTGCTCAGGCATGCAGACATTCACTGATGAAAGAGAATATCCAGATACTTTTTAGATCCATTGGAGGCATAGTCTAGCTAGACATAGATACCTGGGGAACCAAAGCACCATCATGAATCCCCATTAGAGGACAGGCAAAGGGGGAACAGGAAATAATTTGAGTCCTGTCTCATGTCCATCCAAATCTTAGTGTGTTCTCTGTCTCCACACATCTACTTGCTGGTCATTTCCTGGGTTTCCAAACACGTAGTTGCAGTGGACGTATTGGCAAGAACCCTCACATTGGTTCTTCGACCTATGGAATATAAGCTTTTCAGTAAGAAAGGCCAACTGGAAGCCCCTGAAACTGCCTCCTAACTTTGGCCAAGTCAGAAATTTAAAACATTATTGTATCTTTGGGGCAGTGAAGGAGGTTAATGTCATCTTCAAAGACTTAAAGGATGCAGCAGTGGTGGTCCCATCACATGCCCATTTAACTCACCACTGTGGGCCTTAAAAATTGGATGGATTGTTTACAATGACAGTGGATTACTGAAAGCTTAATCAATGATTAGCCTCAACTACAGCAGCTGTGGTGAGCGGGATATCTTTAATAGAGCAGGTTTACAGAGTTACTGGTGTGTGGTAATGACTGTCGATATGCCTAACGTATTGAACACCTACAAAAAAGAGAAGCAGAAGTTGTTTGTATTCACCTGGGACAAATACACTATACTTTCTGTGTTTCCCCAGGGCTCTGTTACTTTTCCTGCTCTCTATCATAATGTAGAAAGAAGGAATTTCTATGGAACCACAAATGATCACAAGTAACCAAAGAGATTCTGAGAAAAAACACAGCTGGAGGCATCAAAGTTCCAGATTTCAAACTATATTACGAAGCTATAGTAATCAAAACGTATGTTATTGTCCTAAAAACAGAAACCTAGACCAACAGAACAGAATGGAAAGCCTGTAAATAACCCATGTGTGGTATAATAAGAAATACATTTGGTCTTTATCCCATGTTCTTAGCACACAGCTCCTAAAACCCATGGAATTTCCTGAGTGAAATGATGTCTTTTGTTACTCGTAATGAGCCCCTTTTGATACATCTGAGTTCATACAAATGAGATAACTTAGGGTGGGGCTCCTACATAGACTCAGGATGGGGCTGGTCAACAAAAACACCAACTGATTAGAGGCTTGGGACTTTCAGGCCCACCTACTAACCACTGGGAAGGTGGGGGGTGCTGGAGATCAAGCTCTATATAAACTCTTGGACAAGATTGGATGAGCTTTCAGGTTGGTGAATGGATCCATGTGCCAGGAAGATGGCACACAGCAGTTCCACAATGAGAGGAGCTCCTGTGCTGAGACCCCTCTGGACCTCTCCTTATATTTCTCTTTATCTGGTTGTTCATATGGGTCTTTTATAATATCCATTATAATAAACTGGTAAACATAAGTAAATGTTTCTCTGAGTTCTGCGAGTGGCTCTAGCAAATTATTTGAACTTGAGGAGTGGGTCCCAGGAACCTCTGATTTATAGTTCAGTTGGTCAGAGCACAGGTAACTACCTGGACTTGCAATTGGCCTGTGAAGTGGGGCAGTCTTGTGGAACCGAGCCCTTAATCTGTGGGGTTTGATGCAATCTCCAGATTAAAGTGTCGCAATTGAATTAAAATATAGGACACACAGTTGCTGTCTACTGAGAACTGAGGAATTGTTTGTTGGTGTAGAAAAAAATAGGACTAGGCATATACAGTGAGTTAATATTTGACAAGGGAGCCAAGAATACTCAATGGGGAAAGAATAGCCTCTTTAATAAATGCTAATGGGACAGCTGGATATTCACATGCAGAAGAATGAAATTGGACCCAAATCTTACACCATTCACAAAAATTAACTCAAAATAGATTAAACACTTAAATATAAGACCTTAGTCCATAAAACTCTTAGGAGAAAACATAGATAAAAAGCTCTTTGACATTGGTCTTGGCAATGATGTTTTGGAGGTGACAACAAAGCACAAACAACAAAAGCAAACATCAACAAGTGGGACTATCTCAAACTAAAAAGCTTCTACACAGCAAAGGAAACCGTCAATAAAATGAAAAGGCAATGTATGGAAGGGGAATAAAATATCTGCACAGTGTATATCTGATAAAGGGTTAACATCCAAAATATATCAGAGACTCATATTACTCAATAGGAACAAAACAAATAATCTGATTTAAAAATGAGCAAAGGACCTGAATAGACATTTTTCCAAAGAACACATCCATGTGGCCAACAGGTACGTGAAAAGTGCTACACATCAATAATCATCAAGGAAATGGAAATCAAAACCACAATGAGATATCACCTCTCACCTGTTAGAATGGCTATTATCAAAAAAGAAAAGAGATAAGTGTGGGTGAGGATGCGGAGTAAGGGACACTTGGGTGCTGTTGGCAGGAATGTAAATTGGTGCAGCCACTATGGAAAGCAGTATGGAGATTGCTCAAAAAATGAAAAATAGAACTACCATATGATTCAGCAGTTCCACTTATGTGTATTTATGTGGAGGAAATGAAATCACTATCTTTCAAAAGATATTTACAGGCCTGTGTTGATTATAGAATTACTCACAATAGCCAAGACATAGAAACAACTTAAGCATCCTTGAATGAATGAATGCATTAAGAAGATTTGGTGTATATATATAATAGAATATTATTCAGCCGTATAAAATGAAGGGAATCCTTCCAATTGTGACAACATGGATGGTCCTTGAGGGCATTATGCTAAGTGAAATAAGTCAGACAGAGAGACAAATACTGTATGTATTTGTATGTAAATACTTATATATGGAATCTAAAAAGGCTGAACGCATAGAAAGGGAGAGTAGATTAGTGATTGCCAGGGACTGAGCATGGGGGAAATGGCTGATGCTGGTCAAAGCGTACAAACTTCCAGTTATAGATGAATAAGCGTGGGGATCCCATGTACAGCATGGTGACTACAGTTAACAATACTTCATTGTATACTTGGAAGTTGCTAAAAGAGCAGATCTTAAATGTTCTCATCAGACATATACACAGAGGTACAATGAAAAGCGATAGATAAGTTAACTTAGCTTATTGTAATCATTTTGCAATATATACATATGTCAAACCATCATGTTGCATACCTTAAACTTACACAATGCTATATGTCAATATATCTCAATAAAGCTGGAATAATATTATTTTTAAAAAACATGGAAGACAATTTGTTTACCAGTAAAGAATGTTTTCCAAAAAATAGAAAAGGGACAAGGACATCAGGACATTCTACAGAATATCACATTGGTCTAATGTATCGATAACATCACCTTACTAGGCGCTGATGAGCAAGAACCAGAATGTACTCTGGATGTTTTGGTTACGTGAATGCATCCCAATAGGAGGCAGTTAAAACTATTGAAAGATGTAGAGGCCTGCCACATTGGTCAAATTTGAGGGCTCCAGCAGTCTGGGGCATGATGGCACATCCTCTCAGAAGTAAAGGACAGGTTATTGTGCTTTGTACCTCCTGCCACATTAGGCAGAAGCCCCACATTTGGACGCTTTCTTCAGCTTTTAAAGGCAGCGTGTTCCATACTTTGGCAATGTTGTTCTGACTTATATAACAGATGACAAGAAATCCTGCTGGTTTTGAGTGGAAGCAAGTCCCGGCTATAGTAAGTAGCCTTGCTACTTACACTTTCTGATCCAGGGTTTATCACAGTACTAGAGGTATGTGTGGTAGGAAAAGTAGCCATGTGGAATCTGGTATATCTGGCAATTCCCAATAGAAGGGTCTTCAACACAGGTCCCTACAGCTCTGGAGCAATGAGCATGGCCATCTGCTGCAGAGAACTATACATCATTCAACAAACAGCTCCCAGAATGTGGCTGGGCCCTGGGAGAGGTGGAAAATCTGATCACGGGACATTAAAGGACCATCAATCACATATGGCTTTCATGATCTGGGTACTGTCAGACCCTAGCAGCAATCCATTCTAAGATGGAAGTGGTCCATCCAGGATTGGACTAGCACAGGGGTCGGCAACTACAGCCCATGGGTCAAATCCAACCCACTGCCTGTTTTTGTAACAAAGTTGTACTGCAACACAGATACATCTGTTCATTTAGGTGTTGTCTATAGCTGCTCTTGCATTATAACAGCAGAGTTAAGTAGTTGTAAAACAGAACCTATGCACACAAAGCAGAAAATATCTGACACAAATTAGTTACATAACAAATAGTTCAGCCACCCATGTCACCTGCCAATATTGTACCTTTGCCTTTTCCTCAGCTCTCACCTGTGATCTAATGGGGAGTTCCTATGACCAGCTAACCCAAGAGGGAAAACCTGAGCTTGACTCACAAATGCATCAGCTCAGTAAGTTGGCGTGAGCTAGTAGTGGACTGTCCTACTCAGGGATGATCAGACACAGTGTGGAGGGAACTTCCTTCCAATGGGCAGAACTTCAGGTCGTGTTCCAATTCATCCACTTTGTGAAGAGACAAAGTGACCTGAGGTAAGAACACGCACAAACTCACAGGCAGTGGCAATGGCTTATCTGATGAGGGTCCTTGAAGGAGCAAGATGGGAAGATCAGGGACAAGGATTCCTGGGAAGAGGTATGTAGTAGACACAAAGCATTAGGATCTTTTGTATCAAGTGTTAATGCTCACTAGAAATTATCCACTGAATAAGGGACACTAAACAACCAAGCACACACAGGGTGACTCAGCCAGTAGACATTAGCCAGCCTCTGTCCTTAGTTACCACAGAGCATGCACAACAGTCTCATGAAAGGAGTATGCAAGGTGGCAGAGGGTGACTATGCACGGGTCTGACAGCATGGGCTCCCTCTCACTACGGTTGATATACTTACTGCAAAGACGGATGTGTGACCTTCCAGCAAAAAATAAATTCCAATACAGTACCAACTCTGTGGATGCCAACCTGACGTTTGGTGGCAAGTTGATAACACTGTTAGTCTTCCACCTGTGAAAAATCAATTTATCTAATCTGGATAGACATGTATTCCAGATATGGGTTTGCCTTTCCTTCCTGTAGTGTCTCCTTCATAACCATTATCCAGGTGCTCACATAGGTACGATCTTCTAATATAGGGCCATACATAACAGTGTCCCAGATCAAGGAAACTACTTTCCAACATTGCAGTGTGTCAGTGAGCACATGATCATGAGATCCACTGGTCCTAATGCATGCCACACCATACAGAAGCTCGCAAATGACAAGGCAATGGAATGGCCTCTTGAAAGTGCAGCTATGGAACCATGCTGAAGGTGACAACCTACATGGATGGGTGCTGTCCTGCAGGATGAAGTATACACAAAGGCTTAAGCCAAAAGCAATTTCATGGTGCTGTGACATCAAGGGCAGAATAAGAAGGTCTTACAACCAGGTTGAAAGAAGGAGGGACTCTACTCACATAACTCCCAGTAATCCACTTGGAGTGTTTGTACTTCCCATCTTCTCAACAGTCTCTACTGCCCTAGAAGTTTGGATTTTCCAGAGGAGGATTCTTCCTTCAGGAACACAGTAAGAGTTCCAACAAACTTAGAGCTATGGCTGCCACCTGTTCTTTTTGGCCTCCTCATGCCAGCAAACCAGTGGACAAGGGAAGGTGTTACTGTATGGGTAGCGATAATAGATCCCAATCACCATGAGGAGCATGAGGGGAGTCAAGGGGAATATCTTTGGCACTCAGGGGATCCACAAGGGCTTTGCTTGGTATGCCCATGTCCATTTATGTTTAAACATGTCCGTGCTGTTTAAGTGGTGGATAGCAACCACAGGTCGTAAAGGTTTAGAAACCAGGAACTCAGACTCCTCAGGGATGAGATTTGGGTAAATCACCAGATGGTTACCTGGACCACTAAAAGTGTCGTCTGAGATACAGGAGAATCTAGAATGGGTGGTTGAGGAGGTGATGTGTTGTAGCCTTGGAACCAAGCGGACCAAGGGCTTTCTTCATTCCACCAACATTCCTAGTTGTCCCTTGCAGAGTTTCCTACAAATTGTGAGCTACCAGAATTCTGGAGTAGCTGTGCCCACACGGAGTGACTAATGTAGGAAGAAAGCAGTAATGACTAGTGCAAAATATGGACTATAGCAGGAGGTTTTTATACCTCACCAAGATTTAGTACACCCATACCTCAGCTGCTGTCAGTGTTATTGCTAAAGAATCACAGCTGCCCCGCTCTCCAGAGAATCGCCTTCAGCTCATGGAAGCTGCTGCTTATCACACAGCCAGTTTGGAAGAACCAGACTCCTTGAGGGCTCTACAAAGCACATAAACCCAGGCCTAGGAATTCTGGAGTTTAAGTTATGAAACAAGAGCTCTACATGCTAGAAAACTAAACCATCCTTCTCTTCTTCTCCTCTCCCCAACTCTCCTTGCCTCCTCCTTCACTTTCACTTTTCTCCTCTGCTCCACCTCTGCCCTCTTCTCTTCTTCCCCTCCACCTAGATTATTCAAAGTAAATATTTTACAATGTTATGATAACAAAGGCCTTTCTAAACATAACCCAAATCCAGAAATGATAAAGCAAAAGACTGAAAAACCTGACGATCTCTATTTGAAATCTTGGTATGGCAAAAAATAAATATGGAAAAGTGTTAGTATTCACAATATTTATTGTGAAGATTTATAAATCAATAAGATAAAATCCACAAACATGCTCTTCTACGCTCTGCACTCTTCCTTCTTCGGGATGAAGATGACCACAGCAACCTTAGGAGCCACATAATGAACATGGTACAAACTCTGTCAGCCTGAATCCCTGAATGAGTGTGTGGAGCACATACTGCTGCCTCCCAACCTCCCCAACACTCTGCTCAGTTAGGACCACACTGAGCAGCTTATAGGCAAAAATAATCTTCTATTATGTTGAGACACTGAAATTTGGGGGTTGGTTTGTTATAACAACCATGTTACCCTAATTAATATATGCCCTTAACCAACAGGCAGAGTCAGAGCACTAACTTACTTGGGAGAGAAGAGAGGGCTGGTGTCATGGACTAAATGTTTGTGTCACCCCAATTTCATATGTTGAAACCCCAACCTCCAATATGATGGTTTTTGGAAATGGGTCTTTGGGAGGTGATTAGGGTTAAATGAGGTCATGAGGGTGAGGCCCTCATGATGGCATTAATGCTCTTAGGAGAAGAGATGCCAGAGAGCTTCACCTTCTGTCCATCATGTGAGGACCCAGTAAGAAGGTGGCCATCTGAAACCCAGGAAGTGAACTCTCTCCAGGAACGAATCTGCCTTGACTCTGGACTTTCCAGCCTCTAGAACTGTGAGGAAATAAATTTCTGTCGATTAAGCCACCCCATCTAGGGTATTTTCTTATTGCAGACCAAGCCAACTAAGACACCAGGATTCGTATTTTCATATCAAATCTGAGACTAAACTTTTAACAGGATTAATTTTTTTCTACTGCAGTGAGACTGTACTGGTAACATAAAGTAATTATAAACAATACATCCACCTAATTATTAAAGAACCTACTATCTAGCAGGAAAGAAAGGTTAAACATGGCAGAATTGGAACTCATATCAGGAAAAAAAAAGAGCATAAAACTTTTTCATTGAGAATGGATTGAATAAACGGTTATTCTTGTTTAGCGTAACAAAGGGGAAAAGGTGTATTGCCCAGAAGAACAGCAATAGGTTGTGGCAATATGCTGGAGATAAAAATGGTAACTTTGGAAACAACCCCTTGGTACTGTTGGAAATGCTTGAGAAGGTCTTCGCAGGGGCTGGAGATCCTGGTGAGCAGTTGCAGCCAGAATTGGAAAATGCTCTGAGCAAACCCAGAGCTAGATGCCCTCAAGGCTTCTCCCCTCCTGCTCTTGTTAGCAGAGTAGACAGCTGGGTCAGCAGGCCTGAATCTGCTCTTCAGAAGAACAGGCCGATGCCAGCCACTGAGCTCCAGGAACTGCCACTTTCTAACAAGCTCAGATCCTTGACCTGGGAACTGCTATTGTATCACAGTAGCACAGATGTTCTTGTCTTGCTGTCCCAGTAAATACGCAGAGCATTTTGAGGCAACCTCAGTCCTGGAATGCTGGCCATGGGAATACAGTCCACTGTGCCAGCCTAAGTGCACCCTCCATGGGACAATGAGAGCATGGAGTTAAGTATGTTCTGATCCTTCTCTACTTATGAATATTCCCTGATATGTTTTACACGTGCACCATGTGGCACTGTGGCCTGTGTGCTGTGTCCCTTTGAATCACAGTTGGGTTATGTATTGAAGGGCTTCTCCAGGATTGTTCTGAGTCCAGCTACACCATGGACTAATCCTTACCCTGATGTAACAAAGGGGCACGAACAGCATTACAGCCTTAGCACTGAAAAGTGAGCAGCACCAGACTGTTTTACATTTGTGAACAAGAACACAACTGTAGGATAGCAGGTATTCCAGCTGCCAGCAGGCAATATGATTGGTTTTAAGGAGAAAGGGCTTTTTCTGGTTTGGGGAGGACCAGACTCACAGGAGTATAAGAGCAGAAGAACGGTTATAACTGAAGGAAGCAACCTCATGCAAGTTGAGAAGGTGTCAATGACAGAGTCCCCGGCTTTTCCTCCTCCCTCTCTTCATCATACCTGCATCTCTGGTCCACCAGGGATGGCAGCAGTGTGAAGCTGACAGTCTCGAGGGAGCAAATGAGGTCCAGCATTACCTGCAAAGATAATGAGGAACCAGGGCTTGACCTTTAGATAAAAGAGGGAAATGAGTGTCTCCAAAACCTTTAGGGGAGGGCTGGTCCAGGTACAGGGTGTGGCTGGTTCTGTAGCTCTTCTATATTCACTACACCAAATGCAGCAGAAGCTTGAGGCAGAATATGATAAATGACAGCATCACTGCCTCCTCCAGAGGTCTCGGAACATCCCGTGACTGTGTCCTTAGTGGGACTTGAACAGAAAATAGATAAAGTGAAAGGTAGAAGAGTCACTCACGTTAAAATTATGAATATGCATCTGGAATAAAATCTATTTTGTGGGTTACAGGAAATACAAGAGATAGAGAAACAAGTTAACAACACCAGAGGAAGCCCTTAGCCAAGTTCAGAATGTGGAATATTTTACAGGACAAGTGACCTGGTTTTTCCAACAAATCGAAGGTTTAAAAAAAAAAGATGTAATGAAAGAAAAAAAGAGACTGGAGAGAGATAAAAACCAAATACAATGTGTGGACCTTGTCTGGATCCTGCTTCAAACAAACCAACTGAAAAAGACACCTTGAAGACACTGAGGGACATTTGAACATGCACTAAGGATTAAGTGAAATTAGTCAATTATTGATAACTTTGTTAAGTGGGATAATAGCATGGTGGTTATGTTAAAAGAATAATCCTTATCAGTAAGAGATGCATACTGAACTATTTAACTGTAAAATTATACGTGTAGGATTTGCCTTTAATATACTCCAGGAAAGATGAGTGGGAGGAATGGATGAAACATGATGGGGAAATGTTGATAATTGTTGAAGCCGATGATGAGTAATCAGGGTTCATTATATAATTCTCTCTACTACTTGAGTATTTGAAGTTTTCCATAATAAAAATAACTTGAAAAAGAACATGGGGATAAGTACAAGAAGGAACCATCTAAAGCATTAAAAGTGGTTGCTTATACGAAATAAACATTCGAGGTGACGTGTCGTGGGGCAGGGAATCATCTCTGTCCCTGAAAGTTTACGGTTCATCTGAACTGCGTCCCACGCTCAAATATATCTGTTGAATCCCAAACCCCAGGTGTGATGGTATTTGGAGACAGGGCCGTTGGGAGATAATTAGTGCTCCTTGAGTTCATGTGAGTGGGGGGCTCATGATGAGGTTAGTGCTCTTATAAAGGAGACACCAGAGAGCTTCCTCCATCCACCATGTGAGCACAGTGAGAAAGCAGCCATCCGCAAGCCAGGAAGAGAGCTCTCACCAGAACCCCACCATGCTGGCACTTGATCTCAGACTTTCAGCCTCTAGAACTGTTAGAAAGTAAATTTATGTTGTTTAAGCAAAAAAAAAAAAGTTTACAGTTCATTATAAGCTTGGTAGTACTATTTTAAACAGTACAAGATGAAAGTGAAAATAAAGTGCACAATAAGCCTCATTCATGCTGGGCACTGGAGATACGGGGAGGGAGCCCACAGTCCTCTGAGGAAGAAGCTGGTCACAGAACAGTGTGAGCACAGGTGCAGTGCAGAGGGGTCTCCAAGTGCAATTGTGCACATAAGTAGCCATCTAGGCAAATGCTTCAGATGACAAGCGGAGGTGCCCTAGAGGAGGGAGCATTGGGAAGGGAGAGGGAAAGGACGGCATTCCCTGTTGAAGAACTGGCAGTTTAAGCTCAGGAATTATGTCAATACTGAGATTCCGGAATCACGTTGTGCAACTGGCCCTCTATAAAACTTCCCTTCTTTATCTCCTCCAAATGTGGCTCTAAATCAGCTTCTATGTCTTCTATCATGTCAGTTTCAACCCTAAAATTGGTCCTCTTGCCAGGTTAGGAATTTCTATAATTTCTCTCCTTTGACATTTCGTCTCCACAGCCTGAAATTTGCCATCATTCTTGAACTCCACATTTAGGAGGAAACCCAGGAACCCGGCATCAAGCACGTGAGGCTGAGGGCCATGGCGTGCTACTCCAATTCTAAAACAGCCCATCTGCCCCCTGTGCTCTTCATTCTGATGAAATGCCCAGCACCTGGGAATCCAGGCATCGTCAAACAGGGTAATATGCAATAGCAATTATGTATAGTAAAGCCTTAGAGACATTATACTAGAAATCCATTCACCTTTGAGCATTCAACACGAATCGCATGACTCTGTATGTGGACAGTGAGTAGCTCACCGCATCAGTAATAGTGCAGGAAAACACGGAGATCTCTCTGCTGGTTCTCAGGCTACACTTCATGCAGGACTATCTCCTTAACTCAACATCAACCAGGAAACTCCCTTCTGAGAATCAGTAATCTCCATTGACTATATGCTGCTTGTGTCCCTTACCCCACAAATCCTATAATGGACCATATCTTTGAGAGCATTTCCTAGGGGAGGGAAAGAAATGCTCTTTCACGACATGTAAACATGGTTTGGTTGTCACCATTTTATTGACACATGCGATATCTGTCTACTTGAAGGAGGGCTTACAAAGAGGAATATTAGGCAGGAAACCACAACGTCGTATTGTCAGCATCCATTCACCTAAGCTAAGGGTGGATCTCTATCTGCGAGAAGGAAGGTTTTCATTCCCTCGGAGTTTTCAAACACTGAAGATTCTTAAAATTTAACTAAAAATGCTGAACATGTTACATGTAAGCAGCAAAGCTATACTGCATCCCTGAGCTTGTTTGTTTCAACGTGATAAAGGGCTTTAAAATCTCTCACTGGAACTCTGAATTATGTCCACAAAGTCTGAAACAACTGCATAATCTCTGGAATTTATAAGATTCCTCTGTGAAGGGGCACAGATGGGGATGGTTTGCTCACTTGGATATTAAAGCCTAGGAAAAGACTGGCATTTAATATTTTATAATAACTTTAAAAGCCATCTTTTTAAAAAGTGAACTGAAACTATTTTGATTTTATCTGAAACATCTGATTTTATCCTGGGCTTGCTGCAGGGCAAAACCCAGTTGTGATATTTCTGGGGGAAACGGGATAGAGGCAGGAGCAGCTCTTCTTTCTTTTGACGAAACAGAGAGCGATGCTCCGGCGACTGCAGTCCAGAGTCTGGTGCTAAGATCCTCCACCTGAGAACAAGGTTTTGACTGAGCATCCATGGCTGGTTTGGCTCAGAAAGCACATTCAAGGCAAGACTCTGAAGTCGCCCGTGACAACAATACTGCATCAGCTCTCAGACTCTAAAGGGCTTGTTGTATCACATCTCTCAAATTGTAAGAGTTGCAAGATGCTTGCGGGGTGCAACCGCAGGGACAAAGTTGTCCTCAGCTGATGTTGCCTGTGCATGTCTGAAGATGGCCAGTAATGAGCAGGAGCTGTTTATCTGATTGTCACCTCAGCTGATTCCCTGAATTAAAACACTGCATGCAACTGCATTCAACCTAGGTTTAAATTTATAATCGCTACTTAAAAGATCTGGAGTGTTTATAGTATAGTCAGATATTGGTTATCATGTATGCAGAAGAGTCTGACATCAGAGAATAAAATTCCGTATGTAAAGTGATTATTTATCTGAGCAGAATGGCTGCACTTTCGTACTTTGTCATGAAGCAACATTCAGCTACAATAGAGGACCCAAGTAGAGAAGAGAGCAGAATTTTAAGAAAGCACCGTTCCATCTTTCTCCTTAAGAGAGGGACAAAACTTGCGTTACTTATCACATGCCTTGCAATGTACTAAGTGCAGTAGAAGCTGCTTTTTTCTAGAACAGCTTGTATATGTGTTAAATCAGTAGAGGTTGGTTTGACCAATCTGTGGCACAAACAGCTATTATTCAACAGTCCAGTTCACCTTTGAGAAACTGTTTCAGTTACGTTTGCAACTTTGGATAGGCTACTTTCTCCCTCAGTGACTCCGTTTCCTTATATGTGAACTGTACTGTAGCGAATGTAACTATGATGTCTCAGAGGCCGGGAATTAAATGAGCTGATATTCGAAAGCTCTTGGAACAGTTGTCGGCACATAGTAAGTACTATGTGGTATGCTGGTGGTTGCTGTTATTATCAATCTTATTACTGCAACATGTACATGAAATTAGAGAAAATAACATGAGAAAGCTTAACCAAACAGACAATTCAGAAGGAATCCCAAGTCTTACAATATGCGGTCAAAGGATATAGGTGATCTTGAAAGTGGTAAAATCACCAAGAACACAAACAAGTTCTGAAGAGCAGTGTGTGGCAGCAGCTGTCTCAGTGACTCTGTGCAAAACGACCTGTGGCCAAAGCAATTCAGAGAATGCTCAGACTCTTTAGATTTCTCTTATTATGAAATCTTAAAATGTGGGTATTGATGAGAACATATTATATAATTGAATGGATAAATGTGCAGTATGTCAATCAGCCAAAAACTCTGCATACATTTAATGTAGATTTAATTTATTCCTTCAAAGCTATTACAAATTAATAGTGCAGATGAGAAATGATGGAATTGCTGTAATATGTCGAAGACTTTCTAGGTGCCAGGTGCTATCACTTCACATTTATTCCATCTCTAATCCCTACAATGGCTCAAAGCTCACTTTAGAGATGAGGACAGTGGATATTATAAAGGTTAATGTAAGTAATGTGTCCAAGGCTACACTTCTAGTCTTTCTAGCTGAGTGATGGAGAGAAGATTACATTCTGCTGGGCTTTTATTAAAAAACAAACAATATTTGCATTATTGTGGTGAGATTCTTTCAGTCAGCAGTGGACAGTTTTAGCAGAAAAGATTTACCATGTTGGTTTATTACGTGGTAAGGGCAGAGGTGAGGCTGCCTTGAGACACGCTTGGACCAAGGGACTCCAACTTGTCATCGGATTCTTTCTGTTTCTGTCTCTGTCTCTGTTCCTAAGGAAGATGGCCAATATCAGCTGCAACCCCCCTCACATTATCACACCTTAACATCTTCAGCAGGAAGATAGACATCTTTCTCACAGTGCCCATACATAAAGTACCAGAGAAGATTTCCCTGGAACCAGCCCCTGTTGCTAGGTCGATGTGGTGCACCCTGACTGGTCAGGTCTGCATCATGTGATTCCCTCATCCTACAATGCATCACAATGTTTCCTATAATATTTAAGATCGAGCTGATTATTAAACCATGTAACTATTAAACAAAAGATCTTTGCAACTTCTCTGGTCTGTGAGAGAAATGAGAGACAACACTGATTATTAGCACTACTGACTTTCATCATTGCCTTACCTTTATGCTTCCACCTAAAAGTGCTATCTTTTATCACCTGGAAGACTAGCCAACCTTTCTGATCTGGATTCCTGTGGAGTGGACACAAAATCTCCTTGACCTGAGCTCTGTCTATTCTAGTCTCTGCATTCCTAGCCAGAGCCCAGTGCAAGGCCATAGTGGTTCCTAAGTCACCCGTCACTGGCAGTCTCTGAGATTCCCCTAATGTTTCCATCCTATAGTGTTCCAGCCCTTGTGAAATGCGTTGGAAACTAAGCTGGGCCTAGTGACTCCTGGTTATAAACAGAGTATGGTGAAGTGGTAGAATCAGCAGGGGACAGGATAGGAGGGACCTGGGGTCAGCTGCCTCAAGTTTGGCTGTCCAAGCCAGGCTGGGGAAGCACAGACTCCTGATGGAACCCAATGACAAATGGCCCTGCATTCCTTATCTACCTGAGAGGTGGCTCCTCTAGATGTCAACCTCCACAGTCCCTGCCGTCACACAGGAGGAGGAGGAGGAAGAGATCCCAGCAGTGATTCTCATCCTGGCTGGAATGAACAAGGGCTCTGTCTGTAAAAAGGCAGGAAGGGAGGTGAAGAAACAGGGACTCCCAAATCTAACAGCTAGTGAGCCCCGACACTGCCCCAGGGAAGCCTCATGGCTGGAAAGATGAGGGAGTAACAGTCTCCAACCTCCCTGTGCTGCCCCTTGTGGCCAACAAGCTCTCCCTTACTCCAACTTAGAATAGTGTCGCAGGGAGCCCACAGTCGTGGACACTGTAAACCTATCTCTGCTCATCTCCAGAAGAGACCACAGTGGCTAACTCCTCCTGGGAAGTCCTATTGTCTCTATATGTGTTAGTTCCATTGTGTGCAACACAAACCCAAATAACAGTGGTCTAAACAGGAGAGAAGAGTGTATGTGTCTCACATGACAGTGAGGCAGGCAGTCCAGGGCTTCTGGGGTGACTCTGCACCACGAGGTTGTCCAGGCGTCCATGTACCTTCTCTGCTGTCCCTGGCATGTTGCCCTTATTAGCACGACCTGAGGTGCCTAAGACCATGTCCATGGTCCATGAGCAGGACAAGGAAAGCAGAGAAGGAAGTAATATTTCCTCCCTTTAAGGACAAAACCTACAACTTCACATCTGCTTCATCTGATGGGCCAGAACTTAGTCAGACAAACACAACCAGCCTCAAGGGAGGCTGGAGAATGAGTGCAGTTTTTAATCTGAATGAACCTGTTCCTACATAAAATCCCATTACTATGGAGTAGGATGATCTATGCTAAACTTAGTACATTTTCGAAAATCAGGAGTGACAGAATTCTCTGTATCAATACCTTAAACTGAACCAGATTTGTATGTAAAAAATGGAACAGTCCCAGAATATATTGTTAATTGATAACAAAGATGCAGATAGAATATGTGGTAAAATACCCCCTGATAAAAAGGGAAATCTCTCTCTACAATCCTGTGGAAACTGGTGACAGTGATTATGCCCAGGAAGAAAATGTGGAAGAATCGTGCATGAGATAAAGAAGGAAATTTCCTTCTCACTGTAAACCCTTTTATATTGTATGAATTTTTAAAACATGGTGCCTATATTACCCATTCAAAATAAATTTTGAATTACCCAAGGAAGACCCACATTCATTTAGCAAACATTTATTGGCAGTCACTAGATGGCAGGCTCTCTGCTGGGCTCAGTGAGGGACACATCAAGGAGCTGACAAGGGCACTGAATAACCTGGTCAATGCAATGTGCCAGAATTAGTAGCTGGGAAACAGCTTCCAGGAGGAATCAGTGTCTACACTGAGACCTGGCAGAGGAACAGACTCAATCCAAGTGAGTGGGCAAAGGAAGCTTCTAGAGAAAGAGCATCACAAACAAAGGCTCAGATGGAGAGAGAGCACATGGGAAGGGAGGAGGAACTGTTAGCAGATCAGCCTGGAGATTAGAGAGAGAAGAGCACAGTGACAAAGAGCGGGAGTGGATGGTGACCACGGTCCAGATCACGAAGGCCATCTCAGCCTGAGGAGAACCTCAGCTTTTAACCCAAGAACAACATGCAGCACATGGCGGCATTGAAGCCAGGGAGAACCCTAACCAGATCCGCATTTTGGAGGAATCTCTCTGGTCGAAGTGTCAGAATGAACTGAGAGACACTGGATTGGATCCATGGAGAAGAAAGGGGTGGACAGGGAAAACCTTTGCAAGAACAATAGTGAGAAGATGAGGATAGAGGGAAAAGGTTGAAAGGACCAGAGTGCTGAGTGTAAGTTCAAGTGCTTGTCATGGAAGCAAGAGTGTGTGAAAAATGCAGTGGACAAGAGAGATCCCCGGATGTTCAGCATCCCACCTGGAAAAATAAGGTAAAACAAGAGGTTTGGGCCTCTGGCTTAAGGAGGAGCTGAGTCCATAAGCAGTTGGGTGGTCACAGGGCAGTTCAATTTAGTGAAAGTCTATAAACACTTATTGAGTGCCTACTACGTGCCAGGTATTGTGCCTCCTGTTTGGACATAAAAAAGACTAAAGTACATCCCTTTGTGACCTAAATGTCTCATCCTAATGTGGAATTGTGCCAGTTCATGACCTTCCAGGAGCCCCACTAAGTTTGTCTTGTCCCTGTGATGGAAGTGAGCTGAGATTTTGAGAGGAAACTTCACCCACTTGGTCCAAAGCTTAGTGGGAAGGTTTGGTTAGAGAACACCCATCCCCTAATGGAGCTGATTAATCAACACAAGGGAATAAAGTCACAAAGGAATCACCTGGATGAAGGGAAGAAACCAACAAAGTGGAATCACAAGAAGTGACTTTGTGGGATCCTGTATGAAAGCTGGAAGAAACAGTGGGACCCAGGATTTGCCTGGCAGAACGACACATGGAATTAAAAACCAGTTCAGTTTAGTGATGGCGCTTTCCTAGAGATGTAGGAGGTCTGAAAGTAAAGAGGGAAATATCCAGAGAGGACACTTTCTCAGGTTCACACAAAACTCAAGAGGAGTCTTCCCAATGACACTGCGATTCTTGCATCCAGGACCGTGCTTTGACAAACACAGCTCAGCTCTGCAGATCATCTTGTCTAACACAGGGCTCACAGTTATAAAGATCTCGGTCAGTGATTGTCCGTCCTGTGCATGAACACGTCCAGTGCAGAGGCCTCGCAACCTCACTTGGTTCCTGCTTTCTCTGACCTGGAATGTCCCACTGCAGACAGATTCTAAGATGGCACCCAGTGATCCCTGCCTCCTGGGATTCACACCCTGTGGGAGCTCCTCCCAATGAGTGTGGGAGGGACCTGTGACCATCTTCTAACCAACATGCCAATGTGGCAACACTGATGCCACTTTTATGATTAGATAGTATAAGATCATGGTGTCCGTCTTTCTGGCTGACTGTTTCATCTGCTCTCTTGGCTTCCAAGCTCTGACAAAGCAAGCAGCTGTGCTGGAAAGCCCTTCATTGCAAGGAACTGATGTCAGCCTCTCTCTAACATTCAGCAAGAAACTGAGGGCTCCAACCTAACAGTCCACAAGGAACTACTCAGTCCTCCTCCCAATGACAGCCCTTTCCTTTCTTAAAGACACACATCCTATCCTGTCTTTACTACCATGAATGTCAAGTTCTCTTCCTGTCCTACTTGCTTTCCTCTCACCATCCAGGAGGCCCCACTAGGGAGCAGCAGGCAGGGTGGAAGGAAGCGCCCATGAGCAGCGGTGTGGCTAGATCCCTCCTCACATTTTCACCTTGGAGAGCAGATGTTACCAGGACGTCAGTTGGAAGGAGAGAAGTCAGGGGCAGCAGGGACAAGGAGATGAGTGGACACCTCTGTCTCTCAGGTCCATGTGTGGCTATGCTTTCGGGCTGTGAAATAAAACAGTGAGGAATAAACTCTGCATGGCCACTGATGGTCTTTGCCCTTTCAGCATTCTGGAGAGCCCACCTCACACCATAAATGCAAACACCATTGATTCCCTGCAGTCTAGCCGTGACCCTCCCTTCCCACAACCTCCAGCAAACACACTCCATCAGCCAAGAGAACCAGCCCTCCTGTCGCTTCAAACCCCACGGGCTCACCTGTGGGAACTGTGAGAAAGGCAATAGACTCTCAACCAGTCTTAGTGCCTGGAGAAGAAAAGGAAACTGTCAGAGCCCACAGGAGAAGACGACCCTTAATGAGGCATGGGTACAGCGTAGAGGACTCAATATAACAGAGTGGGAACTTGGGCTCAGCAGTCAGACAGTTTTCTTAGAGTCATGGCTCAGCCCAGCGAAAGTCAGTTAACCTCTCAGTGGCCTCAGTTTCCTTGTCTGTAAATGGGGCTGGCAGCTGTCCCTATCTCATAGGGCTCATACGAGGTTTAAATTATTTAATTCACATCAATTTCTCACTATCTCACTGAGGACAGTGCCTGACCCTTTTATTTAGTCAAAATCCTGGAAAAGGAGAACGTCCCACCATTGAGTTCCTATTTCCTTCTTCCAAGTGTGATGAGGACCAGTTCTCCAACACTCACTGCCCTGAGCCTCCTCTTACTCGCCTGCAGATGGAGAGCTGCTCTGTCCCTTATCTATGGGCTGGGGATGGTGGAAACCAGGAAAAGGCCAGGGTGGGACGAAGGATGAGAGGCCTCAGAGCAACACACACATAAACACACATACACCCACACACACCCAAACCCACACACATGCACATACAAACACCCATAAATGCTTATATACACACATGTACACACACACCCTCACACAACCCACACACACACATGCACCTATACATGCTTCTATTCACACAAAAACCACACACTCACACACACAAACATATCCATACATGTTAATATGCACTCATGAAGCCACACAAACTAACACATGCACATCACACATTCCCTTCAGAATTGGGGCCTGGCTTATTCTCAGTTAATCTCTTATAAGAAATTTAGGATCCTGAGGGAGAAGGACCTGAGAAAATTTGTCCCACCAGAAAGAGACCCACTTCCCAGGCCCTCTGGTACTTTCTGGATCTCATGTGGCCCTGCTCCTGGCCCTGCTCCTAAATGAGCAGAGGATCTGACCTCAGATCAAGATCCTGGTGTCTGGAGGCTGCCACATGCACTGGCCCTCCCTGGGAATTGGGGCTCTGGAAGTCCAGCAGGCCACCAGCCTCCCACCTCACCTGCTGCTTCTCAGCCTGTCCTCCCACAGCCTGGGGTCCCTCCCAGACTTTGCTGCACAAAAGGATGTCTGCTCATTGGCTCCAGAAGCAGCAGGGACAGGAGGTGCTGCCCAACTCCTTGGGGTGAGACACTCTTAGATCAGAATGGGGAAACCCAGATCCTCCTCCTCACCTGAGCTCTTGTCCTGTGACCTCAGCTCCAGTGACCTCAGCTCCCAGGAGACCCAAGCTGGCAATTCTCACCCCACACTTTGCTGAACTCTAATCTCTGCCTGCTTGGAAGTTATTCCTTTTGTGTTCTTCATTTACGCAAATCTTACACACCTATCAGGTTCTATCAAAATTTCTATCCATCTCATTCATGTAACTACCTGACCACTGGAGTGTCTCACCTATGGACTTCCATAAACTATTTCCTCTGCTTCTCATTTAATATTTAAGGAGGTTTTGGTCTTTGACATAACTTGGTGCATCCAAGGGTCATTAAAGTGTTTCCAGAAGTGTGGGTGCCTCCACATATTAACTGTAAGGCTTTGAGGGAAAACACTAGGTTGAGGCTTTGTTGTTCCCACGTACAGCACCCAAAAAATATATGCTCAGCACACAGCTGTGAGCCATTGACACTGCTGAACACTGAGTGAATTAACATCAAGCAGATCCCGCCCCCGTGTGACCAGACTGGGCCAGCCTTCACTCTCAAGCAATAACTTGTGCACACTTGCCTTCCCCAGCCTGGCTCTTTGGGTGAGGTGGTAAGTACTGCTCTCCCCGGCTTTCCCCCAGGCACCTACCTGCTTGATTTGGTGGGTGCTCTTTGTTCAGACCATGATCCATGGTTTGGTTGTAGCACCGCTGCACATTTCCCAGGTTTAAGGGGAAAATCTTCATCTGACTTGTGAAGATCTTGGTCTCGTCATCAAAGGAACTTGGCTCCTCCATCAACCACTGAACACAAGACTTTACCTTCCTCTCACTGTCATCGTGGATGGAAGCGTTGGTCATCCATGAAGCCTAAGGCAGTAAATGCATGGACTTTGGGACCCGGCCTGGACACAGCCAAGTAGAAACATTGCAGAGAATGTGATCTTGAGGTAGGAACCAGAGAAAGTAGATCAGAGGAAGCTCCAGTATTTATTGAGTGAAGACCCAGTTCCCAATGTGTGAGGAATGAGTGTGTACGTCTATATGTGTGTGTGTGTGTGTGAGTGTGTGTGAGTGTCTAATAGGAGAGACAGGACACACAACACAAAACAATGGGAAGACAATTGCACAACAGCTTCATGCACAAGTGAATTCAAATCCCACGCAGAGATGCACTGAGCGAACGCAGAGAAACACGGAAAAATGTTAATACAACATCTCAATAAGAAAAGCCCTACGAACAAGTTGCTCTTGAGTAGGGCTTCAACAAGTGGAAGGATCTGGAGTAGGGGAGAAATTTTAGAAATATGCTCATGGCTTGGACTGAGGTGTAAAGAACCTAGAAATGGGAACCTCCTCCAGGTCCCCTGCTATGACGGTGCAGCATCTCAATCCCTGATGGTTCCCTCACTCTCCCCACTAACGTCCTCCTTCATGCACATCACCTTTGGTGTCACTGGGGACAACCCACTGGCCTCAGAGTCAGGGAGCTCCTACCTGGCCACACTCTCTGTTTCCTGGGGAAGTGACTTCCTTCTGTGGGCTCAGCTTCTTTATTTCTTTTTTTTGGTGGGTTTTTTTTTTTTTTCTGGAAGATTAGCCCTGAGCTAAATACTGCCAATCCTCCTCTTTTTTCTGAGGAAGACTGGCCCTGAGCTAACATCCGTGCCCATCTTCCTCTACCTTATACGTGGGACGCCTACCACAGCATGGCTTTTGCCAAGCGGTGCCATGTCCGCACCCGGGATCCGAACCTGCAAACCCCGGGCCACCGAGAAGCGGAACGTGCAAACTTAACCGCTGCACCACCGGCCGGCCCCTTCTTTACTTCTAACATAAAGTCAGGGAGGGAGTCAAACAGGTTGAGGACAGGAGGAGTGTGTGTGCCCTGGCTGACCTGGTCCCAGGGTTCAACATTAACACGGGTCAACACCAATTACTTAGCTGAACTTTTGTCTACAACTCTAGGAAAGAAGGGGGAAAATGGAACAGTGTCTACTTTCCCTCCTTAGAGGAAGGTTTAATGTCAGAGTGGGTAAAATTATCGTTTCTTTTCTCTTCTCTGGGGTTCTCCCATCTCTCCCAGGTTAAACACTCTGTGTTGCAGCAGGTAGAAGATCTCAGATAAGCCCAGGTTTTTCCACCCACCCTCCCTCCCTTCCTTCTTCACCATGTGTTGTGTTCAGGAGGAATTCTCTTGGTATTGATTCTTGGAGGGGGAAAAGGCAGACAGGACTGACTTGCGTCTCAGTCACATATCTACACGTCACACCTGAGGAGACAGGAGAACAGCAGAGGGGAGGGAACAATTCATATTGCTCAGTGGGCTTGAGAAGAAGACAAAATGATTTCCATTCATTTTTTCCTACCCAAATACACTTTTCATTTCAGTGTTCACTCCAACCATGCAAAGCAATGGACTCTTTTCTTGTTATATCACGTGAAGGTCCTGGGGGTGGCAGAAGGCTCAGGGGACTGTGGGGCCTTCATACACTGTTAACTGATATGGTTTCCTGTGCTGGGACCCAAAGTCGACCTTGATTACACTGGAAGAGGACAGAGAAATAAGTACATCGTATGAGGTGGTGGGATTGCAGGTGAGGTTTTTCTTTTCATTTTAAAAGTTCTTTTGTTGTTGCTATAACGATGTTGTGCAGTGAGAAAATATTGGGAGAAGGAGACAGAGTTGCCCTGGGCTTTTATAATGCAAAGAAAGAAGCAAAACACAATCAAAGCCAAAAACAAAAACAAAACAACACAGGAATTTAAATGTATTATCCAACATAATCCATTCACAACTCTGTAAATTGGCTGGTATCATTATCCCGGCTTAACTAACAAAGGAATGAGACTCAGAAGTGCTCAGCCCAAGGTCACACAGCTAGTGGAACCCAAGTCCTCTGACACTTGGCCTGGTGCTTGATCTACAATGGCAACTTGAGTGAGGAAGGGGCCTCAGAGATCAGGAGGTTGATGCTTAAACATTGTCAAAATTCTCTATACAACACTAAGAGTGAGTGGCTGAATCCCTTTAGTGAGAGAACTCACAGCTTACCAAGGCAGTCCCTTCTATGGTTAAGCCTTAGTTAAAAAAAAAAACACACACACACACACACACAAACAAAAGTTCTTCATCGTGAACACAATTCTGTCTCTCTGAAGCTTCTACAGAAGGACCAATTTCCGATCTCTACAATCAAACAGAATAAATATACTTCTTCACATAAGAGCCTTTGAAGTATCTGAAGGCTCTATAGTCATAAGCAACATAAATTGCATCAAAATAAATGGCTGTCTCCAGTAGCAAGATTGGTCCAAATGTCCTAGCCACCATGGCTAGAAACAAGAAATCCTCTCAAACTACTTTTTGGGGAACTGTATTAAATTATCAACTCAGATTATATTGATTTTGGGCTTGATATCTGCCAGGGACTGGGGATGAATTAATGAGCAAGTCAAATGTGCTCTGTGGGTTTATATACTAAATACTTGAGCTGGAAAGTTAGGCATTTGGAATACAGAACAAGGATGCCCACTCCAGACTGGGAGCAGCTCAGGACGTCCTCCCTGAGGAGGTGACGTTTGAACGGAGCCTGAAGAAGAACAGGAGGTGACACGGGAGCTGTGGTTTATAGAGAGCATAACAACTGGGGAGAAGTCCTGGATACTGGACAGTGTGGCGGGTTCACAGGACTGATCAAGTCCAGGGAAGCTGGAGGCACCTGCAGGGTGGTGCTGAGAAGTATAGGCCTCAACGTGGACCACCTAGATTCTAGTATTTCCTTCATAACCCATTTAGCTCTGTGACCTGGGCAAGTTTCTTACCGTCAGTGCACTGCAGTCCTCACCTGTGAAAAGGCTGATGTTTTAGGGATGTGGTGACGATTAATTGAGTTGATACATGTGAAGAGGTGAGAACAGTGCCTGGCACATATTTGATGTTCAACTCATGTTTGCTCTCATGGTTGGAGGGAAACGAGGTGGGAGAGAGAGAGGAGGCTGATGATAGAGGCCAGGCCCGGTAAGCCCTCCTTGGCTGGCCTGGTAAACAGAGAAGTGAAAATAAGAGTCTATTTTGAGAAAGGCCACTCTGGCCCAGCGTGGAGAAGAGATCTGAGAGAGTGAGAATGTATCTGCGGGGCCCAGTTAGGAGGCTGTTGCAGGGGCCCACAGTAGTGGCACGTGTTATTCCTCTCCATCCTAAACAACTCCTCTTCTCATCTTAATTCCTTTGCACATTCCTCACCACGTCCTCCTCCTGTCACAGTCAAAGTTATTTAAGAAGGAATTGCTGAGCACACCTTGGACAGCAGTCATGCAGACTGGGCTCACTCTTGGGAACCTCCTGAAAGAGATACCTACATTGTCTGCCTGGAGCACACGAAGGACCTGTGAGCATCTTCTGTGGCTGCAGCTTCTGCCAGGCCTGCATCACTGACTGCTGTGTCACTCTCAGATTCACCAAGGTGCCCATGTGATGTCCACTCTGCAAAAAGCAATTTCAAGAGGGGGACATCAGGCCCAACAGGACTCTGGCCAGTTTGGTCTCCATCCTCTGAACACTGGAGCCCAGGAGTGAGAATCCAGCATAAGCAGTTTGGTTCTGCGAGCAGAACAAGGAAGGGGCCTTTCTATTGCCAGGAGAACCAGCAATTCCTCTGTGCAGTTTGCAAAGATCTCATAGAGCACAAACCCCACCAGTGCTGCAGAGGGAGGAAGATGCCAGGTCTTACAGGTAGGTAAACACTTTCACTGCCTAGTCTACACTTGGAGCAAAATCGTGGTGGTTTGCCCTATTATCGGCTTTAGCACTACTACAGAAAAATAAACTACTGTATTCTAAACACAATTCTGAATGAAACAAGACCTCCTTTCAATCCTGGAGTATATTGGTAAAAATTACTTCTGTCCGCATGCTACTTCACTTCTAAAATTCTCAGGCAACAGAAGGCATCACACTTCCTCTGCTTGCAGTATAGAAACCTTAGTGTTGCTCTAAGAGTTCACATGCCCCCCAAAATCCTCTTGAGATTTCTGGGTGTGAAGGAAGCATAATTTGTCACAAACTGAAAAAGGCAAAAAAGTGCTGAATAGATAGAGCTTTTACTTGAGGTCGCCCATGCTATTTGGGCAAATAAAAATCCTGTTTTATTCCTAGAAAAAATGTAACCTTGATCTAACCATCAGGTACTTTTTGGCTGAGCTGGCAAAATCTAACTCAAGCTTGTCAAAATGGAGACTCATTGTCTTATTGGACAAGCTAAAGGAAAAGAAGGTTTGCAAGGGAACCTGCAGCCAAGCCTGGGTCCCCTCTGCTCCTCCTGCTGGAAGCTGTGGAGCCACCTGTCCGTGAGGACCGTCCTGGACAAAGGTTCAGGCCACCAGCAGCTACAAGTCTGTCCCAGGTGGGTCTGTTCTGGGCCCTGGGTTGAATGTAAGTTAGATATTTGATCATAAAGCTTTAAGCTGTGGATGACAACAGCATTCCTAGAGGTGGCAGCCAAGTAGCAGAAGGCTTGTTTTCTCTCCAAAAGGTTCTAGCTGCCTCACAAAAATGCTATTAACATAGAGGGAAAATGAGGAATCAAGGTTAGATATCAAAAGCATGTCAGTTTTGGAGAGAACTGGTATCACAAGTCAGATAATAGATAAATTATTATTATAGCAGTTGGGATGAATTGCAGGAAGTCAGTTCACCTCGTGAACATAAGCACATACGCCGGAGAAAGCTGTCAGAGTAAGGCCTGTGTGCACACGGCTAGGAGACCTATTTAGGGTTCATAGTCAATGCAGACAGCGCTACTTCTGTACAAGATCAATACATATTTGTGAATGAAATCATGAAAGACTCTCAAAAGCCTGTGTTGGGGAGCACCTGTTCTTAAAATAGTGTGTGCGGGGCTGGCCCGGTGGCGCAGCGCTTAAGTTTGCATGTTCAGTTTTGGTGGTCCAGGGTTCGCCGGTTCGGATCCCAGGTACAGACATGGCACCGATTGGTAAAGCCATGCTGTGGTAGGCATCGCACATATCAAGTAGAGGAAGATGGGCACGGATGTTAGCTCAGGGCCAGTCTTCCTCAGCAAAAAGAGAAGGATTGGCAGCAGTTAGCTCAGGCCTAATCTTCCCCCGCCAAAAAAAATAGTGTGTGGGAAAAGTTTGAGATTCTCTGGTGGAGGAAATAACAACTTAGACTTAAGATTTTTAAAAGAAATGGTGATTTTCTATTTCTTTTAGGGGCCATGGCCATCAACCCAACAGAGACCAAAGGACACCTAGGATTTTTGTGAACCACAGGCTGAGGCGTCCACTTCACTCAGAAACGGTTCTGTGACAGCAGCCACAGAAAGTGGCTAATGGAAGGAAATTAACAGATACACATACATAGAACGTCCCCTTTCCTCAGGTGGACAATGCAGGAAACAGGAAAAGTAAGGTCAGCCTCCAATGGTCATATCAGGGCTGCTCTTCTATCTGAGGTAGCCAAGTGACAGAACACAAAACAACCTCACTTTCTGAGACTCACTTCACTCCTGCAAAGGGGAAATAACACTTTCCCTGTTTGACTCTCATAGTTGTCATGAGCCTTAAATATGTTCTTTGTACATTGCAAGATCCTATGTAATCTAAGTTGTTTTAACAGTATCCAATAATGATAATGTTGACTTCTCCCATCTTGTGGAGGAGGAAACTGAGGAACAGATTGCTGAAGTGATCTGCTCCGAGTCTAGCTAGGGGTAGGTTATGATCCTCCTATTTTTGTTCCATGGAGCTCTGACCCTCAGTCTCTTTCTCTAGAATGGAAGAGGTCCTGCATTGGGACACTGCTCAGCCAGAGCTCTGTGTTTCTGAGGATGAGAAACACATGACTATGAGAAGCTCTCCACTAAGACTGTCTGCTCATTTCAAGAGACTGAACACCAACCCCTATGTTCTGGTTCAAAGGGCTACTCCACTGTGCCCCACTGCTGGATGGTGCAACTGCCATACTAGGGAGATCACATCCTTGTGGTGGCTTGAGAGTCAGGGAGGAAAAAGAGAAGGATCTCCTTCTGCCAGAAGGAGGGTATCTGTGCTGTGAGAGTCACCAGGGGACAGTTCTGGGCTCTCACAACCCCAGAAACTAAACTGATCCTGGAGCAAAATCCTAGATGGTAAACTGGATTTCAGGGAGTGTCAACTGACATTTGCTAATGCAGAAAAAGAGGCCACTATTTTTACTTTTCAGGGTTCTTAGATAGGGAAATTAGTCCCATTCTTATGCTCTAAGGAGCAGGAGCACAGCTGACCCTGTACCCTTGAGATGGGCTGCCTTTCTCTTGGGCTCTCATGAGAACCTGGTCATAAACGGGTTCATTACCAGGGTCAGTGGTTCCTACTACATTAGGTCCACAGTGACCATCAGTGAAAGGACAGATGTGGCAGACTCCCTGCCAACACATACATGTGATTCTTAAGGATGGTAAGAGGTCTGTGTTCTCCACATATTAACCGGATCTGCCCCAGTGATTCCCAGTAGAGGCCATGGCATATGTGTTCTAGTTCCTAAACATCATCATTCCATTTCCAGCCCACAGCCCAGCACAGCCCAGATTTCCCGCTATCTAAAACAGCAGTCCTCAAACCTGAGGACACAGAAAACCTAGGGTGCTTGTTGAAAACGCAGATTCCTGTCTCTACCTCCAGACAATTCAACACAGTATCCCTGGGGCAGAGCTTGAGAATTTGCTTTTTGAGATGAGCCCATGTGTTTGGACATCACACAATAAGAATATGATGTTAGAGCACCTGAAATTCTACTGTGGAGGCAAATGATGTGAGGGTCTTGTTAAAATGCAGAAGCTGATCCTGTAAGTCTGGTGGTCCTGAAGTTCATTCTCATGGGCGGGAAACATGGAACATAAGAATTGCACTTTAGTCTAGGTTGTTTAATCTTCTCTATAAAAGGGTTCACCATGTGATGTGCCCTTCAAAATCCACTGTTCTAAAGCCCAATGACTTAACAGCCCAAGAGGTCCATTACTAAAGGCCCATGAATCTGCATGCTTCAGTCAATGTCACTTTGTGTGCTTTATGGCCAATCAATAGTCACCTCAACGGCACAGTCTCCAGTGTTTTGGGCTGTCAGCAGTTTACCATCCAACAGTGGATGGCTGCAGGGCTCCTTTGGATCTGCCACAGTGCAACAGATGGGCAGTTCTCTCAGTGAATCCCATGGGGGAAGAAAAAAGGGCAAACAGACCTTCAGTTAGAGCTCAGAAATTAGAAGAAGGAGAAAAAAGAGCAGAAAGAAGATTTGAAGAAATCATGTTTGGAACTTCTCCAAATTCAGTGAGCAACTTTAGCATGTAGATCCAAGAAGCTCAACGCACACCAAAGGAGAGAACAACAAAGAAGGCCACGAGAAGGCTCACCAAAGTCACACTGATGAAAATCAAAGAAAAGAAAACCTTGAAAGCATCAAGAGAGAATGCATTTTACATACAGGATATGGTGTTTTTAAAATGTTTACAAATTCTTTAATATCCCTTCCTTCAAAAGGTAGAACTAGGGGACGCGCTCTCCGCGGAGCTGCTCGCTGCATGGTAGAGACCAGTGCCCCCGCCACCGCCTGTGTCGCCGCCGCCTCAGGACCGGCTGTGTGATTAGGCCACAATCACATACTCTTCAATGAGTAAACATAGCCCTTTCGGTGGTGTTCTTGGTCACACATTTATGGGGTTTCTGAAGAGCAGTGGAGATTACTGCCAGGCACAGCACGCCCTGTGTGCAGACAAGTGAACTGTAGAAATTCATTACTACTCCACCAAGAAGCCCCCGTAAGAGTGGTTAGCCTGGACACAGAAGTGTTGAATTGAAATCCGCAGAGCATTTTACACGAGTTCTGACCTGGATGGGGTAAACCTCAGTGCACTTCCTTTCTCTTGCCTCAGTATTACTGGATTGAAGAATTGCTGCTTCTTGTTAGGAGGGTCCTTTCATTTCCCATTACTCCCAGCTTCATACTCAAAGCACTGAGAATTTCAAGTGCAGTATATCGAAGTAGACTCAGTTTCCTTGCAGCATTTCTGTATTCAGTTTTTTACATTCTTTCATAACCCTATTGAGTGGTTTTAAACTACATGGCTCAAATGAACCGCCCAGCTCCTGTGGAAGTCACATACAAGAACATGAGATTTCTTATTACACACAATCCAATCAATGCAACCTTAAACAAATTCATAGAGGAACTTAAGCAGTATGGAGTTACCACAATAGTAAGAGTATGCGAAGCAACTTATGACGCTACTCTCGTGGAGAAAGAAGGCATCCATGTTCTCGATTGGCCTTTTCATGATGGTGCACCGCCATCCAACCAGATTGTTGATGACTGGTTAAGTCTTGTGAAAATTAAGTTTCGTGAAGAACCTGGTTGTTGTATTGCTGTTCATTGTGTTGCAGGCCTGGGGAGAGCTCCGCTGCTTGTTGCCCTAGCATTAATTGAAAGTGGGATGAAATAGGAAGATGCGGTACAGTTCATAAGACAAAAGCAGCGTGGGGCTTTTAACAGCAAGCAACTTTTGTACTTGGAAAAGTATCGTCCTAAAATGCGGCTGTGCTTCTAAGACTCCAACAGTCATAGAAACAACTGTCGCGTTCAATAAAACTAGAGTGCCAGATGCCATTGCCTTGAGAGCAGCTTGAGACAGGACCTAAGTTATCATACATGTTAGCCAATATGTTGGCTTGGTGGATAAGTCTGAGGAAGCTTCCTAAGAGTATTAAAAAGCAGTTTTATCAGGCCACAAGCTTAACAGAATTGCAGCCTCTATGTTTGCTTTACGATCAACCTATTTGGACACTTAGCAAAAGACTCTTGCTGTTCAGCATTTAAAATGTATTTATCATTTGTACCAACTGACCTTGTCTGAAATCATGCAGTGTTGAGTTGTGTTCAAAATTCCCATGCCAGAATCTTATCAATATTTAAGAAATTTAGAAAGATTAGGTGCCAAAATACCCAGCACAATACTTGTAAATTTTTCGTATCCTACAGAAACTAAAATCCCAGGAACTATGAACACTCTGGACCTTGTAGGGTTTATTCCTTCAGTCATTTCAAACATGAAAGTAGGGCCTGTCTGGTTATCTGCCTGCTCACTTTACGTTTACATCTCCCACATTCAGACCAGTGTACATCAGGTTTGCTCAACTTTTTTTTTTTGGACTTTTACCAGCTCTTACAGTTATTATTTAATGTCTCCCTATAAATCTCATTTTGTGCTGTTATGGGAAACCTCCATTTTGAAAACCACATTGTACAGAAGTACATGTCTTTAATGTCTCCAGACGAAAAAGCCATACAGTTAATTTTAATGTTTGTGCTTTGGGGTGCAGCTTACAGGGAGGGCCTGAGAAGAATGGGAGGGGGCTGTAAGTATTTTAGTAAAATGTTGCCTTTGTCTTGTGCAGAACATGTAGAATATGCTCTTTAATTTAGTAATTTTTTAAAAAGTTTGAGATGCTTTGTTATTGTAGCTAACGCAATTATTAATCATAAAATTTTGGAAATTCTTGTAATTATTTTTCATACTTATTGGAAGTTGTTTACCAACTTATTTTTGTTTGAAGTGTGATTTTTCTTTTCCTTCTCTTCCCAACCTCTCTTGCAAAAAAAACAAGAAGTGGGTTTCTGCTAATGAATTGAGCAGATATCTAATATTTTATATGCCTTTTGAGCTGTGTAACTTAATATTTGGATACTTGATCTTTTTTTATTATGTAATTGATAAAATGGTGGTGTGTATTAATGTTAGTTCAACCATATATTTATACTGTCTGCAAATGTGTGCTTATAGTTCTGTGGGAGAAATAATTTGTCAGTGTTCACCAGCTTGTAAAAATCTAGTACGAGAGCTTAAACATCTAAATAAATAATGAAATGCAAAAAAAAAAAAATAAGATAGAACTAATTTGTCTTCTCTTGAGTGTGGACTCAATTCAGTGACTCACTTCTAAAGAACAGAATAAAGAGGAAGTGACGTTGTGTGACTTCAGAGGTTAGGTCATAAAAGAGACTGTGCTCTCTCTTCCTCTCTTTCTCCCTCTCTCAGATCATTTGCTTGGAAGAAGCCAGGTCCTAATCAAGGAACCTTTGACATTTTGCTGGCTGGATGTGAACATTGCTATGGACAAGTGACTCCTTTGTGCCTCCCATTTCCTCCATCTTTAAATGTCTATAGTGCTTACTCCTTTATCTGTCCCATAGCTGCACATTAGCTCTGTTATGGGAGGGAGTAGGTAACTCGTCTCTTTAGTCACAGGTCTTCAGTCCATGAGGAACTCTACGTGAAGAGCTTCACTTACAGAAATACACTTAATGAGCCTTATCTGCACCTGGATCTAATTTAGATGGAGATTCTGGATTTTTCACTGATTCTGTAATGGGATGAGATTTTGGGGTCCTTGGATGGGAAGCATTTTATTTTGCATGTAGAAAGTGACAAAGATTCCCTCTTTGACTAAACGTTACTTAGGCTCCTCTGAGCCCTCTTTCCAACTAGGCTTGGACTTGTGGGCTTCGATATCCATCTTTGCTTCATCCAGTTTTAGCAGAAATCCTGTCAAGTCAGTTTAGTGAGAATCCCTCACCCTAGATATCTGGTCAAATTCCTCAGCCCCCACTAGGCCCCAGGTGATATAAGATCACTCTGGCCTACCTTCAGCAAGAATACTGTTAGGTCAGTTTAGCAAGAATTACCCTATCCACTTAGGAATCTTCTATCAACTAACGCCCTCCTCCTTGGTCATCAATCCCCATTTTCCCTCATTGTATTTGTAGTTGAGCACAGTCTCTCTCCCCTACTGCAAAACCCCTACTGCAGTGGTCCCTTGAATAAAGTTTTCCTTACTGTTCTTAATAAGTGTCAGATAATTTTTATTTCTTTGATAGAGGAATGTAAATAATTACATTCCAGCCAGAAGATGGACTGTGGTGGTTTTCAAAATGTCCGCAAACTCTTTAATACACAAGAGATAGTGACTAATTTCCTTCCCCATGAGTGTGAGCTGGATTTCTTGGCTCACTCATAATGAATAGAATAGAGCAGAAGTGATGGTGTGCAACTTCAGAGACTGGGTCTTAAACAGCACTGTGATTTCCTATTGGGTCTAATGTCTCTTGGGTCGCTATTCTGAGGTAAGTCACCTGCCATGTTGTGTGGACACTCAGCTAAGGAGATAGTCACATGGCAAGGACTTGAGGCTTCTGCCAACAACCCATGAATAAGATTTGAAGTGGATCCTTCCATGCTACTCATGTTTTTCAGTTCTGGCCAACATCTTGATTGCAAACTTATGAGACACCCAGAGCTAAACCCCCAAGCTAAGCCACTCCTTCTTCCCTCACCCACCAGAAACATGTAAGGTAATAAATCATCACTGTTTTAAGCTGCTAAGTTTTGGAGTAATTTGTTACAAACAAATAGGTGAGTAATGAACAGGGGGGAAATGTCGCAGTGAGTGACTGATTTCACATTAGACACAAAGGACACCAGAAGAAATTGGAGCAATATATTCAAGGTGCTGATAGAAAAAAGGTTCCAAAAAAGAATTCTATATCCACTGAAACTATCCTTCAAAATAAAGATGATTTTTTAAAATATTCATATTGTTTTTAGAATTCCATTTTAATTTTCCAATTAGGTTTTTTTGGGGGTATTATTTTTATTTTTATACTAGTTGTCTTAGGGATTACACTATACATCCTTAACTTTAGACACTCTACTTCCAATCACTAATGTACTATTTCACATAAATTTAGAAGCCTTGAGACCATTTAGGCCTGTATCCCATGTCCATCTTTTTTGTTATAGGTGATATATGTAATACATCTATATAGGTTACAATCCCCACAAGAAAAAGTTATAATTTTAGTTTCAAACAGTTATATGTGTAAATGGAACCAAAAAAGGGTCAAAGGAAAAAAGAGAAATGGCCCTTTGCATTTTCCCAAATATTTTTGATGCACTTCATATTTATTGAGAGTCTGAGTTTCTGTCTGGTATCATTTGCCTTCAGTCTAAAGAACTTCCTTTGCCATTTCTTATAGTGCTAATCTGTTAAAGACAAATTCTTAATTTTTTATCTAAAAATATCTTTCTTTTGCCTTCACTCTTGAAGGACATTTTTGCTGAATATACAATTCTTGATGGACAGTCTTTTCTTTCATGTCATTAAAGTTGTTCCACTTTCTTCTGCCTCTCTGTTTTCTGATGAGAAGTCATAAGACAGTAAAGGAGGCACGAAAGAACCAAAACTAGAAAATATCACGATAGATGTAGTATCTCTCACATCAACAACTACCACATGAACTTCATGGATCACACTCCAATGAAAAGGCAGAACTTGTCGGAATAGGTTAAGAAACAACACCCAACTATATGCTGCTTACAAGCAAAGCTCTTTCGATATAAAGACACAGGTTGATAGTAAATTGATAGAAAAGGATGCATTGTATAAATAGTAACCATAAGGAGGCTGAAGAGGCAGTATTAATACCAGAAATAAGAGATTTCAAAATAGAATGCATTGCCAGAGATAAAGAGAGATACTACATAAAGACAAAATCTAATGGATTGAGAAATTTCACAATTACAGACAGAAAGGAGATCAGCAGTTGCCTAGGGCTGGGAGGAGGGAGAGAAGATCAAACACAAAGGAGCGTGAGGAAGCTTTTTAGGAAAAGGGGACGGTTCTATATGTGGGCTGTGGTAGTAGTTCTGTGAGTGTAAACAATTACTGATATTCATCCAACTGTTCATCTAAAGTTGTTTAATTTTATTTTATGTAAAGACCTTAAGAAATTTTTTAAGGTGTGGAGAAATAAGGCAAAGTAAAGAAAGTTTTGGATAAATAAAAACTGAGAGAACTCATTGCTAGCAGTCCTGCAATAAAGTACTTTTAAAGGAAGTCTTTCGTGCTCAAGGAAAATGACACTAGACAACAACTCAAATATGGCTAAAAAGTCACTAGAAGAGATAAAACCATAAACAAAAAGTATTTGCTTGAAACAAAGAAAGGTAGGAAAGGAGGCACAGAAACGAATAAGAAATGAGAAAAATCAATAGCAAAATGATAGACCCAAATACTACCATATTAATAATCATATGAAATATAAATTGACTAAAATTCCAATCAAAAGGTTGAGATTATCACACTAGATAAATATCAAGACAGATTATACGCTCTATATAATAGAAAAATTTTAAATATAAAGCCAAAAATAGGTTAAAAGTTAAAGGGTGAATGAATATGCCATGTAAATAGAAAGAATAAGAAAACTGTAATGTCTGTATTACTATGAAGTGAAATAGACTTTAACATAACGAGTATCTCTAGAGACAAAGAAGGACTTTTTACAATGTTAATAGGTCAGGATCACAAGAGGACAGAGGTGATAAATGTATGCATACCTAACTACAGAGCTCCACAGCAGATGAAGCAAAAAGTGGCAGACAAATTAACAATTATATTTACAGATCAATATTCCTATCTCATTAATAGAACAAGTAACAAAAAACAAGTAAGGATGTAGAAGACTGAAACATATTGTGAGTCAACTTGACCTAAATCACATGCATGGAGTATCACATTCAGCAAGAATAAAATAGACATTTTTTCCAAGTGTGCATGGAACATTCACAAAAATACACCATATTCTAGCCCTTAAATAAGTCTCAATAAATTTAAAGGGACTGAAATTACAGCATATATTCTCTGACCACAATGACATTAAATTAGAAAACCATGACATGAAGATATGTAGAAAATCCCCAAATATTTGGAAATTAATCAACAGATTTCAAAGCCATGGGTTACCATGCGTTAAAGAAGAAATCACAAGAGAAATTAGATTTATTTTTAATTGAGTGAAAATGTAATTTTCATTTACATTAGGATAGGGTGCTGGCCCAGTGGCCCAGTGGTTAAGTTCATGCGCTCCCCTTTGGCAGCCGGGGGTTCCCCAGTTCGGATCCTGGGCGCAGACCCAGCACCACTTGGTAAGCCATGCTGAGGCAGCATCCCACATGAAGGAACCAGAAGAACCTACAACTAGGATATACAACTATGTACTGGGGGGCCTTGGGGAGAAAACAAAAGAGGAAGATTGGCAACAGATGTCAGCTCAGGGCCAATCTTCCTCAGAAAAAACGTTTGTAGGATGCAGGAATAGCAATGTTTAGAGAGAAATTTAGAACATGAAATGGATAATGAGACTATTCTGACCCACTTAAGCAAATAGATTTGATAACTAATATTAAACGGACAAATGCCTTTAAAGATACAAATTACCAAACTGCATCAGGAAACCTAAACAATTAGTATGAATTAAAGAAATTAAATTCATAATTTAAAAATACTCCACAAAGAAAACTCCAGGCTCAGATGACTTCCCTGGGGAATTCCATCAAATATTTCAGGATCAACACCAGTCCCAAACAAAATCTTGGAGAAAATAAGGGAGAGAGAAACACTTTCCAAATCATTTTATGAGAATGTATTATGCTGATACCAAAACCAGACAAAGATATCAAAAACTTCAGACCAAAGTCTCTCATGAATCCTAAAGGAAATGTCAGCAAACTGAATCCAACACATTATCAACAAGTAAGTTTTTTTTGCTTTTTTTGAGGAAGACTGGCCCTGAGCTAACATCTGTGCCCATATTCCTCTACTTTATTTGCGGGACACCTGCCACAGCATGGCTTGACAAGTAGTGCATAGGTCTGTGCCCAGGATCCAAACTGGCAAGCCTCAGGCCACCGAAGAGGAGAGCACAAACTTAACCACTTTGTCACTGGACCGGCCCCTGACCGAGTAAGTTTTATCCTAGGATGCAAGTTTGGAGGAATATGTAGCCATCAATCTAATGTATCATATTAATAGAATAACGAACAACAACCATAGGATCCTCTCCATGCAAAAAAAAAAAAAAAGCATTTCAAACAGTCAGAACCTATTCATGATAAAATCTCTCAGCAAACTAGGAATAAAAGGCCACTTCTTCCATTTGATCTTGAAATAGATCATAGACCTAAACGTAACATCTGAAATTATTAAGATTCTACAACAGTGCTAACCAATAGAAGAATCATTTGAATGACATATCTGAGCCACAGATGGAATTTAAAATTTTTGGTAGCCACATGTAAAAAAGTAATGGGTGAAAATAATTTTAATATTTGATGTAACCCACAGCAATCAAAATATAATTTCTGCACATAACCAATTAAAGATTATTGATGAGATATGTTACATGCTTTTTCTCATACTTTCCCTTTCTTGAAATTGTTCTGAGCCTCCAGGAGTTGAATATTCTCTAATTTTATGTCCTGCCAAGGGTGACTTTCATCCAGATCCAGCTATCCTAGGATTTGCTGACCACATCAAAATCACTTACCCCTCGAACTCGATGCAGGAGAGAGTGAGCACAGAGACAGAGTTGGTGGTAGGACCCCACCTCAGCTTCCTCCCTCCTCTCCCAGCTTTCCTCCACTCACAGGCCCTTCATCCTCCTCCAATCTCCAGGATTCCACGAATCTCACAAATGGGGAGCAGGTCATGAGATACACAAACCCAGATCCCCACAATTCCTCTACAGGAAGTCCTTCCTGCAGTCTGCCCACTCCCATTCCTGCTGGAGCCTCAGTGCTTCCCCAGTAGAGCCCCAGGTCTGTTCAGAGGGTGATCTAGAGCACGCTTCCTCCCTGTAACCACAGGGCTCACTCCCTCACCTCCTTCAGGACTCAGTTCAAATGTCACCTCTCAGGAAAGCCTCCCCTGAGGATAATACTTAAAATTACAACCAGCTCCCTCATCTTCCCTACTGTTCTTTTCAGCATGTAAGCTCCATGAGGGCAGGGTTTTGCCTGAGTTGGTTTGATATATCCCAAAGGACCTAGGATAGTCCCTGGCACAGAGCAGATGCTCAATAAGTCTTTATGCATGAATGAAGAAGCGTAGGGACCAGATCTCCTCAAAGCTGAGTCTGACACAGGAGAGGTGAGCAGTTCCCTGGGAACTGGTTGGAGGAGGGGGTGTCTCTTTCTGTTGGGAGGGGGAGGAGCTGCTCACTAGCTCATCCCAGGCCAGAGCCAAGCAGACAGAAGGCCACACAGAGCCCCTCCCCACTTCCCATGCAACCAAAGCTCATGGCCAAGGACTAAGCCAGAACACCAGCTGCCTCCGCAGACCCTTGCACTCCGAGGGCACCCTGGATAGCCAGCAGGATTCTTAGGTGGAGAAGTCCTCCAGGGCCCAGTCTCATCTCCAGAATCAGCTGATTCTGTGCAGCTGGAAGGCGTGGCTCAGCTGCAGCTTGTGGGACCCTGGGTGCCCTCCCCTGACCTGTGACCCCCAAAGTCCTAGGTCATTCGGCAGGCCTAGAAATTAGATTTGGGTCCAGGACTGCAAGACCTTCGATTTCAGGGGTTGGAGGTGCAGGCAGCAAGGACTGAGGGATCAAAATAGTAGGTCAGTGTCTACTTAGGTCCACAAAGAAGAAGAAGAGGCAGGGTGCCAGGGTCCTGGTCTCCAGGGGCTGAGGAGTAGAGGGGGGTGCACACTCCAGGCTCCAAATGGTGGGGGCTTTAACGCCCAGGTAGGAGCTCACCCTTGGTGTCCTTGGGGATGGTATTCAGATCCGTGGTCCTGGAGGCCTGGAGAATGGGGAGGAAACCATTCGGGTTCCAAGGGAAATGTTAGATAGAAGCCTGGGCCCCGACTCATCACTGATCTCCTTGAAGCCCACTGTAGTCTCCAGACTCCACCCCATGTCCTGCCCTCCGCCCTGCAGAACACAGTCTCCATGGCCGCCAGCAGCTGGACAGCTCCCCGTCCCTGGCCTCGGGGCATTCTCTATGGAGCAGCAGCTCCTCCTATCTTAGCAGATGAAGAGAAGGTGTACAGGTAGCCGAGGGCTGTGAAACAACGATGGACTCGGACATGGCTGTGAAGTTATCATGCAGGGAGTGGGACACTGGAAACCCAGGAATCAGGGCCAGGGCTGTCCCCTCCAGGGAGGCACAGGCCTTGCTCTTCCCTCCTCTCAGTTCCTTCATTCTCTCAGTGACCCCAGCATAAGGTGGTCAGGGCTTGAGGGGAGCGTCTTGCTCTGGAAGAGAGGAAGCCCCTTAATCACCTCCCCCCTCCTCTTCTCTGCCCTTCTTGCCAAGTGTGTTGGAGTTATATCGCACCCATGAGTATGGAAAAATGCCAAATCTAAGTATAGCTTACCCACCAATTATAGGGCCAATTATGGAGCCCAGTTACAACACCTGTGCAATTACCAGCAGCAGAAAATAGAGACCCCAGGGCCCCTGTGCCTCTCCCCACACAGAACCCAGTCCCCCCAACACAGGTGTCCACTAAGGTGACCTATTCCACTGCCCCTTTCCTCTCTGGTTCCTCCCTGTCTACTCCTGTTGGCCTCCATCCTCCTAATGTCCCTCCCTTTGCTCACTTCAGGAGCCTCCCCATCTTCCTAGACCATTACCCTGGGGATCTCTTCCTCCTCCTCCCCGTCGTCCACCCCATCCTCGGGATGGAGAATCGAGAATTGATTCCCTGGAGGAGGAGACTTCATCCCTGGAAGCAGCCGCAGGAACAAGTGACAGAGACTCTGGGGTTCAAGGGCTCATCCAGGAGACTGAGGACACCCAGGATGTTTTCAGGGTCCACCCTGGACCTGGGAACCAGCTTTTATGGCCTGGAGATCTGCTCATTCGTCCCTGAGGCCAAAGTCCATGGTTATTCAATGGAGAGGAAAAAGTCTATGGTCAGCATGTATTTGGGGAAACAATTTGGACTCTGAGCCTTACACTTGAGTGGGGGCTCCTCCTCTTGTGCACAGCCCTGTCCTGCTGATGGGAGCCCAAGGAGACCCACAGGAGATCCCCAGGGAAGGGGCCAAAGGGGACCTCTGGTCTTCTGTTCTCAGCCCTGTGGCCACACGGGGGCGCCACCACCCTGCTTTCCTATTCGCACAGCCAGGGGAGAGGATGGGCTGTGGTCTGAGTCAGGAAGAGGTGGCTGATCTGGAGGCTGGACATCAATGGGGGATGAGGATGCCTTCTGAGCAGCCCTGGGCTCAGGCTCGGGGGTGGAGCAGGGATTGGAGGAGAGGGAGCTCTGGAGCCCTGCCCTGCGTCTGAGGCCTCCAACTTTTCTCCCTACAACCCCTCTCTCCAGCCCCTTGATGACAACACTCTGGAAAACTGAAAAATAGATCATGTTTTTCTTCCACTCCCTATTCCTTTTCTAAGGGCTATTTTAAAAAATAAACTCTTTTATTGTAGAATACATAAATGGAGGTTTACAGAAAAGTTGCAAAGTTAGTACAGAGTTCCTGTGTGTCCCACACTCAGGTGGCCCTGTTGTTAACGTCTACATCACTGTCATTCATTTGTCACAGCTAATGAAGCAATATTGATACATTATCACTAAACTCCACACTTTATTTGGATTTCATTAGTTTTTCTTTTTTCTGTTCCAGGATCCCATCCACGATACCACATTACGTCCCAGTCACGTCTCCTTCAGGCTCCTCTGGCTGTAACCGTTTCTCAGACTTTCCTTGTTTTTTGATGATGTTGACATTTTTGAGGAGTACTGCTCAGCTATACTGTACACTGTCCCTCAATTTGCATTTGGTCGACCAAGGCTATGGATTTGGGGAACAAGCCCACAGGGGTGAAGTGCCATTCTCAACACAGCATATCAAGGGTATATAATACCCACTCGATTGACCACTGATGATGTTAACCTTCCCCACCTGGCTGAGGGCGTGTTTCCCAGCTTTCTCCCTGTGAAACTCCTATTTTCTTTGTCCCTCTCCACACAGTAGTCTTGGGGAGGAAGTCACTGTGTGCAGCCCACATTTAGAGGGTGTTCTGCTATAAACATTTGCATGCAGGTGTTTGGACAAATGTAAGTTTTCCAATGAGTTGGGTAAAAACCTAGGAGAGTGATCAGTAGGCTGTATGGTAGGTCTATGTGTAGCTTTAAAGTGTCGACACAAATAATCTATAACCAATCTATAGACAAGAAAAATAGAGTGGCACTTCCTGAGCTGAGGACTAGCCCAGAAACACCATCTCCAGCAGGGAAGCAAACACCTAGGGAAGCGTGGTTTACGGCACGGTTACATCCCGTTTCAGAACAAAGTAACATACAGCAAGCATGACAGGAAGACAATTTTTTTTCCAAAGTCACAAGGAGATGTTTGGCTGCAGTTTAGCAGGTATACGACAGGTCAACTTGACCTAAGACCTCTGGGAAGAAAAGCTTATCTTCAAAGAAGTTTTGGTATCGGCATGAGAGAAAGGGAGATGTTCAATCCCCCTCTTTAAAGAGTGCATTCTTTGCTTTGGGAAAATGTTGGAAACAGATGGACAACGCGTCTTTGGTGGGCCATCAGTCAGATGGCTCTGGGAAAAAGAAGTTTCAGCCAAATCAGATTTAAACCAGAATGGCTTCCCCATATACCTCTATATGTGAAAACTTAGTATTCTTATTATTTTCATCAGAAGAAACTGCAGAATATCTCCCATAATGGCTGTGCTGTTTTGTGTTCCTGCCCACAATGAACGAGGGTTCTTGTTGTTCCACATCCTCGTCAGCACTTGGCATCACCAGTTTTTGGATTTAGGATATGCTAATAGGTGCGTAATGGTTATCACTGTTGTTTTCATTTGCATTTCCAGATAGCATGTGATGTCCAGTGTCTTTTCATATGCTTATTAGCCATCCATGTATCTTCTTGGGTGAGGTGTCTGTTCAGACTTTTGCTCATTTATTTATTGAGTTGTCTTCTTATTTTTGAGTTTTAAGTGTTCTATATATATTTAAAACAAGTCCCTTGTCAGATATATTATTTGCAAATATTTTCTCCCATGTCTGTCAATGGCCCCAGCCCTGCTCTCTCCAGATGCCATTTCCTGAGGCAGTTCACTCTCACACCTGCTGAGGGGGCTGTTTCTCATATTCTCCTCCCTCCTCAACACCCCCTCCCTCCCCACTCCCCACTCTAAAGTGATGAGTTTATTTCTTTCTTCACTCAAAGAAGGACTAGGTGAGAACTGCATCATCATCCCCCCACACCCCACATCTGTACCTGTGTCCTCTGCCTTCACAGCAGTGATGATGGATGGTCCTGCTCCTGTCTAAGGCCACCTCTCACCTGGGGCACAGGATCACGTCCCCTCCCTCCCCTGCATCATCAACTTCCCGCTCTCTACTGGCTCATTCATTCCTGGATACAAACATGCCATAATATGTCCTATTTTTAAAAAAAATAAACTAAATCAAAACAAAATCCTCTCATAAAAATCTACCACTCAATCCCATGTCACCTTCCAACCTGCTCTATTTTTGTGACGCTCCTCATAGAATAATTTCTCAGTCCATTCTCTCACCCACCATGTTGTCTTTTTATTTTTACCAAGTATCCATTTGCACATAGTTTAAAAGGTCCAATACTTCCACAAGGCTTGTTAGGAACAGAAATGTCCCACCCCCTTTTCCTGAATCTCAGAGACAACCGGTTTCAGTTCTTTTAGCGGATTTTCTGTTACTTCTTTGCTTCTAAATAGAATACTTCTAATACTCCTTTTTTCTTATTCAGTTTTATGCATCTTCTTTACTGAATTGACTCTTCTTTCACACTCCCCCATTCTCCCAATATAATTACTGTAAAACTGATTAGCTCAATGTGCAGTGTCTGCATTATTAGGACCAGTAAACATTAGTCACAACTGAGCATTTAGGAAACTATGATATCTTTCCCTTTCTTGAATCAACTTTTCATGTTCCTTGCAGTTAGTAAATATCTTGTTCCTTCATTTGATTAGTTTCTGTTGTATTTATTATTAAATCATTCCACTACTCTCCCCAGAGGCTAAGTGTTCACAAATACATTTGAGCACATTAGGTATTCTACCAACTTGATCTTTGTGAAGACACCTGTCTCACGGTCCTCAGTCCTGCCACACCTGGACTGGTTCCCTGCACTCCTGGGGTAGGGCTGACATCCCGGATCTCCTTCACCTCATCCTGGGAGCCCTTTGCTTCTTTGTTGTAGCTCCCCTGTTGCCTGGATCCCATTTTTTCCCTTTTTTGGTTTTCTCCATCATTGTTCCCCACTTTGCCCAGTAATATCTTGAGGAAGGGTACATGGAAAGGAAAACCTTGAAACCCTAAACATCTGAAATGTCTTTAGGTTGCCGCAGCCCTTACCCACATCTTAACCTGATAGAGAAATCCACATTGCAATATTTTTTCCTCGGAATTTGGAAGGCATTGCTGAAATTCTTCTAGCCTCTAGCCCTGTGTTTGTTGCCTCTTGAAGTTTTCAAGGTCTCTACTTTTGTATCCTCTTTCTGAAATTTCATTGTGATTGTCATGGTGTGGGTCTGTTTTCATCTACTGTAATAAGAACTTGGTTAGGCCATTCAAAACATAAACTTTATCTGTAGACTCTGAGAAATTTTCTTGCAATATTTTTATCATGTCCTACTCTCTAGTCTTTCAAAACTGATATTATTAACATGTTGGAATCTGATCGATAGACTAATACTCTCATAGGTCTTCTCTCCTGCTTGCCTTGACTGTTTCATCTGAACCTTTTAGTGGGAGTATGACTTTATTCTTCTGCTTCATCTACTGAATTATTCATTTCTATGATCATATTTTTAATTTTAAGTGCTCTTCCTTACTCTATGATTGTAAATAATTGTATATAGCTCTGTTCCTGTTTCATATGTCATATATCTCTTACATCTTCTATTCATTATCAATAATAGTGGTAGGGGACCTGTTAGGTCTCCTGGTTATCTGCTTTCATGATAACATGAAATTTTTTCCTCATAGCTCTTAGCTCAGTAGTGATTTCATTTATCTCTGTCATTTCTGCTAAATGTCCACCTTCTCATGACAATGCAAGCCCCATATCACCAGGGTCTTCTTTGCTCTTCATGTATCTCCTGAGTCTAGCTGATGCTGATCCACTGGAGGCCTCAAAATATATGCTGGTTGATGGACTTTACTGTGGTTTGGACAATTAATTCACACCGCTCCTTGAGGTCCTCCTGAGCCGTGATCTAGTGGCCTCCTGTCATAGAACGTTCTGGAACATTGAAACAGTTTATTTGCATGGGGTGCAGAGTCATCCTGCCACCAACAGTGGACAGAGAATCAACGAAAGACAAGTCAACAAAGCTCTGAGAGAAAACTCTCTGGGTTCAACCTTGGCTCCACCATCTCCTAAACCTCTCTGAGTCCCCCTCCCTTTGTTCATACAAAGGGATCACATGTTGGGAGCCCCATGGGTTTGCTTTGAGGATTAAACTTGACCCTCTATGTAAATCATGGCATCATTGCCTGAGACATATTATGTGTGCCACTATTCATAGTGACCATCATTATACAAATTATAGCATTGAGTCAAATTCTATTCTTTTGCTTGTATAAACCACTATTCAGAAACGTCCTTGAATACATATTTTTGGGAACATGTGTGATTATTCCTTAGCATAAATTCCTAAAGAGAAATTTCTGCATCAAAATTTAAGTCAATTTAAGTTGTTGAGACATTTTTCAAAAGTGCCCTGTAGACATTTTGTACCAGGTTTCAATCCCATCAATCTTTACCACAGTGTACTTTCCATGCCCTCTGGTAAATACTCTCATCGCTTGCTTTCATCTTTGGCAAGCTGATAGATTTTTATTATTTATTCCCATTTCTTATTCCACATTCTCATTTTGTTTCCATTTATTTATTACTACTATATTTGGTTCACATTTGCATTGCTTTTTTCCACATTGTTTTCAATATTCTTTAATTAGTTTTTGCGGGGAAGAGGTTACCTTAAAATACGGAATTTAGAAAGAAGGAAAAGCAGCCCCAACATCGGGAACTGGTCTGACGCTTACCGCTAGGCCTCAGTGTGGTCAAAAGCTGGCCCGGTGCTCACCACCTGGTGTGCTATTCTGTTGGACATAAGTGTTCTCACAGAACATCAACATCAGACAAGGACACACTGAGAACATGACAAAGTGAGACGAAACAAGAACACTACATCACTTTGTCTCAGCACAGACAAAATCAAGGCACTGTGCAACTCACAAAATACCAGACATCTCCCCGTGCTGGCTCATATGAGCGACTGCTGCTTCTTTCCAGTCACAGCCTTATCCTTGCTCTAGTCGGCCCTGTCTATAGATAAGATTTATTGAGATGCCCAATCACAGAATTGCCCCCACTTCCTGACAACATGCAATCTGGAGTGAGCCCGTGCTTCCATAGATCCTCCCCAAATCACCAGACCAAAGCCCAAATCCTATGAATGTTCTAACACCTTCATGCTAAGAGGCACTGTGGTCCCCAATGGTGTGTGTTCTCCCACAAGGTAACAAGTAATACATCCAACCTGTTGGCCCACAGATGTGCTCCTGGTGGCCTTTGGCTGAAGAACATTGAGGCATGTCATTACCGTTCTGTCTGTCAAAATTGTTTATGTGTCTTTGAGCTTGATCATGGGCAAGTGTTTGTATCATTGTGAGTGTGCGGTTGACACAGACAAGTTTTATGTTTTTCTTTATGGTTTTTCAACTTTGGGTCATGGTTACAGAATTCTTCATTCCACAACTGTAAATATTTCATGGATATTTTCATCTAGGAGAGGGGTGCAAGGGTGAAGGGAAACAGAGAAAATTGTTGGAATTATGGGGGCAGTATGGGAAGGAGCAGTAGGTGAAGCATTCTAAGGCGGTGGAATCCTCAGGCTGACATCTTCTCTCTGTAATTTTACAAGTAGGTGCAGGGCCTCAAAGTATTTGATGTACGTTGGGTCCAATAAATGCCTTCTCTTGGGCTAAGTGAAGACTTAACCTCTCTGCTTATGTTTACCAGGTTAGATAACACCACCAAGAGTCCCAGTGTAACACACACAAGGATTAGCTCCAGTGATGGGCATTTTTGAATGCTTATGACCTTAAGGTGATAAATCCTGTATTGGTTAATGTCTGTACACTCTAGTTGTGAAAATACATATTAATTAAACCTCTTGGGCACGTTATATTTTAAGGATATGTCTAAGATCCACATAGACAAATCCATGATCCCCACATGAAGATAATTTTAATATATATCAACCTATCAGTCACACAGTATCTTTTCTGGGGGAGGAGACTGAAAACTAAGAACATTCTAGATATGCACTGTCCAATATGGTAGCTACTAGCCACAGATGGTTATTTAAATTAAAAGTAAATAAAATTAAAAATTCAACTGCTCAGCACAGTAGCCACATTTCAAGTGCTCAGTAGCTACACATAGCTACTGGCTCCCATATTGGACAGTGCAGACACAGAACAATTCCTTCATCACAGGGTGTTCTATTGGACATGCTGCTCGTCACACTTTGTGGGCCTCAAATCAGATGCATCAGACCCGTGTAAAATGAAAAAGCCAATATTATTTCACTTAGAGATACGTCAGATTTCTGTCTGAGACAAGAATACATATCCAGCTGGTGTATAACAAAACCAACATAGGTCATCTGTGGGTCTGGTGCCTCAGGCACAAACTGTTCCCAGATCCAAAGAGAAAACCTGTCCCTTCAACTCCCGTTCCAGACTGAGGACATTCTCTGGCATCAAATTTCCAGCAAGTGAGTTCTCTTCTAGAGGAGACCAGGGGCAACGCTGTAAGTTAAGTTTTGGGAAGTAGGGAGTCCAAACTCATGGAGAGGAATTCCAGGAAATGAAGAGGAGGCAAAGGTGGGGACCTGCTGGGAGACTCTCCCCAGTTCATTCAGAACAGCGATTCTCAAAGTGTGGTCTGTGGAACCCTTGAAGTCACTGAGATCCTTTCACGGATCCATGAGGTAAAACTCTTTTCATAACATTACTAGACATCATTTGCCTTTGCAGTATGTTCACATTTGCACTGAGGTAAAAATTAGTAAGAATGGAGGCCGTGGTACCAAACTGCAATGGTAGTTATCTTCACCACCACTTACTTGCAGGAAAAAAATACCACTTTCACTTTAAAATGTCCTGAAGCATTCAAAATTATTATCTTTACCAAATCATTATCCTTAAATCCACATTTTAAAAATATCTTACATGATGATGTGGGAAGTACACATAAAGCCCTTCTGCTACTTTCCCACATACTATGTCCCAACGAGAATAATTTGCGTGAGCTGGGCTAGCCTCTTTTTCATGGAACATCATTTTTACTTGAAAGAATGAATGACAGGAACTAGGATTATTAGATGGGGTTAATTGGGATGCACTGTCTCAAAATGAACATGAGCTTCTCCCTTCAAGAAAATCCACCGACAGGTAACAACTGACAGGACTTACTGCCTTGATCAAAAGGAAGCTCTCAAGAGAAAATGAGAATTTTGGAAAACGTGTCCACCATGTAAGCCTGGCAGCTTCCCAGTCCTGACAGACTTTCTTGTTCAGATCTGTGGTCACATTAACAAATGTGATGTTTTCATAGTTTGTAGTTAAATGCATCAGCACAGGAAGATCCACATAACTTAGTGAAACAGTGCATTACTTTTAAAATCATACATTAGTACAAGAGCCATTCAATATGTAAAACAGGCCTGTGGATTTTTATGTAACAGAATAGGAAATATTCAATGATACTGTTTCAGGTTCCACCTTGCAAATAACCTGTGAGAAACTGCCACTTGTGTAGTTTCATTTTAGTACCAAAGTTGAATATCCACAATTATCTGGAAAGGTTATTAAAAATACTACTCCTACATATCTGTCTGAGGCGGTATTTTTTTCATATACTTCAACCAAAACAACAGATGAAATGAAGAGCAAATGTGAAGAGTCAGTGATCTTCTAATCCCAGACAAGAAAGAGACTTGCAAAAACATGAAGTGTAAAAAGACCCATTCTTCTCCTACCTTATTCTGGGAAATTGTTATTTTTCAGAAAAACGTTATTTCTTTTAACTAGCAGTGGGTTATAAATATTATTCTAAATAAATTAATTAAAATATTTAAAAACTTTTGTTCCTAGTAAGGTAAATATTGATAGATATAACCAACATAAACAAATTATCCTCGGGGCCCTCGCTAATATGAAGACTGTGTGGATATCCTGAAACTAAAGTGCTTGAGAATCGCTGACTCAAACAGCCCCTGGGCCAGGACTCAGGGAGACGGTGTGACAAAGAGCTCTCGGTGCAGGAGGAGAGGGGTCAGGGCAAAGTCCCAGGTCCCCGGACGTGGCTCTCAGGGTCTCCGCCCGAGGGCGGAGTCTGGGGCGGGGAAACTCAGTGTTGGGGAGTCCCCGTCTCCTGAGTTTCACTTCTGCCTCTCGCAACCTGTGTCTTGTCCTCCTGCCTGGAGACTCATGACGCGACCCCAGTTCTCACTCCTATTGCGTGTCCGGTTTCTAGAGAAGCCAATCAGCGTCTCCGCTGCTCCGGGTTATAAAGTCTGCACTGAGCACCCAGGGCTCAGAGTCTCCCCAGATCGTGAGGATGCGGGTCATGATGCCCCCAACCTTCCTCCTGCTGCTCTCGGGGGCCCTGACCCTGACCGAGACCTGGGCGGGTGAGTGCGGGGTCGGGAGGAAACGGCCTCTGCGGGGGGCGTAGCGAGGGGACCGCGCAGCGGGGGCGCAGGACCCCTGGGGAAGGCGCGTCTCCGCGGACCCAGCCCGAGACCCGCCCAGCGCGCCCCACCTCGCCCCCGCCGTGTCCTAACCCCGCTCCTTCCCTCCCCAGTCTCCCGCCCTCGCCTCTCCCCCACTGGGGTCTCCCGCGCTTCTCGGTCCGCCGCCCCTTTTCCGTCTCACGACCCCATAGCCCCCTCCCGCTCCCGGCCCCATCACCCTCGGACCCGGGACCCGCACCGGGAGGAGGGTCGGCCGCCTCTCAGCCCCTCCCCGCCCCCAGGCTTCCACTCCCTGAGGTATTTCTACACCGCCGTGTCCCGGCCCGGCCGCGGGGAGCCCCGCTTCGTCGCCGTCGGCTACGTGGACGACACGCAGTTCGTGCGGTTCGACAGCGACGCCGCGAGTCCGAGGATGGAGCCGCGGGCGCCGTGGGTGGAGCAGGAGGGGCCGGAGTATTGGGAGCTGAACACGCAGCGCGCCAAGGACACCGCACAGACTTTCCGAGTGAACCTGAACAACCTGCGCGGCTACTACAACCAGAGCGAGGCCGGTGAGCGACGCGGGCCCGGGTCCAGGCCGCGCCCCCCATCCCCACGGACGAGCCGGGGTGTCCCCGAGTCTCCGGGTCCGAGATTCACCCCGAGGCTGCGGGACCCGCCCGGACCCCCGACCCGGGAAGAGCCGGCGGGGACTTTTCCGCGGTTTCATTTTCAGTTTAGGTTTAATCTCTGCGGGGGGCGGGGGCGGGGGCGGGGCCGAGTGGGCGGGGCTGACCTCGGGGCGGGGTCAGGGTCTCACACCCTCCAGGGGATGTGTGGCTGCTACGTGGGGCCGGACGGGCGCGTTCTCCGTGGGTACAGTCAGTCCGCCTACGACGGCGCCGATTACATCGCCCTGAAGGAGGACCTGCGCTCCTGGACCGCGGCGGACACGGCGGCTCAGATCACCCGGCGCAAGTGGGAGGAGGACGGTGTGGCGGAGGGCTTCAGGAACTACCTAGAGGGCACGTGCGTGGAGTGGCTCCGCAGATACCTGGAGATCGGGAAGGAGACGCTGCAGCGCGCGGGTACGAGGGGCCGCGGGGCCTCCCGATCTCCCCTCGGGCTGGGCAGGCTTCCCACAAGGAGGGAGGAAATGGGGGTCAGTGTCAGAACATCCTCCCTCAGAAAAGAAAGGAATCCACGCAGGTTTTCATATTCTGTGATGACTCGCCCAGAGGGCCCGCCCTTCTCTAAAGGACAGTGAAGGAATCCGGTTTCTTCAGGAATAGGAGGGCAGACCACCCCTGAAATCGCTGCCCTTGGTTCCCTTTGACCCTGGCAGCCATCTTGTGACCCATGACTTTCTCAAGGCCTTGTTCTCGGCCTGAGAACATCTTTGCAGGTCTGACTCCAGCTTTTGTGAGTCATTCACCCTCCATCCAGATCAGAACCAGAAGTCTGTGTTCTCCTGTTTAGAGACCTGAAGGCTCGTACCCTGGGCTCTCACCGTGATTCTAGAACTTTCCAAGGACTCTGAGCTTATCCTGGATCCGGAAGTCCAGGCTGGTGTCTGGGTTCTGTGCTTCCTCTTTCCAAACCAACTGTCCTGTCCGTTCTCAGCATGGTCACATGAGTGCTGCTTCAGCGGCCCATGGAGGTAACTGAATTTTCTGACCCTTCTCCTCAGACCCGCCAAAGACACATGTGACCCACCACCCCATCTCTGACCGTGAGGTCACCCTGAGGTGCTGGGCCCTGGGCTTCTACCCTGCGGAGATCACCCTGACCTGGCAGCGTGATGGGGAGGACCTGACCCAGGACACGGAGCTTGTGGAGACCAGGCCTGCAGGGGACGGAACCTTCCAGAAGTGGGCGGCTGTGGTGGTGCCTTCTGGAGAGGAGCAGAGATACACGTGCCATGTGCAGCACAAGGGGCTGCCTGAGCCTGTCACCCGGAGATGGGGTAAGGAGGGAGCCGTGGGCTCAGAGCCTCTTCTCAGGGAAATCAGGACCCCTTCTGGAGACCTTCAGCAGGGTCAGGGCTGAGGCCTAAGGTCAGAGCCCCTCACCTTCCCTTCCCTTCCCAGAGCCGCCTCCTCAGTCCATCATCCTCATCGTGGGCGTCCTTGCTGGCCTGGTTCTCCTGGGAGCTGTGGGGGCTGGAGCTGTGATGTGGAGGAAGAAGCGCTCAGGTAGGGAAGGGGGTTTGGGATCTGAGTTTTGTTATCCCCCTGGGGGTTTCAAGAACCAAGCAGAACTTGCCCTGCCCTGTTATTGAGACGTACCATCCACACTCATGCACTTGCCATTTTGGAGCGGATTGCTAACACTGTTTTGTAAAGTGCTTATGAAAATGAAAGAGATTTTTTCACCTTGATAATTCTGGTGCTGGGGACCTGATTCCCAGCAGTCAAAGGTCAGAGGGGAGGGTCGCTGCTGAGGACAGACGTCCAGGAGAGCAGTTGGTCCAGTCCTCACACATCTCTTTTCTCATGTTTCTCAATCCTGCCCTGGGTCTTCAGTCATGCTTCTAGAAACTTCCCTGTGGTCCAGGACTAGGGGGTTCCTCTAGGATCTCATGGCCCAGCCTTCTTCCTGTTTTCTTCCCACAGGTGAAAAAAGAGGGATTTACGTGCAGGCTGCAAGTAAGTTTGAGTGGGGAATTGATCCCTGAGACCCTTGAAATAGTGTAGACAGGAGCCCTGGGGGGTGGGGAGCTCACTCACCCTGTAGTTCCTCCTTTAGTCTCATCTTCTCTGGGCTCTGACCACTTCCTGTTTTGTTCTACCCCAGACAGTGACAGTGCCCAGGGATCTGATGCGTCTCTCCCACAGAAAGGTGAGACTTGGACGGCCTGGGTGGGGAGGGGCTTTGGGGCAGAGGGGACACAACTGGTTTATGGGGATTCTTTGGCGTATTTTGAGCATGCAGAGGGCTGTTGAGAATGTCAACGCTTATGTGACTGACATGAATTTGTTCATGATTATTTTCTTGTACAGTGTGAGACAGTGGCCTTGTTGGAGACCAAGTGATGCAAGATTTGTTCATGCTCCTACTTTGTCACTTCAGATCCCCTGAGTTCTCTTTCTGCAGCTGGCATCTGAATGTGTCTGTGTTCCTATTGGCATAATGAGAGGAGGTGGGGAAATTGACCCACCCCTGCCTTCCACAACCCCCTCCCCACACTGACCTTTGTGCTTTCCCTGATGAAATGTCCTGTTGCAGCAGAGGTGGGGCTGGGCCAGCTCCCTCCCTGTCTTAACTTCCTGTTGCACTCACTAGTGATCATTTGCTTCCTTACTGAAAATATGAATCCAGATATGAATTTTTTTCTAATTCTTGTTCTAAGGGATTGATGTGTTAATTAAAGAAGAAGATTCCTAAAGTTTGAGAGTGGAAATAAATGGAAGCACTGAGAACTTTCCAGAAGTCATGTTTGCTGTGCGGAGTCTGCGTGTGGATTAGGCCTGTGCACAGTCGGTGTTCAGTACATCGTGGGCTGTGATGTTGTCATTCCTTGGCTGGCGCATCTCTCTGCTCCTTTGTCCTGGTTCCTTCTACAGAACCTTGTTCCATCAGTACCTGTGATCACAGGGATGAGGACATCACCTGGGTGTTGTCATGTCTTCAGGACCGTGGGCAGCGAGGGCTTCCTGTGGCCAGGTCAGCCAAGGCTCCGTCCAGGGTCCAGCCCTCAGCCCCTGCCTTTTGTGTGTTTAGACTTTGTTTCTTTGGGAGTTTTTTTGGATTATACCTGTTCTTTTTCATGTTTTGAGTTCTGGTTTCATTCTCCTCTGGGTGTCCCCGTCTCTGACAGCAGCGGGAGTCGTTTGGCCTGTCATTGTCCCCATGAGGCCCAGGGTGGCCCCTGCACACAGGAGACTCTGGTATCGAGAGACCAATTTCTGGACTCATTCTCTTCTTGCCTTCTCTCTAGAGCTGTTTCCTGGATTGTTCTTTCCATCTTTCCGCCCTTCTACAGAACCAGAATCTGGAAGTAGTAGACAGGAAGGATTCAGTAGTTTCTCATCTCACATAAATTCCCGCTGGTTTTCTGTCTTCTCTGCAGCCTGCCCCATCTCTCTGCCCTCAGCCCTCGTCATCCTAGTGCAGGCTCCGATCCAAACACATGGATTTATAAAGTTGAATCTACTTTAGATTCACAATTGATTGGAAAAATAGGTCCCATAAGCTTAGGATTGTCCTTTCTGAAGAGAGATAATTGTGTGTGTGAGTTTGCAGGAGGGCGGCTGTGGAAGGGAACGAGGGGAGAGCAGCGCCTGTGAGAAAAGTACAGGCGGCACTGATGTCAGTGTGAGCGGAGGTTGTGCTGTAGCTGCCACAAAACAGCATGTGACCTGAGGTTACATTAAGAAAGATACTCTCTAGAATAGGGAGGTGCTCTATACTGATCATTCATTCAACTGATTTGCCAGATAGATGACAAAGTATTTTACATCTAGGAAACCTCGGAGAATTAAAAACAGGCAGAAATTGCCAGCCTTGGGGAGCATGTGTTCCAGTGGGGAGGGGCACACTGTATGCTATAAGCATAGTGAATAAGGGAAGTGTTTATGTTAAAAGTTGTAAGTGCCTTCAGGGAGGTGACCCAGAGTATAAGTGTGTGGGGACAGGGAAGGTGGCTGTTTTCCTAGGGTGGTCAGTGTGGACCTCACTGGGAAGGTGACCTTGAGGAAAGATGTGAAGGACATGAGGCATTATTCACGAGGATGTCTGGGGAACTTCTTTGCAGGCAGGGGAACATCCAGTGCGAATGCGCTAGGGCAGGAGTGTGTCTGTGTTTCTGGGAAGAGCGAGGAGGCTGGTGTGGCTGGAGCAGAGAATATTGAGATGAGGTCCGAATTACACCCAGGCCATGTAGACCTCGAAGGTAGTGGAAGGGTTTGACTTTTCTGAGTAAGATGTGGAGTTACAAGACTGCTTTGAACAGAAGATAACCTCGTAGGCCTTCTCTTTAGAAGCGTCAGTCTGGTGCTGTGCTGAATCAAGAGGTGAAGGACAAGCAACTGGTAGGGAAAACTGTAGGAGACTGGTGCCGTGTCCTGGGCTAGAGATGTTAGCGGCTTTGTCTGGACTGTGAGCAGAGAAAATAATAGGAAGGGATTGGATTCTGGGTACCTTCTGAAGATGGGCTTTACAGCCTCTCCTAATGGATTAAATCTGGGTTATAAGAAAGAGGATCAAGGAGGACACCAAAATTTCAGACTGTGCGAGTAGAAATATGGAGTGCCTCCAGTGGAAATGGAGAGGAGGATAGAAGAAACACGTTTGAGGAAGCGGCATCATAGTCATCCGATTTAGGAAATGTTGAATTTGAGTTATTTATTAGACATGCAAGCGAGGTGAGCAGTTGGATAATTTGAGTCTTGAGTTTAGGTGACATGTCTTGGTTGCAGAAATGGATTTGAGAGGTAACACCATATATGTGATATTTAAAGCCTTGAAAACCGATGAGGTCACCGGGGGAGTGATGACTGTAGAAAAGAAAGGAACAAGGACTGAACCCTGGAGCCCCGCCCCCTCTGTGGTAGGTCATCTGATCAGACCACACATGCAGAGCCCCCTGCATAGTTCTCACACCACATCTAGAAGGCATGGAGACCAAGGGGTCCTCAACTTTCCTGTGCACAGGAATCCTCTGGACATCTCAGTAAGATCTAGACAGCCTAGAGTAGAGCTTGAGATTCTGCATTTATAACCCCTTTGGTGCTGATGCTGCTGGTCTTCAGATCACACATTTAGTAGCGCCAACGTAGACCAGGATTGCCACATCACTGTGCATCAGCCTCAGATGTAGGGCTAGCTAAATAAGTGATTCTTGGGTGCTGTGCTCAATACTCTAAGATAGTGGGTCTGGGGAGAGGCCTCGAGTATTTTGTAACAAGCCCACCAGCAATCCTGGTGCTTGGCCAGATTGGGAACCTCTGATGCCAATGACCAGAGAGTGTTCAGGGTGAAGAGGAATCTTAAATTCACATTTAACATTTTTTTTTGCTGGGAAGAAAGAGGCAAGACATGCTGGGAGGTATATGTTGTCTCTACCATGGGGTGTACACACGTGGTAGATTTTGGAAGTGGTTATCAGCTCAGCAAAAGAAAATCTGAGTTGCTGAGAGAGTTCTTAAATGTTCTCACCACAAAAAAGAAATGGTGATTATGTGACGTGATGCAGGTGTTAGCTTGCTCTATGGTGTTAATCATTTTGCTGTGTAAGGATCAAATCAACAGGTCGTACACCTCTGACATGCACAATATTATATGTCAATTTTATCTCAATAAAACTGGGAAAAAATCTCTGCATCCTTGCCCTGTGAATCTTTTCCCTACATGGATTTCTCACTCCCTTCTTGGTGTGAACGGTGGATTCCAAATTGTTCTAATTGAAACATAAATGAATGTAGATAAATAGAAAGAGAGAGAAGTGTTAGGGCCTCAGGTCCCTCATACGAATCGCTGCCGCGGCTTCTAGGCACAGATGCCACCGCTCCTACCACTGACCCTCCTGATGCTGGACACTGTATCCTGCGACTAGGACTGCTGTCTCTGCTGCCCCTGGCTACTTCACGACACTACTGCTGCTCACACCACCTTTGCCAAATGCTTTCTGCACAGTCCCAGTCTATCTGTGTCACCACGTCCTGAGTCAGAGTCCAGCATGTGGTCACCTAACTGGTGGAGCTGCATGACATGTCCAACTGCAAGGATGTTTGGGAAAGTGGGTTTCCCTCTCTTATGGGTGGAGGGGGTCTCTGCCTCCTTCCAAGACTCTTTAAGTGTGGGGTTCTCCCAACATGGAAAGAAGGTACAGGTTCTAAGGGTCATGTTAAGGGTGAGGGATGGGAAAAAATGACAAACTTCAACTTTTTTGGAGGAGTAATCTGAAACCAGAACCTCATCTGGCACATTGTAGACAGTCAGGTTTGCCTGGTTAAGTGACATCTTTCAACATATTCCCTTGATAGTGTGTTTTGGGGTCCAGCTTTTGTCTCCTCTAGTATTTTCACAAATAAGGGGAGTGGCGTTGTGGGATGAGAAAGTGATTCCTCAGAATGTCTTCTCTCCGTCTTTGTCTCTTGCTGGGATTAAAAAACCAAGATCTGTAAGACTTCAGAGGATGCTTCCTTATATACACTGACATTTTACATTAACTTTTATGTTTCTTTCTGCACATAGTTCTTGGGAGAATATAACATTTATCAGCATTTTTGTGACCCCAACAAGCATCTAAAAACCATCCTAGTTTAGAAACTCTGCCACTCAGTCTCTGGTCCATGAAGAAATATAATCAAACTGTTTCAGCAGATCCAATGACATAATAGAAATGCTCATCTTTTCTGTGACAGTCACCAGTCTGGGACAAGATAAGGTAGAGGTTTACTTGCTTACACTCACTTTCAGTTTCTGTATGTGTTTTACTGTGGGCAGATTACAAGCAGTTCAGAAAGGAGCACCGGTTCCTAAAAGACTCAAGTTAGCATTGGTTTAGGTGGACTTGCATTCTAGCACTTGCCCTGGAGCCAGTTAAATACCAGGAATCATTAAATAGATGATGGGGATCCCATATCCATAACCTGGGAGGCTAAATTTTAAAGCTGCCACTTCCACTGAAAACAACTGAACATAATCAATCAAATATAAAAAGCACCCAAAAGTATAGTAGAATAATCAAGAGAATAATGATTTAGACCAATATGTAAAGGTGGGCAAATAATCCAGGGAGAAAAGCTATTTTTATCCTTAGGGCATTTGCCAAATCTGGAAAAATCTTACCTTTGGTTGTCTTGGGTTCATGAGCTGCAATAGACAGGAAGTGATGCCCAGAGCTTATTCATGTGGGGAGACTAAGAGACATCCCCTTCCCGAAAACCTGGGGAAACAAGGTTCATATCCTCACAGTAAGGGTGAAACTAATCAAAATCTCCTTCATCCCCTAAAACAGAGTAGCCTAAGGAAATTTGCCTTTGAGCCAGCAAAAAAAAGGGGCACCCAACACTTTCCGATAATTTGCAACCATAGCTGCTACTCCTGTGATTTTAGTCCAAATTCACTTTACCATTTTGGACCATAATAACTTCACGCCATGAATTTACTTTATAATTGTCCTGGATTGATGATGACCTAAAAATTGGAAGAAAGAAACAAAAATCTCTACAGAAATCTACAATTAACCTAGATTTCTGAGAATTTGCACAAATAATTATGCAAGGAAAAAAAGCAGCTCATAGCAAGAAATGTAGAAGAGCAAATGGAAAAATATATGATTGAGAAGCAGAAAAAACAAAGGATAGTATAAAGAGGCTCATAAACTTCAATATTGGAATTATGAGACATAGATTACAACACAACCAAGACACGATATAAACATACAAACATATATATGATAAAAAGCAAAAGTGAAACATTGAAAATGTCTGGAGAAAAATAATGACAAAATTAAACATGCCTGCAGAACATAGGAAATTAAATATAACCTATCTGATTTTCAAAATAACCAAATAAGTTTTTCAAAATTAAAATTAAAACACTTTGAATTAAAAACTCAGTTTATGGACTTTTGAGCTATGAGGGATAAAAAGAACCAGATTTACTCTCCTATCTTAAACAACTACACATTCAGATAAATATATAAAACAAAGGCATTGAGACCTTGGACAAGAGGCAGCACAAGGATTGTGATCCCTAAGAGAAGGGAAAGAAGAGGTAAAGCAAGCCGACAATTGTCCACCTTCCTTCCTGGAGAGAGTGTCCAGGACACAGGGCAGGGAGGAGCAGCCCTAACAGAGCCCCGCAGTCTCACTGAGTTAGGGGGACAGAGTGGGGAAACGGGGAGGCCAGGACAGCCAATCGAAGGTGAAGGCACATAGAGAAGACAGCTGAACAGAAAAAGCACTGGAAGTCTGCAGAGGCTTCCCCTCAAGTCTTCAGCTCATCAGTGCTTGCACACAAGGAAACTATCCAAAGACAGGAAAGAATAATCCAAGAAGATTACAGGGAATATTATCTAGTACTCTACAGGGCTAGGAATAATGCCTGTCCCACCAGCCAGACTAGAAAACCTTATAATTTGCTGGGCATTGGGTAGAGTATGCAGAAGGGTCTTGTTTCTGAAGTTGGGAATAATTTGCCCTGGTCTAAAGATTTTCCTGTTTTGCCTAACAAATATTAAAAGCAAGATCCGAAAGCATCAAACAACTTCTAAATAACTTGTGTCCCAGAAATAAAAGGTGGAAAATATTTGTGAAATGCATAAATGTCTGGCACCTAATAAGGTAAAATCATAATGTCTGACATCAAGTAAAAAATAAGCACACATGCAAAGAAAACAAAAAATACAACCCACAAGGCAGAGAAAAGTAATCAATTTAAACTAACCTAGAACTGATAGAGATGTTAACAATAGCAGTAAATGACATTAAAAGAGCTAGTGTAAATGTATTTCTTATGTTCAAAAACTTACGTAAGAGACATGAAAGTATATAAAAGACCAAAATCAAACTTCTAGAGATGAAAAGGTCTGAGTTGAAAAATACACTGAATGTGAGATGGGATTAATGGTAGATTTGATATTGCAGAAGAAAAGATTATTGACCTTGAAGATATAGCAATGCAAACTGTCCAAAATTATATAAAGTAATAATTATTACAATGTGCTCTTGGGTTTGTAACACATTTAGATATGATTTTTATAACAAAACAGCCCAAAAAAGAAGTAGATATGCAGCTATAGAGTCATGTTTCTATATCTCACTGAAATTAATACAAACCTGAAGTGCACTTTGATAAATTAATATAAGGATATGGTCAACTATAGAGTAACTACTGAGTAAATTACTCAAAAATATAGTGAAAAATTATTAATTAAGTATTACGGTAGAAAATATCCACTTAATAAAAAGGAATCAACAAAAGAGGAATAGATGGGGGAAAAGACATGGGACGCATAGAAAATAAAAGTAAAATGGCAACACAAATCCAATGTATCAGCATTAACATTAAATATAAATGGATTAAACAAGTCAATCAAAGCACAGATTGTTAGACTGAAAACAAAACAAGACACATCTGTGCTGTCTACAGTAGACACATCTGAGATTCAATTATAAATGGATTAAAATTGCAAGGATGGAAAACATATCTCAGGAAAATCTCGACCATAACAAAGCTGGAGTAGCTACACTGATATCAGACAAAAGAGAGTTTTTAAAAAATTCTAGTAAGATGAACAGGGACATTTTACAATGATGAAAGGGTCAATCCATCAGGAAGATAAAATACTTGTAAACATATATGCACCTAATAACTGAGCACCAAATACATGAAAATGAAATTGACAGAAATTAAAAGAGAAATAAACAACACAACAGTAATAGTTGGAGACTTGATTATACCACTTTCGATAGTGGATAGAGCAACTACACAGAAGATCAGCAAGAAAATAAACGACTTTAGCAATACTATAAACCAACAGTATAAACCTAACAGACATTTATGGAACACTCCACCCAATCACAGCAAAATATACTTCCTTCTCAAATGCACAGGGAGCATTCCTCAGGATAAACCATATGCTAGGCCAGAAAACAAACCTGAATAAACTTAAAAGGATAGAAATAACACAAAGTATGTTCTTTTCTCACAGTGACATGAAATTAGAAATCAACCAATAATCGAAAGACATTTGGGAAACACAATCACGTGGAAATCAAATAACACACTTCTACATAACCAATGGATCAAAGAAGATATCAAAAGGGAAATTAGAAAATGTTTCAGATTAATGAAAATGAAGACACAGCATACCAAAATTTGTGGGATGTTACTAAAAGAATGTAGAGAGGGAAATTTATAGCTGTAATGCCTACATTAAAAGGGACATCGCAATTCAATGACCTAACCTTCCACCTGAAGTCAAAGGTAAAAGAGGAGCACACTAAACCAAAAGCAAGAAGAAGGAAGGGAAAGGGAAAGACTAGGGTGAAAATTAATGAAATTAGAAAAGAGAAGAGAGAAACTATACATAAAATTCACCAAACCAAATTTGGTCCTTTGAAAATCAACAAAATTGACAAAACTTCAACCAGAATCACTTAAAAAAAGAGAAAGAGAGAGAAGACGCAAGTGACTGGGATCAGCAGTGAAAGAGTTATGACTGACATGGTGACTGAGCACAGAGAAATAAGGAGAATTACAAAAGAATATTATGAACAATTGTATGCCAAGAATTAGATTAAATAGACAAATTCATAGAAAGATAAAAACTACTAAAGCTGATTCAAGAAGTAGACAATCTGAATACACCTACAGTGAGTCAGAAGATTGAATCAGTTATCAAAATTACCGAAAAGTCCAGGCCCAAATGTCCTCACTGGTGAATTCAATCAAATATTCAGATAAGAATTAAAAACAAGTCTTTATAAACTCTTTCAAAAAGGAGAAGAGGAAAGAATTTCATAAGGCCAGTATTATTCATATACCAAAACCAGACAATGATATCCCAAGAAAAGAAAACTACAGGCCAATATCTCTTATGAATATGGACACAGAAATCCTCAATAAAATATGGCAAGTCAAAACCAGCAACATATAGAAAATATTACACACCATGACTAAGTGGAATTTATTCCAGGAATGCAAGGGTAGTTTAACATACAAAATATCAATTAATGTAATACATCATATTAATGTAATAAAATACAAAACCCACACACTTATTTCAATAGACGAAGAAGAATTTGGCAAAATCTGACACTCTTCCATGATTAAAAAAAAACACTCAACAAACGGGCAAAAGAAGGAAATTATTCAATCTGATTCAGGACAATTATGGAAACTCTAAAGCTAATATGATAGTAAATGGCAAAATAATGGTTTTCCTCCTAAATCAGCAATAAGACAAAGATGTCGACTCTCACTACTTCTCTTCAACATTGTGCTCGAGGTTCTAGGCAGAGCAACTGTGCAAGAAAAAGACATAAAATGCATTCAAACTGGAAAGGAAGAAATAAAACTATCTCTATTCACAGATGACGTGCTGTTATACATAGAAAATCCTAAGAAATCCAGTAAAAAGTTTTTAGAACTAATGAAGTTCAGCAAGGTTGTAGGATGTGAGATAAGTATGCAAAAATCAATTATATTTCTATGCAATAAACAATCCAAGAATGAAACTAAGAAAATGTTCCATTTATAATAGCATCTAGAAAAATAAAATATTAGGGATATATTTAATAAAATAAGTGCAAAACTTACACTCTGGAAACTACAAAACATTGGTGAAAGAAACTAAACATCTACAGAAACGTAAAAATGTTCATGCATTAGAAGGCTTCATGTTATTAAGATGGCAATACACCTGAAATTGATCTACAGATTCAACACAATCCCTATCAAATACCTGACTTCATGTAGGAATTGACAAACTGACTCTAAATTCATATGGAAATTCAAGGAACCTGCAATAGCCAACCTTATCAAAGGAGAATAAAGTAGGAGGACTCACAATTATCAGTTTCAAAACCTCCCACAAAGCAATGGTAGTCAAGACAGTGGGGTACTGGCATATTGATAGACATGTAGATCAATGGAACAGAATTGAGAGTCCATAAATAAAACCACATGTCTATGGCCAACTGACTTTCAACAAAGGTGCCATGATCATTCAATGGGGGAAAGAATAGTCTTTTCAACAAATGGTGCTGGAACAACTGGACAGCCATATGCAAAATAATAAAGCTGGACACTCACCTTACACCATATACCAAACTTAACATAGAATGGACCAGGGGCCAGCCCAGTGGCACAGGGGTTAAGTTCGCATGTTCCACTTCGGTGGCCTGGGATTCGCCAGGTTCGGATCCCAGGAGTGGACATACGCATCGCTTGCCAAGCCATGCTGTGGCAGGTGTCCCACATATAAAGTAGAAGAAGATGGGCACGGATGTTAGCTCAGGGCCAGTCTTCCTCAGCAAAAAGAGGAAGGCTAATCTTCATCAAAATAAAGAAAGAAAGAAAGAAAAGAAAGTGCACAATAAGCCTCATTCACGCTGGGCACTGGAGATACAGGGAGGGAGCCCACAGTCCTCTGAGGAAGAAGCTGGTCACAGAACAGTGTGAGCACAGCTGCAGTGCAGAGGGGTCTCCAGGTGCAACTGTGCACATAAGTAACCATCTAGGGAAATGCTTCAGATGACAAGCGGAGGTGCCCTAGAGGAGGGAGCATTGGGAAGCAAGAGGGGAAGGATGGCATTCCACGTTGAAGAACTGGCAATTTAACCTCAGGAATGATGTCCATACTGAGATTCTGGGATCACATTGTGCAACAGGCCCTCTGTAAAACTTACCTTCTTAACTCCTCCAAATGTGGCTCTAAATCAGCATCATATCTTCCTTGGTGTCAGTTTCCATCCTAAAGTTGGTCCTCTTGCCAGGTTAGGAGTTTCTGTATTTCCTCTCCTTTGACATTTCCTCTCCACAGCCTGAAATTTCCCATTGTTCTGAAAGACCACAGTTAGGAGGAAACCCAGGAACCCGGCATCAAGCACGTGAGGCTGAGGGCCATGGCGTGCTACTCCAATTCTAAAACAGCCCATCTGCCCCCTGTGCTCTAGATTCTGAAGAAATGCCCAGCACCTGCTGATCCATGCGTCTTCAGACAGGGTCTAATGCACCAGCAATTTTGTATGATAAAGGCTTTAGAGACCTAACATTGGAAATCCATTCACCTTTGAGCATTCAACATGAATTACATGACCTGTATGTGGACAGTGAGTAGCTCACCGAGTCAGTAATAGAGCAGGAAAACGTGGATATCTGTCTACTGGACTTTCAGGCTACACTTCACGCAGGACTATCTCCTTAACTCAACATCATTCAGGAAACTCTCTTCTCCTGAGAATCGGTAATCTCCATTGACTATATGCTGTTTCTGTCCCTTACCCCACAAATCCAATAATGGATCATAGCTTTGATAGCATTTCCTGGGTGAGGGAAAGAAATGCTCTTCCATGACATGTAAGCGTGGTTTAGTTGTCACCATTTAATTGACACATGAGATATCTATTACCCCAAGGAGGGCTTACAAAGAGGAATATTAGTCAGGAAACCATAACATCTTTTTCTACAGCATCCATTCACCTAAGCTAAGTATAGAGCTCTACCTGCCAGAAGTAACATTTCATTCCCTCAGTTTTCAAACCCTGAAGATTCTTAAAAGTTTAAAAATGCTGAACATACTATATGTAAAAGGAAAGATAAACTACACCCCTGAAGGTGTCAATTCTTGTGCATTTGGTTAAAACTGTAATGAGCTTTAAAATATTTCACCGGAATCCTGAATTCCGTTCACAAGATCTGAATAATCCCTGGAGTTTATCAGATTCCCGAGTCAAGGGGCACAGATGTGGATGGTTTGCTCACTCAGATATTAAAGCCTAGGAAAGGGCTGATATTTAATTTTTAATAATAACTTTAAAAACATCTTCTTCTCTGACTTTACCCTGGGCTTGCTGCAGAGGAAAACCTGGGTGCTGTTTGCAGGGGAAGAGGGATCAAGGAAGGAGCAGCTCCTCTTTCTTTCTGCGAGACAGAGAGCAATGCTCAGCTCACTACAGCCAGGGAGTCTGGTGCTAAAATCTTCCACTTGAGACAAAGGTTTTGATTGAATGTCCACAACCGGTTTGGCTCAGGATCCACATTTAAGGCAAGAATCTCAAGTCTCTTGTGACAATAATACCGCTGCTGGATTATAAAAGGTTTGTGTTTTCACATCTCTGAAATTGAAAGTTGTGGGAGACTCCTGTGAGGTGCCACCACAGAGACAAAGTTGTCCTCAGCTGATGTTGCCTGTGCTTGTGTGAAGGTGGCCGGTAACAGGCAGGAGCTATTTATCTGATTGTCACCTCAGCTGATCACCTACATTGGAAACAGAATATGCAATTACGTTTAACCTAGATTTGATTTGTAACTGACTATTAAAAGGTTTGGATGATTATATTATAATTAAATATTAGTCATCATGTATGCAGAAGAGTCCAAAATCGCATTCAGAAAATAAAATTCTGTAAGAAAAGTGATTATTTATCAAGAGCAGAATGGCTGCACTTTTGGACTTTTTCATGAAGCGACATTCAGCTACAACAGAGGACCCACGCAGGGAAGAGAGCGGAATGTAGAGAAAGCACACTTCCATCTTCCCCCTTGAGACAGGGGTAAAATTGTTGTTTATCACATGGCTTGCAATGTATTAAGGGCAGTACAAGCTATCGTTTTCTAGAACAGTTTATGAACATGTTAAAAATCAGTAGAGTTTGGTTTGACCAATTTGTGATACAAACAAGTCATCAATAGTTTCCATTTCATTTTCAAAGAAACTGTTTCAATTACATTTGTGACTTTGAAGACGTTACTTTCTCTCTCAGTACCCTAGTCTCCTTATACATGAAATGCAGTTTAGTAAAGTAACTACAATATCTCAGAGGTTGGGAATTAAATGAGCTGATATTTGAAAGCACTTGGAACAGTGGCTGGCACATAGTAAGTGCTGTACCAGTGTTTGCTGTGAGTATTAATCTTATTACTGCAAGATGTACATGAAATTAGAGAAAATAAAATGAGAAACTTTAACCAAACAGAAAATTCGGAAGAAATCCCCTGCCTTTCAATATGCTGTCAAAGGACATAGGTGATCTTGAAAGTGGTAAAATGACTAAGGTCACAAACAAGTTCTGACGAGCAGAGTGTGGCAGCAGGTGTCTCAGTGACACTGTGCAAAACGACCTGCAGCCAAAGCAATTCAGAGAATGCTGCAGAGTCTTTAGATTTCTCTAATTATGAAATCCTAAATTGTGGGTATTGATGAGAACATATTATATAATTGAATGGATAATCATATGGTATGCCAATCAGCCAAAACATTGCATACATTCAATGTAGATTTATCCCTTTTTTCCTTTAGCTGTATTTTTGGTGACTTGTTTCAGAAAATGTAGGAAAATTCTCAGGTATGTAATGTTGCCTCCAACACTAGAGAAGCAATCAGTTGGGGGTGTCCCTCTGTCATTGTGGGTTGCATGGAGTCACTGATTCCCCTGAGGAGTTTGTGTGCCCAGACCCCAGCTCTAATCATAATTTCATTGGAGAAAAGTGACTAGGGAATCTCTGGTGCCTGGGTCTATATTAGTCTCACAAGATCAAATCACAGGCTGTGACCTTTTCTCCACAAAATCCTCTTGCAGGTGGGACTTCTGGTAATGACTGTATGAGGGGGTTGGGCAAGTCTTCCCACAGAAGACAATTGTGAAAACTGGACAAAAATATTAAAAACAAATGTTTGAAGCCACTGAAAAATAAACAAAGGAAGGCAGAAATGGGGGAAGAATTTTCATCTTGAATTACTCCTACTATAATGGTAAGAACTGCAAGTTTATAGCTTTCTGACCTGTGGGTGCTTCCAATCCCCCTGCAGGGGCCCCAGTGGCTCAAGGGGGCAGATGATAGAATTCAGAGTGCAGAGTGGCTGAAAATTTAAAGGTGAAAATTTGAAAGTGAGAGAGCAGCAGAAGGATTGAGATAAACTTGAATACAAGCTCCATCAAAATCCCTTGTTGACCCTACACTATGCATAGGTGTGGGAGACTCAAGAGAAACTGCTGAAAATCAGGGAGAACCCAGAGGGAGGTCTAACCATGACAGAAAGGCTGATCCTGGGAAAATCTGCGGTCTGCACCTTGGACTGATTCCCCAGTCAGCACAAAGCTCAAGCAGCAGAAACCAAAAATCTTACTGGATTAAGGAATCCAAGGTGAGAGTGCATGGCCGGCAGTGCATTTGGAAATGTAGGGGAAATATCAAAAACAAAGCAATCACAGAGGAAGTGAGTGTCAAAATGTGAGTATAAATTCCCAAATCCTTGGTTGACCACGAAAACACAGAGGCAGGAAATCTTTCAAGATCCATAATAAAAATGCAGTAACCGGATAGTGAAAATGGAGCAGAGACATTAACTGTTGCAAACTGCAGGGGTTCAGATTTCACAGTGCGGTCCAGGCAAATTAACTACCTTCTAGGAAAAAAAGCAATCCTCAGAAAAATAAATGCATTCCAGATTTGCTAAAACATAATATCTTTGATGTCCACTTTTTTGTTTTTTAAAGATTTGTACCTGCGCTAACATCTGTTGCCAATCTTTTTTTTTTTTTCCTTCTTCTCCCCAAAGCCCCCTGGTACATAGTTGTATATTCCAGCTGTGAGTGCATCCAGCTGTGCCATACGGAATGCCGCCTCAACATGACCTGATGAGCAGTGCCATCTCTGCGCCCAGGATCCAAACCGGCAAAACCCCGGGCCACCGAAACGGAGTGCACGAACCCAACCACTCAGCCATGGGGCTGGCCCCTTGATGTCCACTTTTAAATTAAATATTACTGGACATGCAAAGAAACAAAAATGTGTGACTATAATGAGAAAGTCAACAGAAATGTATTCCCAGTGTGCCCAGAGGTTGGATTTAGCACCTAAAGACGTCCATACAGCTTTAGAGACATATTTAAAGAACCAAATGAAAAACTGTTTAAGGAATTAAAGGAAATATACATATTATAGAATGAACCGACAGTAAATCTGAACAAATAAATGGAAAGTATAAAAAGTATCAAATAAAAATTCCAGAACTAAAAGGAAAAAAAATGAAATAAAAATTTAGTGGATGAATTCAACAGAATGTCTGAGAAGGCAGAATAAAGAATTCATAGAAATTACCCAATCCAAAAGAACACAAAGAAAATGGATTGACGAAAAACAAATAAAACCTCAAAACCCATGGGAGAAGACAAAATAAGGCAAATAAATGATCAGAATTCAAAAATGACAAGAAGGAGAAAAAAGAGCAGAAAAAATATTCAAAGAACTCATGTTTAAAATTTCTCCAAATTCAGAAAAAACTTTAGCTTATAGAGCCAAGAAGCTCAACAGACACCAAAAGAGAGAACTACAAAGAAGGCCACACCCAGGCTCACCAAAGTCAAACTGGTGAAAACCAAAAACAAGAAAAAGTCTTGAAAGCATCAAGAGATAAGGAATCTTACATACAGGATGTTGTGGTTTTTAAGTATTTACAAATTCTTTAACATTCCTTCCTTCTAACGGTAGAACTAACTCCCCTCCTCTCGAGTGTGAACTAGACTCAGCGACTCACTTCTAAAGAACAGAATGAAGTGGAAGTGATGCTGTGTGACTTCAGAGGTTAGCTCATAAAAGGGACCGTAGTTTTCTGCTCTCTCTTCTTCTCTCTCTCCCTCTCTCAGGTCATTTGCTTGGAAGAAGCCATGTCCTAACATGGAACCTCTGACATTTGCCTGGCTGGATGTGAACATTGCTATGGATCAGTGACTCCTTTGTGCCTCTCATTTCCCCCATTTTTAAGTGTCTATAGTGCTTATCCTTCCATCTGTCCCATAGCTGCATATTAGGTCTGTTGTGGGAGGGGGCAGGTAACTTGTCTCTTTAGTTCACAGTCTTCAGTCCATGAGGAACTCCATGTGAAGAGCTTCACTCACATAAACACACTCAGCGAGCATCATCTTCACCTGGACTTGATGTAGATGATAAGATTCTGGACTTTTCACTGATTCTGTAATGGAATGAGATTTTGGAGTCCTTGTGCAGAAAGCACTTTATTTTGCGTGTGGAAAGTGACAAAAATTCCCTCTTTGAATACACTTTAGTTAGACTCATCTGAGCCCTCTGTTTTACTAGGCCTTGACTTGTGTGCCTCAATATCCATCTTTGCTTCACCAAGTTTTGGTAGAAAGCCTATCAAGTTGGTTTAGCAAGAATCCCTCATCCTAGATATCTGGTCAAATTCCTCATCCCCCACTATGCCTCATGTAATATTAGATTGCTCTGGCCTGCCCTCAGTAAGATCCTATTAGGACAGTTTAGCAGAATCACCCTATCCACTCAGGAGTTTTCTATCAACTGACACTCTAGCCCTTGGGTATATATCGTCATTTTTCCCTGTATTAGTGGTTGAGTCCAATCTCTCTCACCTACTGAAAAACCTCTAGTGCAGCCGTCCTTTGAATAAAGTCTTCCTTACCATTCTTTAAAAGTTATCAGAATAATTTTTATTTCTTTGACACAGGAATGTAAATAATTAGTGGCCAGAAGAGGGACTGTGGTGGTTTTCAAATCTCCATAAATTCTCTGATACTCCAGAGGTAGAGACTAATTCCCCTCCCCATGAGTGTGAGCTGGATTTACTGGCTCACTCCTAAGGAATAGAATAGAGCAGAAGTGTTGATGTGGAACTTCAGAGACTGGGTCTTTAAAAGCACTGTGATTTCCTGTTTGGTCTACTGTCTCTTAAATCGTTATTCTAAGAAAGTCATCTGCCGTATTGTGCAGACACTCAGCTAAGGAGACACCCACATGGCAAGGAGCTGAGGCTTCTGCCAACAACCACATGAATGAGATTTGAATTGGATCCTTCCGTGCTCATCAAGCTTTTCAGTTCTGGTTTGACATCTTGATTGCAGCCTTATGGGACACCCACAGCTGGAACTACCAAGCTAAGCCACTCCTTCTTCTCTCACCCACTGGAAACATGTGAGATAATAAATTCTTGTTGTTTTAAGCTGCTAAATTTTGGAGTAATTTTTTACAAGCCAATAGATGACTAATGCACAGAGGAACAATAATGCAATAAATGACTGGTTTCTCACTAGAAACAAGGGAGACTAGAAGAAATTGGAGCAATATATTTAAAGTCAAGATCAAAAAGATGGGGCCAAACAAGAATTCTATATCCACTGAAAATGTCCTTCAGAATAAAAATGATTTTTTAAATTATTCAGATTGTTTTTAGAATTCAATTTTAATTCTTTTCTTAGCTTTTCGGTATTTTTTTATTTTTATAGTGGTTGTCCTAGGGATTACAATATACTTCCAGTTACTAATGTACTATTTCACAGAAATATACAGATCTTGCAACCATTTAGGCCTCTATATCATGCTCATCTTTTATGTTATAGGTGATATATGTAATACACCTGCGTGGGTTACAATCCCCACAAGAAAATGTTATAATTTTAATTTCAAACAGTTATATGTTTAAAAGTAACATGCAAAGGGCCTTTAAAAGGACAAGATGGCCTTTTGCATTTAGCCAGATATTTGCCATTTTTGATGCTCTTTATCTTTTCTGGGTCTGAGTTTCCATCTGGTATCATTTGACTTCAGCCTGAAGAACTTCCTTTGCCATTTCCTGTAGTGCAGGTCTGTTAGTGACAATTTCTTGTAATTTTCTTTTATTTGAAAATCTTCTTATTTTGCCTTCGTTCTTGAAGGACATTTTTGCCAGATGTAGAATTCTGGGTTGACAATATTTTTCTTTCAGGTCATTAAAGTATTTGTTCCACTTTCTTTTAGTTCTATGTTTTCTGATGAGAGTCATCAGAAAGTAAAGGAGGAGCAAAAGAACAAAAAAAAAAGAAAATATCATGATAGACATAGAATCTATCTTATCAACAGCTTCTATAAACTTCATTGATCACCATTCCAGTTAAAGAGCAGAACTTGTGAGAATAGGTTAAGAAACAACACCCAACTATACGCTGCTTACAACAGATGCACTTTCAATAGAAAGACACAAGTTGAAAGTAAATTGATGGAAAAAGATATGCCACACAAACAGAAACCATAGGAGGGTGAAGTGGCATACAGAAGATACACACAGAAAGGAATAACGAATAACAGAAATATACATAATGTTCTGTTTATCTACCTTTTTCTTAATTTCTTTAAAAGACACAACTTTTAAATAAAAAATGTGTTACTGTATAATTGGGCTTGTAATGTGCATTGATGTAATATATATGACAGTAACAGCATAAAAGTGGTTAAATGGAACTATATTGCTGAAAGTTTCCTCTATTTTACTCATTGTAGTTCAATGTTATTTTAAGCAGATTGTGAAAAGTTAAAAACACAGGTTTCAATTCTTACAACAATTGAAAAATAATGGAAGTATAGCTAAAAAGCCACTAGAAGACATAAAATCATAAACAAAAAGTATTTGCTTCAAACAAAGGAAGGTAGGAAAGGAGTCCCAGGAATGAAAAAGAGATGAGACCACTCAAAAACAAATAGCAAAATGATAGACCCAAATCCTACCATATCAACAATCATATTAAATATAAATTGACTATAATTCCAATCTAAAGGCTGAGATTATCAGGCTGGATAAATATCAAGACAGACTATATGCTCTATGTAATGGAAAAACTTAAAATACAAACCAAAAATAAGTTAGAAGTTAAAGGATGGAAGAATAGACCATGTAAATAGAAAGCATAAGAAAATTGGAATGTCTGTATTACTACAAAGCAAAATAGACTTTAAGAGAAGGAGTATTGCTAGAGACAAAGGACTTTTTACAATGATAACAGGTCAGTATCACATGAAGACAAAAGTAATACATGTACAAATATCTAACTATAGAGCTCCACGATAGATGAAGCATAAAGAACTGAAAAAGAAATAGATAAATTAACAATTGTATTTATAGATCAATACTCCTATCTCATTAATAGAACAAGTAAACACAAAATGAATATGAGCATAGAGGAGTTAAACCATATTTTGAGCCAACTTAAATAATTCACATGTATTGAGTACCACATCCAGCAAGAATAGGTAGACTTTTTTTCAAGTGTACATGGAACATTCACAAAAATAGACCGTATTCGGGGCCTAAAACAAGTCTCACTAAATGTAAAGAGATTGAAATTATGGAGTACACTCTCTGACCACAGTGACATTAAACTAGAAATCCGTAACTCAAAGATATCTGGAAAACTCCCAAATATTTGGAAATTAACCAAGATACTTCAAACCCATAGGTTATCATAGCTTAAAGATATCACAAGGGAAATTAGAATTCTTTTTAATTGAATTAAAATGTAATCAAAATTGGTAGGATGCATGAATAGCAGTGTTTAGAGGCAAATTTATAACATTAAATGGATAATAAAAGACTATTCTGAACTGAAACAAATAGATTTGATAACTGATGTTAAATGGACAAATTCCTTTAAAGACACAAATTACCAAACTGAATTGAGAAGAAATAGGAAAGGTAAATAATCTTGGATGAAATTAAAATCATAGTTTAAAAATATTCCACAAAGAAAACTCCAGGCTCCAATGGTGTCACTGGTGAATTCCATCAAACATTTAAGTATTAGCACCAGTCCTACACAAACTCTTGGAGAAAATAAAGGAGGGAGGAACACTTTCCAAATCATTTTATGAGGCTAATATTATGCTGATACCAAAACCAAACAAAGACATCAAAAGGTAACTTCAGACCAATGTTTCTCAGGAATCCTTAAGTAAATATCAGCAAATTGAATCCAACACATTATGACCCAGTAAGTTTTATCTCAGAATGCAAGTCTGGATGAATACATAGACATCAATCTAATGTATCATATTAATGGAATAAAGAACAATGACCTTAGGATCATCTCCATGCAGAAAAAGCATTTTAAAAATTCAACACCCATTAATGATAAAATCTCCCAGCAGAGTAGGAATAAAAGGCCACTTCTTCAATTTGATCAATGGCATCTATGAAAAACATACAGCTGACATCATACTTTACTGTGAAACTGAATACCTTCTACTCAAGATATGGAACAAGGCAAGGATATTGACTTTCACCGTTTCTATCACACACTGTTCTAGAGGTCCTAGCCAGAGTATTAATACAAGAAGAAGAAATAAAAGGATATGAATTATAAAGAAGAAGTAGAGCTTTAATATGCAGCTGACATGACTGTGTATATACAAATTCCTAAGGCAAGAAAGCTTCTAAAACTAATAGGTGAATCTAGCAAGACCTCAGGATACAAGGCCGATTGTATTCCTAGGTACCAGCAACGTAAAATTTGGAAAATGAAAAATTCTAAATTCCATTTATAACAGCATCAAAATAAAATATTTAGGTGTCAACTTGAAGAAAGTGTGCAAGATCTGTACACTGAAATCTACATACCGGCACTGAGAGAAAGTAAAGAAACACTGAATAAACAGAGAGAAATATCATATTCAAGGATTGGAATACTCCATATTGTTGTCATCAATCCTCCCGAAATTGATCTATAGACTAAATGCAATTCAATCCTCAACCCTAAATACAAATCAAAATTCCAAATGGTTTTTTAAAAAGAAATTGTTTATTCTACAATTTATATGCAAATGCAAAGGACTTTGACTAGTCAAAATAATTTTTTGAAAAGAAGAAGAAACTTGGAGGATACACACGACTTGATTTCAAGACTGACTACAGGCTCCAGTATTCAAAATAAAGTGATGTTGGCATGAGGATAGTCTAGATCAATGAAATAGAATCAAGAGTGTATTGGGCTGGCCCAGTGGCGCAATGGTTAAGTTCACACATTCCACTTCTCGGCGGACCAGGGTTCGTAGGTTCAGATCCCAGGTGTGGACATGGCACCACTTGTCAAAAGCCATGCTGTGATAGGCGTCCCACGTATAAAGTAGAGGAAGATGTGCATGGATGTTAGCTCAGGGCCAGTCTTCCTCAGCAAAAAGAGGAGGATTGATAGCAGTTAGCTCATGGCTAATCTTCCTCAACAACAAAAAAAGCATATAAAAAGAACTATACATATATGTTCATGAAAAGGAGTCAAGATAATTCAATGGAGAAAGGATAGTCTTTTCCACAAATGATGTTGGAACAAATAACCACAAGGAAAAGAATGAACATCACATACAAAAACTACCTTGAAATGAAGCGTAGACCTAAACATAACATCTCAAATTATTAAGCTTCTAAAACAGTGCTATCCAATAGGAGTATCATTTGAACCATAAATTTGAGCCACAAATGTAAACTTAAATTTTTTAGTAGCCACATTTTAAAAAGTAAAAAGTAATAGGTGAAAATAATGTTAATATTTTATTTAACTCAAAGCAATCAAAATACTAAAAATTAAGCACATAGCCAATAAAAAGATTACTGACGAAATATTTTACATTCTTTTTCTCATACTTTACTTTTCTTGAAATTTTTTTGAGTCTCCAGGAGTTGAAAATTCCTTAATTTTATGTCCTGCCATGTGGTGAATTTACTACAGATCCAGCTATCCTAGGATTTGCTGACCACATCAAAATCACTTACCCCTCAAACTCGATGTAGGAGAGAGTGAGCACAGAGACAGAGTTGGTGGTAGGACCCCACCTCAGCTTCCTCCCTCCTCTCCCAACTTTCCTCCACTCACAGGCCCTTCATCCTCCTCCAATCTCCAGGATTTCATGAATCCCCAGAGACAAGGGAATAGTTCATGAGATACACAAACCCAGATCCCCACAATTCCTCTACAGGAAGTCCTGCCTGCAGTCTGCCCACTCCCATTCCTGCTGGAGCCTCAGTGCTTCCCCAGTAGAGCCACAGGTCTGTTCAGAGGGTGATCTAGAACACGCTTCCTCCCTATAACCACAGGGCTCACTCTCTCACCTCCTTCAGGACTTAGCTCAAATGTCACCTCCCAGGAAAACCTCCCCTGAGGATAATATTTAAACTACAACCAGCTCCCTCATCTTCCCTGCCCTGTTCTCAGCACATAAGCTCCATGAGGGCAGGGTTTTGCCTGAGTTGGTGTGATACATCCCACAGGACCTAGAACAGTGCCTGGCACAGAGCAGATGCTCAGTAAGTATTTGTTCATGAAGGAAGAAGCGTAGGGTCCAGATCTCCTCAAAGCTGAGACCGACACAGACAGGAAAGTGGTTCCCTGGGAAGTGACTGGGGGAGGGGGCGTCTCTTTCAGTTGGGAGGGGGAGGAGCTGCTCACTAGCTTATCCCAGGCCAGAGCCAAGCAGACAGAAGGCCACACAGAGTCCCGCCACACTTCCCATGCAGCCAAAGCACACGGTCAAGGACTAACCCAGACACCAGCTGCCTCCGCAGACCCCTGCACTCCGAGGGGGACCCTGGATAGCCAGCAGGATTCTTAGGTGGTGAAGTCCTCCAGGGCCCAGTCTTTTATCCAAAATCCACTGATTCTGTTCAGCTGGAAGGCGTGGCTCAGCTACAGCCTGTGGGTCCCCGGGGAGCCCTCCCCTGACCTGTGACCCCCAAAGTCCTAGGTCATTCGGCAGGCCCAGAAATTAGATTTGGGTCCAGGACTGTAGGACCTTCAATTTCAGGCTTGGAGGTGGCAGGCAGCAAGGCCCAAGGGACCCAGTCAGCAGGTCAGTGTCTGCTTACATCCACCAAGGGGAAGAAGAGGCCGGATGCCGGGGTTCAGGGCTGAGGAAGAGGGTAGGGCTGCCCTCCAGGCTCCAAGATGGTGAATGGTCTGATATCCAGCGAGAGATCCGCCATTGGCATCCCTGGGTATGGTGTTTGTATGTGTGGGTCCTGGAGGCTAGGGAAAGGAAAGGGACACATTCGGGTTCTGAGGGGAATGTTAGGCAGAAGCCTGGGCCCTGACTCGTCGTCAATCTCCTTGCAGCCCACTGTAGTCTCCAGGCTTCACTCTACGTCCTGTGCTCTCTGCTCCAGGAATTCAGTCTCCATGGCCACAAGCAGCTGGACAGCTCCCTGACCGGGATCCCAGGGCAGCTCTTTTTGGGGCAGTGACTCTTGCCGTCTTAGCAAATAAAGGTGTCCAGGTAGCTGAGGGCTGTGAAATGGAAATGGACCTGGATCCAGCTGTGAAGTCATGGCTCAGGGAGTGCGACTCTGGAAACCCTGGCATCACTGCCAGGGCTGTCCCTTCCACGGAGGCACAGGCCTTGCTCTCCCCTGCTCTCAGTTCCTTGATTCTCCCTGTTACCCCAGCATAAGGGGGTCGGGAGTAGAGGGGAAGGTCTTGCTCTGGAAAAGGGAAAGCCCCTTAATCACCTCGCTTCTCCTTTTCTTGTCTCTCTCTTCCATGCGTGTTTGAGTTAGACCACACCAGTAAGTAAGAAAAAATGCCTAAACCTGATTATAGTTTACCAGCCAGTTATGGAGCTAACAGCTGTATAATTATCAACCAGGTAAAAACAGAGCCCTCAGTGCCCCAGAGAGGAGCCCCTTTGCCTCTCCCCACACAGAACCCATCCTCCTTCCATAGGCGTCCACTAAGCTGACCCCTTCCCCTGCCCCATCCTCTCGGGTTCCTCCCCCTCCACTGCTGTTGGCCTCCATTCCCCTAATGCCCCTCCTGCTCCTCACTCCTCAAGGAACTTCCTCATCTTCCTAGGCCATTACCCTGGGGATCTCTTCCTCCTCTTCCCCCTTTCTACCCATCCTGGGAATGCAGAATCCAGAATTGATTCCCTGCAGGAGGAGCCTTCAGCCATAGAAGCAGCAACAGGAACAAGTGACAGGGACTCTGGGGTTCAAGGAGAATGAGGACACTCAGTATGTTTCTAGGGTCCACTCCAGACCTGGGAACCAGCTGTTATGGACTGAAGAATTGTTCCTCCCTGAGGCCACAGTCCATTGTCATTCAATGGGGAGGAAAACGTCTATGTCTGCATGTATTTTGGGAAACAATTCAGACTCTGATCCTGACACTGGATGGGGGCTCCCTCTTGTGTGCACAGCCCTGTCCTGCTGCTGGGAGCCCAGGGAGACACTGCGGAGGTCCTGGGGGAAAGGCCAAAGGGGAGCTTTGGTCTTCCATCTTCAGTCCTGTAGCCACTCAGGGGCACCACCACTCTGCTCTCTCTTATTCCCACAGTGAGGGCAGAGGATGGGCTGTGGTCTGAGTCAGACAGAAGTGGCTGACCTGGAGGCTGGACATCAATGGGGGATGAGGATGCCTCTGAGCAGCCCTGGGCTCAGGCTCGGGGGTGGAGCATGGATTGGATGAGAGGGGATCTCTGGAGCCCTGCCCTGCGTCTAAGGCTTCCATCTTTTCTCCCACAACCACTCTCTCCAGCCCCTTGGTGATAACACCCTGGAAAACTGAAAAATAGATCATGTTTTTCTTCCACTCCCTATTCCTTTTCTGAGGGCTATTTTTAAAAACAATCTCTTTTATTTTAGAATACGAGTTTGAGACTTACAAAAAAGTTGCAAAGTTAGTACAGAATTCCTGTATATACCCCACTCAGTTCCCTTGATATTAACATCTATGTCATGATCATATATTTGTCACAACTAATGAAGCAATATTGATACATTATTACTAAACTGCAGACTCTTTTTGGATTTCATTAGTTTTCTCTTTTCTATTCCAGGGTCACCCTATGATACCACATTAGGTTAAGTCCCAATCACGTCTTCTTTAGGTTCCTCTGGCTGTGACACTTTCTCAGACTTTCCTTGTTTTGATGACCTTGACAGTTTTGAGGAGTACTGCTCAGCTATATTGCAGACTGTCTCTCAACTTGAGTTTGGTTGACCGGGGCTATGGGTTTTTGGGAAGAAGCCCACAGGGGGGAAGTGCCATTCTCAACACAACTTATCAAGCATATATAATACCCACTTGATGGATCACCGATGATGTTAACCTTCACCACTTGGCTGAGGTCATGTTTCCCAGCTTTCTCCCTGTGAAGTTCCTTTTTTTCTTCATCCTTTTCCACACAGTAGTCTTCAGAAGGAAGTCACTATGTGCAGCCCACACTTAAAGGGTGTTCTGCTTTAAACATTTACATGCACGTTTTGGTGCAAATGTAAGTTTTCAAATGACTTTGGGTAAATACCTAGGAGAGTGATCGGTAGGTTGTATGGTCAGTCTACATTTAGCTTTACAAGAAACTGCTGAATATCTTCCATAGTGGCTGTGCTATTTTGTATTCTTGCCCACGATGAATGAGGGTTCTTGTTGCTCCACGTCCTGGGCAGTATTTGGCATCACCAGCTTATGGATTTAGGCCATTCTAATAGGTGTTTACTGGGATATCACCGTTATTTTCTTCTGCAATTCCCTAATGACATATGAAGTTGAGCATATTTTCATATGCTTATTAACCAACCATAAATCGTCTTTTTCAGGTGTCTGTTCAGGATTTCGCTCATTTTTTAATTGAATATTTGTCTTCTTATTATTGAGTTTTAAGAGTTCTATATATATTTTAAAATAAATCCCTTATCAGATATGTGATTTGCAAATATTTTCTCCCAGTCTGTGGCCTGAGCCCTTTTATTGACATAACAGTATACATTAACGCACAGATAAATTCTTCTGGGAATAGAAATGAGGAATTGCTAACTGCGATGGCTTCTGGGTTCAGAACATGGGTGACATGACTCATTTATTTTTGTATATTCTTGAGGCTTATTTGAATTCTATTGTGTGTGCATGAATAAAGTTTTCAAAAATAAATTATATTAAATTCCCTTACACTTGTAAAACTCTTGACAGATCACCCTCGGATCGTGATTTAAGATTCATATTCTGATCCTCTACTTGAGGACCAATTACTTTTTCACTCAACTATTTTGCCTTAGAATTTCCAGTTCTGAAAGGGTGGGCTAGATTATATGGATAAATCCTCCCACTGAAAATAGCTAAAAATGCCACACAAACCACAAAAAGCATCTTCTTAAAAGCATCAGAGCTGACAAGTTACTAATAAATGACCACACCCCAAAAAGAAGGGAAAGATCCTGCTTGGCCTCCACAGAGAACAGCGTCCTGAGAGACGGAGAAAAGGCTCTGTGAGCTCATTGCCCAGACAGGGAGCCCAGCACTTCCAGCTCTGAGCCCCGAGCTCTGGACTGTCCTACCTATCTGTCTCCCTTTTAAAATTTAAACAAAGCTTTTATATTCTGATTATGATGTATACGTACAATGTACTATATATGATATAATGTATATTCACTATAGAAAGATTATAAAATGTTAAAAGTTATACATGACAAACTAAAAATAACTGTAATCCTCACACTTGGAGATATTTTGTTGCAGTGTCTCCTAGACTATTATATATCCTCCTGCTGCTGCCCCAGGGCTGGAACTCTCTCTCTAAGTTGATAAGCACAGAGCTCAGTGGGCCCCAGCCCTGCTCTCTCCAGATGCCATCTCCAGAGGCAGTTCACTCTCACACCTCCTGAGGGGACCATTTCTCACTTTCTCCTCCCTCCTCAATCCCCCCCCCCCCACTCCCTCTCCACTCCCCACTCTCAGGCAATGAGTTTATTTCTTTTTTCACTCAGAGAAAAGAAGACTAGGTGAGAACTGCACCATCGTCCCCCAACACCCCACATCTGTACCTGTATCCTCTGCCTTCACAGCAGTGATGATGGATGGTCCTGCTTCTGTCTAAGGCCACCTCTCAGCTTGGGTACAGGATCAGGTCCCCTCCCTCCCCTGCATTATCAACTTCCTGCTCTCTACCGGTTCCTTCATTCCTGCATACAGACAGGCTGTAATAGCTCCTATTTTAAAAGAAGAGAAAGAAAGAAAGAAACTAAATAAATCAAAACAGAATCCTTTCATAAAAATCTACCACGCAATCCCATGTCTCCTTCCAACTATTGCTCCATTTCTTTTCTTTTCTTCTTTTTTTTTTCCAAAGATTGGCCCTGAATTAACATCTGTTGCCAATGTTCCTCTTTTTTTTTTTCCTTTTCCCCAAAGCCCTCCAGTGCACAGTTGTATATTCTAGCTGTAGGTCCTTCTGGTTCCGCTATGTGGGACACCGCCTCAGCATGACTTGATGAGCCATGCTACATCCACACCCAAGATCCCAGCCAGTGAAACCCTTGGCCACCAAAGCAGAGGGCATGAACTTAACCACTCAGCCATGGGGTCGACCCCTATTGCTCCATTTCTATGACACTCCTTATATGACAATTCTTAAGTCCATTCTTTCACCTACCATGTTGTCTTTTTGTTTTTAGTAAATATGCATTTGCATATAGTTTAAAAGATCCAATACCTCTACAAGGCTTGTTAGGAAGATAGATGCTCCCCGCCCCCTCAGCCACATTTCCGGAGTCTCAGAGACAACTGGTTTTAGTTCTTTTAGCCGCTTCTCTAATTGTTACTTCTCTGCCTCTAAATAGAATACTTATAATACTCTTTCTTTTGTTTTTCAGTTTTATGCATCATCTTTAGTGAATTGGCTCTTCTTTCACACACCCCCATCCTCCCAACGTAATTACTTTACAATTTTGATGAGCTCAATGTGCCACGTCTGCATTTTTATGACCATGTAAACATTAGTCACAACTGAGCTTTTAGTAGACTGTGATTACTTTTCCTTTCTTGAATCAACTTTTTATGTGCCCTGGAGTTAGTAAATACCTTGTTTCTTCATTTGCTTGGTTTAAATGATTCCACTACTCTCCCCAGGATCTAAATGTTCATGAACATATTTGAGCAAATCTGGTATGCTACCAGCTTCAACTCTTCACGGACACCTGTCCCACAGCCCTCAGTCCTGCCCCACGTGGACTGGTTTCCTGCACACCTGAGGCAGGGCTGACATCTTCGATCTCCTTCACTTCATCCTGGGAACATTTGACTCTCTCTTGTTCTGACTCCCCTGTTGCCTAGATCCCATTTTTCCCCATTTTTGGTTTTGTCCATCCTCGTTCTCCACTTTGCCCAGTAATATCCTGAGGAAAGGAACATGGAAAATAAAACATGAAACTCTAAACATCTAAAATGTCTTTAGGCTGCCTTAGCCCTTACTCACATCTTGACTAGATATAGAACTCCGTGTTGGAATATTTTTTCCTCGGAATTTGGAAGGCATTGCTGCAATGTCTTCTAGCCTCCAGGCTTGTGTTTGTTGCCTCTTCAAGATTTCAAGGTCTCTTCTTTTCCACCATCTTTCTGAAACTTCACTGTGATTGTCATGGTGTGGGTCTGTTTTCGTCTACTGTAGTAAGAACTTAAGCCATTCAAAATGAAAATTTTTGTCTCTAAACCTCAAGAAATTTTCTTGAAATTTTTTTATCATTTCCTACCCTCCATTATTTCATTTTTATTAACATGTTGGAATCCCTTGATTGATAGACTGATTTTCTCATAGGTCTTTTCTCCAGCTTGCCATGACTTTTCCATCTGAACTATTTAGTGGGAGTATGACTTAAGAACACGTGTGATTATCTTCTTAGGATAAATTCCTAAAAGAGAATTTTCTGTGTCAAAATGTACGCACATTGAGGGGCCAGCCCAGTGGCATAGTGGTTAAGTTCGCGTGCTCCACTCAGGGACCTGAGGCTTGCAGGCCCAGATCCCAGGCATGGACCTGGCACCACTCGTCAAGCCATGCTGTGGTGGCATCCCACATAAAATAGAGGAAGATTGGCACAGATGTTAGCTCAGCAACAATCTTCCTCACAAAAAATAAAAATTAAAAAAAATGAAAGCACATTTAAATTGTTGAGATATTTTTCAAAAGCTCCCTCTAAAGATTTTGTGTGTTTTCCAGTCTATTAATCTTTATGACATATATTTTCCCTCCCCTCTGGTTGATACTCTCATGACTTACCTTCATCTTTGCCAAGCTGATAGACTTTTGGTTTTAATTCCCATTTTTATTCCACATTCTCATTTTTGTTTACATTTATTACTAATATATTTATTGAACATTGTCATTTCTGCTTTTCCAAATTGTTTTATAATTAATATTCTTTATTTTTTGATCGAGTTGTAGTTATTTTAAAATATTGAATTTAGAAAGAAGAGAAAGCAGCCCCAACATTGGGTACTGGTCTGACACTTACAGCGAGGCCTCAGTGTGGTCAAAAGCTGGCCTGGTGCTCACCACTTGGCATGTTATTCTCCTGTTGGACATAAGTCATCTCAAAGAACATCAACACCAGACAAGGACACTCTGAGAATGTGAAAAAGTAAGAGAAAACAAGATCACTACATCATGTTGTCTAAGCAAAACAAGGCACTGTAAAACTCACAAAATACCGAACATATCCCTCTGCTGGCTCATATGAGCTCCAATTACAGCTTTGTTCTTGCTCTAGTCGGCCACGTCTACAGATAAGATTTATTGAGATGCCCAATCATAGAATTGCCCCCACTTCCTGACAACACCCAATCTAGATAAGATTTATTGAGATGCCCAATCATAGAATTGCCCCCACTTCCTGACAACACCCAATCTAGAGTGAGCCCCTGCTTCTATAGACCCTCCCCCAAATCACCCAACCAAAGCCCAAATCCCGTATATGTTCTTACACCTTCAGACTCAGATGGCCTGTGGTCCCTGTGGTGTGCATTCTCCCTCGCAGCAACAAGTAATAAACCCAACTTGTTTGCCCACAGGAGTGTTCCTGGTGGTCTCTGGTTGAAGAACATTGGCCATGTTTTTATCCTTTTGTCTGTCACAATTTTTTGTGTGTCTCTGAGTTTGGTTACTGGCATGTGTATTTATCTTTGTGAGTGTGTGGTTGACATAGAGAAGTTTTATGTTTTTCCTTATGGTTTTTCATCATTGGGTCATGCTTAGAGAATTCTTCACTCCACAGCTATAAAACTTTCACGTATATTTTCATCTAGGAGAGGGGTACCGGGGTGAAGGGAAATAGAATTGCTTGAATTTGGGCTGAAAGTGTGGGAAGGAACAATAGGTAAAGAATTCTAAGGTGGTGGCATTCTAAGGTTTATATCTTCTGCTCTATAATTTTACAAGTGGATCCACAGGGCCTACAAGGTAATTGACATACATTGTGTTCAATAAATGCTTCCTCTTAGGCTAAGCAAAGACTTATGTCCCTACTTATGTTGACAAGGTTAATGAAAACAACACCAAGAGCCCCAGTGTAATGTACATAAGGATTAGCTCCACTGATGGGCATTTTTGAACACTTATGGCCTTAAGGTAATAATCATGTTTGGGTTAATGTCTGTACACTCTAGTTGTTAAAATACATGTTAATTCAACTTCTTGGGCATGCTATATTTTAAGGATATGTCTAAGACCCACATGGACAAAGCCATGACCCCCAAATGAAGATAATTTTAATATACATCAAACTGTGAGTCACACAGTATCTTTTCTAGGGGAGGAGACTGAAAACTAAGAACACCCTAGATATGCACTGTCCACTATGGTAGCTACTAGCCACAGATGGTTACTTAAGTTTAAAGCAAATAAAATTAAAAATTCAACTGCTCAGCACAGTAGCCACATTTCAAGTGCTCAACAGCCCCATGTAGCTACTGGCTTCCACATTGGACAGTGCAGACATAGAACAATTCCTTCATCGCAGGACATTCTATTGGATAGTACTGCTCTTCACACTTTGTGGGTCTCAAGCCAGACGCATGAGACTCACGTAAAATGAAAGAGCCAATATTATTTCTCTTAGAGATACATCAAATTTCTATCTGAGATGTGAATACATATTAAGCTGGTATGTAACAAAACCAAAAAAGGTTGTCAGTGGTCTGGTGCCTTCACACATAAACTTGTCAGTTCCAAAGGGAAACCCCTGTCCCTGCACCTCCCTTCCCAGACTGAGGACACTCTCTGGCATCAAATTTCCAGCGGGTGAGTTCAGGGGAGACTAGGGGCAATGCTCTAAGCTAAGTTTGGGGAGGCAAGGAGTCCAAACTCAGTGAGAGGGATTCTGGGAAATCAAGAGGAGGCAAAGGTGGGACCAGTTGTGGGACTGTGCCTGCTTCATTCAGAACAGCAGTTCTCAAAGTGTGGTCTGTGCAACCCTTGAAGTCCCTGAGACCCTTCCATGGGAGCCATGAGGTCAAAACTCTTTTCATAGTATTACTAGACATTATTCGCCTTTTCACTATGTTGGCATTTGCACTGAGGTAAAACTGAGTAAGAATGGAGGCTGTGGTACCAAACTGCAATCGTAGTTATCCCCACCCCCACTTACTTGCAGAAAAACAAAATGAAAAGAAAAACCACTTACTTTAAAACGTCCTGGTTGAAGCACTAAAAATTACTATCATGACCAAATAATTATTCTTAAATCCACGTTTTAAAAATACCTTACATCATGACGTGCGAAGTACACATAAGGCCCTTCTGCTACATTTCCAAGTGCTATGTCCCAAGGAAAATAATTTGCACGAGCTGAGCCAGGCTTTTTTATGGAATATCATTTCTACTTGAAAGAATGAAGGACAGGAACTATGATTATCTAGACTTAGTTAATTGGCGTACACTTTCAAAATGAACAGGAGCTTCTTTCTTTAAGAAAAAAACCTGACAGGTAACAACTGGCAGTACTTATTGCCTTGATAAAATGGAAGCTCTCAAGAGAAAACCAGAATTTTGAAAAACTTGTGTCCACCGTGTAAGCTTGACAGCTTCCCAGTACTGACAGACTTTCCTGTTGAGATCTGTGGTAATATCAATAAATGTGATATTTTGATAGGTTGTAGTAAAACACATCAACAAGGGAAGATCTATATAACTTAGGGAAACAATGTATTACTTTAAAAATTATACATTAGTACAAGAGGCATTCATCATGCAAAATAGGTCTGTGGATGTTAATGTAACAAAATAGGAAATATTCAATGATATTGTCTCAGGTTTCACCTTGCAAATAACCATTGAGAAACTACCACTCGTGTAATTTTATATTAGTATCACAGTTGAACATCCACAATTATCTGAAAAGGTTATTAAAAATACCACTACATATTTGTGTGGGGCTGTATTTTTTTCATATACTTCAACCAAAATAGCAGATTAACTGCAGAGCAAATATGAAAATCCAGTGGTCTTCTCATGAGACAGACAAGAAGGAGACTTGCAAAAATGTAAGATGTAAAAAGACCCACTCTTGTGCTACCTTGTTTATTTTGGGGAATATTTTTCATAAAAACTATAGATTATGAATATTATTCTAAGTAAATCAATTAAAATATTTAAAAACTTTTATTCCTAGTGTGGCAAATACTGATACATACAACCAACATAAACAAATTACCCTCGGGGCCCTCGCTAATTTGAAGACTGTATGGATATCCTGAAACCAAAATGCTTGACAATCACTGATTCAAACCGCCCCTGGGCCAGGACTCAGGGAGACAGTGTGACAAAGAGCCCTCGGAGCGGGAGGAGAGGGGTCAGGGCAAAGTCCCAGGTCCCCGGGCGTGGCTCTCAGGGTCTCAGGCCAGAGGGCAGAGTCTGGGGCGGGGAAGCTCAGTGTTGGGGAGTCCCTGTCTTCCTGAGTTTCACTTCCTCTCACAACCTGTGTCAGGTCCTCCTGCCTGGAGACTCATGACGCAGCCCCAGTTCTCACTCCCATTGGGTGCCTGGTTTCTAGAGAAGCCAATCAGCGTCACGGGGTGGGGGGGGGGGGTCCCGGTGTCGTCGCAACATAACCAATAACTATCCCATAGATAAGAGAAATAAGGTGAGTTTACTTGAGCCAGAGTGAGCATTATAAACCTGGAAGGCCTTAGGAAGCGTTCAGGAGAAGCATGGTTTTCAGTACAGTCTTATATCTTTCTAGAACAAAGAACATACATTAAACACACCCAGGATATATTTTCACATTCAGTTACAAATTAGCAGGTCAATATGACTGTGATGTCAGGCGTTACCTATAGGACATTACCAATATGGCGTAGGAGGGGAAGTCTGCATTCTTATCTTAAAAGAGTGCATTCTTTACTTTAATGGTTAAGCAGATGTACAACATATGTTTAATAGGCCGCAAGTCAGGCTTTTTAGTTCAAGCCGAATCAGTTTGGAACCAGAATAGTTACCCCATGTACCTCAATAGGTGAAAATCTCTTGTCACCGGTTATAAATTCCACACTGGCCAGCAGGGGCTCAGATTCCTCCTCGACCACGAGGATGCGGGTCATGATGCCCCCAACCTTCCTCCTGCTGCTCTCGGGGCCCTGACCCTGACTGGGCGGGTGAGTGCGGGGTCGGGAGGAAACGGCCTTTGCTGGGGAAGGCGGAGCCAGGGGACCGCCTGGAGGTGGCACAGACCCCCAGGGAAGGCGCGTCTCCGCGGACCCAGCCCTGACCCTCTACCTCGGCCTGACCCGTCCTGACCCCTCCCTTCCCCCGTCCCTTCATCTTCTCACCCCAAGTCCCCAACCTTCTCGGACCTGCCGCCCCTTTTCCATCTCCCGAGCCCCTCCCCGCTCCCGACCTCATCAACCTCGGACCCGGGGACCCGCGCCAGAACCAGGGTTGGGCCGGGTCCCGGGTCTCAGCCCCTCGCCGCCCCCAGGCTCCCACTCCATGAAATATTTCAAAACCGCCGTGTCCCGGCCCGGCCGCGGGGAGCCCCGCTTCACCTCCGTCGGCTACGTGGACGACACGCAGTTCGTGCGGTTCGACAGCGACGCCGCGAGTCCGAGGATGGAGCCGCGGGCGCCGTGGATGGAGCAGGAGGGGCCGGAGTATTGGGAGCGGGAGACACGGAGCGTCAAGGGCCACGAACAGAATTTCCGAGTGGGCCTGAACAACCTGCGCGGCTACTACAACCAGAGCGAGGCCGGTGAGCGACGCGGGCCCTGGTCCAGGTCCCGACCCCCCATCCCCACGGACGGGCCGAGGTCTCCCCGAGTCTTTGAGTCCGTCATTCACGCCGAGTCTGCGCGTCCGAAATTCATCCCTATTTTGCGGGACCCGCCCTGCCATCCGACCCTGGAAGAGCCGGCGGGAACTATTCTCGAGTTTAATTTTCAATTTAGGTTTCCTTTACTGCGAGTAGGCGGGGGCGGGGCTAACTTCCGGGGTGGGGTCAGGGTGTCACACCATTCAGTGGATGTCTGGCTGCGACCTGGAGCTGGACCGGCGCCTCCTCCGCGGGTACAGTCAGTTCGCCTACGATGGCGCCGATTACCTGTCCCTGAACGAGGACCTGCGCTCCTGGACCGCGGCGGACACGGCGGCTCAGATCTCCCGGCGCAAGTGGGAGGCGGCCGGTGCGGCGGAGCAGCGCAGGAACTACCTGGAGGGCACGTGCGTGGAGTGGCTCCTCAGACACCTGGAGAACGGGAAGGAGACGCTGCAGCGCGCGGGTGCGAGGGGCCGCGGGGACTCCCGATCTCCCCTCGGGTTGGGGGCGTCCGACAAAGAGAAAAGGAAAATGGGATCACCGTCAGAATACTGTCTCTCAGGAAGGGGGAGGAATCCACTCAGGTTTTCATATTTTGTGATAGTGACTTGCACAGAGGGCCTGCCGTTGTTCTCTAAAGGACACTTAGGGAATCCAGTTTCTTCAGGGGTCGAAGGTGAGACCATGCCTGAAATTGCTCATCATTGGTCCCCTTTGACCCTGTCAGTGAGATCTTATGAACCGTGATTTCTCAGGGTTTTGTTCTCGGCCTGAGAACGTCTTTGCAGGCCTGACTCCAGCTTTTCTGAGTCGTTCACCCTCCACCCAGGTCAGGACCAGAAGTCTGTGTTCTCCTCATTTGAGACCTGGAATCTTACCGTGGACGCTCACCCTGATTCTAGAACTTTCCAAAAAGAAAAGATTATCCCAGATCCCCAAGTCCAGGCTGCTGTCCGGTTTATGTGCTTCCTCCTTCCGAACTAATTGTCCTGTCCATTCTCAGGATGGTCACACGAGTGCTTTAGTGGCCCATGGAGGTAACTGAAAATGTGAATGAATTTTTTGATTCTTCCTCCTCAGAACCCCCAAAGACACATGACCCACCATCCCATATCTGTCCATGAGGTCATCCTGAGGTGCTGGGCCCTGGGCTTCTACCCTGCGGAGATCACCCTGACCTGGCAGCGTGACTGAGAGGACCTGACCCAGGACACGGAGTTTGTGGAGACCAGGCCTGCAGGGGACGGGACCTTCCAGAAGTGGGCGGCTATGGTGGTGCCTTGTGGAGAGGAGCAGAGATACACGTGCCATGTGCAGCTGGAGGAGCTGTCTGAGCCCGTCACCCTGAGATGGGGTAAGGAGGGAGCCGTGGGCTCAGAGCCTCTTCTCAGGGAAATCAGGAGCCCTTCTGGAGACCTTCAGCAGGGTCAGGACTCAAGCCTGAGCTCAGAGACCCTCATGTTCCCTTCTGTCTCCAGAGCTGCCTCCTGAGTCCACCATCCCCACCGTGGGCCTCATTGTCGGACTGGTTCTCCTCGGAATTGTGGCCACTGGTACTCTGGTGGCTGGAGCTGTGATGTGGAGGAAGAAGCGCTCAGGTAGGGAATGGAGTGGGGGTTTGAGTTTTCTTGTCCCATTTGGAGGTTTCAAGCCCAGGTAGAAGTTTGCCCTGCCTCATTAATGGGAAATCCCATCCACACACGTGTGCTCACTACTCTGGAGCTGATTGTTAACACTCTTATTAAAGCGCTTGTGAAAATGAAAGAGATTTCTTCACCTTGATAATTCTGGTGCTGGGAACCTGATTCCCAGCAGTTGAAGGTCAGAGGGGAAGGTCACGGCTGAGAACAGAGCTCCAGGAGGGCAGTCGGTCCAGTCCCCACATATCTCCTTTCTTCGTCTTTCCCGATCCTGTCCTGGGTGTTCAGTCACGGTTCTGGAAACTTCCCTGTGGTCCAGGACTATGGGGTTCTTCTAGCATCTCATGGCCCAGCCTTCTCCCTGTTTTCTTCCCACAGGTGAAAAAAAGAGGGGGTTACTTGCAAGCTGCAAGTAAGTTTGAGTTGGGAGGTTGATCCTTGAAACACTCTGGATAGTGTAGACTGGAGCCTGTGGGGGAGCTCACTCACCCCGTAGTTCCTCCTTTAGTCTCATCTCCTTTGGGCTCTGGCCAGGTCTTGCTTTTGCTCTACCCCAGGCAGTGACAGTGCCCAGGGCTCTGATGTGTCTCTCACAGATCCTAAGGTGAGACTTGAGAGGGTGTGCAGTGGGAGTGGCATTGGAGAGAGGGGACACGACTGGGTTATGAGGATTCTTTGATTGGGACATTTTGAACATGCAGTGGGCTGTTGAGAATATCAACATTTAATGTGACTGACATGAATTTATTCGTGATTATTTTCTTTCATGGTGTGAGACAGCTGCCTTGTGGGGACCGACTGATGCAAGATTTGTTCACACTCCCACTTTGGGACTTCACATCCCCTGACTTCGCTCTCAGTAACTGGCATCTGAACCTGTCTGTGTTCCATTTAGCATAATGAGAGGAGGTGGGGAGACTCGCCCACCCCATTCCCCTCACGACCTCCTCCCCACAGTGACCTTCCTCTTTCCCTGATGACTTTCTTGTTCCAGCAGAGGTGGGGCTGGTCCGTCCCCATCCCTGTCTTAACTTCCTGTTGCATGAGTAGTAGTGATTTGCTTCCTTACTGAAAATAGGAATCTTGATATGAATTTGTTTTTTCTAATTCTTGTCATAAGGGATTTATGTTTAATTAAAGGAGAAGATTCCTAAGGAGAGAATGGGAAGGAACGCACTCGGGTTCTGAGGGAAATGTTGGATAGAAGCCTGGGCCCCGACTCATCACTGATCTCCTTGTAGCCCACTGTAGTCTCCAGACTCCACCCCATGTCCTGTCCTCTGCCCTCCAGGAACAGTCTCCATGGCCGCCAGCAGCTGGACAGCTCCCCGTCCCTGGCCTCAGGGCACTCTTTACGGAGCAGCAGTTCCTCCTATCTTAGCAGATAAAGAAAAATGTCCAGGTCGCTGAGGGCTGTGAAACAACGACAACCTCGGACACAGCTGTGAAGTCATCATGCAGGGAGTGGGACACTGGAAACCCAGGAATCAGGGCCAGGGCTGTCCCCAGCAGGGAGGTACAGGCCTGGCTCTTCCCTCCTCTCAGTTCCTTCATTCTCTCAGTGACCCCAGCATAAGGTGGTCAGGGCTTGAGGGGAGGGGCTTGCTCTGGAAGAGAGGAAGCCCCTTAATCACCTCCCCCCTCCTCTTCTCTGCCCTTCTTGCCAAGTGTGTTGGAGTTATATGGCACCCATGAGTATGGAAAAATGCCAAACCTAAGTATAGCTTACCCACCAATTATAGGGCCAATTATAGAGCCCAGTTACAACACCTGTGCAATTACCAGCAGCAGAAAATAGAGACCCCAGGGGCACGGTGCCTCTCCCCACACAGAACCCAGTCCCCTTCACACAGGTGTCCACTAAGGTGACCTATTCCCCTGCCCCTTTCCTCTCTGGTTCCTCCCTGTCTACTCCTGTTGGCCTCCATCCTCCTAATGTCCCTCCCTTTGCTCACTTCAGGAGCCTCCCCATCTCCCTAGACCATTACCCTGGGGATCACTTCCTAGTCCTCCCCGTCGTCCACCCCATCCTAGGGATGGAGAATCTAGGATTGATCCCCTGGAGGAGGAGACTTCATCCTGGAAGCAGCAGTAGGAACAAATGACAGGGACTCTGGGGTTCAAGGGCTCATACAGGAGACTGAGGGCACCCAGGATGTTTGGGGGGTCCACCCTGGACCTGGGAACCAGCTTTTATGGCCTGGAGATCTGCTCGTCCGTCCTTGAGGCCAAAGTCCATGGTTATTCAATGGAGAGGAAAAAGTCTCTGTCAGCGTGTATTTGGGGAAACAATTGGGACTCTGAACCTTACACTGGAGTGGGGGCTCCTCCTCTTGTGCACAGCCCTGTCCTGCTGCTGGGAGCCAAGGGAGACACTGGGAGGTCCCCAGGGAAGGGGCCAAAGGGGACCTCTGGTCTTCTGTTCTCACCTCCGTGGCCACACGGGGGTACCACTACTGTGCTTTCCTATTTGCACAATCAGGGGAGAGGATGGGCTGTGGTCTGATCAGGCTGACCTGGAGGCTGGACATCAATGGGGGATGAAGATGCCTTCTCAGCAGCCCTGGGCTGAGGCTCGGGAGTGGAGCAGGGATTGGAGGAGAGGGAGCTCTGGAGCCCTGCCCTGCGTCTGAGGCTTCCATCTTTTCTCCCACAACCCCTCTCTCCAGCCCCTTGATGACAACACCCTGGAAAACTGAAAAATAGATAATGTTTTTCTTCCACTCCCTATTCCTTTTCTAAGGGCTATTTTAAACAATAAACTCTTTTATTGTAGAATACATAAGTGGAGATTTACAGAAAAGTTGCAAAGTTAGTACAGAGTTCTGTGTATCCCACACTCAGTTGTCCCTGTTGTTAACGTCTATATCACTATCATACATTTGTCACAGATAATGAAGCAATATTGATACGTTATCACTAAACTCCATACTTTATTTGGATTTCATTACTTTTTCTTTTTTCTGTCCCAGGATCCTATCCATGACACCACATTTAGTCCTTCAGGCTCCTCTGGCTGTGACAATTTCTCAGACTTTCCTTGTTTTTGATGCTCTTCACATTTTTGAGGAGTACCGCTCAGCTATACTGTAGACTGTCCCTCAATTTGAGTTTGGTTCACCAGGGCTATCGATTTTGGGAACAAGCCCACAGGGGTGAAGTGCCATTCTCAACACAACATATCAAGGGTATATAATACCCACTCGATTGACCACTGATGATGTTAACCTTCCCCACCTGGCTGAGGTCGTGTTTCCCAGCTATCTCCCTGTGAAGCTCCTATTTTCTGTGTCCCTCTCCACACAGTAGTCTTGGGAAGGAAGTCACTGTGTGCAGCCCACATTTAACGGGTGTTCTGCTATAAATATTTGCATGCAGCTTTTGGGGCAAATGTAAGTGTGCAAATGAGTTGGGTAAAAACCTAGAAGAGTGATCAGTAGGCTGCATGGTAAGTCTATGTGTAGCCTTATAAGTGTCAAGGCAAATAATCTATAACCAATCTATAGACAAGAAAAATAGAGTGGTACTCACTGAGCTGAGGACTAGCCCAGAAACACTGTCTCCAGCAGGGACGCAAGCACCCAGGGAAGCGTGGTTTACAGCATGGTTATATCCCGTTTCAGAACAAAGTAACATACAACAAGCATGACCAGAATACAGCTTTTTTCCAAAGTCCCAAGGAGGTGTTTTGCTGCCGTTTAGCAGGTACATGACCGGTTAACTTGACCGTGGTTCTCTGGGAAGAAAAGCTTCTCTTCAAAGAAGTTTTGGTATCGGCATGGGAGAAAGGGAGACATTACATCCTCCTCTTTAAAGAGTGCATTCTTTGCTTTAGGAAAATGTTGGAAACAGTGGACAACGCGTGTTTGGTGGGCCATCAGTCAGATGGCTCTGGGAAAAATAAGTTTCAGCCAAATCAGATTTAAACCAGAATGACTTCCCCATATACCTCTATATGTGAAAACTTATTATTCTTATTATTTTCATCAGAAGAAACTGCGGAATATCTCCCATCATGGCTGTGCTGTTTTGTGTTCCTGCCCACAATGAACGAGGGTTCTTGTTGTTCCACATCCTCGTCAGCACTTGGCATCACCAGTTTTTGGATTTAGGATATGCTAATAGGTGTGTAATGGTTATCACTGTTGTTTTCATTTGCATTTTCAGATGACATATGATGTTGAGCACCTTTTCATATACTTATTAGCCATCCAGGTATCTTCTTGGGTGAGGTGTCAGTTCAGACTTTTGCTCATTTGTTAATTGAGTGGTCTTCTTATTGTTGAGTTTTAAGTGTTCTCTGTATATTCTAAAAGAAGTCCCTTGTCAGATATATTATTTGCAAATATTTTCTCCCATGTCTGTCCTGAGCCCTTTTACTGATGTAACAGTACACATTAACGCATAGATATATTTTAATGGGAATAGAAATGAGAAATTGCTAACTGTGATGGTTTCTGGGTAGAGGACTTGGGTGACTAGCAGATGGGGAGAGATGATGTGACATATATTTGTATATTTTGGAGTATCACTTGAACTCTCTTGTGTGTGCATGAATGTTTTCAAAATAAATTACATTAAAATCGCTTACACTTGTTAAACACTTGACAGATCACCCTCTGATCATGTGTTAAGACTGAGATTGGGATCCTCTACTCGAGGACCAATCAGCTTTTCACTCAACTATTTTGCTTTAAAATTTCCATTTCTGAATAAGGTGGGCTAGATTGTATGGACCAATCCTCCCCCTGAAAATAGCTAAAAATGAAATATAAACTACAAAAACCATCTTCTTAAAAGCATCAGAGCTGACGAGATACCAATAAATGACCACACCCCAAAAAGAAGGGCAAGATCCTGCTTGGCCTCCACAGAGAACAGCGTCCTGAGAGACGGAGAAAAGGCTCTGTGAGCTCATTGCCCAGACACGGAACCCGGCACTTCCAGCTCTGAGCCCCGAGCTCTGGCCTTTCCTACACATCTGCCTTCCATTTTAAAATTTAAACAAAGCTTTTATATTCTGATCATGATGCATATGTATAATGTACAATATATATGTTATAATGTATATTCGCTATAGAAAAATTATAAAATGTTAAAAATTATACATGACAAAGTAAAAATAATTGTAATCCTCACACTTGGAGATATTCTGTTGCAGTTTCTCCTGGTCTATTATGTACCCTCCTGCTGCTGCCCCAGTGCTGGAACTCTCTCTAAGTTGATGAGCACAGAGCTCAGTGGGCCCAAGCCCTGCTCTCTCCAGATGCCATTTCCTGAGGCAGTTCACTCTCACACCTGCTGAGGAGGCTGTTTCTCACTTTCTCCTCCCTCCTCAATCCCCTCCACTCCCTCCCCACTCCCCACTCTAAAGTGGTGAGTTTATTTCTTTTTTCACTCAAAGAAGGACTAGGTGAGAACTGCGCCATCATCCCCTCACACCCCACATCTGTACCTGTATCCTCTGCCTTCACAGCAGTGATGATGGATGGTCCTGCTCCTGTCTAAGGCCACCTCTCAGCTGGGGCACAGGATCAGGTCCCTTCCCTGCCCTGCATCATCAACTTCCCGCTCTCTACTGGCTCATTCATTCCTGGATACAAACATGCCGTAATATCTCCAATTTTTTAAAAAAGAAACTAAATCAAAAAAAATCCTCTCATAAAAATCCACCACTCAATTCCATGTGTCCTTCCAACCTGGTCTATCTCTGTGGCGTTCCTCACAGGATAATTCCTCAGTCCATTCTCTCACCCACCATGTTGTCTTTTTATTTTTACCAAATATCCATTTGCACATAGTTTAAAAGGTCCAACACTTCTACAAGGCTTGTTACGAAGACAGATACCCCATCCCATTTCCTGAATCTCAGACACAACTTGTTTCAGTGCTTTTAGCTGATTCTCTAATTGTTACTTCTTTGCCTCTAAATAGAATACTTCTAATGCTCCTTTGTTATTCAGTTTTATGCATCGTCCTTGGTGAGTTGGCTCGTCTTTCACACTCCCCCATCCTCCAGATATAATTAATGTACAACTGATTAGCTCAATGTGCAGTGAAGGGAAGTGTTTATGTGAGAAGTTGTAAGTGCCTTCAGGAAGGTGACCCAGAGTATAAGTGTGTGGGGACAGGGAAGCTGGCTGTTTTCCTAGAGTGGTCAGTGTGGGCCTCATGGGAAGGTGACCTTGAGGAAAGATGTGAAGGACATGAGGAATTATCCACGAGGATATCTGGGGAAGTTCTTCACAGGCAGGGGAACCTCCAGTGCAAATGCGCTCGGGCGGGAGTGTGTCTATGTTTCTGGGAAGAGCGAGGAGGCTGGTGTGGCTGGAGCAGGCAGCACTTGAGATGAGGTCCGAATTACACCCAGGCCATGTAGACCTCGAAGGTGTTGGAAGGTTTTGACTTTTCTGAGTAAGATGTGGAGTTACAAGACTGCTTTGAACAGAAGATAACCTCATAGCACTTCTCTTTAGAAGCATCATTGTGGTGCTGTGCTGAATCAAGAGGTGAAGGACAAGCAACCAGTAGAGAAAACTGTAGGAGACTAGTGCCGTGTCCCAGGCTAGAGATGTTAGCGGCTTTGTCTGGACTGTGAGCAGAGAAAATAATAGGAAGGGATTGGATTCTGGGTACCTTCTGAAGATGGGCTTTACAGCATCTCCTAATGGATTAAATCTGGGTTATGAGAAAGAGGATCAAGGAGGACACCACAAATTTCAGACTGTGCAAGTAGAAATATGGAGTGCCTTCAGTAGAAATGGAGATGATGATAGAAGAAACACGTTTGAGGAAGCAGCATCATAGTCATTCGATTTAGGAAGTGTTGAATTTGAGTTGTTTATTAGAAATGAAAGTGAAGTTAGCGGTTGGATAATTTGAGTCTTGAGTTTAGGTGACATGTCTTGGTTGCAGAAATGGATTTGAGAGGTGACACCATATAAATGATATTCAAAGGCTTGAAAACCAATGAGGTCACCAGGGGAGTGATGACTGTAAAAAAGAAAAGAACAAGGACTGAACCCTGAACCACACCCCCCCCCCCCCGCCCCCTGTGGTAGGTGATCTGATCAGACCACACATGCAGAGCATGCTGCATACTTCTGACACCACATCTAGAAGGCATGGAAACCAGGGGGTCCTAAACTTTCCTGTGCACAGGAATCCTCTGGACATCTCATTAAGATCGAGACAGTCTGGATGAGCTTGAGATGCTGCATTTATAACCCGTTTGGTGCTGATGCTGCTGGTCTTCAGATCACACGTTTAGTAGCATGAACATAGACCAGGATTGCCACATTGCTGTGCATCAGTCTCAGATTTAGGGCTAGCTAAATAAGTGATTCTTGGGTACTGTGCTCAATATTCTAAGATAGTGAGTCTGGGGAGAGGCCTTGAGTATTTTGTAACAAGCCCACAAGCTATCCTGCTGCTTGGCCAGATTGGGAACCTCTGATGCCAATGACCAGAGAGTGATCAGGGTGAAGAGGAGTCTTAAATTCACATTTAAAATTTTGCTGGGAAGAAAGACGGAAGACATATGCTGAGAGGTATATGTTGTTGTCTCTGCCATAGGGTGTACACAGGTGGTGGATTTTGGAAGTGGTTATCAGCTCAGCAAAAGAAAGCCTGAGTTGCTAAGAGAGTTCTTAAATGTTTTCACCACAAAAAAGAATTGGTCATTATGTGATGTGATGGAGGTGTTAGCTTACTCTATGGTGTTAATTATTTTGCAATGTAAGGATCAAATCAACAGGTCGTACACCTCTGACATCCACAGTATTATATGTCAATTTTATCTCAATACAGCTGGGAAAAAATCTCTGAATCCTTGCTCTGTGAATCTTTTTCCTACATGGATTTCTCACTCCCTTCTTGGTGTGAACAATGGATTCCAAATTGTTCTAATTGAAACATAAATGAATGTAGATAAATAGAGAGAGAGAGAAAGTGTTAGGGCCTTGGGTCCCACATAGGAATTGCTGCCGCTACTTCTAGGTACAGATGCCACTGTTCCTACCGCTGACTCTCCTGATGCTGGACACTGGGTGCTGCAGCTGGGACTGCTGTCTCTGCTGCCCCTGGCTGCTTCATGACACTACTGCCACTCACGCCACCTTTGCCAGATGCATTCTTCACAGCCCCAGTCTATCTGTGTCACCATGTCCTGAGTCAGAGTCCAGCGTGTGGTCACCTGACTGGTGGAGCCTTATGACATGTCCAACTGCAGGAATGTTTGGGAAAGTGGGTTTTCCTCTAGTATGGATGGAGGGGGTCTCTGTCTCCTTCCAAGACTCTTAAGTGTAGGGTTCTCTCAACATGGAAAGAGGGTACAGGTTCTAAGTGTCATGTTAAGGGTGAGGAATGGGAAAAAATTACAAACTTCAGCTTTTTTGGAGGAGTAATCTGAAACCAGAACTTGATCTGGTACATTGTAAACACTCAGGTTTGGTTGGGTAAGTGACATCTTTCAACTTACTCCCTTGATGGTGTGTTATGGGGTCCAGCTTTTGTCTACTCTAGTATTTTCACAAATAAGGAGAGTGGCATTGTGGGATGAGATAGTAATTCCTCAGAATGTCTTCTCCCTGCCTTCGTCTCTTACTGGGATTAAAAAAAACAAGATCGGTAAGACTTCAGAGATCCTTACTTATATACACTGACATTTTACATTAACTTTTATATTTCTTTGTGCACATAATTCTTGGGAGAGTATAACATTGATCAGTATTTATGTGACCCCAACAAAAGGCTAAAAACCATCTTAGTTTAGAAACTCTGCCACTCAGTCTCTGGTCCATGAAGAGATAATAATCAAACTGTTTCAGCAGATCCAATGACATAATAGAAATGCTTATCTTTTCCATGACAGTCACCATCTGGGACAAGACAAGGTAGAGGTTTACTTGCTTACACTCACTTTCACTTTCTGTTTGTGTCTTACTGTGGGCGGATTACAAGCAGTTCAGAAAGGAGCACCGTTCCTAGAAGACTCAAGGTAGCATTGGTTTCAGTGGACTTGCATCCTAGCACCTGCCCTGGAGCCAGGTAAATACCAGGAATCATCAAATAGGTCATGGGATTCCATTTCTTTAACATGGTAAGCTGAATTTTAAAGCTGCCGCTTCCACTAAAAACAACTGAACATAATCAATCAAATATAAAAAGTGCCCCAAAGTATAGTAGAATAATCAAGAGAATAATGATTTAGACCAATACACAAAGGTGGGCAAATAATCCAGGGAGAAAAGCTATTTTTATCCTTAGGGCGTTTGCCAAATCTGGAAAAATCTTAGCTTTGGTTGTCTTGGGTTCATGAGCTGCAATGGACAGGAAGTGATGCCCAGAGCTCATTCATGTGGGGAGCATGAGAGACATCCCCTCCCCGAAAATCTGGGGAAACAAGGTTTATATCCTCACAGTAAGTGTGAAACTAAACAAAATCTGCTTCGTCCCCTAAAACAAAGTAGTCTAAGAAAATTTGCCTTTGAGTCAGCAAAAAAAATAAAAAGGGCAAACAACAGTTTCTGAGAATTTGCAACCATAGCTACCCCTCCTGTGATTTTACTCCAAATTTGCTTTACCATTTTGGACCAAAATGACTTCATGCCATGAATTTAGTTTATAATTGTCCTGGATTGATTATGACCTAAAAATTGGAAGAAAGAAACAAAAATCTCTACAGAAATCTACGCTTAACCTAGGTTTCTAAGAATTTACACAAATAATTATGCAAGGAAAATAAGCAGCTCATAGCAAGAAACGTAGAAGTACAAATGGAAAAATACTATGAGAAGCACAAACAACAAAGGCTAGTATAAAGAGGCTCATAAAACTTCAATATTGGAATTATGAGACATAGATTACAACACAACCAAGACATGATGTAAACATATAAACATATTTATGATATAAAGAAAAAAATGAAACATTGAAAATACCTGCAGAAAAAGAATGACAAAATTAAACATGCCTGCAGAACGTAGGAAATTAAATATAACCTATCTGACTTTAAAGCGACCAAATAAGATTTTTGAAATTAAAATTAAAACAATTTGAATTAAAAACTCAGTTTACAGACTTTTGCTTTGGGCCATGATGGAATAGAAAGAACCAGATTTACTCTCCTATCTTAAACAACTACACATTCAGATAAATATATAAAACAAAGGCATTGAGACCTTGGACAACAGGCAGCACAAGGCTTGTGATCCCTAAGAGAAGGGAAAGAAGAGGTAAAGCAAGCCGACAATTGTCCACCTTCCTTCCTGGAGAGAATGTCCAGGACGCAGGGCAGGGAGGAGCAGCCCTAACAGAGCCCCGCAGTCTCACTGAGTTAGGGGGACAGAGTAGGGAAACGGGGAGCCCAGGACAGCCAGTTGAAGGTGAAGGCACATACAGAAGACAGCTGAACAGAAAAAGCACTGGAAGTCTGCAGAGGGTTCCCCTCAAGTCTTCAGCTCATCAGTGCTTGCACACAAGGAAACTATCCAAGGGCAGGAAAGAATAATCCAAAAAGGTTACAGGGAATGGTATCTAGTGCTCTACAGGGCTAGGAATAATGCCTGTCCCACCAGCTGGACTGGAAAACCTTATAATTCGCTGGGCATTGGGTAGAGTCTGCAGAAGGGTCTCATTTCAGAAGTTGGGAATAATTTGCCTTAGTCTAAAGATGTTCCAAACAGGAAATATTATGCCTAACAAATATTAAAAGCAAGATCCAAAAGCATCAAACAACTTCCAAATAACTTGTGTCCCAGAAATAAAGGTGAAAAATATTTGTGGAATGCATAAATTTCTGGCAACTAATAAGGTAAAATCATAATGTCTGACATCAAGTGAAAAATAACCATTCATGCGAAAAAAACAAAAAGTACAACCCACAAGGCAGAGAAAAGTAATCAATTTAAACTAACCAAGAACTGACACAGATGTTAGCATTAGCAGTAAATGACACTAAAAGAGCTACTGTAAATGTATTTTTTATATTCAAAAAGTTACATAAGAGACGTGAAAGTATATAAAAGACCAAAATCTAACTTCTAGCAATGAAAATGTCTGAGTTGAAAAATACACTGAATGGTAGATTTGATATTGCAGAAGCAAAGATCAGTGACCTTGAAGACGTAGCAATACAAACTCTCCAAAATGGTATAAAGTAATTATCATTACAATATATTGCTGGGTTTGTAACACATTTAGAGATGATTTGTATAACAAAACAGCCCAAAAAGGAGGAAGTAGATATGCGGCTATGGAGTCATGTCTCTATAGCTCACTGAAATTAAGTTAATTTAAACCTGAAGTGGATTTTGATAAATTAACATAAGTATATGGTAATCTCTAGAGTAACTACTGAGTAAAATACTAAAAAATATAGTGAAAAGTTATTAAAAAATTAAAATATTACAGTAGAAAATATCCACTTAATGAAAAGGAATAAGTAAAAGAGGAATAGAGGGGGGAAAAGACATGAGACGAGAGAAAATAAAGGTAAAATGGCAACACAAATCCAATGTATCAACATTAACATTAAATGTAAATGGATTAAAGCCAATCAAAGCAGAGGTTGTTAGACTGAAAACAAAACAAAATACATCTATACTGTCTACAGGAGACACACCTGAGATTCAATTATGAATGGATCAAAATTACAAGGATGGAAAACATATCTCAGGCAAATGGCAACCAGAAGAAAGCTGGAGTAGCTACACTGATATCAGACAAAAGAGACTTTTACAAAAGTGCTAGTAGTTAAATAGGGACATTTTGTAATAGTAAAAGAGTCAACTCACCAGAAAGATAAAACCGTTGTAAACATATCTGCACCTAATAATAAGCACCAAATACAGGAAAACAAAATTGACAGAAATTAAGAGAGAAATAAACAATACAACAATAACAGTTGGAGACTTCAATGTATCACTTTCAATAACGGATAGAACAACTACGCAGAAGATCAACAACAAAAAAGAAGACTTCAGCAGTACTATAAACCGACAGTATAAAGCTAACAGACGTTTATGGAACGCTCCACCCAATCACAGCAAAATATATATTCTTCTCAAATGCACATGGAGCCTTCCACAGGATAAACCATATGCTAGGCCGTAAAACAAACCTCAGTAAATTTAGAAGGGTAGAAATAACAGAAAGTATATTCTTTTCTCACAGTGGCATGAAATTAGAAATCAACCAATAACTGAAAGAAATTGGCGAAACTCACAAACATGTGGAAATCAAATAACACACTCTACATAACCAATGGATCAAAGAAGATATCAAAATGGAAATTAGAAAATGTTTGAGATTAACAAAGACACAACATACCAAAATTTATGGGATGCTACTAAAAGAGTAAAGACAGAGAAATTTATAGCTGCCATACTTACATTAAAAAAGAGACATTGCAGGGGCCAGCCTCATGGCCAAGTGGTTAAGTTTGCTTACTCTGCTTCCGTGGCCCAGGGTTTCACTGGTTTGGATCCTGGGTGCAGGCCTAGCGCCGCTTGTCAGGCCATGCTGAGGCGGCGTCCTACATAGCTCAACTAGAAGGACCTACAACGAGATTATACAACAATGTACTAGGAGGCTTTGGGGAGGAGAAGAAAAGAAAAAAAGACTGGCAACGGTCTGGCCCTGTGAGCTCACGGCCAATCTTTGAAAAAAGAAAAAACAGACATCTCAATTCAATTATCTAACCTTTCACCTTAAGTCAAAGGTAGAAGAGGAGCACACAAAACCAAAAGCAAGCAGAAGGAAGGCAAAAGTAAAGATTAGAGTGAAAATTAAAGAAACAGAGAAAAGAGAATAGAGAAACTATACATAAAAGTCACCAAATCAAATTTGGTCGTTTGAAAATCAAAAAAGGCAAAACTTCAAATAGAATCACTTTTGAAAAGAGAGAGAGAGAGAAGACTCAAATTACTAGGATCAGCAGTGAAAGATGGGACATTATGACTGACCATACAGAAATAAAGAGAATTATAAAAGAATATTATGAACAATAGTATGCCACGAATAAGACTAAATAGACAAATTCATAGAAGGATACAAACTACTAAAGCTGATTCAAGAAGTAAACAATCTGAATACACCTATAGCGAGTCAGAAGATTGAATCAGTTATCAAAATTACCACAGAGAAAGCTCAGGCCCAAATGTCCTCACTGGTGAATTCTACCAAATATTTGAAGAAGAATTAAAAACAATGCTTTATAAACTCTTTCAAAAAGGAGAAGAGGAAAGAACAGTACCACATCATTTCATAAGGCCAGTGTTATTCACATACCCAAACCAGACAATGATATCCCAAGAAAAGAAAACTACAGGCCAATATCTCTTATGAATATGGACACAGAAATCCTCAAAACAATATAGCAAGTCAAACCAGCAACATATAGAAAGAATTATATACCATGACTAAGTGGAACTTATGCCAGAAATGCAAGGGTAGTTTAACATTCAAAACATCGATTAATGTAATACATCATATTAGTATAATAAAAAACAAAACCCACATGCTTATCTCAGTAGATGAAGAAAAAGAATTTGGCAAAATCTGACACCCTTTCATGATTTAAAAGAAAACAAACCAACACTCAACAAACAGGCCAAAGAAAGAATTTCTTCAATCTGATTAAGGGTATTTATGAAAACTCTAAAGCTAACATCATAGTAAATGGTAAAATAATGGTTGTTTTCTTCCTAAGTCAGCAATGAGACAAGGATGTCCACTCTCACCACTTGTATTCAACATTGTGCTAGAGGTTCTAAGCAGAGTAACTGTGTGAGAAAAAGAGATAAAATGCATTCAAACTGAGAAGGAAGAAATAAAAGTATCTCTGTTTGCAGATGACACGATGTTATACATAGAAAATCCAAAGGAATCCACTAAAGAGCTGTTAGAACTAATGGAGTTCAGCAAGGTTGTAGGATTTGAGGTAAGTATGCAAAAATCAATTCTACTTCTATACAGTAAACAATCTAAGAGTGAGATTATGAAAATATTCCATTTACAATAGCATCTAGAAGAATAAAACATTAGGGATATATTTAGTAAAAGAGGTACAAAACTTACACTCTGAAACTACGAAACATTGATGAAAGAAGTTAAACATCTACAGGAATGGAAAAATATTCATGGATTAGAAGGCTTCATATTATTGAGATGGCAATCCACCTGAAATTGTTCTACAGATTCAACACAATCCCTATCTAATACCTAACTGACTTCATCTAGGAATTGACAAACTGACTCTAAATTCATATGGAAATTCAAGGAACCTACAATAGCCAACCTTATCAAAGGAGAAGAAAATAAGAGGACTCACAATTCTCAGTTTCAAAACTTCCCACAGAGCAACGGTAGTCAAGACAGTGTGGTACTGGCATATTGACAGACGTGTAGATCAGTAGAATAGAATTGAGAGTCCATAAATAAAACCATGTGTCTATAGCCAACTGACTTTCAACAAAGGTGCCAAGATCATTCAATGGGGGAAAGAATAGTCTTTTCAACAAATGGTGCTGGAACAACTGGACAGCCACATGCAAAATAATAAAGCTGGGCACTCACCTTACACCATATACCAACATTAATATAAAATGGACCAAAGACCTAAACATAAGAGCTAAAACTATAAAAGTCTTAGAACAAAAATAGGGGAAAATCTTCATGACATAGCATTTAGCGATGATTTCTTAGATATGACACCAAAGGCACAGGCTGCAAAAGGAAAAATAGGTTAATGGTAGTGTATCAAAATTAAAAACTTCTCTGTATCAAAGGATCATATCAACAGTAAAAGGGCAACCACGAAATGGAAGAACATATTTGCAAATCATGTATCTGATAAGTGATTAATATCCAGAATATGTAAATCCAACAACTCCATAGCAAAAAGACAAACAACTCTATTTTAAAATGGGCAAAAGAATTGAATAGACATTTCTCCAAATAGGATATTCAAATGTAAGCATATGCTTATATATTGTGCTTTGGATATTCCTTTCCTGACTGATTAATGATTTTGAACATCTTTTCAGGTACTATGATACATATATATGCCTGGTAGTGTCTAGGGTCTGAGAAAGGGGTGAATTGGGAGTTACTGTTCATTAGGAATATAGTTTCAATATGGGATGATGAAAAAGTTTTGCTAAGATTGTTATAGCTCCAAATGGATTCAAAGATTCAATGTAATCTCTATATGAATCCCAGCTGGTTTCTTTCCAGAAGCTGATGAGTTGATCTTAAAATTCGCATGGAAATTCAAAGGGCTAGATAAAAACACTCCTGAAAAAGAACAAAGTCTGACTTTGTTCACACTCTTGGTTTCAAAATTTACTACAAAGCTAAATTAATCAAGACAGTGTGTTACCAGCATAAGGATCGACATGTAGAATAGAATTAGAATTGAATGGAATAGAATTGAGAGGTCAGAAATCAACCCTCACATTTATGATCAATTGAATTTCAACAGGAGTGCAGAGACAATTCAATGAGGAAAGGCTAATCTGCTGAAATAATTGTCTACCCACATGCAAAAGAATGAAGTTGGACCCTTACCTCCCACCATATGAAAAAATTATCTCAAGGTAAATCAAAGATCTAAATATAAATGCTAAAACTATAAAACTCTTAGAAGAGAATGCATGGATAGTTCTTCATGACCTTAGATTAAGCAATGTTTTCTTACATATGACAGCCAAAATATGTGTAACAAAGGAACAAAGAGGTTAATTGGACTTACCAAATTTAAAAACTTTTGTGCTTTAAAGGACACCAACAAAAAAGTAAAAATACAGCCAAGACTGGGAGAAAATATTTGCAAATCTTGCATCTAAGGAACTAGTCTCTAGAATATATAAAGAGCTCTTCCAACTCAATAACAGGAGAAAAAACAAATTTAAAAATGAGCAAATGTTTGATAAACATTTACCCATGGAAGATATACAAATGGCCAATAAGTACAGAGAAGATGCTTCACATCATTAGTCCTTAGAGAAATGCAAATCAAAAATACAATGAGATACCACTTTATGCTTCCAAGGATGGCAGGAATAAAAAAAGACCAGTATTAATAAGTGCTGTGAGGTTGTGGAGAAATTGGAACCCTTGTATACCGCTGGTGGGAATATGAAATGGTGCCGCCACTTTGGAAGAGTCTGGCGCTTCATCAAGGTCAGCACTTGCTATATGACCAGCAAATCCATTCCTAGGTGTTTACCCAAGAGAAAAACACAAAAACTTGTACACGATATTCACAGAAGCATTTTTCATAATAGCTATAAAGCAGAAATAATTCCTATATTCGTCAATTGATAAATAAATAAAAGTGGTATCCATGCAGTAGGATATTATTTGGCAATAAAAAGAGAATGAATTATGGATGCATGCTATACACGCTGAACCTTGAATACATTCAGCTTCATGAAAGAAAACAAACAAAAGATCAAATGGATTGTTTCATTCTATTTATGTGAAATGTCAATAATAAGCAAATCCATGTGGACAGAAAGTAGATGAGTGGGTTCCTAAGGATGAGGGGAATTTTGGAGGGAACTAGGGACTGACTGCTCAGGAATAAATGGTTATGGGGTAATGAATTGGATTCCAACATGGATTGGGGTGATGGTTGCACAACGCTGTGAATATACTAAAAACCAGTTCTTTTAAATGGTTGAATTACATATGGGAATTATATCTCAATAAAGCTGTTCTAACAAAAACATTTGGTGGCCCACATCAAATGAAGTAGAGATGCCAAAACTGCCATGGCAGATTGTAGAGAAAGAGATGAAAAGGCTCAGAGAAGTGGGCATGCTAGCATGAATCTAATCTGTGAAACTGGAAACCTACCAGGTGACTATTTTCCTTGGAAGGGCCCAGAGGATACTCTGCATATCGGGATGAGGAATGAGCAGGTGAGCAGAGCATCAACCTCACTGTGTCTGTGCTCTGTAGGCTGGGGCTGACTCTAGGAGATAATATTAAAAACTAGGCTCCCTAGCATCAATGGGCAAATAGGATCCCAGAAAGCCAGAGGACAGGTGGCAGTAAGGTAGAAACAAGGGCAAAATTGCCAAAATAGCCAGCAATGTCAGAATGGAAGCCAGGAAATTCTGACTGCAAGGGATTTTGAGAAATGCCTAGCAGACATGTTGTTTCTAGGGGCAAGAGAGCTGGGCAGCCAACACGAGTGTCGTTTAATATAGATTAACAGATCAAGAATGAACAAATTGAAAGCTGACATTAGTTGCCCAATAGAAAGTTACAATCCCTTGCCCGGTTTCCAAACCTGAGACAATTGGTTGAAGGAGACCCTAGGTCCCCTGAGGAAGAACCCTGCAACACCTGGCAACTGTGTGCAGTAGTAATTCCCCAAGTCCTTCCACACAGGGACCTATGGCCATTTGCTCAGGCACGCATACATTCACTGATGAAAGAGAATATCCAGATACTTTTTAGATCTATTGGAGGCATAGTCTAGCTAGACATAGATATCTGGGGAACCAAAGCACCGTCATGAATCCCCATTAGAGGACAGGCAAAGGGGGAACAGGAAATAATTTGAGTCCTGTCTCATGTCCATCCAAATCTTAGTGTGTTCTCTGTCTCCACACATCTACTTGCTGGTCATTTCCTGGGTTTCCAAACACGTAGTTGCAGTGGACGTATTGGCAAGAACCCTCACATTGGTTCTTCGACCTGTGGAATATAAGCTTTTCAGTAAGAAAGGCCAACTGGAAGCCCCTGAAACAGCCTCCTAACTTCGGCCAAGTCAGGAATTTAAAACATTATTGTATCTTTGGGGCAGTGAAGGAGGTTAATGTCATCTTCAAAGACTTAAAGGATGCAGCAGTGGTGGTCCCATCACATGCCCATTTAACTCACCACTGTGGGCCTTAAAAATTGGATGGATTGTTTACAATGACAGTGGATTACTGAAAGCTTAATCAATGATTAGCCTCAATTACAGCAGCTGTGCTGAGCGGGATATCTTTAATAGAGCAGGTTTACAGAGTTACTGGTGTGTGGTAATGACAGTTGATATGCCCAATGCATTGAACACCTACAAAAAAGAGAATCAGAAGTTGTTTATATTCACCTGGGACAAATACACTATACTTTCTATGTTTCCCCAGGGCTCTGCTACTTTTCCTGCTCTCTGTCATAATGTAGAAAGAAGGAATTTCTATGGAACCTCAAATGATCACAAGTAACCAAAGAGATTCTGAGAAAAAACACAGCTGGAGGCATCAAAGTTCCAGATTTCAAACAAGGCTATAGTAATCAAAACGTATGTTATTGTCCTAAAAGCAGAAACCTAGACCAATGGAACAGAACGGAAAGCCTGTAAATAACCCATGTGTGGTATAATAAGAAATACATTTGGTCTTTATCCCATGTTCTTAGCACACAGCTCCTAAAACCCATGGAATTTCCTGAGTGAAAGGAGTGTCTTTTGTTACTCGTAAGGAGCCCCTTTTGACACATCTGAGTTCATACAAATGAGATAACTTAGGGTGGGGCTCCTAGATAGACTCAGGATGGGGCTGGTCACCAAAAACACCAACTGATTAGAGGCTTGGGACTTTCAGGCCCACCTACTAACCACTGGGAAGGTGGGGGGTGCTAGAGATCAAGCTCTATATAAACTCTTGGACAACAAGATTGGATGAGCTTTCAGGTTGGTGAATGGATCCATGTGCCAGGAAGGTGGCACACAGCAGTTCCACAATGAGAGGAGCTCCTGTGCTGAGAACCCCTCTGGACCTCTCCTTATATTTCTTTTTATCTGGTGGTTCATATGGATCTTTTATAATATCCATTATAATAAACTGGTAAACATAAGTAAATGTTTCTCTGAGTTCTGCGAGTGGCTCTAGCAAATTATTTGAACTTGAGGAGTGGGTCCCAGGAACCTCTGATTTATAGTCCAGTTGGTCAGAGCACAGGTAACTACCTGGACTTGCAATTGGCCTGTGAAGTGGGGCAGTCTTGTGGGACCGAGCCCTTAATCTGTGGGATTTGATACTATCTCCAGATTAAAGTGTCGGAATTGAATTAAAATATAGGACACACAGTTGCTGTCTACTGAGAACTGAGGAATTGTTTGTTGGTGTAGACAAAACAGATAGGACTAGGCCTATACAGTGAGTTAATATTTGACAAGGCAGCCAAGAATACTCAATGGGGAAAGAATAGTCTCTCTAATAAATGCTAATGGGACAGCTGGATATTCACATGCAGAAGAATGAAATTGGACCCAAATCTTACACCATTCACAAAAATTAACTCAAAATAGATTAAACACTGAAATATAAGACGTGAGTCCATAAAACTCTTAGGAGAAAACATAGAGAAAAAGCTGTTTGACATTGGTCTTGGCAATGATGTTTTGGATGTGACAACAAAGCACAAACAACAGAAGCAAAAATCAACAAGTGGGACTACCTCAAACTAAAAAGCTTCTACACAGCAAAGGAAACCATCAATAAAATGAAAAGGCAATGCATGGAAAGGGAATCAAATATTTGCAGAGTGTATATCTGATAAAGGGTTAACATCCAAAATATATCAGAGACTCATACTACTCAATAGGAACAAAACAAATAATCTGATTTAAAAATGAGCACAGGCCCTGAATAGACATTTTTCCAAAGCAGACATCCAGGAGGCCAATAGGTACATGAAAAGTGCTCAACATCAATAATCATCAAGGAAATGGAAATCGAAACCACAATGAGATATCACCTCTCACCTGTTAGAATGGCTATTATCAAAAAAGAAAAGAGATAAGTGTGGGTGAGGATGCGGAGTAAGGGACACTTGGGCACTGTTGGCAGGAATGTAAATTGGTGCAGCCACTATGGAAAGCAGTATGGAGATCGCTCAAAAAATTAAAAATAGAACTACCATATGATTCAGCAATTCCACTTATGGGTATTTATGTGAAGGAAATGAAATCACTATCTCTCAAAAGATATTTACAGGCCTGTGTTGATTATAGCATTATTCACAACAGCCAAGACATAGAAACAACTTAAGCATCCTTGAATGAATGAATGCATTAAGAAGATTTCATGCATATATATAATACAATATTATTCAGCCGTATAAAATGAAGGGAATCCTTCCAATTGAGACAACATGGATGGTCCTTGATGGCATTATGCTAAGTGAAATAAGTCAGACAGAGAAAGACAAATACTGTATGTATTTGTATGTAAATACTTATATATGGAATCTAAAAAGGCTGAACCCATAGAAAGGGAGAGTAGCTTAGTGATTGCCAGGGGCTGAGCATGGGGGAAATGGCTGATGCTGGTCAAAGCGTACAAACTTCCAGTTATAGATGAGTAAGTGTGGGGATCCCATGTACAGCATGGTGACTACAGTTAACAATACTTCATTGTATACTTGGAAGTTGCTAAGAGAGCAGATCTTAAATGTTCTCATCAGACATATACACAGAGGTACAATGAAAAGCGATAGATAAGTTAACTTAGCTTATTGTAATCATTTTGCAATATATACATATATCAAACCATCCTGTTGCATACCTTAAACTTACACAATGCTATATGTCAATATATCTCAATAAAGCTGGAATAATATTATTTTTAAAAAACATGGAAGATAATTTGTTTACCAGTAAAGAATGTTTTCCAAAAAATAGAAAAGGGACTGGGACATCGGGACATTCTACAGAATATCGCATTGGTCCAATATATCGATAACATCACCTTACTAGGCTCTGATGAGCAAGAAACAGAATGTACTCTGGATGTTTTGGTTACGTGAATGCATCCCAGTAGGAGGCAGTTAAAACTATTGAAAGATATAGAGGCCTGCCACATTGGTAAAATTTGAGGGATCCAGCGGTGTGGGGCATGATGGCACATCCTCTCAGAAGTAAAGGACCGGTTATTGTGCTTTGTCCCTCCTGCCACATTAGGCAGAAGACCCACATTTGGACGCTTTCTTCAGCTTTTAAAGGCAGCGTGTTCCATACTTTGGCAATATTGTCCTGACTTATATAACAGATGACAAGAAATCCTGCTGGTTTTGAGTGGAAGCAAGTCCCGGCTATAGTAAGTAGCCTTGCTACTTACAATTTCTGGTCCAGGGTTTATCATAGTACTAGAGGTATGTGTGGTAGGAAAAGTAGCCATGTGGAATCTGGTATATCTGGCAATTCCCAATAGAAGGGTCTTCAACACAGGTCCCTACAGCTCTGGAGCAATGAGCATGGCCATCTGCTGCAGAGAACTATACATCAGTCAACAAACAGCTCCCAGAATGTGGCTGGGCCCTGGGAGAGGCGGAAAATCTGATCATGGGACATTAAAGGACCATTAATCACATATGGCTTTCATGATCTGGGTACTGTCAGACCCTAGCAGCAATCTGTTCTAAGATGGAAGTGGTCTATCCAGGATTGGACTAGCACAGGGGTCAGCAACTACAGCCCATGGGTCAAATCCAACCCACTGCCTGTTTTTGTGACAAAGTTGTACTGGAACACAGATACATCTGTTCATTTAGGTGTTGTCTATGGCTGCTCTTGCGTTATAACAGCAGAGTTAAGTAGTTGTAAAACAGAACCTATGCACACAAAGCAGAAAATATCTGACACAAATTAGTTACATAACAAATAGTTCATCCCCCCGTGTCACCTGCCACTATTGTACCTTTGCCTTTTCCTCAGCTCTCACTTATGATCTAATGGGGAGTTCCTATGACCAGCTGACCCAAGAGGGAAAACCTGAGCTTGACTCACAAATGCGTCAGCTCAGTAAGTTGGCGTGAGCTGGTAGTGGACTACCCTATTCAGGGATGATCAGACACAGTGTGGAGGGAACTTCCTTCCAATGGGCAGAACTTCAGGTCGTGTTCCAATTCATCCACTTTGTGAAGAGACAAAGTGACCTGAGGTAAGAACACGCACAAACTCACAGGCAGTGGCAATGGCTTATCTGATGAGGGTCCTTGAAGGAGCAAGATGGGAAGATCAGGGACAAGGATTCCTGGGAAGAGGTATGTAGTAGACACAAAGCATTAGGATCTTTTGTATCAAGTGTTAACGCTCACCAGAAATTATCCACTGAATAAGGGACACTAAACAACCAAGTACACACAGGGTGACTCACCAGTAGACATTAGCCAGCCTCTGTCCTTAGTTACCACAGAGCTTACACAACAGTCTCATGAAAGGAGTATGCATGGTGGCAGAGGGTGACTATGCACGGGTCTGACAGCATGGGCTCCCTCTCACTACGGCTGATATACTTACTGCAAAAACTGATGTGTGACCTTCCAGCAACAAATAAATTCCAATACAGTACCAACTCTGTGGATGCCAACCTGACATTTGGTGGCAAGTGGATAAGACTGTTAGTCTTCCACCTGTGAAAAATCAAAGATTTATCTAATCTGGATTACATGTATTCCAGGTATGGGTTTGCCTTTCCTTCCCATAGTGTCTCCTTCATAACCATTATCCGGGTGCTCACATAGGTACGATCTTCTAATACAGGACCATACATAACAGTGCCCCAGATCAAGGAAACTACTTGCCAACATTGCAGTGTGTCAGTGAGCACATGATCATGAGATCCTCTGGTCCTAATGCATGCCACACCATACAGAAGCTCCCAAATGACAAGGCAGTGGAATGGCCTCTTGAAAGTGCAGCTATGGAACCATGCTGAAGGTGACAACCTACATGGATGGGTGCTGTCCTGCAGGATGAAGTATACACAAAGGCTTAAGTCAAAAGCATTTCATGGTGCTGTGACATCAAGGGCAGAATAAGAAGGTCTTACAACCAGGTTGAAAGAAGGAGGGACTCTACTCACATAACTCCCAGTAATCCACTTGGAGTGTTTGTACTTCCCATCTTCTCAAAAGTCTCTACTGCCCTAGAAGTTCAGATTTTCCAGAGGAGGATGCTTCCTTCAGGAACACAGTAAGAGTTCCAACAAACTTAGAGCTATGGCTGCCACCTGTTCTTTTTGGGATCCTCATGCCAGCAGACCAATGGACAAGGGAAGGTGTTACTGTGTGGGCAGCGATAATAGATCCCAATCACCATGAGGAGCATGAGGGGAGTCAAGGGGAATATGTTTGGCACTCAGGGGATCCACAAGGGCTTTGCTTGGTATGCCCATGTCCATTTATGTTTAAACATGTCCATGCTGTTTAAGTGGTGGATAGCAACCAAAGGTTGTAAAGGTCTAGAAACCAGGAACTCAGACTCCTCAGGGATGAGATTTGGGTAAATCACCAGATGGTTACCTGGACCACTAGAAGTGTCATCTGAGATACAGGAGAATCTAGAATGGGTGGTTGAGGAGGTGATGTGTTGTAGCCTTGGAACCAACTGGCCCAAGGGCTTTCTTCATTCCACCAACATTCCTAGTTGTCCTTTGCTGAGTTTCCTACAAATTGTGAGCTACCAGAATTCTGGAGTAGCTGTGCCCACACGGAGTAACTAATGTAAGAAGAAAGCAGAAATGACTAGTGCAAAATATGGACAATAGCAGGCGGTTTTTATACCTCACCAAGATTTAGTACACCCACACCTCAGCCGCTATCAGTGTTATTGCTAAGGAATCACAGCTGCCCCATTCTCCAGAGAATCGCCTTCAGCTCATGGAAGCTGCTGCTTATCACACAGCCAGTTTGGAAGAACCAGACTCCTTAAAGGCTCTACAAAGCACATAAACCCAGGCCTATGAATTCTGGAGTTTAAGTTATGAAACAAGAGCTCTACATGCTAGAAAACTAAACCATCCTTCCTTTCTTCTCCTCTCCCCAACTCTCCTTGCCTCCTCCTTCACTTTCACTTTTCTCCTCCCCTCCCCCTCTGCTCTCTTCTCTTCTTCCGCTCCACCTAGATTATTCAAAGTAAATATTTTACAACGTTATGATGACAAAGGCCTTTCTAAACATAACCCAAATCCAGAAATGATAAAGCAAAAGACTGAAAAACCTGACGATCTCTATTTGAAATCTTGGTATGGCAAAAAATAAATATGGAAAAGTGTTAGTATTCACAGTATTTATTGTGAAGATTTACAAATCAATAAGATAAAATCCACAAAATGCTCGTCTATGCTCTTCACTCTTCCTTCTTCTGGATGAAGATGACCACAGCAATCTTAGGAGCCACATAATGAACACGGTACAAATTCTGTCAGCCTGAATCCCTGAATGACTGTGTGGAGCACATACTGCTGCCTCCCAACCTCCCCAACACACTGCTCAGTTAGGACCACACTGAGCAGCTTATAGGCAAAAATAATCTTCTATTATGTTGAGACACTGAAATTTGGGGTTTTGTTTGTTATAACAACCATGTTACCCTAATTAATATATGCCCTTAACCAACAGGCAGAGTCAGAGCACTAACTTACTTGGGAGAGAAGAGAAGACTAGTGTCATGGACTAAATGTTTGTGTCACCCCAAATTCATATGTTGAAACCCCAACCTCCAATATGATGGTTTTTGGAAATGGGTCTTTGGGAGGTGATTAGGGTTAAATGAGGTCATGAGGGTGAGGCCCTCATGATGGCATTAATGCTCTTAGAAGAAGAGATGCCAGAGAGCTTCTCCCTCTGTCCATCATGTGAGGACCCAGTAAGAAGGTGGCCATCTGAAACCCAGGAAGTGAACTCTCTCCAGGAACGAATCTGCCTTGACTCTGGACTTTCCAGCCTCCAGAACTGTGAGGAAGTAAATTTCTGTCAATTAAGCCACCCCATCTAGGGTATTTTCTTATGGCAGACCAAGCCAACTAAGACACCAGGATTCGTATTTTCATATCAAATTTGAGACTAAACTTTTAACAGGATTAATTTTTTTCTACTGCAGTGACACTGTACTGGTAACATAAAGTAATTATAAACAATACGTCTAGCTAATTATTAAAGAACCCACTATCTAGCAGGAAAGAAAGGTTAAACATGGCAGAATTGGAAGTCATATCAGGAAAAAAAAGCATAAAACTTTTTCATTGAGAATGGATTGAATAAACGGTTATTCTTGTTTAGTGTAACAAAGGGGAAAAGGTGTATTGCCCAGAAGAACAGCAATAGGTTGTGGCAATATGCTGGAGATAAAAATGGTAACTTTGTAAATAACCCCTTGGTACTGTTGGAAATGCTTGAGAAAGCCGTCGCAGGGGCTGGAGATCCTGGTGAGCAGTTGCAGCCAGAATTGGAAAATGCGCTGAGCAAACCCAGAGCTAGATGCCCTCAAGGCTTCTCCCCTCCTGCTCTTGTCAGCAGAGTAGACAGTTGGGTCAGCATGTCTGAATATGCTCTTCAGAAGAACAGGCCGATGCCAGCCACTGAGCTCCAGGGACTGCCACTTTCTAACAAGCTCAGATCCTTGACCTGGGACCTGCTATTGTATCACAGTAGCACAGATGTCTCTGTCTTGCTGACCCAGTAAATACGCAGAGCATTTTGAGGCAACCTCAGTCCTGGAATGCTGGCCATGAGAATATAGTCCACTGTGCCAGCCTAAGTGCACCCTCCATGGGACAATGAGAGCATGGAGTTAAGTATGTTCTGATCCTTCTCTACTTATGAATATTCCCTGATATGTTTTACATGTGCACCATGTGGCACTGTGGCCTGTGTGCTGTGTCCCTTTGAATCACAGTTGGGTTATGTATTGAAGGGCTTCTCCAGGATTGTTCTGACTCCAGCTACATCATGGACTAATCCTTATCCTGATGTAACAAAGGGGCACGAACAGCATTACAGCCTAAGGACTGAAAAGTGGGCAGCACCAGACTGTTTTACATTTGTGAACAAGAACATAACTGTAGGATAGCAGGTATTCCAGCTGCCAGCAGGCAATATGATTGGTTTTAAGGAGAAAGGGCTTTTTTTGGTTTGGGGAGGACCAGACTCACAGGAATATAAGAGCAGAAGAATGGTTATAGCTGAAGGAAGCAACCTCATGCAAGTTGAGAAGGTGTCGATACACAGAGTCCCCAGCTTTTCCTCCTCCCTCTCTCCATCCTCCCTGCATCTCTGGTCCAGCAGTGATGGCAGCAGTGTGAAGCTGACAGTCTCGAGGGAGCAACTGAGGTCCAGCATCACCTGCAAAGATAATGAGGAACCAGGGCTTGCCCTTTAGACAAAAGAGAGAAATGAGTGTCTCCAAAACCTTTAGGGGAGGGCTGGTCCAGGTACAGGGTGTGGCTGGTTCTGTAGCTCTTCTATATTCACTACACCAAATGGAGCAGAACCTTGAGGCAGAATATGATAAATGACAGCATCACTGCCTCCTCCAGAGGTCTCGGAATGTCCCGTGACTGTGTCCTTAGCGGGACTTGAACAGAAAATAGATAAAGTGAAAGGTAGAAGAGTCACTCACATTAAAATTATGAATATCCTTCTGGAATAAAATATATTTTGTGGGTTACAGGAAATACAAGAGATAGAGAAACAAGTTAACAACACCATGAAGAAGCCCTTAGCCAAGTTCAGAATGTGGAATATTTTACAGGAGAAGTGACGTGGTTTTTCCAACAAATCAAAGGTTAAAAAAAAAAAAAAACAAAGATGCAATGAAAGAAGAAAAGAGACTGGAGAGAGATAAAACCCAAATACAGTGTGTGGACATTGTCTGGATCCTGCTTCAAACAAACCAACTGAAAAAGACACCTTGAAGACACCGGGGGACATTTAACATGCACTAAGGATTAAGTGAAATTAGTCAATTATTGATAACTTTGTTAAGTGGGATAATAGCATGGTGGTTATGTTAAAAGAATAATCCTTATCAGTAAGAGATGCATACTGAACTATTTAACTGTAAAATTATACGTATAGGATTTTCCTTTAATATACTCCAGGAAAGATGAGTGAGAGGAATAGATGAAACATGATGGGGAAATGTTGATAATTGTTGAAGCCAATGAGGAGTAATGAGGGTTCATTATATAATTCTCTCTACTACTTGGGCATTTGAAGTTTTCCATAATAAAAATAAGTTGAAAAAGAAGATGGTGATAAGTACAAGAAGAAACCATCTAAAGCATTAAAAGTGGTTGCTTATACAAAATAAACATTCGAGGTGACGTATGGTGGGGCAGGGAATTATCTCTGTCCCTGAAAGTTTACGGTTCATCTGAACTGTGTCCCACCCTCAAATACATCTGTTGAATCCCAAACCCCCGGTGTGATGGTATTTGGAGACAGGGCCGTTAGGAGATAATTAGTGCTCCTTGAGTTCATGTGAGTGGGGGGATCATGATGAGGTTAATGCTCTTATAAAAGAGACACCAGAGAGCTTCCTGCATGCACCATGTGAGCACACAGTGACAAAGCAGCCATCTGCAAGCCAGGAAGAGAGCTCTCACCAGAACCCCACCATGCTGGGACTTGATCTCAGACTTCCAGCCTCTAGAACTGTTAGAAAGTAAATTTCTGTTGTTTAAGCAAAAAAAAAAAAGTTTACAGTTCATTATAAGCTTGGTAGTACTATTTTAAATGGTATAAGATGAAAGAGAAAATAAAGTGCACAATAAGCCTCATTCATGCTGGGCACTGGAGATACGGGGAGGGAGCCCACAGTCCTCTGGGGAAGAAGCTGGTCAGAGAACAGTGTGAGCACAGGTGCAGTGCAGAGGGGTCTCCAAGTGCAACTGTGCACATAAGTAGCCATCTAGATAAATGCTTCAGATGACGAGGTGAGGTGCCCTAGGGGAGGTAGCATTGGGAAGGGAGAGGGAAAGGACGGCATTCCATGTTGAAGAACTGGCAATTTAAACTCAGGAATGATGTCCATACTGAGATTCTGGAATCACATTGTGCAACTGGCCCTCTATAAAACTTCCCTTCTTTAGCTCCTCCAAATGTGGCTATAAATCAGCTTCTAGATCTTCCTTGGTGTTAGTTTCAATCCTAAAATCGGTCCTCTTGCCAGGTTAGGAGTTTCTATAATTTCTCTCCTTTGACATTTCCTCTCCATAGCCTGAAATTTGCCATCATTCTTGAAGAACACATTTAGGAGGAAACCCAGGAACCTGGCATCAAGCACGTGAGGCTGAGGGCCATGGCGTGCTACTCCAATTCTAAAACAGCCCATCTGCCCCCTGTGCTCTAGATTCTGATGAAATGCCCAGCACCTGCGAATCCAGGCATCGTCAAACAGGGTAATATGCAATAGCAATTATGTATAGTAAAGCCTTAGAGACATTATACTAGAAATCCATTCACCTTTGAGCATTCAACACGAATTGCATGACTCTGTATGTGGACAGTGAGTAGCTCACCAAGTCAGGAATAGAGCAGGAAAACATGGAGATCTGTCTGCTGGCTCTCAGGCTACACTTCATGCAGGACTATCTCCTTAACTCAACATCAACCGGGAAACTCCCTTCTGAGAATCAGTAATCTCCATTGACTATATGCTGCTTCTGTCCCTTACCCCACAAATCCAATAATGGATCGGATCTTTGAGAGCATTTCCTAGGGGAGGGAAAGAAATGCTCTTTCATGACATGTAGACATGGTTTGGTTGTCACCATTTTATTGACACATGAGATATCTGTCTACTTGAAGAAGGGCTTACAAAGAGGAATATTAGGCAGGAAAACCACAACATCTTTTTGTCAGCATCCATTCACCTAAGCTACGGGTGGATCTCTATCTGTGAGAAGGAAGGTTTTCATTCCCTCGGAGTTTTCAAACACTGAAGATTCTGAAAGTTAACTAAAAATGCTGAACATGTTACATGTAAGAAGCAAAGCTATACTGCATCCCTGAGCTTGTTTGTTTCAACGTGATAAAGGGCTTTAAAATCTCTCACTGGAACTCTGAATTATGTTCACGAGGTCTGAAACAACTGCATAATCTCTGGAGTTCGTAAGATTCCCCTGTGAAGGGGCACAGATGGGGATGGTTTGCTCACTCAGATATTAAAGCCTAGGAAAAGACTGGCATTTAATATTTTATAATAACTTTAAAAGACATCTTTTTATTAAAGAAACTGTAACTATTTTGATTTTCTCTGAAACATCTGATTTTATCCTGGGCTTGATGCAGGGCAAAACCCAGTTGTGATATTTCTGGGGGAAACGGGATAGAGGCAGGAGCAGCTCTTCTTTCTTTTGACGAAACAGAGAGCGATGCTCAGGCAACTGCAGTCCAGGGAGTCAGGTGCTAAGATCCTCCACCTGAGAACAAGGTTTTGACTGAGCGGCCATGGCTGGTTTGGCTCAGGAAGCACATTCAAGGCAAGACTCTGAAGTCGCCCGTGACAACAACACTGCATCAGCTCTCAGACTCTAAAGGGCTTGTTGTATCACATCTCTCAAATTGTAAGCTTTGCAAGATGCTTGAGGGGTGCAACCGCAGGGACAAAGTTGTCCTCAGCTGATGTTGCCTGTGCATGTCTGAAAGTGGCCAGTAATGAGCAGGAACTCTGATTGTCACCTTAGCTGATTCCCTGAATTAAAGCACTGCATGCAACTCCATTCCACCTAGGTTTAAATTTATAATCGCCACTTAAAAGATCTGGAATGTTTATAGCATAGTTGGATATTGGTTATCATGTATGCAGAAGAGTCTGACATCAAATTCAGAGAATAAAATTCTGTACATAAAGTGATTGTTTATCTGAGCAGAATGGCTGCACTTTTGTACTTTGTCATGAAGTAACATTCAGCTACAATAGAGGACCCAAGTAGGGAACAAAGCAGAATGTAGAGAAAGCACCGTTCCATCTTTCTCCTTGAGACAGGGGTAAAACTTGCGTTACTTATCACATGCCTTGCAATGTACTAAGGGCAGTAGAAGCTGCTTTTTTCTAGAACAGCTTGTATATGTGTTAAATCAGTAGAGATTGGTTTGACCAATTTGTGGCACAAACGGGTATCATTCAACAGTTTCCAGTTCACTTTTGAGAAACTGTTTCAATTACGTTTGCAACTTTGGATAGGCTACTTTCTCCCTCAGTGACTCCGTTTCCTTATACATAAACTGTACTGTAGCGAATGTAACTATGATGTCTCAGAGGCCGGGAATTAAATGAGCTGATATTTGAAAGCTCTTGGAACAGTTGTCGGCACATAGTAAGTACTTTGTGGTATGCTGGTGGTTGCTGTTATTATCAATCTTATTACTACAACATGTACATGAAATTATAGAAAATAACATGAGAAAGCTTAACCAAACAGACGATTCAGAAGGAATCCCAAGTCTTACAATATGCTGTCAAAGGACATAGATGATCTTGAAAGTGGTAAAATGACCAAGGTCACAAACAAGTTCTGGAGAGCAGAATGTGGCAGCAGGTGTCTCAGTGACTCTGTGCAAAACGACCTGTGGCCAAAGCAATTCAGAGAACACTCAGACTCTTTAGATTTCTCTTATTATGAAATCTTAAAATGTGGGTATTGATGAGAACATATTATATAATTGAATGGATAAATGTGCAGTATGTCAATCAGCCAAAAACCCTGCATACATTTAACGTAGGTTTAATTTATTCCTTCAAAGCTATTGCAAATTAATAGTGCAGATTAGAAATGATGGAAAGCTGTAATATGTCAAAGACTTTCTAGGTGCCAGGTGCGATCACTTCACATTTATTCCATCTCTAATCCCTACAATGGCTCAAAGCTCACTTTAGAGATGAGGACAGTGGACATTAGAAAGGTTAATGTAAGTAATGTGTCCAAGGCTTCACTTCTAGTCTTTGTAGCTGAGTGATGGAGAGAAGATTAAATTCTGTTGGGCTTTTATTAAAAAACAAACAATATTTGCATTGTTGTGGTGAGATTCTTTCAGTCACAAGTGGACAATTTTAGCAGAAGAGATTTACCATGTTGATTTACGTGGGAAGGGCAGAGGTGAGGCTGCCTTGAGACACGGTTGGACACAGGGACTCCAACTTGTCATCGGATTCTCTCTGTTTCTGTCTCTCTCTCTGTTCCTAAGGAAGATGGCCAATACCAGCTGCAACCCCCCTCACATTATCCCACCTTAACATCTTCATCAGGAAGATACACACCTTTCTCACAGTGCCCATACATAAAGTACCAGAGAAGATTTCCCTGGAACCAGCCCCTGTTGCTAGGTCGATGTGCTCCACCCTGACTGGTCAGGTCTGCATCATGTGATTCCCTCATCCTACAATGCATCACAATGTTTCCTATAATATTTAAGATCGAGCTGATTATTAAACCTTGTAACTATTAAACAAAAGACCTTTGCAACTTCTCTGGTCTGTGAGAGAAATGAGAGACAACACTGATTATTAGCACTGCTGACTTTCTTCATTGCCTTACTTTTATGCTTCCACCTAGAAGTTCTATCTTTTATCACCTGGAAGACTAGGCAACCTTTCTGGAATCACTATTTTGATCTGGATTCCTGTGGAGTGGACACAAAATCTCCTTGACCTGAGCTCTGTTTATTCTAGTCTCTGCATTCCTAGCGAGAGCCTGGTACAAGGCCATAGTGGTTCCTAAGTCACCCGTCACGGGCAGACTCTGAGATTCCCCTAGTGTTTCCATCCTATAGTGTTCCAGCCCTTGAGAAATGCCTTGGAAACTAAGCTGGGCCTAGTGACTCCTGGTTATAAACAGAGGATGGTGAAGTGGTAGAATATACATTTGGGGATCAGCAGGGGACAGGATAGGAGGGACCTGGGGTCAGCTGTCTCAAGTTCGGCTGTCCAAGCCAGGCTGGGGAAGCACAGACTCCTGATGGAACCCAATGACAAATGGCCCTGCATTCCTTATCTACCTGAGAGGTGGCTCCTCTAGATGTCAACCTCCACAGTCCCTGCCATCAGACAGGAGGAGGAACAGGAGGAGATCTCAGCAGTGATTCTCATCCTGGCTGGAATGAACAAGGGCTCTGTCTGGAAAAAGGAAGAAGGGAGGTGAAGAAACAGGGACTCCGTAATCTAGCAGCTAGTGAGCCCAAACACTGCCCCAGGGAAGCCTCATGGCTGGAAAGATGAGGAAGTGACAGTCTCCAACCTCCCTGTGCTGCCCCCATGTGGCCAAGCTCTCCCTTACTCCAACTTAGAATAGTGTCCCAGGGAGCCCACAGTCGTGGACACTGTAAACCTATCTCTGCTCATCTCCAGAAGAGACCACAGTGGCTAACTCCTCCTGGGAAGTCCTATTGTCTCTATATGTGTTAGTTCAGTTGTGTGCAACAGAAACCCAAATAACAGTGGTCTAAACGGGATAGAAGCGTGTATGTGTCTCACATGACAGTGAGGCAGGCAGTCCAGGGCTGCTAGGGTGACTGCACCACGAGGTTGTCCAGGCATCCATGTTCCTTCTCTGCTGCCCCTGGCATGTTGCCCTTATTAGCATGACCTGAGGTACCTAAGACCATGTCCATGATCCTTAAGCACGTCAGGGAAAGCAGAGAAGGAAGTAACATTTCCTCCCTTTAAGGACAAAAGTTACAACTTCACATCTGCTTCATCTGATTGGCCAGAACTTAGTCAGACAAACACAATCAGCCTCGAGGGAGGCTGGAGAATGAGTGCAGTTTTCAATCTGAATGACCCTGTTCCCACATAAAATTCCATTACTATGGAGTAGGATGGTTTATGCTATAGTTAGTACATTTTTTTTAAATCAAGAGTGACAGAATTCTTGTTATCAATACCTTAAACTGAAGCTGATTTGTATGTAAAAAATGGAACAATCTCAGAATATATTGTTAATTGATAACAAAGATGCAGATAGAATATGTGGTAAAATGCCACCTGATAAAAAGGGAATCTCTCTCTACAATCCTGTGAAACTGGTGACAGGGATTATGTCCAGGGAGAAAATGTGGAAGAATCATGCATGAGATAAAGGAGGAAATTTCCTTCTCACTGTAAACCCTTTTATATTATATGAATTTTTAAAACAATAGACTCTCAACCAGTCTCAGTGCCTGGAGAAGAAAAGGAAGCTGTCAGAGCTGACAGTAGAAGACGATCCTTAATGAGGCACGGGTACAGCGCACAGGAGTCAGTATAACAGAGTGGGAACTTGGGCTCAGCAGTCAGACTGTTCCCTTAGAGTCTCAGCTCAGCCCAGTGAAAGTCAGTTAACCTCTCAGTGGCCTCAGTTTCCTTGTCTGTAAATGGGGCTGGCAGCTGTCCCTATCTCATAGGGCTCATACGAGGTTTAAATGATTTAATTCACATCAATTTCTTACTATCTCACTGAGGACAGTGCCTGACCCTTTTATTTACTCAGAATCCTGGAAAGGGAGAACGTCCCACCGTTGAGTTCCTATTTCCTTCCTCCAAGTGTGATGAGGACCAGTTCTCCAACACTCAGTGCCCTGAGCCTCCTCTTACTTGCCTGCAGTTGGAGAGCTACTCTGTCCCTATCTATGGGCTGGGGATGAGGGAAACCAGGGAAAGGCCAAGGTGGGGCCAAGGATGAGAGGCCTCAGAGCAACACACACATAAACACACGTACACCCACACACATGCACATACAAACACCCATAAATGCTTATATATGCACATGTACACACACACCCTCCCACAACCCATACACACACATGCACCTATACATGCTTATATTCACACACAAAACACACACATACACAAACATACCCATACATGTTAATATGTGCACATGAATCCACAAACACATGCACAGACAGACAAACACATGCACATCACACACTCCCTTTAGATTTGGGGCCTGGCTTATTCTCACTTAATCTCTTATAAGACATTTAGGATCCTGAGGGAGAAGGACCTGAGAAAATTTGTCCCACCAGAAAGAGATCCACTCCCCAGGCACTCTGGTACTTTCTGGATCTCATGTGGCCCTGCTCCTAAATGAGCAGGGGATCTGACCTCAGATCAAGATCCTGGAGTCCGGAGGCTGCCACATGCACTGGCCCACCCTGGGAATTGGGGCTCTTGGAGTCCAGCAGCCCACCAGCCTCCCACCTCACCTGCTGCTTCTCAGCCTGTCCTCCCACAGCCTTCCTCCCAGGGGTCCCTCCTAGACTTTACTGCACAACAGGATGTCTGCAAATTGGCTCCACAAGCAGTAGAGACAGGAGGTGCTACTCACCCAAGGCGTGAGACACTCCTAGATCAGAATGGGGAAACCCAGATCCTCCTCACCTGAGCTCTTGTCCTGTGACCTCAGCTCCAGGGAACTCAGCTCCCAGGAGATCCTAGCTGGCAAATCTCACCCCACACTTTGCTGAACTCTAATCTCTGCCTGCTTGGAATTTATTTCTTTTATGTTCTTCATTTACCCAAATCTTACACACCCATCAGGTTCTATCAAAATTTCTATCCATCTCATTCATGTAACTCCCTGACCACTGAAGTGTCTCACCTATGGATTTGACAAAGTATTTCCTCTGCTTCTCATTTAATATTTAAGTAGGTTTTGGTCTTTGGCATCACTTGGTGCATCCAAGGGCCAATAAAGTGTTCCCACAAGTATGGGTGCCCCCACATATTAACTGTAAGGCTTTGAGGGAAAACGTTAGGTTGAGGCTTTGCCGTTCTCATGTCCGGCACCCACAAGATATATGCTTGGCACATATCTGTGATCCATTGACACTGCTGAATATTGAGTGAATTAACATCAAGCAGATACCACCCCCTTGTGTCCAGACTGGGCCAGCCTTCACTCTCAAGCAATAACTTGTGCACGCTTGCCTTCCCCAGCCTGACTCTTTGGGTGAGGTGGTCAGTACTACTCTCCCCTGCTTTCTCTCAGGCACCTACCTGCTTGATTTGGTGGGTGCTCTTTGTTCATACCATGATCCATGGTTTGGTTGTAGCACCGCTGGACATTTCCCAGATTTAAGGGGAAAAATCTTCATCTGACTTGTGAAGATCTTAGTCTCATCAAAGGAACATCGCTCCTCCATCAACCACTGACGCAAGACTTTACCTTCTTCTCACTGTCATTGTGGATGGAAGGGTTGGTCATCCATGAAGCCTAAGGCAGTAAATGCATAGACTTTGGGACCTGGCCTGGACACAGCCAAGTAGAAACACTGCAAAAAGGGTGATCCTGAGGTAGGAACCAGAGAAAGTAGATCAGGGTAAGCTCCAGTATTTATTGAGTGAGGACTCAGTTCCCAATGTGTGAGGAATGAGTGTGTACGTCTATGTGTGTGTCTGTGTGTGTGTGTGTGTGTCTAATGGAAGAGACAGGACACACAACATAAAACAATGGGAAGACAACTGCATAACAACCTCCTATACAAGTGAATTCAAATCCCACACAGAGATGCACTGAGCGAACTCAGAGAAACACAGAAAAATGTTAGTACAACATCTCAATAAGAAAAGTCCTACGAACGAGTTGCTCTTGAGTAGGGCTTCAACAAGTGGACGGATCTGGAGTAGGGGAGAAATTTTAGAAATATTCTCATGGCTTGGACTGAGGTGTAAAGAAGCTAGAAATAGGACCCTCCTCCAGGTCCCCTGCTATGATGTGGCAGCATCTCAATCCGTGATGGTTCCCTCAGTCTCCCCACTAATGTCCTCCTTCATGCACATCACCTTTGGTGTCACTGTGGAAACCCACTGGCCTCAGAGTCAGGGAGCTCCAACCCTGCCACACTCTCTGTTTCCTGGGGAAGAGACTTCCTTCTGTGGGCTCAGCTTCTTTATTTCTTTTTCTTGTGGGTTTTTTTTTTTTTTTTTGGAAGATTAGCCCTAAGCTAACTACTGCCAATCCTCCTCTTTTTGCTGAGGAAGACTGGCCCTGAGCTAACATCCATGCCCATCTTCCTCTACTTTATATGTGCGATGCCTACCACAGCATGGCTTTTGCCAAGCGGTGCCATTTCTGCACCCGTGATCCAAATCTGCGAACCCCGGGCCGCCGAGAAGTGGAACATGTGAACTTAACCACTGCGCCACAGGGCCACCCCCTTCTTTATAAAATAAAGTCAGGGAGAGACTCAAACAGGCTGAGGACAGGAGGTGTCTGTGTGCCCTGGCCGACCTGGTCCCAGGGTTCAACATTAACACGGGTCAACACCAATTGCTTAGCTGAACCTCTGTCTACAACTCTAGGAAGGGAAGGGGGAAAGGAACAGTGTCTACTTTCCCTCCTTAGAGGAAGGTTTAATGTTAGAGTGGGTAAAATTATTGTTTCCTTTCTCTTCTCTGGGGTTCTCCCATCTCTCCCAGGTTAAACACTCTGTGTTGCAGCAGGTAGAAGATCTCAGGTAAGCCCAGGTTTTTCCTTCCACCCTCCCACCCTTCCTTCTTCACCATGTGTTGTGTTCAGGAGGAATTCTCTTGATATTCATGTTTGGAGGGGGAAAAGGCAGACAGGACTGACTTGCATCTCAATCACATATCTACACGTCACACCTGAGGAGACAGGAGAACAGCAGAGGGGAGGGAACAATTCATATTGCTCAGTGGGCTTGAGAAGAAGATAAATGATTTCCATTCATTTTTCTCCTGCCAAAATACACCTTTCACCTCAGTGTTCCCTCCAACCATCCAAACCAGTGAACTCTTTCCTTGTTATATCACGTGAAGGTCCCAGGGGTGGCAGAAGGCTCAGGGGACTGTTGGGCCTTCATACACTGTTAACTGATATGGTTTCCCGTGTTGTGACCCAAAGTCATCCTTGATTACACTGGAAGAGGACAGAGAAATAAGTACATCGTATGAGGTGGTGGGATTGCAGGTGAGTTTTTTCTTTTCATTTTAAAAGTTCTTTTCTTGTTGCTATAACGATGTTGTGCAGTCAGAAATAATTAGGAGAAGGAGACAGAGTTGCCCTGGGTTTTTATAATGCAAAGAAAGAACCAAAACACAACCGGAGCCAAAAACGAAACAACATAGGAATTTATATATATTATCCAATGTAATCCATTCACAACTCTGTAAATTGGTTAGGTATCATTATCCCGGCTTAAGTAACAAAGGTTAGGAATGAGACCTGGAAGTGCTCAGTGCAAGGTCACACAGCTAGTGGAACCCAAGTCCTCTGACACCTGGCCTGGTGCTTCATCTACGATGGCAACTTGAGTGAGGAAGGGGCCTCAGAGATCAGGTGGTTGATGCCTAAACATTGTCAAAATTCTCCATGCACAACTAAGAGTGAGTGGTTGGATCCCTTTACTGACAGAGAACTCACCGCTTACCAAGGCAGCCCCTTCTATTGTTAAGCCTTAGTTAAAAAAAAAAAAAAAAAAATTCTTCATCATGAGCACAATTCTGTGTCTCTGAGTCTTCTGCAGAATGACCAATTTCCGATCTCTACAATCAAACAGAATAAATATACTTCTTCATATAATAGCCTTTGAAGTATCTGAAGGCTCTGTAGTCACAAACAAGGTAAATTGCATCAAAATAAATGGCTGTTTTCGGTAAGAAGTTTGGTCCAAATGTCCTAGCCCAGCATTGCTAGAAACTAGAAGCCCTCTCGAACTACTTTTTGGGGAACTGTATTAAATTATCAACTCAGATTATATTGATTTGGGGCTTGATATCTGCCAGGCACTAGGGATGAATTAATGAGCAAGTCAAATGTGCTCTGTGGGTTTATATACTAAATAGTTGAGCTGGAAAGATAGGCATTTGGAATACAGAACAAGGATGCCCACTCTAGACTGGGAGCAGCTCAGGACGTCCTCCCTGAGGAGGGGACGTTTGAACTGAGCCTGAAGAATAACAGGAGTTGACAGAGGAGGTGTGGTTTATAGAGAGGAAAACAACTGCAGAGAAGTCCTGGATACTGGACAGTGTGGCGGGTTCACAGGACTGATCAAGTCCAAGGAAGGTGGAGGCAGCTGCAGCGTGGTGCTGAGGAGTGCAGGCCTCAACCTGGACCACCTAGATTCTAGTATTTCCTCCACCACCCACCTAGCTCTGTGACCTTGGCAAGTTTCTTACCGCCTGTGCACTGCAGTCCTCACCTGTGAAAAGGGTGATGTTTTAGGGATGTGGTGACGATTAATTGAGTTGATACATGTGAAGAGCTGAGAACAGTGCCTGGAACATATTTGATGTTCCACTCATGTTTGCTCTCATGGTTGGAGGGAAACAAGGTTGGAGAGAGAGAGGAGGCTGATGATAGAGGCCAGGCCCGGTAAGCCCTCCTTGGCTGGCCCGGTAAACAGAGAAGTGAAAATGAAAGTCTATTTTGAGAAAGCCCACTTTGGTGCAGCGTGGAGAAGAGATCTGAGAGAGTGAGAATGTATCTGTGGGGCCCAATTAGGAGGCTGTTGCAGGGGCCCAGCAGTAGTGGCACGTGTTATTCCTCTCCATCCTAAACAACTCCTCTTCTCATCTTAATTCCTTTGCACATTCCTAACTACGTCCTCCTCCTGTTACAGAGTCAGAGTTAGTTAAGAAGGAATTGCTAAGCACAGCTTGGACAGAGGTCATGGAGACTGGGCCCACTCTTGGGAACCTCCTGAAAGAGATACCTGCATTGTCTGCCTGGAGCACACGAAGGACCTGCGAGCATCTTCTGTGGCTGCAGCTTCTGCCAGGGCTGCATCACTGAGTGCTGTCACTCTTACATCCACCAAGGGAGCCATGTGCTGTCCACTCTACAAAAAGCCATTTCGGGGGGGGGGGGGGTGGGCGGGGCTGGCGCAGGACATCAGGCCCAACAGGACTCTGGCCAGTTTGATCTCCATCCTCTGAACACTGGAGCCCAGGAATGAGAATCCAGCACAAGAAGTTTGGTTCTGCCAGCAGAACAAGGAAAGGGCCTTTTTCTATTGCCAGGAGAACCAGCAATTCCTCTGTGCCGTTTGCAAAGATCTCATAGAGCACAAACCCCCATCAGCGCTGCAGAGACAGGAAGATGCCAGGTCTTACAGGTAGGTAAACCCTTTCATTGCTTGGTCTAAACTTGGGACAAAATTGTGGTGGTTTGCCTTATTATTGGCTTTAGCACTACTACAGAAAAATAAACTACTGTATTCTAAACACAATTCTGAATGAAACAATAGCTTACATCCAATCCTGGATTATATTGGTAAAAGTTACTTCTGTCCGCATGCTACTTCACTTCTAAAATTCTCAGGCAACAGAAGGCATCACACTTCCTCTGCTTGCAGTATAGAAACCTTAGTGTTGCTCTAAGATTTCACATGCCCTCCAAAATCCTCTTGAGATTTCTGGGTGTGAAGGAAGCATAATTTGTCACAAACTGAAAAAGGAAAAAAGTGCTGAATAGATAGAGCTTTTACTTGAGGTGGACCATGCTATTTGGGCAAATAAAAATACTGTTTTATTCCTAGAAAAAATGTAACCTTAATCTAACCATCAGGTATTTTTTGGCTGAGCTAGGAAAATCTAACTCAAGTTTGTCAAAATGGGGACTCACTGTCTTATTGAACAAGCTAAAGGAAAAGCAGGTTTGCAAGGGAACCTGCAGCCAAGCCTGGGTCCCCTCTGCCCCTCCTGCTGGAAGCTGTGGAGCCACCTGTCCGGGGAGGACCATCCTAGACAAAGATTGAGGCCACCAGCTGCTACAAGTCTGTCCCAGGTGGGTCTATTCTGGGCCCTGGGTTGAAGGTAAGTTAGATATTTGATCAGAAAGCTTTAAGCTGTGGATGAAAACAACATTCCGAGAGGTGGAAGCCAAGTAGTAGAAGGCTTGTTTTCTCTACAAAAAGTTCAAGCCACCTCAAAAAAATGTTATTAACAGAGGGAAAATGAGGAATCAAGGTTATATATCAAAAGCATGTCAATTTTTAGGAGAACTGGTATCGCAAGTCAGATAATAGATAAACTATTATTATAGCAGTTGGGATGAATTGCAGGAAGTCAGTTCACCTCGTGAACATAAGCACATACGCTGGAGAAAGCTGTCAGAGTAAGGCCTGTGTGCACACGGCTAGGAGACCTATTTACAGTTCATAGTCAATGCAGACAGCGCTGCTTCCGCCCTGGGGACTTCTGTACAAGATCAATACATATTTGTGAATGAAATCATGAAATATTCTCAAAAGTCTGTGTTGGGGAGCACCTGTGTTTAAAATAGTGTGTGCGGGGCTGGAACGGTGGCGCAAAAGTTAAGTGTGCACGTTCGTTTTGGTGGCCCAGGGTTCGCCGGTTCAGATCCCAGGTGCAGACATGGCACCGCTTGGTAAAGCCATGCTGTGGTAGGCATCGCACATATCAAGTAGAGGAAGATGGGCACAGATGTTAGCTCAGGGCCAGTCTTCCTCAGCAAAAAGAGAAGGATTGGCAGTAGTTAGCTCAGGCCTAATCGTCCTCAAAAAAAAAAATAGTGTGTGGGAAATGTTTGAGATTCTCTGGAGGAGGAAATAACAACTTAGACTTAAGATTTTTAAAAGAAATGGTGATTTTCTGTTTCTTTTAGGGGCCATGGCCATCAACCCAACAGAGACCAAAGGACACCTAGGATTTTTGTGAACCACAGGCTGAGGCATCCACTTCACTCAGAAATGGTTCTGTGACAGCAGCCACAGATAGTGACTAATGGAAGGAAATTAACAGATACACATACATAGAAAATCCCCTTTCCTCAGGTGAACAATGCAGGAAACAGGAAAAGTAAGGTCAGCCTCCAGTGGTCACATCAGGGCTGCTCTTCTATCTGAGGTAGGCAAGTGACACAACGCAAAACAACCTCACCTTCTGAGACTCACTTCTCCCCTGTAAAGGAGAAATAACACTTTCCCTGTTTGACTCTCATAGTTGTCATGAGCCTTAAATATGTTCTTTGTACATTGCAAGATCCTATGTAATCTAAATTGTTTTAACAGTATTCAATGATAATAATGTTGACTTCTCCCATCTTGTGGAGGAGGAAACTGAGGAACAGATTGCTGAAGTGATCTGCTCCGAATCTAGCCAGGAGTAGGTTATGATCCTCTTATTTTCGTTCCATGGAGCTCTGACCCTCAGTCTCTTTCTCTAGAATGGAAGAGGTCCTGCAGTGGGACACTGCTCACCCAAGCTCTGTGTTTCTGAGGATGAGAAATACGTGACTATGAGAGGCTCTCCACTAAGACTGTCTGCTCATTCCAAGAGACTGAACACCAACCCCTATGTTCTGGTTCAAAGGGCTACTCCGCTGTGCCCACTGCTGGATGGTGCAACTGCCATACTAGGGAGATCACATCCTTGTGGTGGCTTGTTAGTCAGGAGGAAAAAGGGAAGGATCTCCGTCTGCCAGAAGGAGGGTAGCTGGGCTGTGAGAGTCATCAGGGGACAGTTCTGGGCTCTCGCAACCCCAGAGACCAAACTGATCCTGGAGGAAAATCCTACATGGCAAACTGGATTTCAGGCAGTGTCAAATGACATTTGCTAATGCAGAAAAAGAGGCCACTATTTTTACTTTTCAGGGTTCTTATATAGGGAAATTATCCCATTCTTAGGCTCTAAGGAGCAGGAGCACAGCTGACCCTGTACCCCTGAGATGGGCTGCCTTTCTCTTGGCCTCTAACGAAAACCTGATCACAAATGGGTTCATTACCGGGGTCAGTGGTTCCTGCCACATTAGGTCCACAGTGACCATCAGTGAAAGGACAGATGCGGCAGACTCCCTGCCAACACATCCATGTGATTCTTAAGGATGGCGAGAGGTCTGTGTTCTCTGCATATCAACTGGATCTGCCCCAGTGATTCTCAGTAGAGGTCATGGCATGTGTGTTCCAGTTCCTAAACATCATCATTCCACTTCCAGCCCACAGCCCACCACAGTCCAGATTTCCCGTTATCTAAAACAGCAGTCCTCAAACCTTAGGACACAGAAAACCTAGGGTGCTTGTTGAAAATGCAGATTCCTGGGTCTACCCCCAGACAATTCAACACAGTAGCCCTGGGGCAGAGCTTGAGAATTTGCTTTTTGAGATGTGCCCAGGTGTTTGGAGATCACACATTAAGAAACATGATCTTAGAGCAGCACTTCTGAAATTGTACTGTGGAGGCAAGTGATGTGAGGGTGTTGTTAAAATGCAGACGCTGATCCTGTAAGTCTGGTGGTCCTGAAGTTCATTCTCATGGGCAGGAAACACGGAACATAACAACTGCACTTTAGTCTAGGTTGTATAATCTTCTCTATAAAAGGGTTCACCACGTGATGTGCCCCTCAAAATCCCGTGTTCAAAAGCCCAATGACTTAACCACCCAGGAGGTCCATTACTAAAGGCCCATGATCTACATGCTTCAGTCAATGTCACTTTGTGTGCTTTGTGGCCAATCAATAGTCGACTCAACTGCACAGTCTCCAGTGCTTTGGGCTGACAGCAGTTTACCATCCAACAGTGGATGGCTGCAGGGCTCCTTTGGATCTGTCACAGTGCAACAGATGGGCAGTTCTCTCAGTGAATCCCATGGGGGAAGAAAAAAGGGCAAACAGACCTTCAGTTAGAGCTCAGAAATTAGAAGAAGGAGAAAAAAGAGCAGAAAGAAGATTTGAAGAAATCATGTTTGGAACGTCTCCAAATTGAGTGAACAACTTTAGCATATAGATCCAAGAAGCTCAACGTACACCAAAAGAGAGAACAACAAAGAAGGCCACGAGAAGGCTCATGATATCAAACTGATGAAAACCAAAGAAAAGAAAAATCTTGAAAGCATCAAGAGATAATGAATTTTACATACAGGATATGGTGGTTTTAAAATGTTTACAAATTCTTTAAAATTCCTTCCTTTGAGAGATAGAACTAATTCGTCTTCTCTTGAGTGTGGACTCGATTCAGTGACTCACTTCTAAAGAACAGAACAAAGAGAAAGTGACGTTGTGTGACTTCAGAGGTTAGGTCATAAAAGAGACTGTGGTTTTCTGTTCTCTCCTCCTCTCTGCCTCTCTTTCTCCCTCTCTCAGATCATTTGCTTGGAAGAAACCAGGTCCTAATCAAGGAACCTCTGACATTTGCCTGGCTGGGTGTGAACATTGCTATGGACAAGTGACTCCTTTGTGCCTCCCATTTCCTCCATCTTTAAATGTCTACAGTGCTTATCCCTTCATCTGTCCCATAGCTGCATATTAGGTCTGTTGTGGGAGGGAGTACGTAACTCGTCTCTTTAGGTCACAGTCTTCAGTCCATGAGGAACTCGACATGAAGTGCTTCACTTACAGAAATACACTCAATGAGCCTTATCTGCACCTCGATCTAATTTAGATGGAGATTCTGGACTTTTCACTGATTTTGTAATGGGATGAGATTTTGGGGTCCTTGGGCGGGAAGCATTTTATTTGGCATGTGGAAAGTGACAAAGATTCCCTCTTTGACTAAACGTTAGTTAGGCTGCTCTGAGCATTCTTTCAACTAGGGCTTGACTTGCGGGCTTCGATATCCATCTTTGCTTCATTCAGTTTTAGCGGAAATCCTGTCAAGTCAGTTTAGCCAGAATCAGTCACCCTAAATATTGGGTCAAATTCCTCAGCCCCACTATGCCCCAGGTCATATGAGACCACTCTGGCCTACCTTCAGCACGAATACTGTTAGGTCAGTTTAGCAAGAATTACCCTATCCACCTAGCAATTTTCTATCAACTAACGCCCTCCTCCTTGGTCATCAATCCCCATTTTTCCTCGTTGTATTTGCAGTTGAGCACAATCTCTCTCCCCTACTGCAAAACCCCTACTGCAGTGGTCCCTTGAATAAAGTTTTCCTTACTGTTCTTTAATAAGCATCAGAATAATTTTTATTTCTTTGGTAGAGGAATGTAAATAATTACATTCCAGCCAGAAGATGGACTGTGGTGGTTTTCAAAATGTCCACAAACTCTTTAATACACAAGAGATAGTGACTAATTTCCTTCCCTATGAGTGTGAGCTGGATTTCTTGGCTCGCTCCTAATGAATAGAATAGAGCAGAAGCGATGGCGTGCAACTTCAGAGACTGGGTCTTAAACAGCTCTGTGATTTCTTATTGGGTCTACTGCCTCTTGGATCGCTATTCTGAGGTAAGTCACCTGCCATGCTGTGTGGACACTCAGCTAAGGAGATATTCACATGGCAAGGACTTGAGGCTTCTGCCAACAACGACATGAATAAGATTTGAAGTGGATCCTTCCATGCTAATCACGTTTTTCAGTTCTGGCCAACATCTTGATTGCAAACTTATGAGACACCCAGAGCTAGAACCACCAAGCTAAGCCACTCCTTCTTCTCTCACCCACCAGAAACATGTAAGGTAATAAATCCTCACTGTCTTAAGCTGCTAAGTATTGGAGTAATTTGTTACAAACAAATAGATGAGTAATGAACAGGGGAAAAATATTGCAGTGAGTGACTGATTTCTCATTAGACATAAAGGACACCAGAAGAAATTGGAGCAATATACTCAAAGTCCTGATAGAAAAAAGGTTCCAAAGAAGAATTCTATATCCACTGAAACTATCCTTCAAAAGAAAGGTGATTTTTTTTAAAGAAATTAATTTTTTTCCATTTTCTCCCCAAAGACCCCCAGTACATAGTTGTATATTCTTCATTGTGGGTCCTTCTAGTTGTGGCATGTGGGACGCTGCCTCAGCGTGGTTTGATGAGCAATGCCGTGTCCGCGCCCAGGATTCGAACCAACGAAACACTGGGCCGCCTGCAGTGGAGCATGCGAACTTAACTTCTCGGCCACGGGGCCTGCCCCATAAAGGTGATTTTTTAAATTATTCATATTGTTTTTAGAATTCCATTTTAATTTTCCAATTAGGTTTTTTGGGGGGTATTATTTTTATTTTTATACTAGTTGTCTTAGGGATTACGCTATACATCCTTAACTTTAGACACTCTACTTCCAATCACTAATGTACTATTTCACATAAATTTAGAAGCCTTGAGACCATTTAGGCCTGTATCCCATGTCCATCTTTTTGCTATAGGTGATATATGTAATACATCTATATAGGTTACAATCCCCACAAGAAAAAGTTATAATTTTAGTCTCAAACAGTTATGTGTGTAAAAGGAACCAACAAAGGGTCAAAGAAAAAAAGAGAAATGGCCTTTTGCATTTACCCAAATATTTTTGATGCACTTCATGTTTTCTGAGAGTCTGAGCTTCCATCAGGTATCATTTGCCTTCAGTCTGAAGAACTTCCTTTGCCATTTCTTATAGTGCTGATCTGTTAATGACAAATTCTTAATTTTTTTAATCTAAAAATCCCTTTATTTTGCCTTCACTCTTTAAGGACATTTTTACTGAATATAGAATTCTGGATGGACATTCTTTTCTTTCATGTCATTAAAGTTGTTCCACTTTCTTCTGCCTCTCTGTTTTCTGATGAGAAGTCATAAGACAGTAAAGGAGGCAGGAAAGAACCAAAACCAGAAAGTATCATGATAGACGTAGTGTCTCTCACATCAACAACTACCACATGAACTTCATGGATCACACTCCAATGAAAAGGCAGAACTTGTCAGAATAGGTTAAGAAACAACGCCCAACTATATGCTGCTTACAAGCAAGGCTCTTTCAATATAAAGACACAGGTTGAAGGTTGAAGATAAATTGATGGAAAAAGATGCATTGTTTAAATAGTAACCATAAGGAGGCTGAAGTGGCAGTATTAATATCAGAAATAAAACAGATTTCAAAATAGAATGCATTGCCAGAGATAAAGATACTACATAACAAGAAAATCTAATGGAATGAGAAATTTCACAATTACAGACAGAAAGGAGATCAGCAGTCGCCTAGGGCTGGGAGGAGGGAGAGAAGATCAAACACAAAGGGGTGTGAGGAAGCTTTTTAGGATGAGGGGACGGTTCTGTATGTCGGCTGTGGTAGTAGTTCTGCGAGTGTAAACAATTACTGATATTCATCCAACTGTTCATGTAAAGTTGTTTAATTTTATTTTATGTAAAGACCTTAAGAAATTTTTTAAAGTGTGGAGAAATAAGGCAAAGTAAAGAAAGTTTTGGATAAACAAAAACTGAGAGAACTCATGGCTAGCAGTCCTGCAATAAAGTACTTTTAAAGGAAGTCTGCCGTGCTCAAGGGAAATGACACTAGATGATAACTCAGATATACAGAAAGGAATAACCAGCAACCCTTCCTATATTTTACTGGCTGTAGTTCAATGTTACCTTAAGCAGATGGTGAAAAGTTAAAAATGCAGGATTCAAGTCTTACAAAAAGTGTAAAAAATTAATGGAAATAAATATAGCTAAGAGGTCACTAGAAGAGATAAAATCATAAACAAAAACTATTTGCTTGAAACAAAGGAAGATAGGAAAGGAGTCACAGGAACGAAAAAGAAATGAGAAAATTCAAAAACAAATAGCAGAATGATAGACACAAATTCCAGCATATAAATAATCATATTAAATATAAATTGACTAAAACTCCAATCAAAATGTTGAGATAAATATCTCAACTGGGGGCTGACCCGTGGCTGAGTGGTTAAGTTCGTGCGCTCCGCTGCAGGCGGCCCAGTGTTTCGTTGGTTCAAATCCTGGGCGCGGACATGGCACTGCTCATCAAACCATGCTGAGGCAGCGTCCCACATGCCACAACTAGAAGGACCCACAACGAAGAATGTACAACTATGTACTGGGGGGCTTTGGGGAGAAAAAGGAAAAAATAAAATCTTAAAAAAAATCTCAACTGGATAAATATCAAGACAGACTATATGCTCTATATAATGGAAAAACTTTAAATACAAAGCCAAAAATAGGTTAAAAGTTAAAGGGTGAAGGAATAGGCCATGTGAATAGAAAGAATAAGAAAACTGGAAAGTCTGTGATACTACGAAGCAAAATAGGCTTTAAGATAACGAGTATCTCTAGAGACAAAGAAGGACGTTTTACAATGATGATGGGTCAGGATCAAAAGAGGACAGAAGTAATAAAAGCATAAATACCTAACTACAGAGCTCCACAGCGGATGAAGCAAAAAGTGGCAGAACTGAAAAAGAAATAGACAAATTAAGAATTGTATTTACAGATCAATACTCCCATCTCATTAACAGAACAAGTAAACAAAAAAGAAGTAAGGATAAAGAAGACTGAAACACATTGTGAGTCAACTTGACCTAAATCACATGCATTGAGTACCACATCCAGCAAGAACAGAATCCGCATTTTTGCCAAGTGTGCATGGAACATTCAGAAAAATAGACCACATTCTGGCCCTTAAATAAGTCTCAATAAATTTAAAGGGACTGAAATTATAGAGTATGTTATCTGACAACAATGACATTAAATTAGAAAACCATAACATGAAGATATCTAGAAAATCCCCAAATATTTGCAAATTGATCGACATACTTCACACCCATGGGTTATCATGCCTTAAAGAAGAAATCACAAGAGAAATTAGATTTATTCATAATTGAATGAAAATGTAATCAAAATTTGTAGGATAGGGTGCTGGCCCAGTGGCCTAGTGGTTAGGTTCATACACTCCCCTTTGGCAGCCGGGGGTTCCCCAGTTCGGATCCTGGGCGCAGACCTAGCAAGGTTTGTCAAGCCATGCTGAGGCGGCATCCCACATGAAGGAACCAGAAGAACCTACAACTACGATATACAACTCTGTACTAGGGCGCCTTGGGGAGAAAAAAAAGAGAGGAAGATTGGCAACAGATGTTAGCTCAGGGCCAATCTTCCTCAGAAAAAACATTTGTAGGATGCAGGAATAGCAGTGTTTAGAGGGAAATTTAGAATGTGAAATGGATAACAAGAGACTATTCTGAACAACTTAAGCAAATAGATTTGATAGCTAATATTAAACGGACAAATTCCTTTAAAGACACAAATTACCAAACTGCATTAGGAAACCTAAACAATTGGTATGAATTGAAGAAATTAAATTCATAATTTATAAATATTCCACGAAGAAAACTCCAGGCTCAGATGACCTCCACAGTGAATTCCATCAAACATTTCAGTATCAACACCAGTCCTAAACAAAATCTTGGAGAAAATAAGGGAGAGAGAAACACCTTCCAAATCATTTTATGAGGTTCGTATTACGCTGATACCAAAACCAAAGATACCAAAAAATTCAGACCAAAGTCTCTCATGAATCCTAAAGGAAATATCAGCAAATTGAATCCAACACATTATGAACCAGCAAGTTTTTTGTGGTTTTTGTTTTGAGGAAGACTGGCCCTGAGCTAACATCTGTGCCCATCTTCCTCTACTTTATTTGCGGGACACCTGCCACAGCATGGCTTGACAAGCAGTGTATAGGTCTGTGCCCAGGATCCAAATTGGCAAGCCTCAGGCCACTGAAGTGGAGAGCACAAACTTAACCACTATGCCACTGGACCAGCCCCTGACCAAGTAAGTTTTATCTCAGGATGCACGTTTGGAGGAATATGTAGACAACAATCTAATGTATCATATTGATAGAATAAAGAACAGTAACCATAGGATCCTCTCCATGCAAAAAAAAAAAAAAGCATTTAAAACAGACAGTATCTATTCATGATAAAATCTCTCAGCAAACTAGGAATAAAAGGCCACTTCTTTGATTTGATCAATGGCATCAATGAAAAACCTACAGCTGGCATCATACTTTATGGTGAAACCGAATACTTTCTACTCAAGATATGGAACAAGGCAAGGATGCTGGTTTTCTTCATTTCTATTACGCACTGTACTAGAGATCCTAGCCAGAGCAGTAAGGCAAGAAGAAGAAATAAAAGGGATACATATTACAAAGAGAAGTAAAGTCTCAGTATGTAGCTGACATGATCGTGCCCACAGAAACCCCTCAGGCAAAGAAAGCTTCTAGGACTAATAGGTAAATTTAGCAAGATTGCAAGGTATAAGGACAATTGTATTCCTATGTACCAGCACTGCATAATTAGGAAAATGAAAAATTTTAAATTCTATTTATAATAGAATCACACAAAATGTTTATGTATCAATTTAAAGAAAGTGTGCAAGATTTGTACACTGAAATCTACATAGCACCACTGAGAGAAACTAAAGAAAAACTAAAGAAATAGAGAGAAATACCATATTCAAGGATTGGAATACTCCTTATTGTTAAGGCATCAGTTCTCTCCAGATTGATCTATAGATCAAATGCAACTCAATGCCAAATTCTAAATGCCAATCAAAATTCTAGCACGTTTTGTAAAAGAAATTATCAAGCTTATTCTATAATTTATATGCAAATACGAAGGACTTTGAAGAGTCAAAATAACTTTTTGAAAAGAAGAAGTAACTTGGAGGATGCACACGATTTGATTTCAAGACTGACTACAGGCTCCAGTAATCAAAATGAAGTGATGTTGGCATGAGGACGGTCTAGATCAATGGAATAGAATTAAGAGTGAAGTAGAACCACGCATACGTGCTCAGGAAAAGTAGGAAAGGTAATTCAACGGGGAAAGGGTAGTCTTTTCCACAAATGATGTTGGAAGAAATCAACACAAAGAAAAGAATGAACACCATATACAAGAACTAACTGGAAATGAAGCACAGACCTAAACATAACATCTGAAATTATTAAGCTTCTACAACAGTGCTATCCAAAAGAAGAATCATTTGAACCACAAATTTGAGCCATGGATGTAACTTAAAATCTTTAGTTTTTAGCCACATGTAAAAAAGTAATGGGTGAAAATAATTTTAGTGTTTCATGTAACCCAGAACAATCAAAAGATAATTACATAAACAATAAAAGATTATTGATGAGATATGTTACATTCTTTTTCTCCTACTTTACCATTCTGGAAATTGTTCTGAGCCTCCAGGAGTTGAAAATTCTCTAATTTTATGTCCCGCCAAGGGTGACTTTACTTCAGATCCAGCTATCCTAGGATTTGCTGACCACATCAAAATCACTTACCCCTGAAACTCGATGCAGGAGAGAGTGAGCACAGAGACAGAGCTGGGGTAGGACCCCACCTCAGCTCCCTCCCTCCTCTCCCAACTTTCCTCCACTCACGAGCCCTTCATCCTCCTCCAATCTCCAGGATTTCATGAACCTCACAAGTGGGGAGCAGGTCATGAGGTATTTACAAACCCAGATCCCCACAATTCCTCTACACAAAGTCCTTCCTGAAGTCTGCCCACGCCCATTCCTGCTGGAGCCTCAGTGCTTCCCCAGTAGGGCCCCAGGTCTGTGCAGAGGGTGATCCTAGAACAGGCTTCCTCCCTATAACCACAGGGCTCACTCCCTCACCCCCTTCAGGACTTAGCTCAAATGTCAGCTCTCAGGAAAGCCTCCTCTGAGGATAATATTTAAAATTATAACCGGTTCCCTCATCTTCCCTACTCTGTTCTTTTCAGCACATAAGCTCCATGAGGGCAGGGTTTTGCCTGAGTTGGTTTGATACATCCCAGAGGACCTAGAATAGTGCCTGGCACAGAGAAGATGCTCCATAAGCATTTGTTCATGAAGGAAGAAGTGTAGGGACCAGATCTCCTCGAAGCTGAGACTGACACAGGAGAGGTGAGCGGTTCCCTGGGCAGCAGCAATTAGGGGAGGAGCTCCTCACTGGCTTATCCCAGGCCAGAGCCAAGCAGACAGAAGGCCACACAGAGCCCCGCCACACTTCCCATGCAGCCAAAGCACAAGGCCAAGGACTAAGCCAGACCACCAGCTGCCTCCGCAGATCCTGCACTCCGAGGGCACCCTGGATAGCTAGCAGGATTCTTAGGTGGAGAAGTCCTCCAGGTCCCAGTCTCATCTCCAGAATCAGCTGATTCTGTGCAGCTGGAAGGCGTGGCTCAGCTGCAGCCTGTGGGACCCTGGGAGCCCTCTCCTGACCTGTGACCCCCAAACTCCTAGGTCATTGGGCAGGCCCAGAAATTAGATTTGGGTCCAGGACTGCAAGACCTTCAATTTCAGGGGTTGGAGGTGGCAGGCAGCAAGGACTGAGGGATCCAAATAGTAGGTCAGTGTCTACTTAGGTCCACAAAGGGGAAGAAGAGGCAGGGTGCCAGGGTCCTGGTCTACAGGGGCTAAGGTGTGGGGGGGGGACACACTCCAGGCTCCAAAGGGTGAGGGGTTTAACGCCTGGGCAGGAGCTCAGCCTTGGTGTCCTTGGGGATAGTATTCAGATCCATCGTCCTGGAGGCCTGGAGAATGGGGAGGCACGCACTTGGGTTCAGAGGGAAATGTTAGATAGAAGCCTGGGCCCTGACTCATCACTGACCTCCTTGCAGCCCACTGTAGTCTCCGGACTCCACCCCATGTCCTTCCCTCCGCCCTCCAGGAACACAGTTTCCATGGCCGCCAGCGGCTGGACAGCTCCCCATCCCTGGCCTCGGGGCACTCTTTACCGAGCAGCACTTCCTCTTGTCTTAGCAGATGAAGAGAGGATGTCCAGGTCGCTGAGGGCTGTGAAAAAACGATGGACTAAGACATGGCTGTGAAGTCATCATGCAGGGAGTGGGACACTGGAAACCCAGAAATCAGGGCCAGGGCTGTCCCCTCCAGGGACGTACAGGCCTGGTGCTTCCCTCCTCTCAGTTCTTTCATTCTCTCAGTGACCCCAGCATAAGGTGGTCAGGGCTTGAGGGGAGGGTCTTGCTCTGCAAGAGAGGAAGCCCCTTAATCACCTCCCCCCTCCTCTTCTCTGCCCTTCTTGCCAAGTGTGTTGGAGTTATATCACACCCATAAGTATGGAAAAATGCCAAACCTAAGTATAGCTTACCCACCAATTATAGGGCCAATTATGGAGCCCAGTTACAACACCTGTGCAATTACCAGCAGCAGAAAATAGAGACCCCAGGGCCCCTGTGCCTCTCACCACACAGAACCCAGTCCCCCCTACACAGGCGTCCACTAAGGTGACCTATTCCCCTGCCCCTTTCCTCTCTGCTGCCTCCCTGTCTACTCCTGTTGGCCTCCATCCTCCTAATGTCCCTCCCTTTGCTCACTTCAGGAGCCTCCCCATCTCCCTAGACCATTACCCTGGGGATCTCTTCCTGCTCCTCCCCGTCGTCCACCTCATCCTAGGGATGGAGAATCTAGAATCGATTCCCTGGAGGAGGAGACTTCATCCTTGGAAGCAGCCGCAGGAAGAAGTGACAGGGACTCTGGGGTTCAAGGTCTCATCTAGGAGACTGAGGGCACCCAGTATGTTTACAGGGTCCACCCTGGACCTGGGAACCAGCTTTTATGGCCTGGAGATCTGCTCGTCCTTGAGGCCAAAATCCATGGTTATTCAATGGAGAGGAAAAAGTCTCTGTCAGCGAGTGTTTGGGGAAACTATTCAGACTATGAAACTTACACTGGAGTGGGGGCTCCTCCTCTTGTGCACAGCCCTGTCCTGCTGCTGGGAGCCCAGGGAGAACCTCAGGAGGTCCCCAGGGAAGGGGCCAAAGGGGACCTCTGGTCTTCTGTTCTCAGCCCTGTGGCCACACGGGGGCGCCACCACCCAGCTTTCCTCTTCTCACAGCCAGGGGAGAGGATGGGCTGTGGTCTGAGTCAGGAAGAGGCGGCTGACCTGGAGGCTGGACATTAACTGGGGATGAGGATGCCTTCTGAGCAGCCCTGGGCTCAGGCTAGGGGATGGGGCAGGGATTGGAGGAGAGGGGAGCTCTGGAGCCCTGACCTGCATCTAAGGCTTCCATCTTTTCTCCCACAACCACTCTCTCCAGCCCCTTGATGACAACACTCTGGAAAACTGAAAAATACATAATTTTTTCTTCCACTCCCTATTCCTTTTCTAAGGGCTATTTTAAAAAATCAACTCTTTTATTGTAGAATACATAAGTGGAGATTTACAGAAAAGTTGCAAAGTTAGTACAGAGTTCTGTGTATCCCACACTCAGGTGTCCCTATTGTTAACGTCTACATCACTATCATACATTTGTCACAGCTAATGAAGCAATATTGATACATTATCACTAAACTCCACACTTTATTTGGATCTCATTACTTTTTCTTTTTTTCTGTCCCAGGATCCCATCCATGGTACCACATTACATCCCAGTCACGTCTCCTTCAGCCTCCTCTGGCTGTGACCATTTCTCAGACTTTCCTTGTTTTTTGATGATCTTGACATTTTGGAGGAGTACTGCTCACCTATACTGTAGACTGTCCCTCAATTTGAGTTTGGTTGACCGGGGCTATGGATTTGGGGAACAAGCCCACAGGGATGAAGCGCCATTCTCAACACAGCATATCAAGGGTGTATAATACCCACTCGATTGACCACTGATGATGTTAACCTTCCCCACCTGGCTGAGGTCGTGTTTCCCAGCTATCTCCCTGTGAAGCTCCTATTTTCTTTGTCCCTCTCCACACAGTAGTCTTGGGAAGGAAGTCACTGTGTGCAGCCCACATTTAACGGGTGTTCTGCTATAAACATTTGCATGCAGGTTTTGGGGCAAATGTAAGTTTTCCAATGAGTTGGGTAAAAACCTAGGAGAGTGATCAGTAGCTTGTATGGTAAGTCGATGTGTAGCTTTAAAGTGTCAAGGCAAATAATCTATAACCAATCTATAGACAAGAAAAATAGAGTGGCACTTCCTGAGCTGAGGACTAGCCCAGAAACACTGTCTCCAGCAGGGAAGCAAACACCCAGGGAAGCGTGGTTTACAGCATGGTTATATCGCGTTTCAGAACAAAGTAACGTACAGCAAGCATGACAGGAAGACAATTTATTTCCAAAGTCACAAGGAGGTGTTTTGCTGCTGTTTAGCAGGTACACGACAGGTCAACTTGACCTTGGTTCTCTGGGAAGAAAAGCTTATCTTCAAAGAAGTTTTGGTATCAGCACGGGAGAAAGGGAGACGTTACATGCCCCTCTTTAAAGAGTGCATTCTTTGCTTTGGGAAAATGTTGGAAACAGATGGACAACGTGTCTTTTGGTGGGCCATCAGTCAGATGGCTCTGGGAAAAATAAGTTTCAGCCAAATCAGATTTAAACCAGAATGGCTTCCCCTTATACCTCTATATGTGAAAACTTATTATTCTTATTATTTTCATCAGAAGAAACTGCGGAATATCTCCCATAATGGCTGTGCTGTTTTGTGTTCCTGTCCACAGTGAACGAGGGTTCCTGCTGTTCCACATCCTCGTCAGCACTTGGCATCACCAGTTTTTGGATTTAGAATATGCTAATAGGTGTGTAATGGTTATCACTGTTGTTTTCATTTGCATTTCCAGGTGACATATGATGTTGTCTTTTCATATGCTTATTAGCCATCCCTGTGTCTTCTTGAGTGAGGAGTCGGTTCAGGCTTTTGCTCATTTTTTAATTGAGTTGTCTTCTTATTGTTGAGTTTTAAGTGTTCTATATATATATTTCAAACAAGTCCCTTGTCAGATATATTATTTGCAAATATTTTCTCCCATGTCTGTCCTGAGCCCTTTTACTGATGTAATAGTACACATTAACGCATAGATATATTTTAATGGGAATAGAAATGAGAAATTGCTAACTGTGATGGTTTCTGGGTAGAGGACTTGGGTGACTAGCAGATGGGGAGAGAGGATGTGACATATATTTTTATATATTCTTGAGTATCACTTGAACTCTCTTGTATGTGCATGAATAATGTTTTCAAAATAAATTGCATTAAAATCGTTCACACTTGTCAAACACTTGACAGATCACCCTCACATCGTGGGTTAAGATTCTGATCCTCTACTCGAGGACCAATCAACTTTTCACTCAACTATTTCGCTTTAAAATGTCCATTTCTGAAAAAGGTGGGCTAGATTGTATGGACCAACCTTCCCCCTGAAAATAGCTAAAAATGAAATGTAAACTACAAAAACCATCTTCTTAAAAGCATCAGAGCTGACAAGATACCAATAAACGACCACACCCCCAAAAGAAGGGCAAGATCCTCCTTGGCCTCCACAGAGAACAGTGTACTGAGAGATGGAGAAAAGGCTCCGTGAGCTCATTGCCCAGACATGGAGCACAGCACTTCCAGCTCTGAGCCCCGAGGTCTGGACTGTCCTACCCATCCACCTTCCCTTTTAAAATTTAAACAAGGTTTTATATTCTGATTATGATGTATATGTATAATGTACAATACATATGTTATAATGTATTTTCACTTTAGAAAAATTATAAAATGTTAAAAGTTATAAATGACAAAGTGAAAATAATTGTAATCCTCACACTTGGAGATATTCTGTTGCAGTTTCTCCTGGTCTATTATGTACCCTCCTGCTGCTGCCCCAGGGCTGGAACTCTCTCTCTAAGATGATGAGCACAGAGCTCAATGGCCCCAGCCCTGCTCCCTCCAGATCCCATTTCCTCAGGCAGTTCACTCTCACACCCGCTGAGGAAGCTGTTTCTCACTTTCTCCTCCCTCTTCAATCCCCTCCTCCCTCCCGACTCAGGACTCTAAAGTGATGAGTTTATTTCTTTTTTCACTCAAAGAAGGACTAGGTGAGAACTGCGCCATCATCCCCCCACACCCCACATCTGTACCTGTATCCTCTGCCTTCACAGCAGTGATCATGGATGGTCCTGCTCCTGTCTAAGGCCACCTCTCAGCTGGGGCACAGGATCAGGTCCCCTCCCTCCCCTGCATCATCAACTTCCTGCTCTCTACTGGCTCCTTCATTCCTGCATACAAACATGCCATGATATCTCCCATTTTTTAAAAAAAGAAACTAAATCAAAACAAAATCCTTTCATAAAAATCCACCACTCAATCCAATGTCTCCTTCCAACCTGCTCTATTTTTGTGATGCTCCTCACAGGATAATTCCTCAGTCCATTCTCTCACCCACCATGTTGTCTTTTTATTTTTACCAAATATCCATTTGTACATAGTTTAAAAGGTCCAACACTTCCACAAGGCATGTTAGGAAGAGAAATGCCCCACCCCCATTTCCTGAATCTCAGAGACAACTGGTTTCAGTTCTTTTAGCTGATTCTCTGTTACTTCTTTGCTTCTAAAGAGAACACTTCTAATACTCCCTTTTTGTTATTCAGTTTTATGCATCTTCTTTAGTGAATTGACTCTTCTCTCACACTCCCCCATCCTCCCAGTATAATTACTGTACAACTGATCAGCTCAATGTGCAGTGTCTGCATTATTAGGACCAGTAAACATTAGTCACAACTGAGCATTTAGAAAACTATGATATCTTTCCCTTTCTTGAATCAACTTTTCATGTTCCTTGCAGTTAGTAAATGTCTTGTTCCTTCATTTGCTTAGTTTCTGTTGTATTCATTATTAAATCATTCCACTACTCTCCCCAGAGGCTAAGTGTTCACAAATATCTTTGAGCACATTGGGTAGTCTACCAGCTTCATCTTTGTGAAGACACCTGTCCCACAGCCCTCAGTCCTGCCACATGTGGACTGGTTCCCTGCACTCCTGGGGTAGGGCTGACATCCCGGATCTCCTTCATCTCATCCTGGGAGCCCTTTGTCTTCTTTGTTCTAGCTCCCCTGTTGCCTGGATCCCATTTTTGCCCTTTTTTAGTTTTCTCCATCATTGTTCCTCACTTTGCCCAGTAATATCCTGAGGAAGGGAACATGGAAAGGAAAACCTTGAAACCCTAATCTGAAATGTCTTTAGGTTGCCGCAGCCCTTACCCACATCTTAACCTGATAGAGAAATCCACATTGCAATATTTTTTCCTCGGAATTTGGAAGGCATTGCTAAAATTCTTCTAGCCTCTAGCCCTGTGTTTGTTGCCTCTTGAAGTTTTCAAGGTCTCTACTTTTCTATCCTCTTTCTGAAATTTCATTGTGATTGTCATGGTGTGGGTCTGTTTTCACCTACTGTAGTAAGAACTTGGTTAGGCCATTCAAAATGTAAACTTTATCTGTAACCTCTGAGAAATATTCTTGAAATATTTTTTATCATGTCCTACTCTCTATTCTTTCAAAACTGATATTATTAACATGTTGGAATCCGATCGATAGACTAATATTCTCATAGGTCTTCTCTCCTGCTTGCCTTGACTTTTCCATCTGAACCTTTTAGTGGGAGTATGACTTTATTCTTCTAGTTCATCTACTGAATTATTCATTTCTATGATTATATTTTTAATTTTAAGTGCTCTTTCTTATTCTATGATTGTAAATAATTGTATATAGCTCTGTTCCTGTTTCATATGTCATATATCTCTTACATCTTCTATATATTATTCATAATAGTGGTAGGGGACCTGTTAGGTCTCCTGGTTATTTGCTTTCATGATATCATGAACTTTTGTCCTTACAGCTCTTAGTTCAGTAGTGATTTCATTTATCTTTGTCATTTCTGATAAATGTCCACATTTTCCATGACAATGCAAGCCCCATATCACCAGGGTCTTCTTTGCTCTTCATGTATCTCCTGAGTCTAGCTGATGCTGATCCACTGGAGGCCTCAAAATATATGCTGGTTGATGGACTTTACTGTGGTTTGGACAATTAATTCACACCGCTCCTTGAGATCCTCCTGAACCGTGAATCTAGTGGCCTCCTGTCATAGAACGTTCTGGAACATTGAAACAGTTTATTTGCATGGGGTGCAGAGGCATCCTGCCACCAACAGTGGACAGAGAATCAATGAAAGACAAGTCAACAAACCTCTGAGAGAAAACTCTCTGGGTTCAACCTTGGCTCCACCATCTCCTAAACCTCTCTGAGTCTCCCTCCCTCTGTTCACACAAAGGGATCATATGTTGAGAGCCTCATGGGTTTGCTTTGAGGATTAAATTTGACCCTCTGTAAATCATGGCATCATTGCCTGAGACATATTATGTGTGCCACTATTCATAGTGACCATCATTATATAAATTACAGCATTTAGACAAATTCTATTCTTTTGCTTGTATAAACCACTATTCAAGAAACATCCTTGAACACACATTTTTGAGAACAAGCGTGATTATTCCTCAGCATAAATTCCTAAAGAGAAATTTCTGCATCAAAATTTAAGTCAATTTAAGTTGTTGAGACATTTTTCAAAAGTGCCCTGTAGACATTTTGTACCAGGTTTCAATCCCATCAATCTTTAAGACAGTGTACTTTCCATGCCCTTTGGTAAATACTCTCATCACTTGCTTTCATCTTGGCAAGCTGATAGATTTTAAATTTTATTCCCATTTCTTATGCCACATTCTCATTTTGTTTACATTTATTTATTACTACTAGATTTGTTTCACATTTGCATTGCTTTTTTCCATATTGTTTTCAACATTCTTTAATTATTTTTCATTGGGAAGAGGTTACCTTAAAATATTGAGTTTAGAAAGAAGGAAAAGCAGCCCCAACATCGGGAACTGGTCTGACACTTACCGCTAGGCCTCAGTGTGGTCAAAAGCTGGCCTGGAGCTCACCACCTGGTGCACTATTCTGTTGGACATAAGTCTTCTCACAGAACATCAACATCAGACAAGGACACACTGAGAACATGACAAAGTGAGACAAAACGAGACCACTACAGCACTTTGTCTCAGCACAGACTAAAACAAGGCACTATGCAACTCACAAAATACCCAACATCTCCCTGTGCTGGCTCATATGAGCGACTGCTGCTTCTTTCCAATCACAGCCTTATCCTTGCTCTAGTTGGCCCTGTCTCTAGATAAGATTTATTGAGATGCCCAATCATAGAATTGCCCCCATTTCCTGACAACATGCAATCTGGAGTGAGGCCCTGCTTCCATAGATCCTCCCCAAATCACCAGACCAAAGCCCAAATCCTATGAATGTTCTAGCACCTTCACCCTAAGAGGCACTGTGGTCCCCAATGGTGTGTGTTCTCCTTCACAGTAACAAGTAATACATCCAACCTGTTGGCCCACAGATGTGCTCCTGGTGGCCTTTGGCTGAAGAACATTGAGGCATGTCATTACCCTTTTGTCTGTCAAAATTGTTTAGGTGTCTTTGAACTTGATTATGGGCAAGTGTTTGTATCATTGTGAGTGTGCGGTTGACACAGACAAGTTTTATGTATTTCTTTATGGTTTTTCAACTTTGGGTCATGCTTACAGAATTCCTCATTCCACAACTGTAAATATTTCATGGATATTTTCACCTAGGAGAGGGGTACAAGGGTGAAGGGAAACAGAGAAAATTGTTGGAATTATGGGGGCAGTATGGGAAGGAGCAGTAGGTGAAGCATTCTAAGGCGGTGGAATCCTCAGGCTGACATCTTCTGCTCTGTAATTTTACAAGCAGGTGCAGGGCCTCAAAGTATTTGATGTACGTTGTGTCCAATAAATGCCTTCTCTTGGGCTAAGTGAAGATTTAACCTCTCTGCTTATGTTTACCAGATTGGATAACACCACCAAGAGTCCCAGTGTAACACACACAAGGATTAGCTCCAGTGACGGGCATTTTTTAATGCTTACGACCTTAAGGTGATAAATCATGTATTGGTTAATGTCTGTACACTCTAGTTGTGAAAATACATATTAATGAAACTTCTTGGGTATGTTATATTTTAAGGATATGTCTAAGATCCACATAGACAAAGCCATGATCCCCACATGAAGATAATTTTACTATACAGCCTATGAGTCACACAGTATCTTTTCTGGGGGAGGAGACTGAAAACTAAGAACATTCTAGATATGCGCTGTCCAATATGGTAGCTACTAGCCACATATGGTTATTCAAATTAAAAGTAAATAAAATTAAAAATTCAACTGCTCAGCACAGTAGCCACATTTCAGGTGCTCAATCGCTACACACAGCTACTGGCTCCCATATTGGACAGTGCAGACACAGAACAATTCCTTTATCACAGGGTGTTCTATTGGACACGCTGCTCGTCATATTTTGTGGGCCTCAAATCAGATGCATCAGACCCATGTAAAATGAAAGAGCCAATATTATTTCACTTAGAGATACATCAGATTTCTGTCTGAGACAAGAATACATATCCAGCTGGTGTATAACAAAACCAACATAGGTCCTCAGTGGGTCTGGTGCCTTCAGGCACAAACTGGTCCCAGATCCAAAGAGAAAAACCTGTCCCTTCACCTCCCGTCCCAGACTGAGGACATTCTCTGGCATCAAATTTCCAGCAAGTGAGTTCTCTTCTAGAGGAGACCAGGGACAACACTGTAAGTTAAGTTTTGGGAAGCAGGGAGTCCAAATTCAGGGAGAGGAATTCTGGGAAATCAAGAGGAGGAAAAGGTGGGGACCAGCTGGGAGACTCTCCCCGCTTGATTCAGAACAGCGATTCTCAAAGTGTGGTCTGTGGAACCCTTGAAGTCACTGAGATCCTTTCACGGATCCATGAGGTAAAACTCTTTTCATACCATTACTAGACATCATTTGCCTTTTCAGTATGTTCACATTTGCACTGAGGTAAAAATTAGTAAGACTGGAGGCCATGGTACCAAACTGCAATGGTAGTTATCTCCATCACCACTTACTTGGAGAAAAAAATACCACTTTCACTTTAAAATGTCCTGAAGCATCAAAAATTATTATCTTTACCAAATCATTATCCTTAAATCCACATTTTAAAAATATATTACATGATGACATGGGAAGTACACATAAAGCCCTTCTGCTACTTTCCCATGTACTATGCCCCAACGAGAATAATTTGTGTGAGCTGGGCTAGCCTCTTTTTCATGGAACACAAGTTTTACTTTAAAGAATGAATGACAGGAACTAGGATTATTAGATGTGGTTAATTGGGATGCACTGTCTCAAAATGAACATGAGCTTCTCCCTTCAAGAAAATCCACCGACAGGTAACAACTGACAGGACTTACTGCCTTGATCAAAAGGAAGCTCTCAAGAGAAAATGAGAATTTTGGAAAACTTGTGTCCGCCATGTAAGCCTGACAGCTTCCCGGTCCTGACAGACTTTCCTGTTCAGATCTGTGGTCACATTAACAAATGTGATATTTTGATAGTTTGTAGTTAAATGCATCAGCACAGGAAGATCCACATAACTTAGTGAAACAGTGCATTACTTTTAAAATCATACATTAGTACAAGAGCCATTCAATATGTAAAATAGGCCTGTGGATTATAATGTAACAGAATAGGAAATATTCAATGATACTGTTTCAGGTTCCACCTTGCAAATAACCTGTGAGAAACTGCCACTTGTGTAGTTTGATTTTAGTATCAAAGTTTGATATCCACAATTATCTGGAAAGGTTATTCAAAATACTACTCCTACATATCTGTCTGAGGCGGTATTTTTTTCATATACGTCAACCAAAACAACAGATTAAATGCAGAGCAAATGTGAAGAGCCAGTGGTCTTCTAATCCCAGACAAGAAAGAGACTTGCAAAAACATGAAGTGTAAAAAGACCCACTCTTCTCCTACCTTATTCTGGGAAATTGTTATTTTTCAGAAAAACATTATTTCTTTTAACTTGCAGTGCATTATGAATATTATTCTAAATAAATTAATTAAAATATTTTAAAGCTTTTGTTCCTAGTGTGGTAAATATTGATAGGATACAACGAACATAAACAAATTACCCCGGGGGCCTTCGCTAATATAAAGACTGTGTGGATGTCCTGAAACCTAAGTGCTTGACAATCGCTGACTCAAACAGCCCCTGGGCCAGGACTCAGGGAGACGGTGTGACAAAGAGCTCTCGGAGCAGGAGGAGAGGGGTCAGGGCAAAGTCCCAGGTCCCCGGACGCGGCTCTCAGGGTCTCAGCTCGAGGGCGCAGTCTGGGGTAGGGACGCTCAGTGTTGGGGAGTCGCCCTCTCCCTGAGTTTCACTTCTGCCTCTCACAACCTGTGTCAGCTCCTCCTGCCTGGAGACTCATGACGCGGCCCCAGTTCTCACTCCCATTGCGTGTCCGGTTTCTAGAAAAGCCAATCAGCGTCTCCGTGGTTCGGGGTTATAAAGTCCGGACTGAGCAGCCAAAGAGCGGATTCTCCCCAGATCGCAAGGATGCGCGTCATGATGCCGCCAACCTTCCTCCTGCTGCTGTCGGGGGCCCTGACCCTGACCGAGACCTGGGCGGGTGAGTGCGGGGTCGGGAGGAAACGGCCTCTGCCGGGTGCGGAGGACCCCCGGGGAAGGCGCGTCTCCCCGAACTCAGACGCAGACCCGCCCAACGCGCCCCACCTCGGCCCCGCCGCGTCCTGACCCCTCTCCTTCCCTCCCCAGTCTCCCGCCCTCTCCTTTCCCCCACTGGGGTCTCCCGCTCTTCGTCCACCGCCCCTTTTCCGTCTCACGACCCCATAGTCCCCTCCCCCCTCCCGGCCCCATCACCCTCGGACCCGCGACCCGCGCCGGGAGGAGGGTCGGCCGGGTCTCAGCCCCTCCCCGCCCCCAGGCTCCCACTCCCTGAGGTATTTCAGCACCGCCGTGTCCCGGCCCCGCCGCGGGGAGCCCCGCTTCATCGCCGTCGGCTACGTGGACGACACGCAGTTCGTGCGGTTCGACAGCGACGCCGCGAGTCCGAGGATGGAGCCGCGGGCGCCGTGGATGGAGCAGGAGGGGCCGGAGTATTGGGAAGAGCAGACGCGGACCGCCAAGGAAGCCGCACAGACTTTCCGAGTGGGCCTGAACAACCTGCGCGGCTACTACAACCAGAGCGAGGCCGGTAAGCTACGCGAGCCCAGGTCCAGGTCGCGACCCCCCATCCCCACGGACGTGCCGGGGTCTCCCCGACTCTCAGGGTCCGAGATTCACCCCGAGGCTGTGGGACCCGCCCGACCCCCGACCCGGGAAGAGCCGGCAGGGACTTTCCGCGGTTTCATTTTCAGTTTGGGTTTAATCTCTGCGGGGGGCGGGGCCGAGTGGGCGGGGCTGACCTCGGGGCGGGGTCAGGGTCTCACACCTTCCAGTGGATGTGTGGCTGCGACGTGAGGCCGGACGGACCCCTCTTCCGCGGGTACAGTCAGTACGCCTACGACGGCGCCGATTACATCGCTCTGAACGAGGACCTGCGCTCCTGGACCGCGGCGGACGCGGCGGCTCAGATCACCCGGCGCAAGTGGGAGGCGGCCGGAGTGGCGGAGCATGACAGGAACTACCTGGAGGGCACCTGCGTGGAGTGGCTCCGCAGATACCTGGAGAACGGGAAGGAGACGCTGCAGCGCGTGGGTACGAGGGGCCGCGGGGCCTCTGGATCTCCCCTCGGGCTGGGCTGGCTTCCTACCAAGAGGGAGGGAAATGGGATCAGTGTCAGAATACCGTCCCTCAGAAAAGAAAGGAATCCACCCAGGTTTTCATGTTCTTACTAAAGACTCGCCCAGAGGGCCCGCCCTTCTCTAAAGGACAGTGAAGGAATCCAGTTTCTTAGGAATAGGAGGGGAGCACATCCCTGAAATCGCCAGACCTTGGTTCCCTTTGACCCTGGTAGCCATCTTGTGACCCATGACTTTCTCAAGACCTTGTTCTCGGGCTGAGAAGATCCTTGCGACTTTGACTCCGGTTTTTCTGAGTCATTCACCCTCCACCCAGGTCAGGACCAGAAGTCTGTGTTCTCCTGTTTAGAGACCTGAAGGCTCGTACCCTGGGCTCTCACCCTTATTCTAGAACTTTCCAAGGGATATGAGCTTATCCTGGATCCGCAAGTCCAGGCTAGTGTCTGGGTTCTGTGCTTCCTCCTTCAAACCCATTGTCCTGTCTGTTCTCAGGATAGTCACATGAATGATGTTTCAGTGGCCCGTGGAGGTAACTCGAGGTGAATTTTCTGGTTCTTCCCCCTCAGACCCTCCGAAGACACATGTGACCCACCACCCCATCTCTGACCATGAGGTCACCCTGAGGTGCTGGGCCCTGGGCTTCTACCCTGCGGAGATCACCCTGACCTGGCAGCGTGATGGGGAGGACCTGACCCAGGACACGGAGTTTGTGGCGACCAGGCCTGCAGGGGACGGGACCTTCCAGAAGTGGGCGGCTGTGGTGGTGCCTTCTGGAGAGGAGCAGAGATACACGTGCCATGTGCAGCACGAGGGGCTGCCTCAGCCTGTCACCAGGAGATGGGGTAAGGAGGGAGCCGTGGGCTCAGAGCCTCTTCTCAGGGAAATCAGGAGCCCCTCTGGAGACCTTCAGCAGGGTCAGGGCTGAGGCCTGGGATCAGAGCCCCTCACCCTCCCTTCCCATCCCTTCCCTTCCCAGAGCTGCCTCCTCAGTCCACCATCCTCATCGTGGGCGTCATTGTTGGCCTGGTTCTCCTTGGAGCTGTGGTGGCTGCAGCTGTGATCTGGAGGAAGAAGCGTTCAGGTAAGGAAGGGGGTTTGGGATCTGAGTTTTCTTGTCCCCCTGAGGCATTTCAAGAACCAAGCAGAACTTGCCCTGCCCCGTTAATGAGACGTACCATCCACACTCATGTACTTGCCATCTTGGAGCTGATTGCTAACACTGTTTTGTAAAGTGCTTATGAAAATCAAAGATTTTTTCACCTTGATAATTCTGGGTTGGGGACCTGATTTCCAGCAGTCGAAGGTCAGAGGGAAGGTCCCTGCTGAGGACGGACCTCCAGGAGGGCATTGGTCCAGTCCTCACACATCTCCTTTCTCATGTTTCTCAATCCTGCCCTGGGTCTTCAGTCATGGTTCTGGAAACTTCCCTGTGGTCCAGGACTAGGGGGTTCCTCTAGGATCTCATGGCCCAGCCTTCTTCCTGTTTTCTTCCCACAGGTGAAAAAAGAGGGATTTATGTGCAGGCTGCAAGTAAGTTTGAGTGGAGGATTGATCCCTGAGACCCCTGGAATACTGGAGCCAGGAGCCCCTGGGTGGGGAGCTCACTCACCCCATAGTTCCTCCTTTAGTCTCATCTCCTATGGGCTCTGACCACTTCCTGTTTTGTTCTACCCCAGACAGTGACAGTGCCCAAGGCTCTGATGCATCTCTCCCACAGAAAGGTGAGACTTGGAGGGCCTGAAGTGGGGAGGGGCTTTGGGGCAGAGGGGACACAACTGGTTTATGGGGATTATTTGGGTCATTTTGAGCATGCAGAGGGCTGTTGAGAATGTCAACACTTATGTAACTGACATGAATTTGTTCATGATTATTTTCTTGTACAGTGTGAGACAGTGGCCCTGTGGGAGACCAAGTGATGCAAGATTTGTTCACGCTCCCACTTTGTGACTTCAAATCCCCTGACTTCTCTTTCTGCAGCTGGCATCTGAATTTGTCTGTGTTCCTATTAGCATAATGAGAGGAGCTGGGGAAATTGACCCACCCCTGCCTTCCACGACCCCCTCCCCACACTGACCTTTGTGCTTTCCCTGATGAAATGTCCTGTTGCAGCAGAGGTGGGGCTGGGCCAGCTCCCTCCCTGTCTTAACTTCCTGTTGCACTCACTAGTGATCATTTGCTTCCTTACTGAAAATATGAATCCAGATATGAGTTTTTTTCTAATTCTTGTTGTAAGGGATGTGTTAATTAAAGAAGAAGATTCCTAAAGTTTGAGAGTGGAAATAAATGGAAGCACTGAGAACCTTCCAGAAGTCATGTTTGCTGTGCTGAGTCTGTACGTGGATGGGGCCTGTGCACAGTCGGTGTTCAGTACGACATGGGCTCTGATGATGTGATTCCTCAGCTGGGTCACCTGTCTGCTCCTTTGTTCTGGTTCCTTCTATAGAACCTTGTTCCATCAGTACCTGTGATCACAGGGATGAGGACATCACCTGGGCATTGTCGTGTCTTCAGGACCGTGGGCAGCGAGGGCTTCCTGTGGCCAGGTCAGCCTAGGCTCCGTCCAGGGTGCAGCCCTCAGCTCCCACCTTTTGTGTGTTTAGACTTTGTTTCTTTAGAGATTTTTTTGGATTATGCCTGTTCTTTTTCATGTTTTGAGTTCTGTCTCGGTCTCCTCTGGGTGTCCCCATCTCTGACGGCAGCAGCAGTCATTTGGCCTGTCATTGTCCCCACAAGGTCCAGGGTGGCCCCTGCACACAGGAGACTCTGTGGTATCGAGGGACGAATTTTCAGACTCATCCAGCTCTTGTCCTCCCTCTAGAGCTGTTTCCTGGATTGTTCTTCCCATCTTCCCCCGGTTTTATAGAACCAGAATCTAGAAGTGGTAGTCAGGAAGAATTCAATAGATTTTCATCTCACATAAATTCCTGTTGGGTTTCTTTCTTCTCTGCAGCCTGCCCCATCTCTCTGCCCTTAGCCCTCGTCATCCTAGTTGACGAGGCCCAGTTGGATGCTGGCTCCAATCCAAACACATGGATTTAAAAAGTTGAATCTACTTTAGGTTCACAATTGGTTGGAAAAATAGGGCCCTTAAGCCTAGGATTGTTCCTTCTGAAGAGAGAAATATAATTGTGTGTGAGTTTGCAGGAGGGCGGCTGTGGGAGGGAGGGAGGGGAGAGCAGCGCTTGTGAGAAAGTTGCAGGCGGCACTGATGTCAGTGTGGGTGGACGTTGTCCTGTAGCTGCCACCAAACAGCGTGTGGCCTGAGGTTATATTAATAAAGATACTGTCTCTAGAATAGGGAGGTGCTCTATACTGATCATTCAACTAATTTGCCAGATATGTGACAAAGTATTTTTACATTTAGGAAACCTCAGAGAATGAAAAACAGGCAGAAATTGTCAGCCTTGGGGAGCACGTGTTCTAGTGGTGCAGGGCAGACTGTATGCTGTAAGCATAGTAAAAAGGGAATGCTTATGTTAGAAGTTTTAAGGGCTTTCAGGAAGGTGACCCAGAGTATAAGCGTGTGGGAACAGGGAAGGTGGCTGTTTTCCTGGAGTGGTCAGGGTGGCCTCACTGGGAAGGTGACCTTGAGGAAAGATGTGAGGACATGAGGAGTTATCCACGAGGATGTCTGGGGGAAGTTCTTTGTAGGCAGGGGAGCCTCCAGTGCAAATGCACTAGGGCGGGAGTGTGTCTGTGTTTCTGCGAAGAGCAAGGAGGCTGGTGTGGCTGGAGCAGAGAATAGTGAGATGAGGTCAGAATTACACCCAGGCCATGTAGACCTCGAAGGTAGTGGAAGGTTTTGACTTTTCTTTGAGTAAGATGTGGAGTTAACAAGACTGTTTTGAACAGAAGATCGACCTGGTGTGACTTCTCTTTAGAAGCGTCAGTCTGGTGCTGTGCGGAATCAAGAGGTGAAGGGAGAGCAACCGGTGGAGAAAACTGTAGGAGACTAGTGCTGTGCTCCAGGCTAGAAATGTTCATTGCTTTGTCTGGACTGTGAGCAGAGAAAATAATAGGAAGGGATTGGATTCTGGATACATTCTGAAGATGGGCTTTACAGCCTCTCCTAATGGATTAAATCTGGGTTATGAGAAAGGATCAAGGAGGACACCCCAAATTTCAGACTGTGCAAGTAGAAATATGGAGTGCCTCCAGTGGAAATGGAGAGGAGAATAGAAGGAACACTTTTGAGGAAGCAGCATCATAGTCATCCGATTTAGGAAATGTTGAATTTGAATTGTTCATTAGAAATGCAAGTGAGGTTAGCAGTTGGATAATTTGAGTCTGGAGTTTAGGTGACATGTCTTGGTTGCAGAAATGGATTTGAGAGGTGACACCATATATGTGATATTTAAATCCTTGAAAACCGATGAGGTCACCAGGGGAGTGATGACTGTAGAAAAGAAAGGAACAAGGACTGAACCCTGGAGCCCCGCCCCCTCTGTGGTAGGTCATCTGATCAGACCACACATGCAGAGGCCCCTGCATAGTTCTCACACCACATCTAGAAGGCATGGAGACCAAGGGGTCCTCAACTGTCCTGTGCACAGGAATCCTCTGGACATCTCAGTAAGATCTAGACAGCCTAGAGTAGAGCTTGAGATTCTGCATTTATAACCCCTTTGGTGCTGATGCTGCTGGTCTTCAGATCACACATTTAGTAGCACGAACGTAGACCAAGATTGCCACATCACTGTGCATCAGCCTCAGATGTAGGGCTAGCTAAATAAGTGATTCTTGGGTGCTGTGCTCAATACTCTAAGATAGTGGGTCTGGGGAGAGGCCTCGAGTATTTTGTAACAAGCCCACGAGCAATCCTGGTGCTTGGCCAGATTGGGAACCTCTGATGCCAATGACCAGAGAGTGTTCAGGGTGAAGATGAGTCTTAAATTCACATTTAACATTTTTTTTTTTTGCTGTGAAGAAAGAGGCAAGACATATGCTGGGAGGTATATGTTGTTGTCTCTACCGTGGGGTGACACAGGTGGTAGATTTTGGAAGTGGTTATCAGCTCAGCAAAAGAAAGTCTGAGTTGCTAAGAGAGTTCTTAAATGTTCTCACCACAAAAAAGAATTGGTCGTTATGTGACGTGATGCACGCGTTAGCTTGCTCTATGGTGTTCATCATTTTGCAGTGTAAGGATCAAATCAATAGGTCATACATCTCTGACATGCACAATATTATATGTCAATTTTATCTCAATAAAACTGGGAAAAAAATCTCTGAGTCCTTGCCCTGTGAATCTTTTCCCTACATGGATTTCTCTCTCACTTCCTGGTGTGAAACAGTAGATTCCAAATTGTTCTAATTGAAACATAAATGAATGTAGATAAATAGAGAAAGTGTTAGGGCCTCGGGTCCCTCATAGGAATCGCTGCTGTGGCTTCTAGGCAAAGATGCCACTGCTCCTACCACTGACCCTCCTGATGCTGGACACTGGATCCTGCAGCTAGGACTACTGTCTCTGCTGCCCCTGGCTGCTTCATGACACCACTGCCACTCACGCCACCTTTGCCAGATGCATTCTTCACAGCCCCAGTCTATCTGTGTCACCACGTCCTGAGTCAGAGTCCAGCGTGTGGTCACCTGACTGGTGGAGCCTCATGACATGTCTAACTGCAAGAATGTTTGGGAAAATGGGTTTCCCTCTCTTATGGGTGGAGGGGGTCTCTGCCTCCTTCCAAGGGTCTTTAAGTGTGGGGTTCTCCCAACATGGAAAGAGGGTAAGGGTTCTAAGGGTCATGTTAAGGGTGAGGGATGGGAAAAAATGACAAACTTCAACTTTTTTGGAGGAGTAATCTGAAACCAGAACCTCATCTGGCACATTGCAGACGGCAGGTTTGGTTGGATAAGTGACATCTTTCAACATATTCCCTTGATAGTATGTAATGGGGTCCAGCTTTTGTCTCCTCTAGTATTTTCACAAATAAGGGGAGTGGCATTGTGGGATGAGAAAGTGATTCCTCGAAATGTCTTCTCCCTGCCTTTGTCTCTTGCTGGGATTAAAAAACCAAGATCGGTAAGACTTCAGAGGATCCTTCCTTATGTACACTGACATAAGTGTCATTAACATTTATATTTCTTTGTGCACATAGTTCTTGGGAGACTATAACATTGATCAGTATTTATGTGACCCCAACAAGACTCTAAACACCATCCTAGTTTAGAAACTCTGCCACTCAGTCTCTGGTCCGTGAAGAGATAATAATCAAACTGTTTCAGCAGATCCAATGACATAATAGAAATGCTCATCTTTTCCGTGACAGTCACCAGTCTGGGACAAGGTAGGGTAGAGGTTTACTTGCTTACACTCACTTTCAGTTTTTGTTTGTGTCTTACTGTGGGCAGATGACAAGCAGTTCAGAAAGGAGCATCGTTCCTAGAAGACTCAAGGGAGCATTGGTTTAGGTGGACTTGCATCCTAGCACCTGCCCTGGGGCCAGGTAAATACCAGCAATCATCAAATAGGTCATGGGGAGTCCATTTCTTTAACATGGTAAGCTGAATTTTAAAGCTGCTGCTTCCACTAAAAACAACTAAAAATAATTGATAAAATATAAAAAGCATCCAAAACTATAGTAGAATAATAAAGAGAATAATGATTTAGACCAATACATAAAGGCGGGCAAATAATCCAGAGAGAAAGGTTGTTTTTATCTTAGGGCATTTGCCAAATCTGGAAAAATCTTAGCTTTGGTTGTCTTGGGTTCATGAGCTGCAGTAGACAGGAAGTGATGCCCAGAGCTCATTCATGTGGGGAGACTAAGAGACATCCCCTCTCTGAAAATCTGGGGAAACAAGGTTCATACCCTCACAGTAAGGGTGAAACTAAACAAAATCTGCTTCATCCCCTAAAACAGAGTAGTCTAAGGAAATTTGCCTTTGAGCCAGCAAAAAAAAAAGAAGCACCCAACGCTTTCTGATAATTTGCAACCATAGCTACTCCTCCTGTGATTTTAGTCCAAATTCACTTCACCATTTTGGAACATCATAACTTCACGGCATGAATTTACTTTATAATTGTCCTAGATTGATGATGAACTAAAAATTGGAAGAAAGAAACAAAAATCTCTACAGAAATCTACAATTAACCCAGATTTCTGAGAATTTGCACAAATAATTATGCAAGGAAAAAAAGCAGCTCATAGCTAGAAATATAGGAGTGTAAATGGAAAAATAATATGATTGAGAAGCAGAAAAAAGAAAGGACAGTATAAAGAGGCTCATAAACTTCAATATTGGAATTATGAGACATAGAATACAACATAACCAAGACATCATATCAACATATAAACATATGTGATATAAAGAGAAAGTGAAACATTGAAAATGCCTGGAGAAAAATAATGACAAAATTAAACATGCCTGCAGAACATAGGAAATTAAATATAACCTACCTGATTTTCAAAACAACCAAATAAGGTTTTCAAAATTAAAATTAAAACAATTTGAATTAAAAACTCAGTTTATGGACTTTTGCTTTGGGCTATGATGGGGTAAAAAGAACCAGATTTATTCTCCTATCTTAAACAACTACAAATTCAGATAAATATATAAAATAATGGTCTTGAGACCTTGAACAACAGGCAGCACAAGGAGTGTGATCCCTAAGAGAAAGGAAAGAGAAGAGGTAAAGCAAGCCTACAATTGTCCACTTTCCTTCCTGGAGAGAGTGTTCAGGACACAGGGCAGGGAGGAGGAGCCCTAACAGAGCCCAGCAGTCTCACTGAGTTAGGGGGACAGAGTTGTGAACTGGGGAGCCCAGGACAGCCAGTCAAAGGTGAAGGCACATAGAGAAGACGGCCGAACAGAAAAAGCACTGGAAGTCTGCAGAGGGTTCCCCTCAAGTCTTCAGCTCATCAGTGCTTGCACACAAGGAAACTATCCAAGGACAGGAAAGAATAATCCAAAAAGATTACAGGAATAGTATCTAGTACTCTACAAGGCTAGGAATAATGCCTGTCCCACCAACCAGACTGGAAAATCTTATAATTTGCTGGGCATTGGGCAGAGTCTGCAGAAGGGTCTGGTTTCAGAAGTTGGGAATAACTTGCCTTGGTCTAAAGATTTTCCTGTTTTGCCTAACAAATATTAAAAGCAAGATCCGAAAGCATCAAACAACTTCCAAATAACTTGTGTCCCAGAAATAAAAGGTGAAAAATATTTGTGAAATGCATAAATGTCTGGCATCTAATAAGGTAAAATCATAATATCTGACATCAAATAAAAAATAACCACACATGCAAAGAAAACAAAAAATGCCACCCACAAGGCAGAGAAAAGCAATCAATTTAAACTCACCTAGAACTGATAGAGATGTTAACATTAGCAGTAAATGACATTAAAACAGCTACGGTAAATGTATTTATGTTCAAAAAGTTATGTAAGAGATGTGAAAGTATATAAAAGACCAAAATCAAACTTCTGGTGATGAAAAGGTCTGAGTTGAAAAATACACTGAATGTGAGATGTGATTAATGGTAGATTTGATATTGCAGAATAAAAGGTTATTGACCTTGAAGATATAGCAATACAAACTGTCCAAACTTATATAAAGTAATAATTATTACAATGTGTTGTTGGGTTTGTAACACATTTAGATATGATTTGTATAACAAAACAGCCCAAAAAAGAAGTAGATATGCAGCTGTAGAGTCATGTTTCTATATCTCACTGAAATTAATACAAACCTAAAGTGAATTTTGATAAATCAATATAAGGATATGGTAAACTCTAGAGTAACTACTGAGTAAATTACTCAAAAATATAGTGAAAAATTATTAAATAATTAAAGTATTACGGTAGAAAATATCCACTTAATAAAAAGGAATCAACAAAAGAGGAATAGAGGGGTGAAAAGACACAAGACACAGAAATAAAAGTAAAATGGCATCACAAATCCAATGTATCAGCATTAACATTAAATATAAATAGATTAAACGAGTCAATCAAAGCACAGATTGTTAGACTGAAAACAAAAAAGATACATCTGTGCTGTCTACAGTAGACACATCTGAGATTCAATTATAAATGGGTTAAATTTTCAAGGATGGAAAAGATATCTCAGGAAAATCTCAACCATAACAAAGCTGGAGTAGCTACACTGATATCAGACAAAAGAGACTTTTTTTAAAATGCTAGTAAGATGAACAGGGACATTTTATAATGATCAAAGGGTCAATCTATCAGGAAGATAAAATACTTATAAACATATATGCACCTAATAACTGAGCACCAAATACATGAAAATGAAATTGACAGAAATTAAGAGAGAAATAAACAATACAACAATAATAGTTGGAGACTTGATTATACCACTTTCGATAGTGGATAGAGCAACTACACAGAAGATCAACAACAAAATAAACGACTTTAGCAATACTATAAACCAACAGTGTAAACCTAACAGACATTTATGGAACACTCCACTCAATCACAGCAAAATATACTTCCTTCGCAAATGCACAGAGAGCATTCCTTCAGGATAAACCACATGGTAGAAAACAAACCTTAATAAACTTAAAAGGATAGAAATAACACAAAGTATGTTCTTTTCTCACAGTGGCATGAAATTAGAAATCTAGCAATAACCGAAAGACATTTGGGAAACACAATCACGTGGAAATCAAATAACACACTTCTACATAACCAATAAATCAAAGAAGATATCAAAAGGGAAATTAGAAAATGTTTCAGATTAATGAAAATGAAGACACAGCATACCAAAATTTGTGGGATGTTACTAAAAGAATGCAGAGAGGGAAATTTATAGCTGTAATGCCTACATTAAAAGGGACATCGCAATTCAATTACCTAACCTTTCACCTGAAGTCAAAGGTAAAAGAGGAGCACACTAAACCAAAAGCAAGATGAAGAAAGGGAAAGACTAGAGTGAAAATTAATGAAATTAGAAAAGAGAAGAGAGAAACTACACATAAAATTCACTAAATCAAATTTGGGCCTTTGAAAATCAACAAAATTGACAAAACTTCAACCAGAATCACTTAAACAAAAGAGAAAGAGAGAGAAGACTCAAATGACTGGGGTCAGCAGTGAAAGAGAGGACATTATGACTGAGCACAGAGAAATAAAGAGAATTGTAGAAGAATATTATGAAGAATTGTATGCCAAGAATTAGATTAAATAGACGAATTCATAGAAAGATACAAACTACTAAAGCGAATTCAAGAAGTAGACAATCTGAATAAACCTATAGCGAGTCAGAAGATTGAATCAGTTATCAAAATTACCACAAAGAAAGCCCAGGCCCAAATGTCCTCACTGGTGAATTCCACCAAATATTTAAAGAATTTAAAAACAATTCTTTATAAACTCTTTCAAAAAGGAGAAGAGGAAGGAACAGTACCACATCATTTCATAAGGCCAGTGTTCTTCAGATACCAAAACCATACAATGATATCACAAGAAAAGAAAACTACAGGCCAATATCTCTTATGAATATGGACACAGAAATCCTCAACAAAATATGGCAAGTCAAAACCAGCAACATATAGAAAACATTACACACCATGACTAAGTGGAATTTGTTCCAGGAATGCAAGGTTAGTTTAACATACAAAATATCAATTAATGTAATACATCATATTAATATAATAAAAAAGAAAACCCACACACTTAATAGATGAAGACGAATTTGGCAAAATCTGACACCCTTCCATGATAAAAAAAAAAAAAACTCAACAAACGGGCAAAAGAAGGGAATTATTCAATCTGATTCAGGGTAATTATGGAAACTCTAAAGCTAATATGCTAGTAAATGGTAAAATAATAGTTGTTTTCCTCCTAAATCAGCAATAAGACAAGTCGACTCTCACTACTTCTATTCAACATTGTGCTCGAGGTTCTAGCCAGAGCAACTGTGCAAGAAAAAGACATAAAATGCATTCAAACTGGAAAGGAAGAAATAAAACTATCTCTATTCACAGATGACGTGCTGTTATACATAGAAAATACTAAGAAATGCACTAAAAAGCTTTTAGAACTAATGAAATAAAGCAAGGTTGTAGGATTTGAGGTAAATATGCAAAAATCAATTATATTTCTATACAATAAACAATCTAAGAATGAAATTTTTAAAAATTCCACTTTCAATAGCATCTAGAAGAATAAAATATTAGGGATATATTTAATAAAATAAGTGCAAAACTTACACTCTGGAAACTACAAAACGTTGGTGAAAGAAACTACACATCTATAGAAATGTAAAAAATGTTCATGGTTTAGAAGGCTTCATATTATTAAGATGGCAAACCACCTGAAATTGATCTATAGATTCAACACAATCCCTATCAAATACCTAACTGACTTTTTCTAGGAATTGACAAACTCATTCTAAATTCATAGGGAAATTCAAGGAACCTACAATAGCCAACCTTATCAAAGAATAATAAAGTATGAGGACTCACAATTCTCAATTTCAAAACTTCCCACAAAGCAATGGTAGTCAAGACAGTGTGGTACTGGCATGTTGATAGACATAGAGATCAATGGAATAGAATTGAGAGTCCGTAAATAAAACCACGCGTAGTCTATGGCCAACTGACTTTCAACAAAGGTGCCAAGATCATTCAATGGGGGAAAGAATAGTCTTTTCAACAAATGCTGCTGGATCAACTGGACAGCCACATGCAAACTGGTAAAGCTGGACACTCACCTTACACCATATACCAAACTTAACATAGAATGGACCAGGGGCCAGCCCAGCGGCACAGGGGTTAAGTTCTCACATTCCACTTCAGTGGCCTGGGATTTGCCAGGTGCGGATCCCAGGAGTGGACATACACATCGCTTGCCAAGCCATGCTGTGGCAGGCGTCCCACATATAAAGTAGAAGAAGATGGGCACGGATGTTAGCTCAGGGCCAGTCTTCCTCAGCAAAAAGAGGAAGACTGGTGGCAGATGTTACCTCAGTGCTAATCTTCATCAAAAGAAAGAAAGAAAGAAAGAAAAGAAAGTGCACAATAAGCCTCATTCATGCTGGGCACTGGAGATACAGGGAGGGAGCCTACAGTCCTCTGGGGAAGAAGCTGGTCACAGAACAGTGTGAGCACAGGTGCAGTGCAGAGGGGTCTCCAGGTGCAACTGTGCACACAAGTAACCATCTAGATAAATGCTTCAGATGACAAGCGGAGGTGCCCTAGAGAAGGGAGCACTGGGAAAGGAGAGGGAAAGGATGGCATTCCATGTTGAAGAACTGGCAGTTTAAGCTCAGGAATGATGTCAATACTGAGATTCTGGGATCACACTGTGCAAATGGCCCTCTATAAAACTTATCTTCTTTACCTCCTCCAAATGTGGCTCTAAATCAGCTTTTTATCTTCCTTGGTGTCAGTTTCAATCCTAAAATTGGTCCTCTTGCCAGGTTAGGAGTTTTTATATTTCCTCTCCTTTGACATTTTGTCTCCACAGCCTGAAATTTGCCATCATTCTTGAAGACCACATGTAGGAGGAAACCCAGGAATTCGGCATCAAGCATGTGCGGCTGAGGGCCATGGCGTGCTACTCCAATTCTAAAAGAGCCCATCTGCCCCCTGTGTTCTAGATTGTGATGAAATGCCCAGCACCGGGGTATCCAGGCATCTTCAAACAGGATAATATGCACTAGCAATTTTGTATGATAAAGGCTTTAGAGACATAACATTGGAAATCCATTCACCTTTGAGCATTCAACACTAATTACATGACTCTGTATGCGGACAGTGAGTAGCTCACTGAGTCGGTAATGAAGCAGGAAAATGTGGATATCTGTCTGCTGACTCTCAGGCTACACTTCACGCAGGACTATCTCCTTAACTCAGTATCAACCAGGAAACTCTCTTCTCCTGAGACTCGGTAATCTCCATTATTTGCTGCTACTCTCCCTGACCCAACAAATCCAATAATGGATCACATCTTTGATAGCATTTCCTAGATGAGGGAAAGAAATGCTCTTCCATGACATGTAAACGTGGTCTAGTTGTCACCATTTAATTGACACATGAGATATCTATTACCCCAAGGAGGGCTTACAAAGAGGAATATTAGTCAGGAAACCGTAACATCTTTTTCTTAGCATCCATTTACCTAAGCTAAGTATAGATCTCTACCTGCCAGAGGTAACGTTTCATTCCCTCAGTTTTCAAACCCTGAAGATTCTTAAAAGTTTACCTAAAAATACTGAACATACTATATGTAAAAGGAAAGATAAACTACACCCCTGAAGGTGTCAATTCTTGTGTATTTGGTTAAAAATGTAATGAGCTTTAAACTATCTCACCGGAATCCTGAATTCTGTTTACAAGGTCTGAGTAATCCCTGGAGTTTATCAGATTCCCGAGTCAAGGGGCACAGATGTGGATGGTTTGCTCACTCGGATATTAAAGCCTAGGAAAAGGCTGACATTTAATTTTTAATAATAACTTTAAACGACATCTTTTTGTCTCACTTTACCCTGGGCTTGCTGCAGAGGAAAACCTGGGTGCTGTTTGCAGGGGAAGAGGGATCGAGGAAGGAGCAGCTCCTCTTTCTTTCTGCTGGACAGAGAGCAATGCTCAGCTGACTACAGCCAGGGAGTCTGGTGCTAAAATCTTCCACTTGAGAAAAAGGTTTTGATTGAATGCCCATCACTGGTTTGGCTCAGGATGCACCTTTAAGGCAAGAATCTCAAGTCTCTTGTGACAATAATACTAGTCAGCTGCTGGATTGTAAAGGGTTTGTGTTTTCATGTCTATGAAATTGAAAGTTTTGGAAAACTCCTGTGGGGTGCCACCACAGAGACAAAGTTGTCCTCAGCTGATGTTGCCTGTGCTTGTCTGAAGGTGGCCAGTACCAGGCAGAAACTATCTGATTGTCACCTCAGCTGATTACCTACATTGAAACAGAACATGCAATTGCGTTTAACCTAGATTTGATTCGTAACTGACTATTAAAAGGTCTGGATGATTATATTATAATTGAATATTAGTCATCATGTATGCAGAAGAGTCCAAAATCACATTCAGAAAATAAAATTCTGTAAGTAAAGTGATTATTTATCTGAGCAGAATGGCTGCACTTTTGTACTTTGTCATGAAGCGACATTCAGCTACAACAGAGGACCCACGCAGGGAAGAGAGCGGAATGTAGAGAAAGTAAGGGGGATACAAGCTGCCTTTTTCTAGAACAGTTTATATATGTGGGTGGGACTTCTGGTAATGGCCGTATGAGGGGGTTGGGCAAGTCTTCCCACAGAAGACAATTATGAAAACTGGATAAAAATATTAAAAACAAACGTTTGAAGTCACTGAAAAATAAACAAAGGAAGGCAGAAATGGGGAAAGAATTTTTATCTTGAATTACTCCTACTATAATGGGTAAGAACTGCAAGTTTATAGCTTTCTTACCTGTGGGTGCTTCCAATCCCCCTGCAAGGGCCCCAGTGGCTCAAGGGGGCAGATGATAGAATTCAGAGTGCAGAGTGGCTGGATAGTTAAAGGTGAAAATTTGAAAGTGAGAGAGCAGCAGAAGGACTGAGATAATGAATGTGAATACAAGCTCCATCAAAATCCCTGGTTGACCCCTACACTATGCATAGGTGTGGGAGACTCAAGAGAAACTGCTGAAAATCAGGAAGAACCCAGAGGGAGGTCTACCCTTCACAGAAAGGCTGATCCTGGGAAAATCTGCAGTCTGCACCTTGGACTGATTCCCCAGTCAGCACAAAGCTTAGGCAGCAGAAACCAAAAATCTTACTGGATTAAGAAATCAAAGGTGAGAGTGCGTGGCTGGCAGTGCATTTGGAAATTTAGGGGAAATATCAAAAACAAAGCAACCACGGAGAAAGTGAGGGTCAAAATGTAAGTATAAGTTCCCAAATCCTTGGTTGACCACGAAAACACAGAGCCAGGGTAAATCTTTCAAGATCCGTAATAAAAATGCAGCAACTGGATACTGGAAATGGAGCAGAGACATCAACTGTTGCAAACTGCAGGGGTTCAGATTTCACAGTGTGGTCCAGGCAAATTAACTAACTTTCAGGAACAAAAGCAATCCTCAGAAAAATAAATAGATTCCAGATTTGCTGAAACATAATATCTTTGATGTCCACCTTTTTTTTTTTAAAGATTGGCACCTGCACTAACATCTGTTGCCAATCTTTTTTTTTCCTTCTTCTCCCCAAAGACCCCCCCCCACCCCCAGTACATAGTTCTATATTCCAGCTGTGAGTGCCTCCGGCTGTGCCATATGGCACACTGCCTCAACATGACCCGATGAGCAGTGCCATGTCCGCGCCCAGGATCCAAACCAGCAAAACCCCAGGCCACCAAAGTAGAACACGCGAATCCAATCACTAGGTCATGGGGCTAGCCCCTTGATGTCCACTTTTAAATTGCATATTATTGGACATGCAACGAACCAGAAATGTGTGACTATAATGAGAAAGTCAACAGAAATGTATTCCCAGTGTGCCCAGAGGTTGGATTTAGCACCTAAAGACATCCATACAGCTTTAGAAACATATTTAAAGAACCAAGTGAAAAGCTGTTTAAGGAATTAAAGGAAATATTCATATTAAAGACTGCACAGATAGTAAATCTGAACAGTGAAATGGAAAGTATAAAAAGTATCAAATAAAAATTCCAGAACTAAAAGGGAAAAAAATGAAATAAAAATTTAGTGGATGAATTCAACAGAAGGTCTGAGAAGGCAGAATAAAGAATCCATGAGGATGAATACAAATCCATAAGAATTACCCACTCCAAAATAACACAAAGAAAATGGATTAAAGAAAACAAATAAAACCTCAAAACCCATGGGAGAATATAAAATAAGGCAAATAAGTGATCAGAATTCAAAAATGACAACAGGAAGAAGAAAGACCAGAAAAAATATTTGAAGAAATCGTGTTTAAAATTTCTCCAAATTCAGAAAAAACTTTAGCTTACAGAGCCAAAAAGCTCAACAGACACCAAAAGAGAGAACTACAAAGAAGGCCACACCCAGGCTCACCAAAGTCAAACTGATGAAAACCAAAAATAAGAAAAAGTCTTGAAAGCATCAAGAGATAATGAACCTTACATACAGGATGTAGTGGTTTTAAAGTATTTACAAATTCTTTAATATTTCTTCCTTCTAAAGGTAGAACTAACCCCCCTCCTTTCAAGTGTGAACTAGACTCAGTGACTCACTTTTAAAGAACAGAATAAAGTGGAAGTGATGCTGTGTGACTTCAGAGGTTAGCTCATAAAAAGGACTGTAGTTTTCTGCTCTCTCTTCTCTCTCTCCCTCTCTCAGATCATTTGCTTGGAAGAAGCCATGTCCGAACAAGGAACCTCTGACATTTGCCTGGATGGATGTGAACATTGCTATGGATCAGTGACTCCTTTGTGTGTCTCATTTCCCTCATTTTTAAGTGTCTATAGTGCTTATCCTTCCATCTGTCCCATAGCTGCATATTAGGTCGTTGTGGGAGGGGGCAGGTAACTTGTCCCTTTAGTTCACAGTCTTCGGTCCATGAGGAACTCTATGTGAAGAGCTTCACTCACATAAACACACTCAGCGAGCATCATCTTCACCTGGACCTGATGTAGATGATAAGATTCTGGACTTTTCACTGATTCTGTAATGGAATGAGATTTTGGAGTCCTTGTGCAGAAAGCACTTTATTTTGCATGTGGAAAGTGACAAAGATTCCCTCTTTGAATAAACTTTAGTTAGACTCATCTGAGCCCTCTGTTGACTAGGCCTTGACTTGTGTGCCTCAATATCCATCTTTGCTTCACCTGGTTTTGGTAGAAATCCTATCAAGTTGGTTTAGCAAGAATCCCTCATCCTAGATATCTGGTCAAATTCCTCATCCCCCACTATGCATCATGTAATATTAGATTGCTCTGGCCTGCCCTCAGTAAGATCCTATTAGGACAGTTTAGCAGAATCACCCTAACCATTCAGGAGTTTTCTATCAACTGACACTCTAGCCCTTGGGTATATATTGTCATTTTTCCTTGCTGTATTAGTGGTTGAGTCCAATCTCTCTCACCTACTGAAAAACCTCTAGTGCAGCCGTCCTTTGAATAAAGTCTTCCTTACCATTCTTTAAAAGGTATCAGAATAATTTTTATTTCTTTGACACAGGAATGTAAATAATTAGTGGCCAGAAGATGGACTGTGATGGTTTTCAAATCTCCACAAATTCTCTGATACTCCAGAGGTAGAGACTAATTCCCCTCCCCATGAGTGTGAGCTGGGTTTACTGGCTCACTCCTAAGGAATAGAATAGACCAGAAGTGATCATGTGCAACTTCAGAGACTGGGTCTTTAAAAGCACTGTGATTTCCTGTTTGGTCTACTGTCTCTTGAATCGTTATTCTAAGAAAGTTACCTGCCATATTGTGCGGACACTCAGCTAAGGAGACACCCACATGGCAAGGAGCTGAGGCTTCTGCCAACAGCCATATGAATGAGATTTGAAGTGGATCCTTCCGTGCTGATCAAGCTTTTCAGTTTTGGTTTGACATCTTGATTGCAGCCTTATGAGAGACCCACAGCTGGAACCACCAAGCTAAGCCACTCCTTCTTCCCTCATCCACTGGAAACATGTGAGATAATAAATTCTTGTTGTTTTAAGCTGCTAAATTTTGAAGTAATTTTTTACAAGCCAATAGATGACTAATGCACAGAGGAACAATAATGCAATGAACGACTGGTTTCTCACTAGAAACAAGGGAGACTAGAAGAAATTGGAGCAATATATTCAAAGTCAAGATCAAAAAAATGGGGCCAAACAAGAATTCTATATCGACTGAAAATGTCCTTCATAATAAAAATGATTTTTTAAATTATTCAGATTGTTTTTAGAATTCTATTTTAATTCTTTTATTAGCTTTTTTGGTATTTTTTTATTTTTATAGTGGTTGTCCTAGGGATTACAATATACTTCCAGTTACTAATGTACTATTTCACAGAAATATAGAGATCTTGCAACCATTTAGGCCTCTATATCATGCTCATCTTTTATGTTATAGGTGATATATGTAATACACCTGCGTGGGTTACAGTCCCCACAAGAAAATGTTATAATTTTAATTTCAAACAGTTATATGTTTAAAAGTAACATGGAAAGGGCCTTTAAAAGGACAAGATGACCTTTTGCATTTAGCCAGATATTTGCCATTTTTGATGCTCTTTATCTTTTCTGGGTCTGAGTTTCCATCTGGTATCATTTGACTTCAGCCCGAAGAACTTCCTTTGCCATTTCCTATAGTGCAGGTCTGTTAGTGACAATTTCTTTTAATTTTCTTTTATTTGAAAATCTCCTTACTTTGCCTTCGTTCTTGAAGGACATTTTTGCCAGATGTAGAATTCTGGATTGACAATATTTTTCTTTCAGGTCATTAAAGTATTTGTTCCACTTTCTTTTAGTTCTATGTTTTCTGATGAGAGTCATCAGAAAGTAAAGGAAGAACAAAAGAAGAAAAAAAAGAAAATATCATGATAGACATAGAATCTATCATATCAACAGCTTCTATAAACCTCATTGATCACCATTCCAGTTAAAGAGCAGAACTTGTGAGAATAGGTTAAGAAACAACACCCAACTATATGCTGCTTACAACAGATGCACTTTCAATAGAAAGACACAAGTTGAAAGTAAATTGATGGAAAAAGATATGCCACACACACAGAAACCATAGGAGGGTGAAGTGGCATACAGAAGATACATACAGAAAGGAATAACGAATAACAGAAATATGCATAATGTTCTGTTTATCTACCTTTTTCTTAACTTCTTTAAAAGACATGACTTTTAAATAAAAAATGTATTACACTGTATAATTGGGCTTGTAATGTACATTGATGTAATATATGACAATAACAGCATAAAAGTGGTTAAATGAAACTATATTGCTGCAAGTTTCCTCTATTTTATTCACTGTAGTTCAATGTTATCTTAAGCAGATTGTGAAAAGTTAAAAACACAGGTTTCAATTCTTACAACAATTGAAAAATAATGGAAGTATAGCTAAAAAGCCACTAGAATACATAAAATCATAAACAAAAAGTATTTGCTTGAAACAAAGGAAGGCAGGAAAGGAGTCCCAGGAATGAAAAAGAGATGAGACCACTCAAAAACAAATAGCAAAATGATAGACCCAAATCCTACCATATCAACAATCATATTAAATATAAATTGACTATAATTCCAATCTAAAGGCTGAGATTATCAGGCTGGATAAATATCAAGACAGACTATATGCTTTATATAATGGAAAAAATTAAAATACAAACCAAAAATAAGTTAAAAGTTAAAGGATGGAAGAATAGACCATGTAAATAGAAAGCATAAGAAAATTGGAATGTCTGTATTACTACAAAGCAAAATAGACTCTAAGAGAAGGAGTATTGCTAGAGACAGAAGACTTTTTACAATGATAACAGGTCAGTATCACAAGAAGACAAAAGTAATACATGTATAAATATCTAACTATAGAGCTCCACGATAGATGAAGCATAAAGAACTGAAAAAGAAATAGATAAATTAACAATTGTATTTATAGATCAATACTCCTATCTCATTACTAGAACAAGTAAACAAAAAATAAATATGAACATAGAGTTAAACCATATTATAAGCCAACTTGACTAATTCATATGTATTGAGTACCACATCCAGCAAGAATAGAATAGACTTTTTTTCAAGTGTACATGGAACATTCACAAAAATAGACCATATTCGGGGCCTAAAACAAGTCTCACTAAATTTAAAGAGATTGAAATTATAGAGTACACTCTCTGATAACAGTGGCATTAAATTAGAAATCCATAACATGAAGATATCTGGAAAATCCCCAAATATTTGGAAATTAATCAAGGTACTTCAAACCCACAGGTTATCATGAAATCACAAGGGAAATTAGAATTCTTTTTAATTGAATGAAAATGTAATCAAAATTGGTAAGATGCAGGAATAGCAGTGTTTAGAGGCAAATTTATAACATTACATGGATAATAAAAGACTATTCTGAACAACTGAAGCAAATAGATTTGATAGCTGATATTAAATGGACAAATTCCTTTAAAGACACAAATTAGCAAACTGAATTGAGAAGAAATAGGAAAGGATGAGTTAAAGAAATTAAAATCTTAATTTAAAACTATTCCACAAAGAAAAATCCAGGCTGAGATGGTGTCACTGGTGAATTCCATCAAACATTTAAGTATTAACACCAGTCCTACACAAACTCGTAGAAAAAATAGAGGAGGAAGAAACACTTTCCAAATCATTTTATGAGGGTTATATTATGCTGATACCAAAACCAAACAAAGACATCAAAAGGTGACTTCAGACCAATGTCTCTCATGAATCCTTAAGCAAATATCAGCAAATTGAATCCAACACATTATGACCCAGTAAGTTTTAACTCAGAATGCAAGTCTAGATGAATATGTAGACATCAATCTAATGTATCACATTAATAGAATAAAGAACAATGACCATAGGATCACCTCCATGCAGAAAAAGCATTTTAAAAATTCAACACCCATTCATGATAAAACCTCTCAGCAGACTAGGAATAAAAGGCCACTTCTTTGATTTGATCAATGGCATCTTTGAAAAACCTACAGCTGACATCATACTTTATAGTGAAACTGAATACCTTCTACTCAAGATATGGAACAAGACAAGGATTTTGACTTTCACCGTTTCTATCACACACTGTTCTAGAGGTCCTAGCCAGAGTATTAACACAAGAAAAAGAAATAAAAGGATATGAATTATAAAGAAGAAGTAGAGCTTTAATATGCAGCTGACATGACCGTGTATACACAAATTCCTAAGGCAAGAAAGCTTCTAAAACTAATAGGTGAATCTAGCAAGACCTCAGGATACAAGGCCGATTGTATTCCTAGGTACCAGCAACGTAAAATTTGGAAAATGAAAAATTCTAAATTTCATTTATAATAGCATCAAAATAAAATATTTAGGTGTCAACTTAAAGAAAGTGTGCAAGATCTATACACTGAAATCTACATAGCACCACTGAGAGAAAGTAAAGAAACACTAAATAAACAGAAGTACCATATTCAAGGATTGGAATACTCCATATAGTTGTCATCAATCCTCCCAAAATTGATCTATAGACTAAATGCAATTCAATCCTCAACCCTAAATGCAAATCAAAATTCCAAATGGTTTTTGAAAAGGAAATTGTTTATTCTACAATTTATATGCAAATGCAAAGGACTTTGACTAGTCAAAATAATTTTTTGAAAAGAAGAAGAAACTTGGAGGATACACACGACTTGATTTCAAGACTGACTACAGGCTCCAGTAATCAAAATAAAGTGATGTTGGCATGAGGATAGTCTAGATCAACGGAATAGAATCAAGAGTCTATTGGGCTGGCCCGGTGGCCCAGCGGTTAAGTTCACATATTCTGCTTCTCGGCGGCCCAGGGTTCGTCGGTTTGGATCCCAGGTGTGGACATGGCACCACTTGTCAAAAGCAATGCTGTGATAGGCGTCCCACATATAAAGTAGAGGAAGATGGGCATGGATGTTAGCTCAGGGCCAGGCTTCCTCAGCGAAAAGAGGAGGATTGGCAGCAGTTAGCTCAGGGCTAATCTTCCTCAACAACAACAAAAAAGAGTGTATAAAAAGAAGTATACATATATGTTCATGAAAAGGAGTCAAAATAATTCAATGGAGAAAGGATAGTCTTTTCCACAAATGATGTTGGAACAAATAACCACAAGGAAAAGAATGAACATCACATACAAAAACTAACTTGAAATGAAGCGTAGACCTAAACAGAACATCTCAAATTATTAAGCTTCTAAAACAGTGCTATCCAAAAGAAGTATCATTTCAACCATAAATTTGAGCCACAAATGTAACCTTAAATTTTTTAGTGGCCACATTTTAAAAAGTAAAAAGTAATAGGTGAAACTAATGTTAATATTTTATTTAACTCAAAGCAATCAAAATATTAAAAATTAAGCACATAACCAATAAAAAGATTACTGATGAAATATTTTACATTCTTTTTCTCATACTTTACTTTTCTTGAAATTGTTTTGAGCCTCAAGGAGTTGAAAATTCCTTAATTTTATGTCCTGCCATGTGGTGAATTTACTACAGATCCAGCTATCCTAGGATTTGCTGACCACATCAAAATCACCCCTCACACTGGATGCAGGAGAGAGTGAGCACAGAGACAGAGCTGGGGTAGGACCCCACCTCAGCTTCCTCCCTCCTCTCCCAACTTTCCTCCACTCACGAGCCCTTCATCCCCCTGCAATCTCCAGGATTTCATGAATCCCCAGAGACAAGGGAATAGATCATGAGATACACAAACCCAGATCCCCACAATTCCTCTACAGGAAGTCCTGGAGTCTGCCCACTCCCATTCCTGCTGGAGCCTCAGTGCTTCCCCAGTAGAGCCCCAGGCCTGTGCAGAGGGTGGTCTAGAACATGCTTCCTCCCTATAACCACAGGGCTCACTCCCTCACCTCCTTCAGGACTTAGCTCAAATGTCACCTCCCAGGAAAGCCTCCCCTGAGGATAATATTTAACATTACAACCAGCTCCCTCATCTTCCCTGCCCTGTTCTCAGCACATAAGCTCCGTGAGGGCAGGGTTTTGCCTGAGTTGGTGTGATACATCCCACAGGACCTAGAACAGTGCCTGGCACAGAGCAGATGCTCCATAAGTATTTGTTCATGAAGGAAGAAGCGTAGGGTCCAGATCTCCTCAAAGCTCAGACTGACACAGACAGGAAAGTGGTTCCCTGGGAACTGGTTGGGGGAGGGGGTGTCTCTTTCTGTTGGGAGGGGGAGGAGCTGCTCACTAGCTCATCCCAGGCCAGAGCCAAGCAGACAGAAGGCCACACAGAGCCCCTCGGCACTTCTCCTGCAGCCAAAAGCACAAGGCCACGGACTAAGCCAGAGCACCAGCTGCCTCCGCAGATCCTGCACTCCGAGGGCCCCCTGGATAGCTAGCAGGATTCTTAGGTGGAGAAGTCCTCCAGGGCCCAGTCTCATCTCCAGAATCAGCTGATTCTGTGCAGCTGGAAGGCATGGCTCACCTGCAGCCTGTGGGTCCCCAGGGAGCCCTCCCCTGACCTGTGACCCCCAAACTCCTAGGTCATTCGGCAGGCCCAGAAATTAGATTTGGGTCCAGAACTGTAGGGCCTTCAATTTCAGGCTTGGAGGTGACAGGCAGCAAGGCCCAAGGGACCCAGTCAGCAGGTCAGCGTCTGCTTACGTCCACCAAAGGGAAGAAGAGGCCAGATGCCGGGGTTCAGGGCTGAGGAAGAGGGTAGGGCTGCCCTCCAGGCTCCAAGATGGTGAATGGTCTGATATCGGGCGAGAGATCCCCCGTTGGCATCCCTGGGTATGGTGTTTGAATGTGTGGGTCCTGGAGGCTGGGGAAAGGAAAGGGACACATTCGGGTTCTGAGGGGAATGTTAGGCAGAAGCCTGCGCCCTGACTCGTCGTCAATCTCCTTGCAGCCCACAGTAGTCTCCAGGCTTCACTCTATGTCCTGTGCTCTGTGCTCCAGGAGTGCAGTCTCCGTGGCCACAAGCAGCTGGACAGCTCCCTGACCGGGATCCCAGGGCAGCTCTTTTTGGGGCAGTGACTCTTGCTGTCTTAGCAAATAAAGGGAAGGTATCCAGGTAGCTGAGGGCTGTGAAATGGGGATGGACCTGGATCCAGCTGTGAAGTCATGGCTCAGGGAGTGGGACTCTGGAAACCCTGGCATCACTGCCAGTGCTGTCCCTTCCACGGAGGCACAGGCCTTGCTCTCCCCTGCTCTCAGTTCCTCGATTCTCCCTGTTACCCCAGCATAAGGGGGTCGGGGGTGGAGGGGAAGGTCTTGCTCTGGAACAGGGAAAGCCCCTTAATCACCTCGCTTCTCCTTTTCTTGTCTCTCTCTTCCATGCGTGTTTGAGTTAGACCACACCAGTAAGTAAGAAAAAATGCCTAAACCTAATTATAGTTTACCAGCCAGTTATGGAGCTAATAGCTGTATAATTATCAACCAGGTAAAAACAGAGCCCTCAGTGCCCCAGAGAGGAGCCCCTTTGCCTCTCCCCACACAGAACCCACCCTCCTTCCATAGGTGTCCACTAAGCTGACCCCTTCCCCTGCCCCATCCTCTCGGGTTCCTCCCCCTCCACTGCTGTTGGCCTCCATTCCCCTAATGCCCCTCCCGCTCCTCACTCCTCAAGGAACTTCTCCATCTTCCTAGGCCATTACCCTGGGGATCTCTTCCTCCTCTTCCCCCTTTCTACCCATCCTGGGAATGCAGAATCCAGAATTGATTCCCTAGAGGAGGAGCCTTCAGCCATAGAAGCAGCAACAGGAACAAGTGACAGGGACTCTGGGATTCAAGGAGACTGAGGACACCCAGTATGTTCGTAGGGTCCACTCCAGACCTGGGAACCAGCTCTTATGGACTGAAGAATTGTTCCTCCCTGAGGCCACAGTCCATTGTCATTCAATGGGGAGGAAAACGTCTATGTCTGCATGTATTTTGGGAAACAATTCAGACTCTGATCCTGACCCTGGATGGGGGCTCCCTCTTGTGTGCACAGCCCTGTCCTGCTGTTAGGAGCCCAGGGAGACACTGGGGAGGTCCTGGGGGAAAGGCCAAAGGGGAGCTCTGGTCTTCCGTCTTCAGTCCTGTAGCCACACAGGGGCACCACCACTCTGCTCTCTCTTATTCCCACAGTGAGGGCAGAGGATGGGCTGTGGTCTGAGTCAGGCAGAGGTGGCTGACCTGGAGGCTGGACATCAATGAGGGATGAAGATGCCTTCTGAATGGCCCTGGGCTCAGGCTAGGGGATGGGGCATGGATTGGATGAGAGGGGATCTCTGGAGCCCTGCCCTGCGTCTAAGGCTTCCATCTTTTCTCCCACAACCACTCTCTCCAGTGCCTTGGTGATAACACTCTGGAAAACTGAAAAATAGATCATGTTTTTCTTCCACTCCCTATTCCTTTTCTGAGGGCTATTTTTAAAAACAATCTCTTTTATTTTAGAATACGAGTTTGAGATTTACAAAAGAGTTGCAAAGTTAGTACAGAATTCCTGTATATACCACACTCAGTTCCCCTGATATTAACATCTATATCACGATCATATATTTGTCACAACTAATCAAGCAATATTGATACATTATTACTAAACTGCAGACTCTTTTTGGATTTCATTAGTTTTCTTTTTTCTATTCCAGGATCACCCTATGATACTACATTAGGTTAAGTCCCAATCATGTCTCCTTTAGGTTCCTCTGGCTGTGACAGTTTCTCAGACTTTCCTTGTTTTTGATGACCTTGACAGTTTTGAGGAGTACTGCCCAGCTATATTGCAGACTGTCTCTCAACTTGAGTTTGGTTGACCGGGTCTATGGGTTTTTGGGAACAAGCCCACAGGGGTGAAGTGCCATTCTCAACACAACTTATCAAGCATATATAATACCCACTTGATGGATCACCGATGATGTTAACGTTCACCACTTGGCTGAGGTCGTGTTTCCAAGCTTTCTCCCTGTGAAGTTCCTTTTTTCCTTCATCCTTTTTCACACAGTCGTCTTCAAAAGGAAGTCACTATGTGCAGCCCACACTTAAGGGGTGTTCTGCTTTAAACATTTACATGCACGTTTTGGTGCAAATGTAAGTTTTCAAATGACTTTGGGTAAACACCTAGGACAATGATCTGTAGGTTGTATGGTCAGTCTACATTTAGCTTTACAAGAAACTGCTGAATATCTTCCACAGTGGCTGTGCTATTTTGTATTCTTGCCCACGATGAATGAGGGTTCTTGCTGCTCCACGTCCTGGGCAGTATTTGGCATCACCAGCTTATGGATTTAGGCCTCCATTCTATAGGTGTTTACTGGGATATCACCGTTATTTTCTTTTGCAATTCCCTAATGACATATGAAGTTGAGCATCTTTTCATATGCTTATTAACCAACCATAAATCTTCTTTTTCAGGTGTCTGTTCAGGATTTCGCTCATTTTTTAATTGAATATTTGTCTTCTTATTATTGAGTTTTAAGAGTTCTATATATATTTTAAAATAAATCCCTTATCAGAGATGTGATTTGCAAATATTTTCTCCCAGTCTGTGGCCTGAGCCCTTTTATTGACATAACAGTATACATTAACGCATAGATAAATTCTTCTGGGAATAAAAATGAGGAATTGCTAACTGCGATGGCTTCTGGGTTCAGGACATGGGTGACATGACTCATTTATTTTTGTATATTCTTGAGGCTTATTTGAATTCTCTTGTGTGTGCATGAATAAAGTTTTCAAAAATAAATTATATTAAATTCCCTTACACTTGTAAAACTCTTGACAGATCACCCTCGGATCATGATTTAAGATTCAGATTCTGATCCTCTACCTGAGGACCAATTACCTTTTCACTCAACTATTTTGCCTTAGAATTTCCAGTTCTGAAAGGGTGGGCTAGATTATATGGATCAATCCTCCCACTGAAAATACCTAAAAATGCCACGTAAACCACAAAAAGCATCTTCTTAAAAGCATCAGAGCTGACAAGTTACTAATAAATGACCACACCCCAAAAAGAAGGGAAAGATCCTGCTTGGCCTCCACAGAGAACAGCGTCCTGAGAGACGGAGAAAAGGCTCTGTGAGCTCATTGCCCAGACAGGGAGCCCAGCACTTCCAGCTCTGAGCCCCGAGCTCTAGACTGTCCTACCTATCTGTCTCCCTTTTAAAATTTAAACAAAGCTTTTATATTCTGATTATGATGTATACGTACAATGTACTATATATGATATAATGTATATTCACTATAGAAAGATTATAAAATGTTAAAAGTTATACATGACAAAGTAAAAATAACTGTAATCCTCACACTTGGAGATATTTTGTTGCAGTGTCTCCTAGACTATTATGTATCCTCCTGCTGCTGCCCCAGGGCTGGAACTCTCTAAGTTGATAAGCACAGAGCTCAGTGGGCCCCAGCCCTGCTCTCTCCAGATGCCATCTCCAGAGGCAGTTCACTCTCAAACCCCCTGAGGGGACCATTTCTCACTTTCTCCTCCCTCCTCAATCCCCCCCTCCCCTCCACTCCCCACTCTCAGGCAATGAGTTTATTTCTTTTTTCACTCAGAGAAAAGAAGACTAGGTAAGAACTGCACCATCATCTCCCACACCCCACATCTGTACCTGTATCCTCTGCCTTCACAGCAGTGATGATGGATGGTCCTGCTTCTGTCTAAGGCCACCTCTCAGCTGGGGCACAGGATCAGTTCCCCGCCCTCCCCTGCATCATCAACTTCCTGCTCTCTACTGGTTCCTTCATTCCTGCATACAGACAGGCTGTAATAGCTCCTATTTTAAAAGAAAAGAAAGAAAGAAACTAAATAAATCAAAACAAAATCCTTTCATAAAAATCTACCACTCAATCCCATGTCTCCTTCCAACTATTGCTCCATTTCTTTTCTTTTCTTTTTTTTTTTTCAAAGATTGGCCCTGAATTAACATCTGTTGCCAATGTTCCTCTTTTTTTTTTCCTTTTCCCCAAAGCCCTCCAGTACATAGTTGTATATTCTAGCTGTAGGTCCTTCTGGTTTTGCTATGTGGGACACCGCCTCAGCACGGCTTGATGAGCCATGCTACATCCATCCCAGCCAGTGAAACCCTTGGCCACCAAAGCAGAGTGCACGAACTTAACCACTCAGCCATGGGGTCGACCCCTATTGCTCCATTTCTATGACACTCCTTATATGACAATTCTTAAGTCCATTCTTTCACCTACCATGTTGTCTTTTTATTTTTAGCAAATATGCATTTGCATATAGTTTAAAAGGTCCAATACCTCTACAAGGCTTGTTAGGAAGACAGATGTTCCCCGCCCCCTCGGCCACATTTCCCGAGGCTCTTAGACAACTGGTTTTAGTTGTTTTAGCCGCTTCTCTAATTGCTACTTCTCTGCCTCTAAATAGAATACTTATAATACTCTTTCTTTTGTTTTTCAGTTTTATGCATCATCTTTAGTGAATTGGCTCTTCTTTCACACAACCCCATCCTCCCAACGTAATTACTTTACAATTTTGATGAGCTCAGTGTGCCACATCTGCTTTATTATGACCATGTAAACCTTAGTCACAACTGAGCTTTTAGTAGACTGTGATTACTTTTCCTTTCTTGAATCAACTTTTTATGTGCCCTGGAGTTAGTAAATACCTTGTTTCTTCATTTGTTTGGTTTAAATGATTCCACTACTCTCCCCAGCATCTAAGTGTTCATGAACATATTTGAGCAAATCTGGTATGCTACCAGCTTCAACTCTTCACAGACACCTGTCCCACAGCCCTCAGTCCTGCCCCACATGGTCTGGTTTCCTGCACACCTGAGGCAGGGCTGACATCTTCGATCTCCTTCACTTCATCCTGGGAACCTTTGACTCTCTCTTGTTCTGGCTCCCCTGTTGCCTAGATCCCATTTTTCCCCATTTTTGGTTTTGTCCATCCTTGTTCCCCACTTTGCCCAGTAATATCCTGAGGAAAGGAACATGGAAAATAAAACATTGAAACTCTAAACATCTAAAATGTCTTTAGGCTGCCTTAGCCCTTACCCACATCTTGACTGGATATAGAACTCCGTGTTGGAATATTTTTTCCTCGGAATTTGGAAGGCATTGCTGCAATGTCTTCTAGCCTCCAGGCTTGTGTTTGTTGCCTCTTCAAGATTTCAAGGTCTCTTCTGTTCCACCATCTTTCTGAAACTTCACTGTGATTGTCATGGTGTGAGTCTGTTTTCGTCTACTGTAGTAAGAACTTAAGCCATTCAAAATGTAAATTTTTGTCTCTAAACTCCAAGAAATTTTCTTGAAATTTTTTATCATTTCCTAGCCTCCATTATTTCTGAAAGTGATTTTATTAACATGTTGGAATCCCTTGATTGATAGACTGATTTTCTCGTAGGTCTTTTCTTCAGCTTGCCATGACTTTTCCATCTGAACTATTTAGTGGGAGTATGACTTAAGAACACGTGTGATTATCTTCTTAGGATAAATTCCTAAAAGAGAATTTTCTGTGTCAAAATATACGCACATTTAGGGGGCAGCCCAGTGGCATAGTGGTTAAGTTTGTGTGCTCCACTTCAGGGACCTGGGGTTTGCAGGCCCAGATCCCAGGCATGGACCTGGCACCACTCGTCAAGCCATGCTGTGGCGGCATCCCACATAAAATAGGGGAAGATCGGCACAGATGTTAGCTCAGCAAAAATCTTCCTCACAAAAAATAAAAATTAAAAAAAATGTAAGCACATTTAAATTGTTGAGATATTTTTCAAAAGCTCCCTCTAAAGATTTTGTGTGTTTTCCAGTCTATTAATCTTTATGACATATATTTTCCCTCCCCTCTGGTTGATACTCTCATGACTTACCTTCATCTTTGCCAAGCTGATAGACTTTTGGTTTTAATTCCCATTTTTATTCCACATTCTCATTTTTGTTTACATTTATTACTAATATATTTATTTGACATTGTCATTTCTGCTTTTCCAAATTGTTTTATAATATTCTTTATTTTTTGATCGAGTTGTCGTTATTTTAAAATATTGAATTTAGAAAGAAGAGAAAGCAGCCCCAATATTGGGAACTGGTCTGACACTTACAGCGAGGCCTCAGTGTGGTCAAAAGCGGGCCTGGTGCTCACCACTTGGCATGTTATTCTCCTGTTGGACATAAGTCATCTCAAAGAACATCAACACCAGACAAGGACACTCTGAGAATGTGAAAAAGTGAGAGAAAACAAGATCACTACATCACCTAAGCAAAACAAGGCACTGTGAAACTCACAAAATACCAAACATATCCCTCTGCTGGCTCATATGAGCTCCAATTACAGCTTTGTTCTTGCTCTAGTCAGCCACGTCTACAGATAAGATTTATTGAGATGCCCAATCATAGAATTGCCCCCACTTCCTGACAACACCCAATCTAGAGTGAGCCCCTGCTTCTATAGACCCTCCCCCAAATCACCCAACCAAAGCCCAAATCCCGTATATGTTCTTACACCTTCAGACTAAGATGGCCTGTGGTCCCTGTGGTGTGCATTCTCCCTCGCAGCAACAAGTAATAAACCCAACTTGTTTGCCCACAGGAGTGCTCCTGGTGGTCTCTGGTTGAAGAACATTGGCCATGTTTTTATCCTTTTGTCTGTCACAATTTTTTGTGTGTCTCTGAGTTTGATTACTAGCATGTGTATTTATCTTTGTGAGTGTGTGGTTGACATAGAGAAGTTTTATGTTTTCTTTATGGTTTTTCATCTTTGGGTCATGCTTAGAGAATTCTTCACTCCACAGCTATAAAACTTTCACGTATATTTTCATCTAGGAGAGGGGTACCAGGGTGAAGGGAAATAGAATTGCTTGAATTTCGGCTGAAAGTGTGGGAAGGAGCAATAGGTAGAGAATTCTAAGGTGGTGGCATTCTAAGGTTTATATCTTCTGCTCTATAATTTTACAAGTGGATCCACAGGGCCTACAAGGTAATTGATATATATTGTGTTCAATAAATGCTTCCTCTTAGGCTAAGCGAAGACTTATCTCCCTACTTATGTTGACCAGGTTAATGAAAACAACACCAAGAGCCCCAGTATAACATACATAAGGATTAGCTCCAGTGATGGGCATTTTTGAACACTTATGGCCTTAAGGTAACAAATCATGTTTGGGTTAATGTCTGTACACTCTAGTTGTTAAAATACATGTTAATTCAACTTCTTGGGCATGCTGTATTTTAAGGATATGTCTAAGACCCACATGGACAAAGCCATGACCCCCACATGAAGATAATTTTAATATACATCAAACTGTGAATCACACAGTATCGTTTTTAGGGGAGGAGACTGAAAACTAAGAACACCCTAGATATGCGCTGTCCACTTTGGTAGCTACTAGCCACAGATGGTTATTTAAGTTTAAAGCAAATAAAATTAAAAATTCAACTGCTCAGCACAGTAGCCACATTTCAAGTGCTCAATAGCCACATGTAGCTACTGGCTTCCACATTGGACAGTACAGACAAAGAACAATTCCTTCATCGCAGGACATTCTGTTGGACATACTGCTCTTCATACATTGTGGGTCTCAAGCCAGACGCATGAGACTCATGTAAAATGAAAGGGCCAATATTATTTCTCTTAGAGATACTTCAAATTTCTATCTGAGATGTGAATACATATTAAGCTGGTATGTAACAAAACCAAAAAAGGTTGTCAGTGGTCTGGTGCTTTCACACATAAACTTGTCAGTTCCAAAGGGAAACACCTGTCCCTGCACCTGCCTTCCCCGACTGAGGACCCTCTCTGTCATCAAATTTCCAGCGAGTGAGTTCAGGGGAGACTAGGGGCAATGCTCCAAGCTAAGTTTGGGGAGGCAAGGAGTCCAAACTCAGTGAGAGGGATTCTGGGAAATCAAGAGGAGGCAAAGGTGGAACCAGTTGGGAGACTCTCCCTGGTTCATTCAGAACAGCAGTTCTCAAAGTGTGGTCTGTGGAACCCTTGAAGTCCCTGAGACCCTTCCATGGGAGCCATGAGGTCAAAACTCTTTTCATAGCATTACTTGACATAATTTGCCTTTTCACTATGTTGGCATTTGCACTGAGGTAAAACTGAGTAAGAATGGAGGTTGTGGTACCCACCTGCAATAGTAGTTATCCACTTACTTGCAGAAAAACAAAATGAAAACAAAAACCACTTACTTTAAAACGTCCTGGTTGAAGCACTAAAAATTACTGTCTTGACCTAATAATTATTCTTAAATCCATGTTTTAAAAATATCTTACCTGATGACGTGCAAAGTACACATAGGCCCTTCTGCTACATTTCCAAGTGCTATGTCCCAAGGAAAATAATTTGCGCGAGCTGAGCCAGGCTTTTTTATGGAATATCATTTCTACTTGAAAGAATGAACGACAGGAACTATGATTATCTAGACTTAGTTAATTGGCGTACACTCTCAAAATGAACAGGAGCTTCTTCCTTCAAGAAAAAAACCTGACAGGCAACAACTGGCAATACTTATTGCCTTGATAAAATGGAAGCTCTCAAGAGAAAACCAGAATTTTGAAAAACTTGTGTCCACCGTGTAAGCTTGACAGCTTCCCAGTACTGACAGACTTTCCTGTTGAGATCTGTGGTAATATTAATAAATGTGATATTTTGATAGGTTGTAGTAAAACGCATCAACAAGGGAAGATCTATATAACTTAGGAAACAATGTATTACTTTAAAAATTATACATTAGTACAAGAGGCATTCATCATGCAAAATAGGTCTGTGGATTTTAATGTAACAAAATAGGAAATATTCAATGATATTGTCTCAGGTTTCACCTTGCAAATAACCATTGAGAAACTACCACTTGTGTAATTTTATATTAGTATCACAGTTGAACATCCACAATTATCTGAAAAGGTTATTAAAAATACCACTACATATTTGTGTGGGGCTGTATTTTTTTCATATACTTCAACCAAAATAGCAGATTAACTGCAGAGCAAATATGAAAATCCAGTGGTCTTCTCATGAGACAGACGAGAAAGAGACTTGCAAAAATGTAAGATGTAAAAAGACCCACTCTTGTGCTGCCTTGTTTATTTTGGGGAATATTTTTCATAAAAACTATAGATTATGAATATTATTCTAAGTAAATCAATTAAAATATTTAAAAACTTTTATTCCTAGTGTGGCAAATACTGAAAGATACAACCAACATAAACAAATTACCCTCGGGGCCCTCCCTAATTTGAAGACTGTATGGATATCCTGAAACCAAAATGCTTGACAATCGCTGATTCAAACCGCCCCTGGGCCAGGACTCAGGGAGACAGTGTGACAAAGAGCCCTCGGAGCGGGAGGAGAGGGGTCAGGGCAAAGTCCCAGGTCCCCGGGGGTGGCTCTCAGGGTCTGAGGCGCGAGGGCAGAGTCTGGGGCTGGGAAGCTCAGTGTTAGGGAGTCCCGTCTTCCTGAGTTTCACTTCTTCTCACAACCTGTGTCAGGTCCTCCTGCCTGGAGACTCATGACGCGCAGCCCCAGTTCTCACTCCCATTGGGTGTCTGGTTTCTAGAGAAGCCAATCAGCATCACGGGGGGGAGGGGGGGTCCCGGTGACGCCGCAAAATAACCAATAACTATCCGATAGATAAGAGAAATAAGGTGAGTTTACTTGAGCCAGAGTGAGCATTATAAACCTGGAAGGCCTTAGGAAGCGTTCAGGAGAAGCATGGTTTTCAGTACAGTCTTATATCTCTCTAGAACAAAGAACATACATTAAACACACCCAGGATATATTTTCACATTCAGTTACAAATTAGGTCAATATGACTGTGATGTCAGACGTTACCTATAGGACATTACCAATATGGCGTAGGAGGGGAAGTCTGCATTCTTATCTTAAAAGAGTGCATTCTTTACTTTAATGGTTAAGCAGATGTACAACATATGTTTAATAGGCCGCAAGTCAGGCTTTTTAGTTCAAGCCGAATCAGTTTGGAACCAGAATAGTTACCCCATATACCTCAATAGGTGAAAATCTCTTGTCACCGGTTATAAATTCCACACGGGCCAGCAGGGGCTCAGATTCCTCCTCGACCACGAGGATGCGGGTCATGATGCCTCCAACCTTCCTCCTGCTGCTCTCGGGGCCCTGACCGAGACCTGGGCGTGTGAGTGCGGGGTCGGGAGGAAACGGCCTTTGCTGGAGAAGGCGGAGCCAGGGGACCGCCTGGCGGTGGCACAGACCCCCAGGGAAGGCGTGTCTCCGAGGACCCAGCCCAGACCCTCTACCTCGGCCTGACCCGTCCTGACCCCTCCCTTCCCCCGTCCCCTCATCTTCTCACCCCAAGTCCCCAACCTTCTCGGACCTGCCGCCCCTTTTCCATCTCCCGAGCCCCTCCCCGCTCCCGGCCTCATCAACCTCGGACCCGGGGACCCGCGCCAGAACCAGGGTTGAGCCGGGTCCCGGGTCTCAGCCCCTCCCCGCCCCCAGGTTCCCACTCCATGAAATATTTCTACACCGCCGTGTCCCGGCCCGGCCGCGGGGAGCCCCGCTTCATCTCCGTCGGCTACGTGGACGACACGCAGTTCGTGCGGTTCGACAGCGACGCCGCGAGTCCGAGGATGGAGCCGCGGGCGCCGTGGGTGGAGCAGGAGGGGCCAGAGTATTGGGAGCGGGAGACACGGAGCGTCAAGGGCCACGCACAGACTTTCCGAGTGAGCCTGAACAACCTGCGCGGCTACTACAACCAGAGCGAGGCCGGTGAGCGACGCGGGCCCGGGTCCAGGTCCCGACCCCCCATCCCCACGGACGGGCCGGGGTCTCCCCGAGTCTTTGAGTCCGTGATTCACGCCGAGTCTGCGCGTCCGAAATTCATCCCTATTTTGTGGGACCCGCCCTGCCATCCGACCCGGGAAGAGCCGGCGGGAACTTTTCTCGAGTTTAATTTTCAATTTAGGTTTCCTTTACTGCGAGTAGACGGGGCGGGGTCAGGATCTCACACTCTCCAGGCTGTGTATGGCTGCGACGTGGACCCGGACCGGCGCCTCCTCCGCGGGTACAGTCAGTTCGCCTACGATGGCGCCGATTACCTGTCCCTGAACGAGGACCTGCGCTCCTGGACCGCGGCGGACACGGCGGCTCAGATCACCCGGCGCAAGTGGGAGGCGGCCGGTGTGGCGGAGAAAGAAAGGAACTACCTGAAAGGCCCGTGCGTGAAGTGGCTCCTCAGACACCTGGAGAACCGGAAGGAGACGCTGCAGCGCGCGGGTGAGGGGCCGCGGGGACTCCCGATCTCCCCTCGGGTTGGGGGCGTCAGACAAAGAGAAAAGGAAAATGGGATCACCGTCAGGAAGGGGAAGGAATCCACTCAGGTTTTCATATTTTGTGATAGTAACTTGCACAGAGGGCCTGCCGTTGTTCTCTAAAGGACACTTAAGGAATCCAGTTTCTTCAGGGGTCGAAGGTGAGACCATGCCTGAAATTGCTCATCATTGGTCCCCTTTGACCCTGTCAGCGAGATCTTATGAACCGTGATTTCTCAGGGTTTGTTCTCGGCCTGAAAACAACTTTGCAGGCCTGACCCTAGCTTTTCTGAGTCGTTCACCCTCCACCCAGGTGAGGACCAGAAGTCTGTGTTCTCCTCCTTTGAGACCTGGCATCTTACCGTGGACGCTCACCCTGATTTTAGAACTTTCCAAAAAGAAAAGATTATCCCAGATCCCCAAGTCCAGGCTGGTGTCCGGTTTATGTGCTTCCTCCTTCCGAACTAATTGTCCTGTCCATTCTCAGGATGGTCACATAAGTGCTTTAGTGGCCCATGGAGGTAAGTGAAAAATGTGAATGAATTTTTTGATTCTTCCTCCTCAGACGCCCCAAAGACACATGACCCACCATCCCATATCTGTCCATGGGGTCACCCTGAGGTGCTGGGCCCTGGGCTTCTACCCTGCAGAGATCACCCTGACCTGGCAGCGTGACTGAGAGGACCTGACCCAGGACACGGAGTTTGTGGAGACCAGGCCTGCAGGGGACGGGACCTTCCAGAAGTGGGCAGCTATGGTGGTGCCTTCTGGAGAGGAGCAGAGATACATGTGCCATGTGCAGCTCGAGGGGCTGTCTGAGCCTGTCACCCAGAGATGGGGTAAGGAGGGAGCTGTGGGCTCAGAGCCTCTTCTCAGGGAAATCAGGAGCCCTTGTGGAGACCTTCAGCAGGGTCAGGACTCAATCCTGAGCTCAGAGACCCTCATGTTCCCTTCTCTCTCCAGAGCTGCCTACTGAGTCCACCATCCCCACTGTGGGCCTCATTGTCGGCCTGGTTCTCCTTGGAACTGTGGCCACTGGCGCTCTGGTGGCTGGAGCTGTGATGTGGAGGAAGAAGCGCTCAGGTAGGGAATGGAGTGGGGGTTTGAGTTTTCTTGTCCCATTTGGGGGTTTCAAGCCCAGGTAGAAGTTTGCCCTGCCTCATTAATGGGAAGTCCCATCCACACACGTGTGCTCACTACTCTGGAGCTGATTGTTAACACTCTTATTAAAGTGCTTCTGAAAATGAAAGAGATTTCTTCACCTTGATAATTCTGGTGCTGGGGACCTGATTCCCAGCAGTTGAAGGTCAGAGGGGAAGGTCACGGCTGAGAACAGAGCTCCAGGAGGGCAGTCGGTCCAGTCCCCACATATCTCCTTTCTTCTTGTTTCCTGATCCTGTCCTGGGTCTTCAGTCACGGTTCTGGAAACTTCCCTGTGGTCCAGGACTAGCGGGTTCTTCTAGCATCTCATGGCCCAGCCTTCTCCCTGTTTTCTTCCCACAGGTGAAAAAAAGAAGGGGTTACTTGCAAGCTGCAAGTAAGTTTGAGTTGGGAGGTTGATCCTTGAAACACTCCGGATAGTGTAGACTGGAGCCTGTGGGGGAGCTCACTCACCCCATAGTTCCTCCTTTAGTCTCATCTCCTTTGGGCTCTGGCCAGGTCTCGCTTTTGCTCTACCCCAGGCAGTGACAGTGCCCAGGGCTCTGATGTGTCTCTCACAGATCCTAAGGTGAGACTCGAGAGGGTGTGAAGTGGGAGTGGCATTGGAGAGAGGGGACACGACTGGGTTATGAGGATTCTTTGATTGGGACATTTTGAACATGCAGTGGGCTGTTGAGAATATCAACACTGAATGTGACTGACGTGAATTTATTCGTGATTATTTTCTTTCATGGTGTGAGACAGCTGCCTTGTGGGGACCGACTGATGCAAGATTTGTTCACACTCCCACTTTGGGACTTCACATCCCCTGACTTCGCTCTCAGTAACTGGCATCTGAACCTGTCTGTGTTCCATTTAGCATAATGAGAGGAGGTGGGGAGACTGGCCCACCCCATCCCCCCCCACGACCTCCTCCCCACAGTGACCTTCTTCTTTCCCTGATGACTTTCTTGTTCCAGCAGAGGTGGGGCCGGGCCGTCCCCATCCCTGTCTTAACTTCCTGTTGCACTAAGTAGTAGTGATTTGCTTCCTTACTGAAAATAGGAATCTTGATATGAATTTGGTTTTTCTAATTCTTGTCATAAGGGATTTATGTTTAATTAAAGGAGAAGATTCCTAAAGAGAGAATGGGAAGAAACGCACTCGGGTTAGATAGAAGCCTGGGCCCCAACTCATCACTGATCTCCTTGTAGCCCACTGTAGTCTCTAGACTCCACCCCATGTCCTGCCCTCTGCCCTCCAGGAACACAGTCTCCATGGCCTCCAGCAGCTGGACAGCTCCCCATCCCTGGCCTCGGGGCACTCTTTCTGGAGCAGCAGTTTCTCCTATCTTAGCAGATAAAGAAAAATGTACAGGTAGCTGAGGGCTGTGAAAAAACGACAACCTCGGACACAGCTGTGAAGTCATCGTCCAGGGAGTGGGACACTGGAAACCTAGGAATCAGGGCCAGGGCTGTCCCCAGCAGGGAGTCACAGGCCTGGCGCTTCCCTCCTCTCAGTTCCTTCATTCTCTCAGTGACCCCAGCATAAGGTGGTCAGGGCTTGAGGGGAGGGTCTTGCTCTGCAAGAGAGGAAGCCCCTTAATCACCTCCCCTCTCCTCTTCTCTGCCCTTCTTGCCAAGTGTGTTTGAGTTATATCACACCACAAGTATGGAAAAATGCCAAATCTAAGTATAGCTTACCCACCAATTATAGGGCCAATTATGGAGCCCAGTTACAACACCTGTGCAATTACCAGCAGCAGAAAATAGAGATCCCAGGGGCACGGCGCCTCTCCCCACACAGAACCCAGTCCCCCCTACACAGGTGTCCACTAAGGTGACCTATTCCCCTGCCCCTTTCCTCTCTGGTTCCTCCCTGTCTACTCCTGTTGGCCTCCATCCTCCTAATGTCCCTCCCTTTGCTCACTTCAGGAGCCTCCCCATCTTCCTAGACCATTACCCTTGGGATCTCTTCCTGCTCCTCCCCGTCGTCCACCCCATCCTGGGGATGGAGAATCTAGAATTGATTCCCTGGAGGAGGAGACTTCATCCTGGAAGGAGCAGTAGGAACAAATGACAGGGACTCTGGGGTTCAAGGGCTCATGTAGGAGACTGAGGGCACCCAGGATGTTTGGGGGGTCCACCCTGGACCTGGGAACCAGCTTTTATGGCCTGGAGATCTGCTCATCCGTTCCTGAGGCCAAAGTCCATGGTTATTCAATGGAGAGGAAAAAGTCTCTGTCAGCGTGTATTTGGGGAAACAATTTGGACTCTGAACCTTACACTGGAGTGGGGGCTCCTCCTCTTGTGCACAGCCCTGTCCTGCTGCTGGGAGCCAGGGGAGACCCTCAGGAGATCCCCAGGGAAGGGGCCAAAGGGGACCTCTGGTCTTCTGTTCTCACCTCTGTGGTCACACGGGGGCGCCACCACTGTACTTTCCTATTTACACAATCAGGGGAGAGGATGAGCTGTGGTCTGAGTCAGGAAGAGGTGGCTGATCTGGAGGCTGGACATCAATGGGGGATGAAGATGCCTCTGAGCAGCCCTGGGCTCAGGCTCGGGGGTGGGGCAGGGATTGGAGGAGAGGGAGCTCTGGAGCCCTGCCCTGCATCTGAGGCTTCCAACTTTTCTCCCTACAACCCCTCTCTCCAGCCCCTTGATGACAACACCCTGGAAAACTGAAAAATAGATCATGTTTTTCTTCCACTCCCTATTCCTTTTCTAAGGGCTATTTTAAAAAATAAACTCTTTTGTTGTAGAATACATAATTGGAGATTTACAGAAAAGTTGCAAAGTTAGTACAGAGTTCCTGTGTGTCCCACACTCAGTTGTCCCTGTTGTTAACGTCTATATCACTATCATACATTTGTCACAGCTAATGAAGCAATATTGATACGTTATCACTAAACTCCATACTTTATTTGGATTTCATTACTTTTTCTTTTTTCTATTCCAGGATCCCATCCATGACACCACATTAAGTCCTTCAGGCTCCTCTGGCTATGACAATTTCTCAGACTTTCCTTGTTTGTGATGATCTTCACATTTTTGAGGAGCACTGCTCAGCTATACTGTAGACTGTCCCTCAATTTGAGTTTGGTTCACCAGGGCTATGGATTTTGGGAACAAGCCCACAGAGGTGAAGTGCCATTGTCAACACAACATATCAAGGGTATATAATACCCACTCGATTGATCACTGATGATAACCTTCACCACCTGGCTGAGGTTGTGTTTCCCAGCTTTCTCCCTGTGAAGCTCCTATTTTCTGTGTCCCTCTCCACACAGTAGTCTTGGGGAGGAAGTCACTGTGTGCAGCCCACATTTAACGGGTGTTCTGCTATAAATATTTGCATGCAGGTTTTTGGGCAAATGTAAGTGTGCAAATGAGTTGGGTAAAAACCTAGGAGAGTGATCAGTAGGCTGCATGGTAAGTCTATGTGTAGTCTTATAAGTGTCAAGGCAAATAATCTATAACCAATCTATAGACAAGAAAAAAAGAGTGGTACTCACTGAGCTGAGGACTAGCCCAGAAACACTGTCTCCAGCAGGGAAGCAAGCACCCAGGGAAGCGTGGTTTACAGCATGGTTATATCCCATTTCAGAACAAAGTAACATACAGCAGGCATGACCGGAATACAGCTTTTTTCCAAAGTCACAAGGAGGTGTTTTGCTGCCGTTTAGCAGGTACATGACAGGTTAACTTGATCGTGGTTCTCTGGGAAGAAAAGCTTATCTTCAAAGAAGTTTTGGTATCGGCATGGGAGAAAGGGAGACATTACATCCTCCTCTTTAAGGAGTGCATTCTTTGCTTTAGGAAAATGTTGGAAACAGTGGACAACGCGTGTTTGGTGGGCCATCAGTCAGATGGCTCTGGGAAAAAGAAGTTTCAGCCAAATCAGATTTAAACCAGAATGGCTTCCCCATATACCTCAATATGTGAAAACTTATTATTCTTATTATTTTCATCAGAAGAAACTGCGGAATATCTCCCATAATGGCTGTGCTGTTTTGTGTTCCTGCCCACAATGAACGAGGGTTCCTGTCATTCCACATCCTTGTCAGCACTTGGCATCACCAGTTTTTGGATTTAGGATATGCTAATAGGTGTGTAATGGTTATCAGTGTTGTTTTCATTTGCATTTGCAAGTGACCTATGATGTTGTCTTTTCATATGCTTATTAGCCATCCAGGTATCTTCTTGGGTGAGTCATTGGTTCAGACTTTTGGTCATTTTTTAACTGAGCTGTCTTCTTATTGTTGAGTTTTAAGTGTTCTCTATATATTCTAAAACAAGTCCCTTGTCAGATATATTATTTGCAAATATTTTCTCCCGTGTCTGTCCTGAGCCCTTTTAGTGACGTAACAGTATACATTGACGCATAGATATATTTTAATGGGAATAGAAATGAGAAATTGCTAACTGTGATGGTTTCTGGGTAGAGGACTTGGGTGACTAGCAGATGGGAAGAGATGATGTGACATATATTTGTATATTTTTGAGTATCACTTGAACTCTCTTGTGTGTGCATGAATGTTTTCAAAATAAATTACATTAAAATCGCTTACACTTGTTAAACACTTGACAGATCACCCTCTGATCATGTGTTGAGACTGAGATTGGGATCCTCTACTCGAGGACCAATCAGCTTTTCACTCAACTATTTTGCTTTAAAATTTCCATTTCTGAATAAGGTGGGCTAGATTGTATGGACCAATCCTCCCCCTGAAAATAGCTAAAAATGAAATATAAACTACAAAACCCATCTTCTTAAAAGCATCAGAGCTGACGAGATACCAATAAATGACCACACCCCAAAAAGAAGGGAAAGATCCTGCTTGGCCTCCACAGAGAACAGCGTCCTGAGAGATGGAGAAAAAGCTCTGTGAGCTCATTGCCCAGACATGGAGCCCAGCACTTCCAGCTCTGAGCCCTGAGCTCTGGCCTTTCCTACACATCTGCCTTCCCTTTTAAAATTTAAACAAAGCTTTTATATTCTGATTATGAGGTGTATGTATAATGTACAATATATATGTTATAATGTATATTCACTATAGAAAGATTATAAAATGTTAAAAGTTATACATGACAAAGTAAAAACAATTGTAATCCTCACACTTGGAGATATTCTGTTGCAGTTTCTCCTAGTCTATTATGTATCCTCCTGCTGCTGCCCCAGTGCTGGAACTCTCTAAGTTGATGAGCACAGAGCTCAGTGGCCCCAGCCCTGCTCTCTCCAGATGCCATTCCCTGAGGCAGTTCACTCTCACTCCTCCTGAGGAGGCTGTTTCTCACTTTCTCCTCCCTCCTCAATCCCCCCCCCTCCCCACTCCCCACTCTAAAGTGGTGAGTTTATTCCTTTTTTCGCTCAAAGAAGGACTAGGTGAGAACTGCGCCATCATCCCCCCACACCCCACATCTGTACCTGTATCCTCTGCCTTCACAGCAGTGATCATGGATGGTCCTGCTCCTGTCTGAGGCCACCTCTTAGCTGGGGCACAGGATCAGGTCCCCTCCCTCCCCTGCATCATCAACTTCCCGCCTCTACTGGCTCATTCATTCCTGGATACAAACATGTCGTAATATCTCCCAATTTTTAAAAAAGAAACTAAATCAAAAAAAAAAATCCTCTCATAAAAATCCACCACTCAATTCCATGTGTCCTTCCAACCTGGTCTATCTCTGTGGCATTCCTCACAGGATAATTCCTCAGTCCATTCTCTCACCCACCATGTTGTCTTTTTATTTTTACCAAATATCCATTTGCACATAGTTTAAAAGGTCCAACACTTCTACAAGGCTTGTTACGAAGACAGATACCCCATCCCATTTCCTGAATCTCAGACACAACTTGTTTCAGTGCGTTAGCTGATTCTCTAATTGTTACTTCTTTGCCTCTAAATAGAATACTTCTAATGCTCCTTCTTTGTTATTCAGTTTTATGCATCGTCCTTGGTGAGTTGGCTCTTCTTTCAGACTCCCCCATCCTCCAGATATAATTACTGTACAACTGATTAGCTCAATGTGCAGTGAAGGGAAGTGTTTATGTGAGAAGTTGTAAGTGCCTTCAGGAAGGTGACCCAGAGTATAAGTGTGTGGGGACACGGAAGGTGGCTGTTTTCCTAGGGTGGTCAGGGTGGCCTCATTGGGAAGGTGACCTTGAGGAAAGATGTGAAGGACATGAGGCATTATCCACGAGGATGTCTGGGGAAGTTCTTCACAGGCAGGGGAACCTCCAGTGCAAATGCGCTCGGGCAAGAGTGTGTCTGTTTTTCTGGGAAGAGCGAGGAGGCTGGTGTGGCTGCAGCAGAGAATATTGAGATGAGGTCTGAATTACACCCAGGCCATGTAGACCTCGAAGGTGTTGGAAGGTTTTGACTTTTCTGAGTAAGATGTGGAGTTACAAGACTGCTTTGAACAGAAGATAACCTCATAGCACTTCTCTTTAGAAGCATCATTGTGGTGCTGTGCAGAATCAAGAGGTGAAGGACAAGCAACCGGTAGAGAAAATTGTAGGAGACTAGTGCTGTGTCCCAGGCTAGAGATGTTCATTGCTTTGTCTGGACTGTGAGCAGAGAAAATAATAGGAAGGGATTGGATTCTGGGTACCTTCTGAAGATGGGCTTTACAGCCTCTCCTAATGGATTAAATCTGGGTTATGAGAAAGAGGATCAAGGAGGACACCCCAAATTTCAGACTGTGCAAGTAGAAATATGGAGTGCCTTCAGTGGAAATGGAGAGGAGGAGAGAAGAGACACGTTTGAGGAAGCAGCGTCATAGTCATCCAATTTAGGAAATGTTGAATTTGAGTTGTTTATTAGAAATGCAAGTGAGGTTAGCAGTTAGATAATTTGAGTCTGGAGTTTAGGTGACATGTCTTGGTTGCAGAAATGGATTTGAGAGGTGACACCGTATAAATGATATTTAAAGGCTTGAAAACCAATGAGGTCACCAGGGGAGTGATGACTGTAGAAAAGAAAAGAACAAGGACTGAACCCTGAACCACACCCCCGCCCCCCCCCCCCCGCCCCCGGTGGTAGGTGGTCTGATCAGACCACACATGCAGAGCACGCTGCATAGTTCTGACACCACATCTAGAAGGCATGGAGACCAGGGGGTCCTAAACTTTCCTGTGCACAGGAATCCTCTGGACATCTCATTAAGATCGAGACAGTCTGGATGAGCTTGAGATTCTGCATTTATAACCCGTTTGGTGCTGATGCTGCTGGTCTTCAGAGCACACATTTAGTAGCACGAACATAGACCAGGATTGCCACAGCACTGTGCATCAGTCTCAGATGTAGGGCTAGCTAAATACGTGATTCTTGGGTGCTGTGCTCAATATTCTAAGATAGTGAGTCTGGGGAGAGGCCTTGAGTATTTTGTAACAAGCCCACAAGCTATCCTGCTGCTTGGCCAGATTGGGAACCTCTGATGCCAATGACCAGAGAGTGATCAGGGTGAAGAGGAGTCTTAAATTCACATTTAAAATTTTGCTGGGAAGAAAGACGGAAGACATATGCTGGGAGGTATGTGTTGTTGTCTCTGCCATAGGGTGTACACAGGTGGTAGATTTTGGAAGTGGTTATCAGCTCAGCAAAAGAAAGCCTGAGTTGCTAAGAGAGTTCTTAAATGTTCTCACCACAAAAAAGAATTGGTCATTATGTGATGTGATGGAGGTGTTAGCTTACTCTATTATTTATTGTTAATTATTTTGCAATGTAAGGATCAAATCAACAGGTCGTACACCTCTGACATCCACAATATTATATGTCAATTTTATCTCACCACAGCTGGGAAAAGATCTCTGAATCCTTGCCCTGTGAATCTTTTTCCTACATGGATTTCTCACTCCCTTCTTGGTGTGAACAATGGATTCCAAATTGTTCTAATTGAAACATAAATGAATGTAGATAAATAGAGAGAGAGAGAGAAAGTGTTAGGGCCTCGGGTCCCACATAGGAATTGCTGCCGCTGCTTCTAGGTACAGATGCCACTGTTCCTACCGCTGACTCTGCTGATGCTGGACACTGGGTCCTGCAGCTGGGACTGCTGTCTCTGCTGCCCCTGGCTGCTTCGTGACACCACTGCCACTCACGCCACCTTTGCCAGATGCCTTCTGCACAGTTCCAGTCTATCTGTGTCACCACGTCCTGAGTCAGAGTCCAGCGTGTGGTCACCTGACTGGTGGAGCCTTATGACATGTCCAACTGCAGGAATGTTTGGGAAAGTGGGTTTTCCTCTAGTATGGATGGAGGGGGTCTCTGCCTCCTTCCAAGACTCTTTAAGTGTGGGGTTCTCCCAACATGGAAAGAGGGTACAGGTTCTAAGGGTCATGTTAAGGGTGAGGAATGGGAAAAAATGACAAACTTCAGCTTTTTTGGAGGAGTAATCTGAAACCAGAACTTGATCTGGTACATTGTAAACACTCAGGTTTGGTTGGATAGGTGACATCTTTCAACTTACTCCCTTGATAGTGTGTTATGGGGTCCAGCTTTTGTCTACTCTAGTATGTTCACAAATAAGGGGAGTGGCATTGTGGGATGAGAAAGTGATTCCTCAGAATGTCTTCTCCCAGCCTTCGTCTCTTACTGGGATTAAAAACACCAAGATCGGTAAGACTTCAGAGATCCTTACTTATATACACTGACATTTTACATTAACTTTTATATTTCTTTGTGCACATAGTTCTTGGGAGAGTATAACATTGATCAGTATTTATGTGACCCCAAGAAAAGGCTAAAAAACATCTTAGTTTAGAAACTCTGCCACTCAGTCTCTGGTCCATGAAGAGATAATAATCAAACTGTTTCAGCAGATCCAATGACATAATAGAAATGCTCATCTTTTCCATGACAGTCACCAGTCTGGGACATGATAAGGTAGAGGCTTACTTGCTTACACTCACTTTCAGTTTCTGTGTGTGTCTTACTGTGGGCAGATTACACAGTTCAGAAAGGAGCACCGTTCCTAGAAGACTCAAGGTAGCATAGGTTTAGGTGGACTTGCATCCTAGCACCTGCCCGGGGGCCAGGTAAATACCAGGAATCATCAAATAGGTCATAGGGATTCCATTTCCATAACCTGGGAGGCTAAATTTTAAAGCTGCCGCTTCCACTAAAAACAAATGAACATAATCAATCAAATATAAAAAGCGCCCAAAAGTATAGTAGAATAATCAAGAGAATAATGATTTAGACCAATACATAAAGGTGGGCAAATAATCCAGAGAGAAAAGCTGTTTTTATCCTTAGGGCGTTTGCCAAATCTGGAAAAATCTTAGCTTTGGTTGTCTTGGGGTCATGAGCTGCAATAGACAGGAAGTGATGCCCAGAGCTTATTCATGTGGGGAGCATGAGAGACATACCCTCCACAAAAATCTGGGGAAACAAGGTTCATATCCTCACAGTAAGTGTGAAACTAAACAAAATCTGCTTCGTCCCCTAAAACAAAGTAGTCTAAGAAAATTTGCCTTTGAGTCAGCAAAAAAAATAAAAAGGGCAAACAACAGTTTCTGAGAATTTGCAACCATAGCTACCTCTCCTGTGATTTTACTCCAAATTTGCTTTACCATTTTGGACAAAAATGACTTCATGCCATGAATTTAGTTTATAATTGGCCTGGATTGATGATGACCTAAAAATTGGAAGAAAGAAACAAAAATCTCTACAGAAATCTACGCTTAACCTAGGTTTCTAAGAATTTACACAAATAATTATGCAAGGAAAATAAGCAGCTCATAGCAAGAAACATAGAAGTGCAAATGGAAAAATACTATGAGAAGCACAAACAACAAAGGCTAGTATAAAGAGGCTCATAAAACTTCAATATTGGAATTATGAGACATAGATTACAACACAACCAAGACATGATGTAAACATATAAACATATTTATGATATAAAGAAAAAAATGAAACATTGAAAATGCCTGCAGAAAAAGAATGACAAAATTAACCATGCCTGCAGAACATAGGAAATTAAATATAACCTATCTGACTTTAAAGCAACCAAATAAGTTTTTTGAAATTAAAATTAAAACAATTTGAATTAAAAACTCAGTTTACAGACTTTTGCTTTGGGCCATGATGGAATAGAAACAACCAGATTTACTCTCCTATCTTGAACAACTACAACTTCAGATAAATATATAAAACAAAGGTATTGAGACCTTGGACAACAGGCAGCACAAGGATTGTGATCCCTAAGAGAAGGGAAAGAAGAGGTAAAGCAAGCCGACAATTGTCCACCTTCCTTCCTGGAGAGAGTGTCCAGGACACAGGGCAGGGAGGAGGAGCCCTAACAGAGCCCCGCAGTCTCACTGAGTTAGGGGGACAGAGTTGTGAAATGGGGAGGCCAGGACAGCCAATTAAGGGGGAAGGCACGTACAGAAGACAGCTGAACAGAAAAAGCACTGGAAGTCTGCAGAGGGTTCCCCTCAAGTCTTCAGCTCATCAGTGCTTGCACACAAGGAAACTATCCAAGGGCAGGAAAGAATAACCCAAAAAGGTTACAGGGAATAGTATCTAGTGCTCTACAGGGCTAGGAATAATGCCTGTCCCACCAGCCGGACTGGAAATCCTTATAATTTGCTGGGAATTAGGTAGAGTCTGCAGAAGGGTCTCATTTCAGAAGTTGGGAATAATTTGCCTTGGTCTAAAGATTTTCCAAACAGGAAATATCATGCCTAACAGATATTAAAAGCAAGATCCCAAAGCATCAAACAACTTCCAAATAACTTGTGTCCCAGAAATAAAGGTGAAAAATATTTGTGGAATGCATAAATGTCTAGCAATGAATAAGGTAAAATCATAATATCTGACATCAAGTGAAAAATAACCATTCATGCAAAAAAAACAAAAAGTACAACCCACAAGGCAGAGAAAAGTAATCAATTTAAACTAACCTAGAACTGACACAGATGTTAGCATTAGCAGTAAATGACACTAAAAGAGCTACTGTAAATGTATTTCTTATATTCAAAAAGTTACATAAGAGACGTGAAAGTATATAAAAGACCAAAATCAAACTTCTAGTGATGAAAATGTCTGAGTTGAAAACTACACTGAATGGTAGATTTCATATTGCAGAAGAAAAACTCAGTGACCTTGAAGACATAGCAATACAAACTCTCCAAAATTATATAAAGTAATTATTATTACAATGTATTGTAACACATTTAGAGATGATTTGTATAACAAAACAGCCCAAAAAGGAGGAAGTAGATATGCGGCTATGGAGTCATGTCTCTATATCTAACTGAAATTAAGTTAATTTAAACCTGAAGTGGATTTTCATAAATTAACATAAGGATATGGTAATCTCTAGAGTAACTACTGAGTAAAATACTCTAAAATATAGTGACAAGTTATTAAATAATTAAAATATTACAGTAGAAAATATCCACTTAATGAAAAGGCATAAGTAAAAGAGGAATAGGGGGGGAAAGACATGGGACGCGAGAAAATAAAGGTAAAATGGCCACACAAATCCAATGTATCAACATTAACATTAAATGTAAATGGATTAAAGCCAATCAAAGCAGAGGTTGTTAGACTGAAAACAAAACAAAATACATCTATACTGTCTACAGTAGACACACCTGAGATTCAATTATGAATGGATCAAAATTACAAGGATGGAAAACATCTCAGGCAAATGGCAACCAGAAGAAAGCTGGAGTAGCTACACTGATATCAGACAAAAGAGACTTTTACAAAAGTGCTAGTAGATAAATAGGGACATTTTATAATGATAAAAGAGTCAACTCACCAGAAAGATAAAACCATTGTAAACATATCTGCACCTAATAATAAACACCAAATACAGGAAAACAAAATTGACAGAAATTAAGAGAGAAACAAACAATACAACAATAACAGTTGGAGACTTCAATGTATCACTTTCAATAATGGATAGAACAACTACGCAGAAGATCAACAACAAAAAAGAAGACTTCAGCAGTACTATAAACCAACAGTATAAACCTAACAGACATTTATGGAACCCTCCACCCAATCACAGCAAAATATATATTCTTCTCAAATGCACATGGAGACTTCCACAGGATAAACCATATGCTAGGCCATAAAACAAACCTCAATAAATTTAGAAGGATAGAAATAACAGAAAGTATATTCTTTTCTCACAGTGGCATGAAATTAGAAATCAACCAATAACTGAGAGAAATTTGGGAAACTCACAAACATGTGGAAATCAAATAACACACTCTACATAACCAATAGATCAAAGAAGATATCAAAAGAGAAATTAGAAAATGTTTCAGATCAATGAAAATGAACACACAGCATACCTAAATTTATGGGTTGCTACTAAAAGAATACAAACAGAGAAATTTATAGCTGTAATGCTTACATTAAAAAAGAGACATCTCAGGGGCCAGCCCCATGGCTGAGTGGTAAAGTTCGCTTACTCTGCTTCCGTGACCCAGGGTTTCGCTGGTTTGGATCCTGGGCGCAGGCCATGCTGAGGCGGCATCCTACGTAGCACAACTAGAAGGACCTACAACGAGAATATACAACAATGTACTAGGAGGCTTTGGGGAGAAGAAGAAAAGAAAAAAAGACTGGCAACGGTCTGGCCCTGTAAGCTCACGGCCAATCTTTGAAAAAAGAAAATAGAGACATCTCAATTCAATTACCTAACCTTTCACCTTAAGTCAAAGGTAAAAGAAGAACACACAAAACCAAAAGCAAGCAGAAGGAAGGGAAAAGTAAAGATTACACTGAAAATTAATGAAACAGAGAAAAGGGAATAGAGAAACTATACATAAAATTCACCAAATCAAATTTGGTCCCTTGATAAGCAACAAAGTTGGCAAAACTTCAAATAGAATCACTTTTAAAAAGAGAGAGAAAGAGAGAAGCCTCGAATTACCAGGATCAGCAGTGAAAGACGGGACATTATGACTGACCATACAGAAATAAAGAGAATTATAAAAGAATGTTACGAACAATAGTATGCCATGAATAAGACTAAATAGACAAATTCATAGAAAGATACAAACTACTAAAGCTGATTCAAGAAGTAGACAATCTGAATACACCTATAGCGAGTCAGAAGATTGAATCAGTTATCAAAATTACCACAGAGAAAGCCCAGGCCCAAATGTCCTCACTGGTGAATTCTACCAAATATTTGAAGAAGAATTAAAAACAATGCTTTATAAACTCTTTCAAAAAGGAGAAGAGGAAGGAACAGTACCACATCATTTCATAAGGCCAGTGTTATTCACATACCAAAACCAGACAATGATATCCCAAGAAAAGAAAACTACAGGCCAATATCTCTTATAAATATGGACACAGAAATCCTCAACAAAATATAGCAAGTCAAACCAGCAACATATAGAAAGAATTACATACCATGACTAAGTGGAATTTATGCCAGAAATGCAAGGGTAGTTTAACATTCAAAACATCAATTAATGTAATACATCATATTAATATAATAAAAAACAAAACACACATCCTTATCTCAGTAGATGAAGAAAAAGAATTTGGCAAAATCTGACACCCTTTCACGATTTAAAAGAAAACAAACCAACACTCAACAAACAGGCCAAAGAAGGAATTTCTTCAATCTGATTAAGGGTATTTATGAAAACTCTAAAGCTAACATCATAGTAAATGGTAAAATAATGGTTGTTTTCCTCCTAAATCAGCAATGAGACGAGGATGTCCACTCTCACCACTTCCATTCAACATTGGGCTAGAGGTTCTAGGCAGAGTAACTGTGTGAGAAAAAGAGATAAAATGCATTCAAACTGGGAAGGAAGAAATAAAAGTATCTCTGTTTGCAGATGACACGATGTTATACATAGAAAATCCAAAGGAATCCACTAAAGAACTGTTAGAACTAATGAAGTTCTGCAAGATTGTAGGATTTGAGGCAAACATGCAAAAATAAATTCTACTTCTATACAATAAACAATCCAAGAATGAGATTAAGAAAATATTCCATTTACAATAGCATCTAGAAGAATAAAACATTAGGGATATATTTAGTAAAAGAAGTACAAAACTTACACTCTGAAAACTACAAAACATTGATGAAAGAAGTTAAACATCTACAGGAATGGGAAAATGTTCATGGATTAGAAACCTTCATGTTATTAAGATGGCATGCACCTGAAATTGATCCATAGATTCAACACAATCCCTATCAAATATCTAACTGACTTCGTATAGGAATTGGCAAACTGACTCTAAATTCATATGGAAATTCAAGGAACCTACAATAGCCAACCTTATCAAAGGAGAAGAAAATAAGAGGACTCATAATTCTCAGTTTCAAAACTTCCCACAAAGCAATGGTAGTCAAGGCAGTGTGGTACTGGCATATTGATAGACATGTAGATCAATGGAATAGAATTGAGAGTCCGTAAATAAAACCATGCGTCTATGGCCAACTGACTTTCAACAAAGGTGCCAAGATCATACAATGGGGGAAAGAATAGTCTTTTCAATAAATAAATGGTGCTGGAACAACTGGACAGCCACACACAAAATAATAAAGCTGGACACTCCCTTACACCATATACCAACATTAATATAAAATGGACCAAAGACCTAAACATAAGAGCTAAAACTATAAAAGTCTTAGAATAAAAATAGGGGAAAATCTTCATGACATAGGATTTGGCGATGATTTCTTAGATATGACACCAAAGGCACAGGCAACAAAAGAAAAAATAGGTTAATGGTAGTGTATCAAAATTAAAAACTTCTCTGTATCAAAGGATTATATCAACAGTAAAAAGACAACCACAAAATGGAAGAACATATTTGCAAATCCTGTATCTGATAAGTGATTAATATCCAGAATATGTAAATCCAACAGCTCCATAGCAAAAAGACAAACAACTCTATTTTAAAATGGGCAAAAGAATTGAATAGACATTTCTCCAGATACGATATTCAAATGTAAGCATATGCATATATATTGTACTTTGGATATTCCTTTCCTGACTGATTAATGATTTTGAGCATCTTTTCAGGTACTATGATACATACATATGCCTGGTAGTTTCTAGGGTCTGAGAAAGGGGTGAATTGGGAGTTACCGTTCATTAGGAATATAGTTTCAATATGGGATGATGAAAAAGTTTTGCTAAGATGGTTATAGCTCCAAATGGATCCAAAGATTCAATGTAATCTCTATATAAATCCCAGCTGGTTTCTTTCCAGAAGCTGATGAGTTCATCTTAAAATTCAAGTGGAAATTCAAAGGACTAGATAAAAACACTCCTGAAAAAGAACAAAGTCTGACTTTGTTCACATTCTTGGTTTCAAAATTTACCACAAACCTAAAGTAATCAAGACAGTGTGTTACCAGCATAAGAACTGACATGTAGAATAGAATTAGAATTGAATGGAATAGAATTGAGAGGTCAGAAATCAACTCTCACATTTATGGTAAATTGAATTTCAAGAGGAGCGCAGAGACAATTGAATGAGGAAAGACTAATCTGCTGACATGATTGTGTATCCACATGCAAAAGATTGAAGTTGGACCCTTACCTCCCACTGTATGAAAAAATTATCTCAAGGTAAATTACAGACCTAAATATAAATGCTAAAACTATAAAACTCTTAGAAGAGAATACACGGATAAATCTTCACGACCTTAGATTAAGCAATGTTTTCTTACATATGACACCCAAAATACGTGTAACAGAGGAACAAATAGATAAATTGGACTTCACCAAATTTAAAAACTTTTGTGCTTTAAAGGACACCATCGAAAAAGTAAAACTATAGACCAGATTGGGAGAAAATATTTGCAAATCTTGCATCTAAGGAACTAGTCTCTAGAATACATAAAGACCTCATCCAACTCAATACCAGGAAAAAACAAATTTAAAAATGAGCAAATGTTTGTTAGATATTTACCCATGGAAGATATACAAATGGCCAATAAGCACATAAAAGATGCTCCACATCATTGTCCGTAGGGAAATGCAAATCAAAAATACAATGAGATACCGCCTTATGCTTCCTAGGATGGCTGGAATAAAAAAGGCCAGTATTAATAAGTGCTGTGCGGTTGTGGAGAAATTGGAGTCCTTGTATACCGCTGGTGGGAATATAAAATGGTGCTGCCACTTTGGAAGAGTCTGGCAGTTCATCAAGTTCTGCACTTGCTATACGACCAGCAAGTCCATTCCTAGGTGTTTACCCAAGAGAAATGAAAACGTTATGTCCACACAAAAACTTGTACACGATATTCACAGCAGCATTTTTCATAATAGCTAAAAAGCAGAAACAATTCATATGTTCATGAATTGATAAATAAATAAATAAAAGTGGTATCCGTGCAGTGGAATATTATTTGGCAATAAAAAGAGAATGAATTATGGATGCATGCTATACACGCTGAACCTTGAATACATTCAGCTCCATGAAAGAAAACAAACAAAAGATCAAATGGATTGTTTGGCCCTATTTGTATGAAATGTCCATAATAAGCAAACCCCTATGGACAGAAAGTAGATGAGTGTGTTCCTAGGGAGGAGGGGAGTTTTGGAGGGAAATAGGGACTGACTGCTCAGGAATAAATGGTTATGGGGTAATGAATGTTCCAAAATGGATTGTAGCGATGATTGCACAACTCTGTGAGTATACTAAAAGCCAGTTCTTTTAAATGATTGAATTACATATGGAAATTATATCTCAATAAATCTGTTCTAACAAAAAGTGATGGCCCACATCAAATGAAGTAGAAATGCCAGAACTGCCATGACAGATTGTAGAAGAAGAGATCAAAGGACTCAGAGAAGTGGGCATGCTAGTATGAATCTACTCTATGAAACTGGAAAACCACCAGGTGAGTATTTTCCTTGGAAGGGGCCCAAAGGATACGCTGCATATCAGGCAATGAGGAATGAGCAGGTGAGCAGAGTATCAACCTCACTGCATTTTCGCTTTGCAGGCTGCGGCTGACTCAAGGAGATAATATTACAAAACTAGGCTCCCTAGCATCAATGGGGATGATAGGATCCCAGAAAGCCACAGGACAGTTGGCAGAGAATTAGAAACAAGGGCAAATTCGCCATAATAGCCAGCAATGCCGGAATGAAAGCCAGGAAATTCTGACTGCAAGGGATTTTTGGAAGCATTTAACAGACATGTTGTTTCTAGGGGCAAGAGAGATGGGTGGCCAACAAGAGTGTTATTTAATATGGATTAACAGATCAAGAATGAGCACATTGAAGGCTGAGATTAGTTGCCCAATAGAAAGTTACAATCCCTTGCCCAGTTTCCAGACCTACACATACAAATGAGATAACTTAGGGTGGGGCTCCTAGATAGACTCAGGATGGGGCTGGTCACCAAAAACACCAACTGATTAGAGGCTTGGGACTTTCAGGCCCACCTACTAACCACTGGGAAGGTTGGGGGTGCTGGAGATCAAGCTCTATGTAAACTCTTGGACAAGATTGGATGAGCTTCCACTTTGGTGAATGGATCCACGTGCCAGGAAGATGGCACACACCAGTTCCACAATAACAGACACTCCGCTGAGAACCCCTCTGGTCCTCTCCCGATGTTTCTCTTTATCCAGTTGTTCATATGCATCTTTTATAATATCCATTATAATAAACTGGTAATCATAAGTAAATGTTTCTCTTAGTTCTGCGAGTGGCTCTAGCAAATTATTTGAACTTGAGGAGTGGGTCCTAGGAACCTCTGATTTATAGTCAGTTGTTCAGAGCACAGGTAACTACCTGGACTTGCAATTGGCCTGTGAAGTGGGGCAGTCTTGTGGGACTGAGCCCTTAATCTGTGGGATTTGATACTATCTCCAGGTTAAAGTGTCGGAATTGAAATAAAATTTGGACACATAGTTACTGTCTACTGAGACCTGAGGAATTGTTTGTTGGTGTAGAAAAAATAGATATGACTAGGCATATACAGTGAGTTAGTGTTTGACAAGGGAGCCGAGAATACTCAATGGGGAAAGAATAGTCTCTTTCATAAATGCTAATGGGAAAGCTGGATATTCACATGCAGAAGAATGAAATTGGACCCAAATCTTACACCAGTCACAAAAATTAACTCAAAATAGATTAAACACATAAATATAAGACCTGAGTCCATATAACTCTAATGAGAAAATAGATAAAATGCTCTTTGACATTGATCTTGGCAATGATGTTTTGGATATGACAACAAAAGCACAAACCACAAAAGCAAAAATCAACGAGTGGGACTATATCAAACTAAAACGTTTCTACACAGCAAAGGAAACCATCAATAAAATGAAGAGTCAATGTACGGAAAGAGATTAAAATATTTGCAGAGTGTATATCTGATAAAGGGTTAATATCCAAAATCTATCAGAGACTCATACAACTCAATAGGAACAAAACAAATAATCTGATTAAATAACGAGCAAAGGACCTGAATAGACATTTTTCCAAAGAAGACATCCATGTGGGCAACAGGGACATGAAAAGATGCTCAACATAACTAATCATCAAGAAAATGGAAATCAAAACCACAGTGAGATAACACGTCCCACCTGTTAGAATGGCTATTATCAAAAGGAAAAGAGATAAGTGTTGGTGAGGATGCGGAGTAAGGGAAGACTTGGGCACTGTTGGCAGGAATATAAATTTGTGCAGCCGCTATGGAATGCAGTAGGGAGGTTGCTCAGAAAATTAAAAATGGAACTACCGTATCATCCAGTAATTCCACTTATGGGTATTTATGTGAAGGAAGTGAAATCATTATCTTTGGAAAGATATTTACAGGCCTGTGTTGATTATAGCATTATTCATAATAGCCAAGACATAGAAACAACCTAAGCATCCTTGAATGAATGAATGGATTAAGAAGATTTGGTGTATATATAATAGAATATTATTGTCACATAATGAAGGAAATCCTTCCAGTTGTGACAACATGATGGTCCTTGAGGGCATTATGCTAAGTGAAATAAGTCAGACAGACAAAGACAAATACTGTATGATCCCACTTCTGTGTGGAATCTAAAAAGGCTGAACCCATAGAAACGGAGAGTAGACTGGTGATTTCCAGGGGCTGAGCATGGGGGAAATGGGTGACTTTGGTCAAAGGGTACAAACTTCCAGTTATAGATGATTAAGTGTGGGGATCCAGTGTACAGCGTGGTGGCTATAGTTAACAAGACTTTATTGTATACTTGGAAGTTACTTAGAGAGCAGATTTAAGTGTTCTCATCAGACACACACACACACGTGCACATACACACAGGTAACTATGTGAAATGATGGATAACTTAGCTTATTGTGGTATCACTTTGCAATATATACATATATCAAACCATCATGTTGCACACCTTAAGCTTACACAATGTTATATGTCAATATATCTCAATAAACTTGGGAAAATATTTTTTAAAAAATCATGGAAGATAATTCGTTTACCAGTAAAGAATATTTTCCCCAAAGAAAGAGAAGGGACTGGGACATCTGGACATTCTACAGATATCACATTGGTCCAATATATTGATAATATAATGTTATTAGACTCTGATGAGCAAGAAATGGAATGCACTATGGATGCTCTGGTTACATGAATGTATCCCAAGGGTAGGTGGTTAAAACTATTGAAAGACTCAGAGGCCTGCCACATGGGTAAAGATCGAGGGCTCCAATGGTCTGGAGTATGATGGAACATCCTCTCAGAAGTAGAGGACAGGGTATTGCACTTTGCACCTCCTGCCACTAACAAAGAAGCCCCACATTTGGTAGCACTCAACAGGTTTTAGAGGCAGCTTGTTCCATACTGTGGCAATGTTGTTCTGACTTATATAACAGATGACATGAAAGGTTGCTGGTTTCGAGTGGAAGTATGTCCAGGCTATAGTAAGTAGCCTTGCTACCTAGACCATCTGTCCAGGGTTTATCATAGTACTAGAAGCATGTGTGGTAGGAAAAGTTGCCATGTGGAATCTGGCATATGGGCCAATTCCAAGCAGGAGGGTCTTTAGTGCAGACCCCTAGGCATCTGGAGCCATGAGCGTGGCCATCTGCTGCAGAGAACTATACGCCATTGAACAAACAGCTCCCAGAATGTTGCTGGGCCCTGAAAGAGGTGGCGAATCTGACAATGGAACATCAAAGGGCTGTTGCCTACATGTGCCTTTCACGGTCTGGGTACTGTTATACCCTAGCAGCGATCCACTCTAAGATGGAAATGGCACACCCAGGATTGGACTAGCACAGGGGTTGACAACTACGGCCCATGGGTCAAATGCAGCCCACTGCCTGTTTCCACTAACAAACTTGTAGTGGAACACAGAGCCATCTGTTCTTTTAGGTATTATCTATAGCTGCTCTTGCCCTGTAACAGCAGAGTCAACTAGTTGTGAGAGAGACCATATGCACACAAAGCAGAAAATATCTACCACTAATTAGTTGCATAACAAATGGCTCAGACCCTGTCACCTACCACTGCTGTACGTTTGTCTTTTCCTCAGCTCTCACTGATGACCTAATGGGGAGTTCCTGCACCAGCTGACCTAAAAGGGAAAAACCTGAGCTTGGCTCACAAATGTGTCAGCTCAGTATTTTGGTGTTGACCAGTAGTGGACTGCCTTACTCAGGGATGACCAAGCACAGTGTTGAGGGAATGTCCTTCCAATGGGCAGAACTTCAGGTGGTGTTCCAATTTATTCACTTTGCGTAGAGACAAAAGTGGCCCGAGGCAAGAATATGCATCAACTCACAGGCAGTAGCAATGGCTTATCTTGTTGATGAGGGTCCTTAAAGGAGCAAGATGGGAAGATCAGGGACAAGGATTCCTGGGAAGAGGTACGTAGTAGACACAAAGTATTAGGATCTTTTGTATCAAGTGTTAATGCCCACCAGAAATTATCCACTGTACAAGAAAAATCAAACAACCAAGTGCACAGGATGACTCAGCCAGTAGACATTAGCAACACTCTGTCCTTAGTTACCACAGAGCTTGCACAACAGGCTCATGAAAGGAGAATGCAAGGTGGCAGAGGGTGAAAATGCATGGGTCTGACAGCATGGGCTCCCTCTCACCATGGCTGATATACTTACCTCAAAAACTGATGTGTGACCTTCCAGAAAAAATACATTCCAGTACAGTACCAACTCTGTGGATGCCAACCTGACATTTGGTAGCAAGTTGATAACACTGTTAGTCTTCCACCCTTGAAAAATCAAAAATTTATCTAATCTAGAGAAACATGTATTCCAGGTATGGGTTTGCCCTTCCTTCCCGCAGTGTCTCACTCAGAAACACTATCCAAGCACTCACATACGTATCATGTTCTAATACGGGATTGTACATAACAGTGCTTGGACTAACGAACATAATTTACAACAAAGGCAGTGCGGCAGTGAGCATATGATCATGAGATCCACTGTTCCTACCACATACCACACCATACAGAAGATCCCAAGTGACAGAGCAGCGGGAGGACCTCTTGAGAGCGCAGCTGTGAAACCATGCTGAAGTTGACACCCTGTAAGGATAAGTGCTGTCCTGCAGCACGAAGAATACACAAAGGTTTAAACCAATAGCAATTACATGCTGCTGTGACCTCAAAGGGCAGAATAAGGAGGTCTAACAACCACACATGAAAGGAGGGACTCTACTCGCATCACTCCAGATAACCCACTTTTCAATGGGCTCTACTGCTCTAGAAGGTTTCTCAGAGGTGGACACTTCCGTCAGGAACACAGTAAGAGTCCCATTAAACTTAGAGCTATGGTTGACACCTGTTCTCTTTGGGCTCCTCATGCCAGCAGACCAGTGGACAAGGGAACGAGTTACTGTTTGGGCAGCAATAATTGATCCCGATCATCATGAGGAGCATGAGAGGAGTAGAAGGGAATATGTTTGGCACTCAGGTGATCCACAAGGGCTTTGCTTGGTATGCCCATGTCCATTTTCTGCTGTAATGGGCAGGAGAGCAACCACAGATGGTAAAGTTCTGGGAACCTGAAACTCAGACTCCTCTGGGATGAGATTTGGGCAAATCACCAAATGGTTACCTAGACCACCAGAAGTGTTGTCCGTGATTTAGGAGAATCTAGAATGGGTGGTAGAGTAGGCGATGTGTTGTAGCCTTGCAAACAGCTGGACCAAGAGCTTTCTTCATTCCACCAACAGTCTTAGGTGTCCTTTGCGAAGTTTCCTACCAATTGTGAACCATCAGAATTCCGGAGAAGCTGTGCCCACGTGGAGTAACTAATGTAAGAAGAAAGTGGAACTGATTAGTGCAAAAGATGGACTGTAGCTGGTGGTTTTGGTACCCCACCGAGATTTAGTACACTCGTGCCTCAGCTGCTGTCAGTGTTATTGCTAAAGACTCACAGCTGCCCCGCTCTCCAGAGAATCGCCTTCAGCTCATGGGAGCTGCTGCTTATCACACAGCCAGTTGAGGACCAGACTCCTTGAAGGATATACAAAGGACATACACCATGGTCTATGAATTCTGGACATTCTTTAAATTATAAAACAAGAGCTCCGGATGCTAGAACACCAACCCATCCTTCCTTTCTTCTCTGCTCCCCAACTTTACTTTCCTCCTCCTTCACTTTCAGTTTTCTCCTCCCCTCTACCTCTACCCTCTTCTCTCCTTCCCCTCCACCTGGAAAACTGAAAGCAAATAGTTCACAACATTATGATAGCAAAGACCTTTCTAAACACAACCCAAATCCAGAAATGATAAAGTAAAAGACTGAAAAATCTGACCATCTCTATTTGAAATTTTGGTATGGCAAAAAATTACGGAAAAGTATTATTATGCATAATATTTATTGTGAAGATTTATAAATCAATAAGATAACATCCACAAGCATGCTCTTCTATGTTCTTCACTCTTCCTTATTCTGGATGAAGATGAGCACAGCAACCTTAGGAGCCACATAATGAGCATGGTACAAACTCTGTCAGCCTGAATCCCTGAATGATTGTGTTGAGCAGATACTGTTGCTGCCAACCTCACCAACACTCTACTCAGTTGGAACCAAAATGAGCAGCTTATAGGGAAAAATAATCTTATATTATGTTCAACGCCTGCAGGTTGGGGGTTTGCTATAAGAACTATCTTACCCTAGGGGCCGGCCCCATGGCCAAGTGGTTAAGCTTGCATGCTCCACTTTGGCAGCCCAGGGTTTCACAGGTTCAGATCCTGGGCACAGACATGGCACGATTCATCAGGCCGTGCTGAGGCAGCATCCCACATAGCACAACTAGAAGGACCTATAACTAGAATATACAACTATGTACTGGGGGGCTTTGGGGAGAAGAAGAAGAAAAAAAAATAAAGAACTATCTTACCCTAATTAGTATATGCCCTTAACCAACAGCCAGGGTCAGAGCACTAACTTACTTGAGAGAAAAGAGAAGGCAAGTGTTACAGACTGAAGGTTTGTGCCCCGCCCCCCAGATTCTTTGTTGAAGCTCTAACCACCAATGTGATGGTCTTTGGAAGTGGGGTCTTTGGGAGGTGATTAGGGTTAAATGAAGTCATGAGGGTGAGGCCCTCATGATGGCATCAGTGCCCTTATAAGAAGAGATGCCAGAGAGCTTGCTCTCACTGTCCATCATGTGAGGACCCAGTGAGGAGATGGCCGTTTGCAAGCCAGGAAGTGAGCTCTCACCAGGAAGGAAGCTGCCTTGACTTCGGACATTCCAGCTTCAAGAACTGTGAGGAAATAAATTTCTGTTGTTTAAGCCATCCCATCTATGATATTGTCTTATGGCAGACCAAGTCAATGAAGACACCAAGATTCCTTTTTTCATATCAAATTTGAGATTCAAGTTTTAACTGGATTAATTATTTTAAAGATTGGCACCTGAGCTGACATCTGTTGCCAGTCTTTTTTTTCCTCCTTCTTCTTCTCCCCAAAGCTTCCCAGTACATAGTTGTGTATTCTGGTTCTAGGTCCTTCTAGTTGTGCTATGTGGGATGCCACCTCGGCATGGCCTGATGAGCAGCGCAAGGTCTGTGCCCAGGATCTGAACTGGCAAAACCCTGGGCCACCGAAGTGGAGCACGCGAACTTAACCACTGGCCACAGGGCCGGCCCCAACAGGATTAATTTTTTAATACTGCAGTGAGACTATACTGGTAACATAGAGTAACTGTAAAATCATCAGATACACCCAACAAACTAATAAGGAATCCCGTAGTAAAGAAACTTAAACACGGCAGAGTTGGAAGCCCATTATCAGGAAAAAAAAAAAAAAAAAAAAAGCATAAAACTTGTTCATTGAGAATGGATTGAATAAACGGTTATTCTTGTTTAGTGTAACAAAGTGAAAAAGGCATATTGCCCAGAAGAACATCAATAGGTTTTGGCAATATACTGGAAATAAAAATGGAAAATGAGGAAGTAACTTTGGAAATAACCACTTGGTGCTCTTGGAAATGCTTGAAAGGGTCTTTGCAGGGGCTGGAGTGCCTGGTGAGTGGTTGTAGCCAGAATTGGAAAATGTGCTGAGCCAGATGCCCTCAAGGCTCCTTCCCTCCCGCTCTGGTTAGCAGAGTAGGGAGCTGGGTCAGCAGGGCTGAATCTGCTCTTGAGAAGAACAGGCCGATGACAGCTACTGAGCTCCAGGGACCGTCACTTTCTAACAAGCTCAGATCCTTGACCGGGGACCTGCTATTGTATCAGAGTAGCACAGATGTCTCTGTCTTGCTGACACAGCAAATATGCACGGAGCAACGGAGGTCCAGCATCACCTGCAAAGGTAATGAGGAACCAGGACTTGCCCTTTAGATAAAAGAGGGAAGTGTCTCCACAACCTCTAGGGGAGGGCTGGTCCAGGTGCAGGGTGTGGCCGGTTCTGTAGCTCTTCTATATTCACTACACCAAATGGAGCAGAAGCTTGAGGAAGTATATAATAAATGACAGCATCACTGCCTCCTCCAGAGGTCTCGGAATGTCCAGTGTCTGTGCCCTTAGTGAGACTTGAACAGAAAATCAGTCAAGTGAAAGGTAGAAGAGTCATTCACGTTAAAATTATGAATATGCATCAGGAAGAGAATATCTTTTGTGGTTACAGGGAAAACAAGACATAAAGAAACAAGTTAACACCACCATGAGGAAGCCCTTAGCCCAGTTCAGAATGTGGAACATTTTACAGGACAAGTGACCTGGTTTTTCCAACAACATTGAAAGTTTGAAAAAAAAAACAAAGATGCGGTGAAAGACAGAGGAAAAGAGACTGGAGAGAGACAACAACCAAATACAATGCGTGGACCTTGTCTGGACCCTGCTTCAAACAAACCAACTGAGAAAGACACCCTGAAGACACCGAGGGACATCTGAACATGCACTAAGTATTAAGTGAAATTAGGCAATGATCGATAACTTTGTTGAGTGGGATAATAGCATGGTGGTTATGTTAAAAGAATAATCCTTACCAGTAAGAGATGCATACAAACTATTTACACATATAGGATTTGCCATTAATATATGCCAGGAAAGATGAGTGGGAGGAATGGATGAAACATGACGGGGAAATGTTGATAATTGTAAAAGCTGATGATGAGTAATGAGGGTTCATTATACAATTCTCTCTACCACTTGGGCATTTGAAATTTTCCATAATAAAAATAACTTGAAAAAGAGCATGGGGATAAGTACAAGAAGAAACCATCTAAAGCATTAAAAGCGGTGGGTTATATGAAACAAACATTCGAGGTGACGTGTGGTGGGGCAGGGAATCATCTCTGTCCGTGAAAGTTTACAGTTCATCTGAATTGCGCCCCAGCCCCAAATTCATCTGTTGAAGCCCAAACCCCCAGTGTGAGGGGATTTGGAGACGGGCCATTAGGAGATCATTAGCTGTCCTTGAGGTCATGTGCAAGGGGTGCTCATGATGAGGTTAGTGTTCTTATAAAAGAGACACCAGAGAGCTTCTTGCCTCCACCATGTGAACACAGTGAGAAAGCAGCCATCTGCAAGCCAGGAAGAGAGCTCTCACCAGAACCCCACCATGCTGGCACTTGATCTCAGACTTCCAGCCTCTAGAACTGTTAGCAAGTAAATTTCTGTTGTTTAAGCAAAAAAAAAAAAAAAACTTTACAGTTCATCATAAGCTTGGTAGTACTGTTTTGAAGATGAAAGTGAAAAAGTGCACAATAAGCCTCACTGGTGCTGGGCACTGGAGATATGGGGAGGGAGCCCACAGTCCTCTGAGGAAGAAGCTGGTCACAGAACAGTGTGAGCACAGGTGCAGTGCAGAGGGGTCTCCAAGTGCAATTGTGCACGTAAGTAGCCATCTAGGGAAATGCTTCAGATGAGCAGCAGAGGTGCCCTAGAGGAGGGAGCATTGCGAAGGGAGAGGGAAAGGACAGCATTCCATGGTGAAGAACTGGCAGTTTAAGCTCAGGAATGATGTCAATACTGAGATTCTGGGATCACATTGTGCAACGGGCCCTCTATAAAACTTCCCTTCTTTATCTCCTCCAAATGTGGCTCTAAATCAGCTTCTATGTCTTCCTTGGTGTCATTTTCAATCCTAAAATTGGTCCCCTTGCCAGGTTAGGAGTTTCTATAATTTCTCTCCTTTGACATTTCGTCTCCACAGCCTGAAATTTGCCATCATTCTTGAACTCCACATTTAGGAGGAAACCCAGGAACCCAGCATCCCAGTACGTGAGGCTGAGGGCCATGGCGTGCTACTCCAATTCTAAAACAGCCCATCTGCCCCCTGTGCTCTACATTCTGATGAAATGCCCAGCACCTGCGAATCAAGGCATCTTCAAACAGGGTAAAATGCACTAGCAATTATGTATAGTAAAGCCTTAGAGACATTATACTGGAAATCCTTTCACCTTTGTGCATTCAGCATGAATTGCATGACTCTGTATGTGGACAGTGAGTAGCTCACCGAGTCAGTAATAATGCAGGAAAACGTGGGTATCTGTCTGCTGACTCTCAGGCTACACTTCACGCAGGACTGTCTCCTTAACTCAACATCAACCAAGAAACTCTCTTCTCCTGAGAATCGGTAATCTCCATTGACTACATGCTGCTTCTGTCCCTTATCTGACAAATCCGATAATGGATTATATCTTTTTTTTTTTAAAGATTGGTACGTGAGCTAACAACTGTTGCCAATCTTTTTTTTCTTTTCTGCTTTAGCTCCCCCAAATCCCCCCAGTACACAGTTGTATATCTTAGTTGCAAGTCCTTCAAGTTGTGCTATGTAGGACGCCACCTCCACGTGGCCTGATGTGAGGTGCCATGTCTGCGCCCAGGATCCGAACCGGCGAAACCCTGGGCTGCTGCAGCAGAGCACACAAACTTAACCACTTGGCCACGGGGCCGGCTCCCCTGGATCATATCTTTGAGAGCATTTCCTAGGGGAGGGAAAGAAATGCTCTTTCACAACATGTAAACATGGTTTGATTGTGACCATTTTATTGACACATGAGATATCTGTCTACTCGAAGGAGGGCTTACAAAGAGGAATATTAGGCAGGAAAACCACAACGTCTTTTTGTCGACATCCATTCACCTAAGCTAAGGGTGGATCTCTATCTGCGAGAAGGAAGGTTTTCATTCCCTCGGAGTTTTCAAACACTGAAGATTCTTAAAGTTTAACTAAAAATGCTGAACATGTTAGCTGTAAGAAGCAAAGCTATACTGCATCCCTGAGCTTGTTTGTTTCAACGTGATAAAGGGCTTTAAAATCTGTCACTGGAACTCTGAATTATGTTCACGAGGTCTGAAACAACTGCATAATCTCTGGAGTTTATAAGATTCCCCTGTGAAGGGGTACAGATGGGGATGGTTTGCTCACTTGGATAATAAAGCCTAGGAAAAGGCTGGCATTTAATAATTTATAATAACTTTAAAATCCATCTTTTTTAAAAGTGAACTGAAACTATTTTGATTTTATCTGAAACATCTGATTTTATCCTGGGCTTGCTGCAGGGCAAAACCCAGTTGTGATATTTCTGGGGGAAACGGGATAGAGACAGGAGCAGCTCTTCTTTCTTTTGACTAAACAGAGAACGATGCTCAGGCGACTGCAGTCCAAGGAGTCTGGTGCTAAGATCCTCCACCTGAGAACAAGGTTTTGACTGAGCGGCCATGGCTGGTTTGGCTCAGGAAGCACCTTCAAGGCAAGACTCTGAAGTCGCCCGTGACAACAACACTGCACCAGCTCTCAGACTCTAAAGGGCTTGTTGTATCACATCTCTCAAATTGTAAGTGTTGCAAGATGCTTGCAGGGTGCAACTGCAGGGACAAAGTTGTCCTCAGCTGATGTTGCCTGTGCATGTCTGAAAGTGGCCAGTAATGAGCAGGAACTGTTTATCTGATTGTCACCTCAGCTGATTCCCTGAATTAAAGCACTGCATGCAATTGCATTCAACCTAGGTTTAAATTTATAATCGCCACTTAAAAGATCTGGAGTGTTTATAGTATAGTCGCATATTGGTTACATGTATGCAGAAGAGTCTGAAATCAAATTCAGAGAATAAATTCTGTAAGTAAAGTAATTATTTATCCTGAGCAGGATGGCTGCACTTTTTGTATTTTCTCATCAAGCAAATTCAGCTAAAATAAAGGACCCACGCACGGAAGAGACAGAATTTTGAGAAAGCACACTTCCATCTTTCTCCTTAAGACATGAGTAAAACTTGTGTTGCGTATCACATGCCTTGCAATGTACTCAGGGCGGTAGAAGGTGCTTTTTTCTAGAACAGCTTGTATACGTGTTAAATCAGTAGAGGTTGGTTTGACCAATTTGTGGCACAAACAAGTATCATTCAATAGTTTCAGTTCACTTTTAGAGAAACTGTTTCAATTACGTTCGCAACTTTGGGTAGGTTACTTTCTCCCTCAGTGTCTCCGTTTCCTTATACATGATCTGTGCTTTAGCAAATGTAACTATGGTATCTCAGAGGCTGGGAATTAAATGAGCTGAAGTTTGAAAGCACTTGGAACAGTGGCCAGCACATAGTAAGTGCTGTACTAGTGTTAGCTGTTATTATTAATCTTATTACTGCAACATGTACATGAAATTAGAGAAAATAATGTGAGAAAGTTTAACCAGACAGACAATTCAGAAGGAATCCCTTGTCTTTCAATACGCTGCCAAAGGACAGTGATCTTGAAAGTGGTAAAATGACCAAGGTCACAAACAAGTTCTGAAGAGCAGAGTGTGGCAGCAGGTGTCTCAGTGACTCTGTGCAAAACAACCTGTGGCCAAAGCAATTCAGAGAACGCTGCAGACTCTTTAGATTTCTCTTATTATGAAATTGTAAAATTTGGGTATTGATGGGAACATATTATAAATTGAATGGATAAATGTGCAGTATGTCAATCAGCCAAAAACACTGCATACACTTAATGTAGATTTAGTTTATTCCTTCAAAGCTATTACAAATTAATAGTGCAGATGAGAAATGATGCAACTGCTGTAACATGTCGAAAACTTTCCAGGTGCCAGGTGCGATCACTTCACATTTATTCCGTCTCTAATCCCTGCAATAGCTCAAAGCTCATTTTAGAGATGAGGACAGTGGATATTAGAAACATTAATGTAAGTGATGTGTCCAAGGCTACACTTCTAGTCTTTGTAGCTGAGTGTTGGAGAGAAGAATAAATTCTGCTGGGCCTTCATTAAAAAACAAACAATATTTGCATTATTGTAGCGAGATTCTTTCAGTTACAAGTGAACGGTTTTAGCAGAAGAGATTGACCAGGTTGATTTACCTGGGAAGGGCACAGGATGAGGCTGCCTTGAGACATGGTTGGACCCAGGGACTCCAATGTGTCATCAGATTCTCTCTCTGTCTCTGCCTTTTTTTCTAGGGAAGATATCCAGTATCGGCTCCAACTCCCCTCACATTATCCCACCTTAACATCTTCAGCAGGAAGATAGACACCTTTCTCACAGTGCCCATACGTAAAGCACGGGAGAAGATTATCCTTGGACCAATCCCTGTTGCTGGGTGGATGTGGTGCACCCTGACTGGTCAGGTCTGCATCATGTGATTCCCTCATCCTGCGATGCATCAAAATGTTTCCTATAATATTTAAGATTGAGCTGATTATTAAACCTTGTAACTATTAAACAGAAAGATCTTTTCAACTTCTCTGGTCTGTGAGAGAAATGAGAGACAACACTGATTATTAGCACTGCTGACTTTCTTCATTGCCTTAGCTTTATGCTTCCACCTAAAAGTTCTATCTTTTAATCCCAAAATCACCTGGAAGACTAGGCAACATTTCTGGAATCACTATTCTTATCTGGATTCCTGTGGAGTGAACACAAAATCTCTTTGACCTGAGCTCTGTTTATTCTAGTCTCTGCATTCCCAGCCAGAGCCTTGTGCAAGGCCATAGTGGTTCCTAAGTCACCCATCACTGGCAGACTCTGAGATTCCCCTAATGTTTCCATCCTATAGTGTTCCAGCCCTTGTGAAATGCCTTGGAAACTAAGCTGGACCTAGCAACTCCTGGTTATAAACAGAGGATGGTGAAGTGGTAGAATACATATTTGGGGATCAGCAGGGGACAGGATAGGAGGGACCTGGGGTCAGCTGTCTCAAGTTTGTCTGTCCAAGCCAGGCTGGGGAAGCACAGACTCCTGATGGAACCCAAGGACAAATGACACTGCATTCCTTATCTACCTGAGAGGTGGCTCCTCTAGATGTCAACCTCCACAGTCCCTGCCATCAGACAGGAGGAGAAGGAGGAAGAGATCCCAGTAGTGATTCTCATCCTGGCTGGAATGAACAAGGGCTCTGTCTGTAAAAAGCGAGAAGGGAGGTAAAGAAACAGGGACTCCCAAATCTAGCAGCTAGTGAGCTCAAACACTCCCCCAGGGACCCTCATGACTAGAAAGATGAGGAAGTAACAGTCTCCAACCTCCCTGTGCTGCCCCATGTGGCCAAGCTCTCCCTTACTCCAACTTAGAACAGTGTCCCAGGGAGCCCATAGTCGTGGACACTGTAAATCTGTCTCTACTCATCTCCAGAAGAGACCACAATGGCTAACTCCTCCAGGGAAGTCCTATTGTCTCTATATGTGTTAGTTCTGTTGTGTGCAACAGAAACCCAAATAACAGTGGTCTAAACAGGAGAGAAGTGTGTATCTGTCTCACATGACAGTGAGGCAGGCAATCCAGGGCTGCTGGGGTGACTCTGCACCACAAGGTTGTCCAGGCATCCATGTTTCTTCTCTGCTGTCCCTGGCACGTTGCCCTTTTTAGCATGACCTGAGCTAAGACCATGTCCATGGTCCATGAGCAGGACAAGGAAAGCAGAGAAGGAAGTAACGCTTTCTCCCTTTAAGGCCAAAACCTGCAACTTCACATCTGCTTCATCTGATGGGCCAGAATTTAGTCAGACAAACACAACCAGCCTCAAGGGAGGCTGGAGAATGAGTGCAGGTTTTAATCTGAATGACCCTGTTCCCACATAAAATTCCATTACTATGGAGTAGGATGATCTATGCTAAACTTAGTACATTTTTAAAAATCAAGAGTGACAGAATTCTCATTATCAATACCTTAAACTGAACCAGATTTGTATGTAAAAAATGGAAAAATTCCAGAATATATTGTTAATTCATAACAAAGAAGCAGATATAATATGTGGTAAAATACCACCTGATAAAAAGGGAAATCTCTCTCTGCAATCCTGTGGAAACTGGTGACAGTGAATATGTCCAGGGAGAAAATGTGGAAGAATCATGGATGAGATAAAGGAGGAATTTTCCTTTTCATTGTAAACCCTTTTATATTATATGAATTTGTAAAACACGGTGCCTATATTACCCATTCAAAATAAATTTTGAATTATGCAAGGAAAACCCACATTCATTTAGCAAACATTTATTGGCAGTCACTAGATGGCAGGCTCTCTGCTGGGCTCAGTGAGGGACACATCAAGGAGCTCACAAGGGCATTGAATAACCTGGTGAATGCAACGTGCCAGAATTAGTAGCTGGGAAACAGCTTCCAGGAGGAATCAATGTCTACACTGAGACCTGGCAGAGGAACAGACTTAATCCAAGTGAGTGGGCCAAGGAAGCTTCTAGAGAAAGAGCATCACAAACAAAGGCTCAGATGGAGAGAGCACATGGGCAGGGAGGAGGAACTGTTAGCAGATCAGCGTGGAGATCAGAGAGAGAAGAGCACAGTGACAAAGAGCGGGAGTGGAGTGGGGACCACGGTCCAGATCACAAAGGCCACCTCAGCCTGAGGAGAACCTCGGCTTTTAACCCGAGAACAACGTACAGCACATGGCGGCATTGAAGCCAGGGACAACCCTAACCAGATCGGCATTTTGGAGGAATCTCTCTGGTCGAAGTGTCAGAATGAACTGAGAGACACTAGACTGGATCCACGGAGAAGAAGCGGGGTGGGCAGGGAAAACCTCTGCAAGAACAATAGTGAGAAGATTAGGATAGAGGGAAAAGGTTGAAAGGACCAGAGAGTGCTGAGCGTAAGTTCAAGTGCTTATCATGGAAGCAGGATAGTGTGAAAAATGCAGTGGACAAGAGAGGTCCCCAAATGGTCAGCATCCTGGAAAAATAAGGTAAAACATGAGGTTTGGGCCTGTAGCTTAAGGAGGAGCTGAGTCCATAAGTAGTTGGGTGGCCAGGGGGGAGTTCAATTTAGTGAATCTATAAACACTTATTGAGTGCCTACTATGTGTCAGGTATTGTGCCACCTGTTTGGACATAAAAAAGACTAAAGCACATCCCTTTGTGGCCTAAATGTCTCATCCTAATGTGGAATTGTGCCAGTTCATGACCTTCCAGGAGCCCCACTAAGTTTGTCTTGTCCCTGTATGGGAAGTGATCTGAGACCTTGAGAGGAAACTTCACCCATTTGGTTCAAAGCTTAGTGGGAAGGTTTGGTTAGAGGATACTCATCTCCTAATGTAGCTGACTAATCAACACAAGAGAATAAAGTGACAAGGAAATCACCTGGAGGAAGAGGAAGAAACCAACCAAGTGGAATCACAAGAAGTGACTTTGTGGGATCCTGTATGAAAGCTGGAAGAAAGAGTGGAGCCCAGGATTTGCCTGGCAGAACGACACATGGAATTAAAAACCAGTTCAGTTTAGTGATGGCGCTTTCCTAGAGATGTAGGAGGTCTGAAAGTAAAGAGGGAAATATCCAGAGAGGACACTTTCTCAGGTTCACACGAAACTCAAGAGGAGTCTTTCCAATGACACTGCGATTCTTGCATCCAGGACCGTGCTTTGACAAACACAGCTCAGCTCTGCAGATCATCTGGTCTAACACAGGGCTCACAGTTATAATGATCTCGGTCAGTGATTGTCCATCCTGTGCATGAACACATCTAGTGCAGAGGCCTCGCAACCTCACTTGGTTCCTGCTTTCTCTGACCTGCAATGTCCCTGTGCAGACAAATGCTAAGACGGTGCCCCGCGATCCCTGCCTCCTGGAATTCACACCCTTGTGGAAGGTCCTCCCAATGAGTATAGGAGGGACCTGTGACTATCTTCTACCCAACATGCCAAGGTGGCAACAGTGATGTCACTTTTATGATTAGATCATATAAGATCATGGTGTCCGTCTTGCTAGCTGACTGTTTGATTGGCTCTCTTGGCTTGCAAGCTCTGAGAAAGCAAGCAGCTGTGCTGGAAAGGCCCTCAAAGCAAGGAACTGAAGTCAGCCTCCCACTAGCATCCAGCAAGAAACTGAGGGCTCCAATCTAACAGCCCACAAGGAACTACTCAGTCCTTTTCCCAATGATAGCCCTTTCCTTACATGAAGACACACATCCTATCCTGTCTTTACTACCATAAATGTCACCTTCCCTTCCTGTCCTACTTGCTTTCTTCTCACCATCCAGGAGGCCCCACTAGGGAGCAGCAGGCAGGGTGGAAGGAAGCGCCCATGAGCAGCGGTGTGGCTAGACCCCTCCTCTTGTTTTCACCTTGGAGAGCAGATGTTACCAGGAAGTCAGTTGGAAGAAGAGAAGTCAGGGGCAGCAGGAGATGAGTGGACACCTCTGTTTCTCAGGCCCATGTGAGGCTGTGCTTTCGGGCTGTGAAATAAAACAGTGAGGAGTGAACTCTGCATGGCCACTGCTGGCCATCACCCCTTCAGCATTCTGGAGAGCCCACCTCACACTCCAAATGCAAACACCATTGATTCCCAGCAGTCTAGCTGTGACCCTCCCTTCCCATAACCTCCAGCAAACACACTCCATCAGGCAAGAGAACAAGCCCTCCTGTCGCTTCAAACCCCACGGGCTCACCTGTAGGAACTGTGAGAAAAGCAATAGACTCTCAACCAGTCTCAGTGCCTGGAGAAGAAAGGGAAGCTGTCAGAGCCGACAGTAGAAGACGATCCTTAATGAGGCACGGGTACAGCATACAGGACTCAATATAACAGAGTGGGAACTTGGGCTCAGCAGTCAGACTGTTTCCTTAGAGTCACGGCTCAGCCCAGTGAAAGTCACTTAACCTCTCAGTGGCCTCAGTTTCCTTGTCTGTAAATGGGGCTGGCAGCTGTCCCTATCTCATAGGGCTCATATGAGGTTTAAATTATTTAATTCACATCAATTTATTACTATCTCACTGAGGACAGTGCCTGACCCTTTTATTTAGTCAGAATCTTGGAAAAGGAGAACGTGCCACCATTGAGTTCCTATTTCCTTCTTCCAACTGTGATGAGGACCAGTTCTCCAACACTCATCGCCCTGAGCCTCCTCTTACTTGCCTGCAGATGGAGGGCTGCTCTGTCCCTTACTAACTATGGGCTGGGGATGGGGGAAAACAGGGAAAGGCCAGGGTGGGGCCAAGGGTGAGGAGGCCTCAGAGCAACACACATATAAACACTCATACACTCACACACACCCAAACCCACATACAAACATCCATAAATGCTTATATACGCACATGTGCACACACACACCCTCCCACAACCCACACACACACATACACCTATACATGCTTATATTCATACACAAAACACACACATACACAAACATACCCATACATGTTAATATGCGCACATGAATCCACACAGACAGACAAACACATACACATCACACACTCCCTTCAGAATTGGGGCCTGGCTTATTCTCACTTAATCTCTTATAAGAAATTTAGGATCCTGAGGGACAAGGACCTGAGAAAATTTGTCCCACCAGAAAGAGATCCACTCCCCAGGCACTCTAGTACTTTCTGGATCTCATGTGGCCCTGCTCCTGGCCCTGCTCCTAAACAAGCAGGGGATCTGACCTCAGATCAAGATCCTGGTCTCTGGAGGCTGCCACATGCACTGGCCCTCCCTGGGAATTGGGGCTCTGGGAGTCCAGCAGCCCACCAGCCTCCCACCTCACCTGCTGCTTCTCAGCCTGCCCTCCCACAGCCAGGTGTCCCTTCCAGATTTTGCTGCACAAAAGGATGTCTGCACATTGGCTCCACAAGCAGCAGGGACAGGAGATGCTGCCCAACCCCTTGGGGTGAGACACTCTTAGATCAGAATGGGGAAACCCAGATCCTCCTCCTCACCTGAGCTCTTGTCCTGTGACCACAGTTCCAGTGAACTCAGCTCCCAGGAGATCCTAGCTGGCAAATCTCACCCCACACCTTGCTGAACTCTAATCTCTGCCTGCTTGGAATTTGTTTCTTTTATGTTCTTCATTGACCCAAATCATACATATCTATCAGGTTCTATGAAAATTTCTATCCATCTCATTCATGTAACTCCCTGACCACTGGACTCTCTCACCTATGGACTTCCATAAACTATTTCCTCTGCTTCTCATTTAATGTTTAAGGAGGTTCCAGTCTTTGACAACACTTGGTGCATCCAAGAGCCAATAAAGTGTTCCCAGAAGTATGGGTGCCTCCACATATTAGCTGTAAGGCTTTGAAGGAAAACATGAGATTGAAGCTTTGTTGTTCCCACATCCAGCACCCAAAAGATACGTGCTCAGCACAAAGCTATGAGCCATTGACTCTGCTGAATATTGAGTGAATTAACATCAAACATATCCCGCCCCCTGTGACCAGACTGGGCCAGCCTTCACTCTCAAGCAATGACTTGTGCACACTTGCCTTCCCCAGCCTGGCTCTTTGGGTGAGGTGGTAAGTACTGCTCTCCCCTGCTTTCTCCCAGGCACCTACCTGCTTGATTTGGTGGATGCTCTTTGTTCAGACCACGACCCATGGTTTGGTTGTAGCATTGCTGCACATTTCCCAGATTGAAAGGGAAAAATCTTTCCTGACATGTGAAGATCTTGGTCTCATCATCAAAGGAACTTGGCTCCTCCATCAACCACTGAATACAAGACTTTACCTTCCTCTCACTGTCATCGTGGATGGAAGGGTTGGTCATCCATGAAGCCAAAGGCAGTAAATGCATGGACTTTTGGACCCGGCCTGGACACAGCCAAGTAGAAATACTGCAGAGAATGTGATCCTGAGGTAGGAACCAGAGAAAGTAGATCAGAGGAAGCTCCAGTATTTATTGAGTGAAGACCCAGCTCCCAATGTGTGAGGAATGAGTGTGTACATCTATGTGTGTGTGAGTATGTGTGTGTGTGTCTAATAGGAGAAACAGGACACAACATAAAACATTGGGAAGACAATTGCACAACAACTTCCTGCACAATTGAATTCAAATCCCACATAGAGATGCACTGAGAGAACTCAGAGAAACACAGAAAAATGTTAGTACAACATCTCAATAAGAAAAGTCCTACGAACAAGTTGCTCTTGAGTAGGGCTTCAACAAGTGGAAGAATCTGGAGTAGGGGAGAAATTTTAGAAATATTCTCATGGCTTGGACTGAGGTGTAAAGAACCTAGAAATGGGACCCTCCTCCAGGTCCCCTGCTATGACGGTGCAGCATCTCAATCCCTGATGGTTCCCTCACTCTCCCCACTAACGTCCTCCTTCATGCACATCACCTTTGGTGTCACTGTGGAATACCCACTGGGCCCAGAGTCAGGGAGTTCCAACTCTGCCACACTCTGTTTCCTGGGGAAGTGACTTCCTTCTGTGGGCTCAGCTTCTTTATTTCTAAAATAAAGTCAGGGAGGGAGTCAAACAGGCTGAGCACAGGAGGAGTCTGTGTGCCCTGGCCAACCTGGTCCCAGGGTTCAACAATAACACGGGTCAATACCAATTACTTAGCTGAACCTTTGTCTACAACTCTAGGAAGGGAAGGGGGAAAGGAACAGTGCCTACTTTCCCTCCTTAGAGGAAGGTTTAATGTCAGAGTGGGTAAAATTATTGTTTCTTTTCTCTTCTCTGGGGTTCTCCCTTCTCTCCCAGCTTAACCACTCCCTGTTGCAGCAGGTAGAAGATCTGAGGCAAAACCCAGGTTTTTCCTACCACCCTCCCTCCCTTCCTTCTTCACCATGTGCTGTGTTCAGGAGGAATTCTCTTGGTGTTGATGTTTGGAGGGAGAAAAGGCAGACAGGACTGACTTGCGTCTCAATCACATATCTACACGTCACACCTGAGGAGACAGGAGAACAGCAGAGGGGAGGGAACAATTCATATTGCTCAGTGGGCTTGAGAAGATGACAAAATGATCTCCATTCATTTTTTCCTACCCAAATACACTTTTCACCTCAGTGTTCACTCCAACCATCCAAACCAGTGAACTCTTGTTATATCACATGAAGATCCTGGGGGTGGCAGAAGGCTCAGGGGTCTGTTGGGCCTTCATACACTGTTAACTGATATGGTTTCCCGTGATGTGACCCAAAGTCGTCCTTGATTACACTGGAAGAGGACAGAGAAATAAGTACATCCTATGAGGTGGTGGGATTGCAGGTGAGTTTTTCTTTTCACTTTAAAAGTTCTTTTCTTGTTGCTATAATGATGTTGTGCAGTCAGAAAAATTTGGGAGAAGGAGACAGAGTTGCCCTGGGCTTTTATAATGCAATGAAAGAACCAAAACACAACCAGAGCCGAAAACAAAACAACACAGGAATGTAAACGTATTATCCAATGTAATCTATTCACAACTCTGTAAGTTGGTTAGGTATCATTATCCCGGCTTAACTAACAAAGGTTAGGAATGAGACCCGGAAGTGCTCAGCCCAAGGTCACACAGCTAGTGGAACCCATGTCCTCTGACACCTGGCCTAGTGCTTGATCTACAATGGCAAGTTAAGTGAGGAAGGGGCCTCAGAGATCAGGTGGTTGATGCCTAAACATTGTCAAAAGTCTCTATACAACATGAAGAGTGAGTGGTTGAATCTCTTTAGTGATAGAGAGCTTACCGCTTACCAAGGCAGCCCATTTTATGGTTAAGCCTTAGTTAAAAAAAAAACACACACACACAAACAAAAGTTCTTCCTCATGAGCACAATTCTGTCTCTCTGAATCTTCTGCAGAAGGACCAATTTCCGATCTATACAATCAAACAGAATAAATATACTTCTTCATATAATAGCCTTTGAAGTATCTGAAGATTCTATAGTCATAAACAAGGTAAACTACATCCAAATAAATGGTTGTTTTCAGTAGGAAGGTTGGTCCAAATGTCCTAGCCCACCATGGTGAGAAACAAGAAGCCCTCTTCAACTACTTTTTGGGGAACTGTATTAAATTATCAACTCAGATTATATTGATTTTGGGCTCGATATCTGCCAGGCACTGGGGATGAATTAATGAGCAAGTCAAATGTGCTCTTTGGGTTTATATACTAAATAGTTGAGCTGGAGAGATAGGCATTTGGAATATAGAACAAGGATGCCCACTCCAGACTGGGAGCAGCTCAGGACGTCCTCCCTGAGGAGGTGACGTTTGAACCGAGCCTGAAGAAGAACAGGAGTTGACAGAGGACATGTGATTTAAATAGAGGAAAACAACTGGGGAGAAGTCCTGGATACTGGACAGTGTGGCAGGTTCACAGGACTGATCAAGTCCAGGGAAGCTGGAGGCACATGCAGGGTGGTGCTGAGGAGTGCAGGCCTCAACCTGGACCACCTAGATTCTAGTATTTCCTCCACCGCCCACTTAGCTGTGTGACCTTGGCAAGTTTCTTACCGTCGGTGCACTGCAGTCCTCACCTGTGAAAAGAGTGATGTTTTAGGGATGTGGTGACGATTAATTGAGTTGATACACGTGAAGAGGTGAGAACAGTGCCTGGAACATATTTGATGTTCAGCTTATGTTTGCTCTCATGGTTGGAGGGAAAGAAGGTAGGAGAGAGAGGGGAGGCTGATGATAAAGGCCAGGCCCGCTAAGCCCTCCTTGGCTGGCCCGGTAAACAGAGAAGTGAAAATGAGAGTCTATTTTGGGAAAGCTCACTCTGGCGCAGCGTGGAGAAGAGATCTGAGAGAGTGAGAATGTATCTGCGGGGCCCAGTTAGGAGGCTATTGCAGGGGCCCAGCAGTAGTGGCACATGTTATCCCTCTCTATCCTGAACAACTCTTCTTCTCATCTCAATTCCTTTGCACATCCCTAACCACGTCCTCCTCCTGTCACAGAGTCAGAGTTAGTTAAGAAGGGATTGCTGAGCACAGCTTGGACAGCAGTCATGGAGACTGGGTCCACTCTTGGGAACCTCCTGAAAGAGATACCTGCATTGTCTGCATGGAGCACATGAAGGACCTGTGAGCTTGTTCTGTGGCTGCAGCTTCTGCCAGGGCTGCATCACTGAGTGCTGTGTCACTCCTACATCCACTAAGGGAGCCATGTGCTGTCCACTCTACAAAAAGCCATTTAGGGAGGGGGGGACACCAGGCCCAACAGGACTCTGGCCAGTTTCGTCTCCATCCTCCAAACACTGGAGCCCAGGAATGAGAATCCAGCACGAGAAGTTTGGTTCTGCCAGCAGAACAAGGAAAGGGCCTTTTTCTATTGCTTGGACAACCAGCAATTCCTCTGTGCAGTTTGCAAAGATCTCATAGAACACAAATCCCATCAGTGCTGCAGAGCGAGGAAGACACCAGGTCTCACAGGTAGGTAAACCCTTTCACTGCCCAGTCTAAACTTGGGACAAAATTGTGGTGGTTTTCTCTATTATCGGCTTTAGCACTACTACAGAAAAATAATCTACTGTATTCTAAACAGAGTTCTGAATGAAACAAAAGCTTCCTTTCAATCCTGGAGTATATTGGTAAAAATTATTTCTGTCCGCCTGCTACTTCACTTCTAAAATTCTCAGGCAACGGAAGGCATCACACTTCCTCTGCTTGCAGTATAGAAACCTTAGTGTTGCTCTAAGAGTTCACATGCCCTCCAAAACCCTCTTGAGATTTCTGGGTGTGAAGGAAGCATAATTTGTCACAAACTGAAAAAGGCAAAAAAGTGCTGAATAGATAGAGCTTTTACTTGAGGTGGACCATGCTATTTGGGCAAATAAAAATCCTATTTTATTCCTAGTAAAAAAATGCAACCTTGATGTAACCATCAGGTATTTTTTGGCTGAGCTGGCAAAACCTAAGTCAAGCTTGTCAAAATGGGGACTATTGTCTTATTGAACAAGCTAAAGGAAAAGCAGGTTTGCAAGGGAACCTGCAGCCAAGCCTGGGTCCCCTCTGCTCCTCCTGCTGGAAGCTGTGGAGCCACCTGTCCGGGGAGGACCGTCCTGGACAAAGGTTCAGGCCACCAGCAGCTACAAGTCTGTCCCAGGTGGGTCTGTTCTGGGCCCTGGGTTGAAGGTAAGTTAGATATTTGATCACAAAGCTTTAAGCTGTGGATGACAACAACATTCCTAGAGGTGGCAGCCAAGTAGCAGAAGGCTTGTTTTCTCTCCAAAAAGTTCAAGCTGCCTCACAAAAATGTTATTAACATAGAGAGAAAATGAGGAATCAAGGTTAGATGTCAAAAGCATGTCAATTTTGGGGAGAACTGGTATCACAAGTCAGATAATAGATAAATTATTATTATAGCAGTTGGGATGAATTGCAGGAAGTCAGTTCACCTCGTGAACATAAGCACATACGCTGGAGAAAGCTGTCAGAGTAAGGCCTGTGTGCACACGGCTAGGAGACCTATTTACGGTTCATAGTCAATGCAGACAGCGCTACTTCTGCCCTGGGGACTTCTGTACAAGATCAATACATATTTGTGAATGAAATCATGAAAGACTCTTAACAGTCTGTGTTGGGGAGCACCTGTGTTTAAAATAGTGTGTGTGGGGCTGGCCCGGTGGCGCAGCGGTTAAGTTTGCACATTCAGTTTTGGCGGCCCAGGGTTCCCCGGTTCAGATCCCAGGTACAGACACAGCAACGCTTGGTAAAGCCATGCTGTAGTAGGCATCACATATATCAAGTAGAGGAAGATGGGCATGGATGTTAGCTCAGGGCCAGTCTTCCTCAGCAAAAAGAGAAGGATTGGCAATAGTTAGCTCAGGCCTAATCTTCCCCTGCAAAAAAAATAGTGTGTGGGAAAAGTATGAGATTCTCTGGTGGAGGAAATAACAACTTAGACTTAAGATTTTTAAAAGAAATGGTGATTTTCTATTTCTTTTAGGGGCCATGGCCATCAACCCAACAGAAACCAAAGGACACCTAGGATTTTTGTGAACCACAGGCGGAGGCATCCACTTCACTCAGAAATGGTTCTGTGACAGCAGCTACAGATAGTGACTAATGGAAGGAAATTAACAGATACACATACATAGAAAGTCCCCTTTCCTCAGGTGGACAATGCAGGAAACAGGAAAAGTAAGGTCAGCCTCCAGTGGTCACATCAAAACTGCTCTTCTATCTGAGGTAGCCAAGTGACAGAACGCAAAACAACCTCACCTTCTGAGACTCACTTCTCCCCTGTCAAGGAGAAATAACACTTTCCCTGTTTGACTCTCATAGTTGTCAAGAGCCTTAAATATGTTCTCTGTAAATTGCAAGATCCTGTGTAATCTAAGTTGTTTTAACCGTATTCAACAATAATAATGTTGACTTCTCCCATCTTGTGGAGGAGGAAACTGAGGAACAGATTGCTGAAGTGATCTGCTCCGAGTCTAGCCAGGAGTAGGTTATGATCCTCCTATTTTCATTCCATGGAGCTCTGACCCTCAGTCTCTTCCTCTAGAATGGAAGAGGTCCTGCACTGGGACACTGCTCACCCAAAGCTCCCTGTTTCTCAGGATGAGAAATACGTGACTATGAGAGGCTCTCCACTAAGACTGTCTGCTCATTCCAAGAGACTGAACACCAACCCCTATGTTCTGGTTCAAAGGGCTACTCCTCTGTGCCCACTGCTGGATGGTGGAACTGCCATACTAGGGAGATCGCATCCTTGTGGTGGCCTGAGAGTCAGGGAGGAAAAAGAGAAGGATCTCCTTCTGCCAGAAGGAGGGTATCTGGGCTGTGAGAGTCACCAGGGGACAGTTCTGGGCTCTCACAACCCCAGAGACCAAACTGATCCTGGAGGAAAATCCTAGATGGTAAACTGGATTTCAGGGAGTGTCAAATGACATTTGCTAATGCAGAAAAAGAGGCCACTATTTTTACTTTTCAGGGTTCTTATATAGAGAAATTAGTCTCATTCTTAGGCTCTAAGGAGCAGGAGCACAGCTGACCCTGTACCCCTGAGATGGCCTGCCTTTCTCTTGGGCTCTCATGAGAACCTGATCATAAACGGATTCATTACCAGGGTCAGTGGTCCCTACCACATTAGGTCCACAGTGAACATCAGTGAAAGGACAGATGTGGCAGACTCCCTGCAAACACATCCATGTGATTCTTAAGGATGGCAAGAGGACTGTGTTCTCCACATATCAGCTGGATCTGCCCCAGTGATTCCCAGTAGAGGCCATGGCATGTGTGTTCCAGTTCCTAAACACCATCATTCCATTTCCAGCCCACAGCCCAGCACAGCCCAGATTTCCCACTATCTAAAACAGCAGTCCTCAAACCTGAGGACACAGAAAACCTACGGTGCTTGTTGAAAACGCAGATTCCTGTCTCTACCTCCAGACAATTCGACATAGTACCCCTGGGGCAGAGCTTGAGAATTTGCTTTTTGAGATGAGCCCAGCTGTTTGGACATCACACAATAAGAATATGATGTTAGAGCATCTGAAATTCTACTGTGGAGGCAAATGATGTGAGGGTGTTGTTAAAATGCAGACGCTGATCCTGTAAGTCTGGTGGTCCTGAAGTTCATTCTCATGGGCGGGAAACATGGAACATAAGAATTGCACTTTAGTCTAGGTTGTTTAATCTTCTCTATAAAAGGGTTCATCATGTGATGTGCCCTTCAAAATCCACTGTTCTAAAGCCCAATGACTTAACAGCCCAGGAGGTCCATTACTAAAGGCCCATGATCTACATGCTTCAATCACTGTCGCCTTGTGTGCTTTATGGCCAATCAATAGTCACCTCAACGGCACAGTCTCCAGCGTTTTGGGCTGTCAGCAGTTTACCATCCAACAGTGGATGGCTGCAGGGCTCCTTTGGTCCTGCCACAGTGGAACAGATGAGCAGTTCTCTCAGTGAATCCCACGGGGGAAGAAAAAAGGGCAAACTGACCTTCAGTTAGAGTTCAGAAATTAGAAGAAGGAGAAAAAAGAGCAGAAAGAAGATTTGAAGAAATCATGTTTGGAACTTCTCCAAATTCAGTGAACAACTTTAGCATATAGATCCAAGAAGCTCAACGTACACCAAAGGAGAGAACAACAAAGAAGGCCACGAGAAGGCTCACCAAAGTCACACTGATGAAAATCAAAGAAAAGAAAACCTTGAAAGCATCAAGACAGAATGAATTTTACATGCAGGATATGGTGGTTTTAAAATGTTTACAAATTCTTTAATATTCCTTCCTTCAAAAGGTAGAACTAGGGGACGCGCTCTCCGCGGAGCCGCTCGCTGCATGGCAGAGTCCGATGCCCCCGCCACCGCCTGTGTCGCCGCCGCCTCGGGGCGGCTGTGTGATTAGGCCACAATCACATACTCTTCAATGAGTAAACATAGCCCTTTCGGTGGTGTTCTTAGTCACACATTTATGGGGTTTCTGAAGGGCAGTGGAGATTACTGCCAGGCACAGCACGCCCTGTGTGCAGACAAGTGAACTGTAGAAATTCATTACTACTCCACCGAGAAGCCCCCGTAAGAGCGGTTAACCTGGACATAGAAGTGTTGAATTGAAATCCACAGAGCATTTTACACGAGTTCTGACCTGGATGGGGTAAACCTCAGTGCACTTCCTTTCTCTTGCCTCAGTATTACTGGATTGAAGAATTGCTGCTTCTTGTTAGGAGGTTCCTTTCATTTCCCATTACTCCCAGCTTCATACTCAAAGCACTGAGAATTTCAAGTGGAGTATATTGAAGTAGACTCAGTTTCTTTGCAGCATTTCTGTATTCAGTTTTTTACATTCTTTCATAACCCTACTGAGTGGTTTTAAACTACATGGCTCAAATGAACGGCCCAGCTCCTGTGGAAGTCACATACAAGAACATGAGATTTCTTATTACACACAATCCAACCAATGCAACCTTAAACAAATTCACAGAGGAACTTAAGAAGTATGGAGTTACCACAATAGTAAGAGTATGTGAAGCAACTTATGACGCTACTCTCGTGGAGAAAGAAGGCATCCATGTTCTCGATTGGCCTTTTGATGATGGTGCACCGCCATCCAACCAGATTGTTGATGACTGGTTAAGTCTTGTGAAAATTAAGTTTCATGAAGAACCTGGTTGTTGCATTGCTGTTCATTGTGTTGCAGGCCTGGGGAGAGCTCCGGTGCTTGTTGCCCTAGCATTAATTGAAGGTGGGATGAAATAGGAAGATGCAGTACAGTTTATAAGACAAAAGCAGCTTGGGGCTTTTAACAGCAAGCAACTTTTGTATTTGGAAAAGTATCATCCTAAAATGCGGCTGTGCTTCTAAGACTCCAACGGTCATAGAAACAACTGTCACGTTCAATAAAACTAGGGTGCCGGATGCCATTGCCTTGAGAGCAGCTTGAGACAGGACCTAAGTTATCATACATGTTAGCCAACATGTTGGCTTGGTGGATAAGTCTGAGGAAGCTTCCTAGGAGTATTAAAAAGCAGTTTTACCAGGCCACAAGCTTAACAGAATTGCAGCCTCTATGTTTGCTTTACGATCAACCTATTTGGACACTTAGCAAAAGACTCTTGCTGTTCAGCATTTAAAATGTATTTATCATTTGTACCAATTGACCTTGTCTGAAATCATGCAGTGTTGAGTTGTGTCTTCAAAATTCCCATGCCAGAATCTTATCAATATTTAAGAAATTTAGAAAGATTAGGTGCCAAAATACCCAGCACAATACTTGTAAATTTTTCATATCCTACAGAAACTAAAATCCCAGGAACTATGAACACTCTGGACCTTGTGTGGTTTATTCCTTCAGTCATTTCAAACATGAAAGTAGGGCCTGTCTGGTTATTTGCCTGCTCACTTTACGTTTACGTCTCCCACATTCATACCAGTGTACATCAGGTTTGCTCAACTTTTTTTTTTTGGATTTTTACCAAGTCTTACAGTTATTATTTAATGTCTTCCTATAAATCTCATTTTGTGCTGTTATGGGAAACCTCCATTTTGAAAATCTACATTGTACAGAAGCACATGTCTTTAATGTCTCCAGACGAAAAAGCCTTACAGTTAATTTTAATGTTTGCACTTTGGTGCAGCTTACAGGGAGGGCCTGAGAAGAATGGGAGGGGGCTGTAAGTATTTTAGTAAAATGTTGCCTTCGTCTTGTGCAGAACATGTAGAATATGCTCTTTAATTTAGTAATTTTTTTTAAAGTTAGAGATGCTTTGTTATTGTAGCTAAAGCAATTATTAATCATAAAATTTTGGAAATTCTTGTAATTATTTTTCATACTTATCTGAAGTTGTTTACCAACTTATTTTTGTTTGAAGTGTGATTTTTCTTTTCCTTCTCTTCCCAACCTCTCTTGCAAAAAAAAACAAATGGGTTTCTGCTAATGAATTGAGCAGATATCTAATATTTTATATGCCTTTTGAGCTGCATAACTTAATATTTGGATACTTGATAATTTTTTTATTATGTAATTGATAAAATGGTGATGTGTATTAATGTTAGTTCAACCATATATTTATACTGTCTGGGAATGTGTGCTTATAGTTCTGTGGGAGAAATAATTTTTCAGTGTTCACCAGCTTGTAAAAATCTAGTACGAGACCTTAAACATCTAAATAAATAATGAAATGCAAAAAAAAAAAAAGATAGAACTAATTCCTCTTCCCTTGAGTGTGGACTTGATTCAGTGACTCACTTCTAAAGAACGGAATAAGGAGGAAGTGACGTTGTGTGACTTCAGAGGTTAGGTCATAAAAGGGACTGTGCTCTGTCTTCCTCTCTTTCTCCCTCTCTCAGATCACTTGCTTGGAAGGAGCTAGGTCCTAATCAAGGAACCTCTGACATTTGCCTGACTGGATGTGAACATTGCTATGGACAAGTGACTCCTTTGTGCCTCCCTTTTCCTCCATCTTTAAATGTCTATAGTGCTTATCCCTTTATCTGTCCCATAGCTGCATATTAGGTCCGTTGTGGGAGGGAGTAGGTAACTCATCTCTTTAGGTCACAGTCTTCAGTCCATGAGGAACTCTATGCGAAGAGCTTCACTTACAGAAATGCACTCAATGAGCCTTATCTGCACCTCGATCTAATTTAGATGGAGATTCTGGACTTTTCACTGATTCTGTAATGGTATGAGATTTTGGGGTCCTTGGACGGGAAGCATTTTATTTTGCATGTAGAAAGTGACAAAGATTCCCTCTTTGACTAAACGTTAGTTAGGCTCCTCTGAGCCCTCTTTCCAACTAGGCTTTGACTTGTGGGCTTCGATATCCATCTTTGCTTCATCCAGTTTTAGCAGAAATCCTGTCAAGTCAATTTAGTGAGAATCTCTCACCCTAGATATCTGGTCAAATTCCTCAGCCCCCACTAGACCCCAGGTGATATAAGATCACTCTGGCCTACCTTCAGCACGAATACTGTTAGGTCAGTTTGGCAAGAATTACCCTATCCACTTAGGAGTTTTCTATCAACTAACGCCCTCCTCCTTGGTCATCAATCCCCATTTTTCCTCGTTGTATTTGTAGTTGAGCACAGTCTCTCTCCCCTACTGCAAAACCCCTACTGTAGTGGTCCCTCGAATAAAGTTTTCCTTACTGTTCTTAATAAGTGTCAGAATAATTTTTATTTCTTTGATAGAGGAATGTAAATAATTCCATTCCAGCCAGAAGATGGACTGTGGTCATTTTCAAAATATCCGCAAACTCTTTAATACACAAGAGACGGTGACTAATTTCCTTCCCCATGAGTGTGAGCTGGATTTCTTGGCTCACTCATAATGGAGCAGAAGTGATGATGTGCAACTTCAGAGACTGGGTCTTAAAAAGCACTGTGATTTCCTATTGGGTCTACTGTCTCTTGGGTCGCTGTTCTGAGGTAAGTCACCTGCCATGTTGTGTGGACACTCAGCTAAGGAGATATTCACATGGCAAGGACTTGAGGCTTCTGCCAACAACCCATGAATAAGATTTGAAGTGGATCCTTCCATGCTAATCATGTTTTTCAGTTCTGGCCAACATCTTGATTGCAAACTTATGAGACACCCAGAGCTAAACCCCCAAGCTAAGCCACTCCTTCTTCTCTCACCCACCAGAAACATGTAAGGTAATAAATCCTCACTGCTTTAAGCTGCTAAGTTTTGGAGTAATTTGTTACAAACAAATAGAAGAGTAATGAACAGGGAGGAAATGTCGCAATGAGTGACTTCTCATTAGACACAAAGGACATCGGAAGAAATTGGAGCAATATATTCAAAGTCCTGATAGAAAAAAGGTTCCAAAGAAGAATTCTATATCCACTGAAACTATCCTTCAAAATAAAGGTGATTTTTTAAAATATTCATATTGTTTTTAGAATCCCATTTTAATTTTCCAATTAGGTTTTTTGGGGGGTATTATTTTTATTTTTATACTAGTTGTCTTAGGGATTACACTATACATCCTTAACTTTAGACACTCTACTTCCAATCACTAATGCACTATTTCACATAAATTTAGAAGCCTTGAGACCATTTAGGCCTGTATCCCATGTCCATCTTTTTGTTATAGGTGATATATGTAATACATCTATATAGGTTACAATCCCCACAAGAAAAAGTTATAATTTTAGTTTCAAACAGTTATATGTGTAAAAGGAACCAAAAAAGGGTCAAAGGAAAAAGGAGAAATGGCCCTTTGCATTTTCACAAATATTTTTGATGCACTTCATATTTTTTGAGAGTCTGAGTTCCCATCTGGTATCATTTGCCTTCAGTCTGAAGAACTTCCTTTGCCATTTCTTATAGTGCTGATCTGTTAAAGACAAATTCTTAATTTTTTTATCTAAAAATATTTTTATTTTGCCTTCACTCTTGAAGGACACTTTTGCTGAATATAGAATTCTGGATGGACAGTCTTTTCTTTCATGTCATTAAAGTTGTTCCACTTTCTTCTGCCTCTCTGTTTTCTGATGAGAAGTCATAAGACAGTAAAGGAGGCACGAAAGAACCAAAACCAGAAAATATCATGATAGATGTAGTATCTCTCACATCAACAACTACCATATGAACTTCATGGATCACACTCCCATGAAAAGGCAGAACTTGTCAGAATAGGTTAAGAAACAGCACCCAACTATATGCTGCTTACAAGCAAGGCTCTTTCGATATAAAGGCACAGGTTGATAGTAAATTGATAGAAAAGGATGCATTGTATAAATAGTAACCGTAAGGAGGCTGAAGTGACAGTATTAATACCAGAAATAAGAGATTTCAAAATAGAATGCATTGCCAGAGATAAAGAGAGATACTACATAAAGACAAAATCTAATGGATTGAGAAATTTCACAATTACAGACAGAAAGGAGATCAGCAGTCGCCTAGGGCTGGGAGGAGGGAGAGAAGATCAAACACAAAGGGGCGTGAGGAAGCTTTTTAGGATGAGGGGACGGTTCTACATGTGGGCCGTGGTAGTAGTTCTGCGAGTGTAAACAATTACTGATATTCATCCACTGTTCATGTAAAGTTGTTTAATTTTATTTTATGTAAAGACCTTAAGAAATTTTTTAAGGGGTGGAGAAATAAGGCAAAGTAAAGAAAGTTTTGGATAAATAAAAACTGAGAGAACTCATTGCTAGCAGTCGTGCAATAAAGTAATTTTAAAGGAAGTCTGCCGTGCTCAAGGAAAATGACACTAGACGATAACTCAAATATGGCTAAAAAGTCACTAGAAGAGATAAAACCATAAACAAAAAGTATTTGCTTGAAACAAAGAAAGGTAGGAAAGGAGGCACAGAAATGAATAAGAAATGAGAAAAATAAACAAATAGCAAAATGATAGACCCAAATACTACCATATTAATAATCATATTAAATATAAATTGACTAAAATTCCAATCAAAAGGTTGAGATTATCACACTGGATAAATATCAAGACAGACTATATGCTCTATATAATAGAAAAACTTTAAATACAAAGCCAAAAATAGGTTAAAAGTTAAAGGGTGAAGGAATATGCCATGTAAATAGAAAGAATAAGATAACTGTAATGTCTGTATTACTATGAAGTGAAATAGACTTTAACATAATGAGTATCTCTAGAGACAAAGAAGGACTTTTTACAATGATAATAGGTCAGGATCACAAGAGGACAGAAGTGATAAATGTATGCATACCTAACTACAGAGCTCCACAGCAGATGAAGCAAAAAGTGGCAGAACTGAAAAAGAAATAGACAAATTAACAATTATATTTACAGATCAATACTCCTATCTCATTAATAGAACAAGTAAACAAAAAACAAGTAAGGATAAAGAAGACTGAAACACATCGTGAGTCAACTTGAGCTAAATCACATGCATTGAGTATCACATTCAGCAAGAATAGAATAGACATTTTTTCCACGTGTGCATGGAACATTCACAAAAATACACCATATTCTAGCCCTTAAATAAGTCTCAATAAATTTAAAGGGATTGAAATTATATCATATATTCTCTGACCACAATGACATTAAATTAGAAAAACATGACATGAAGATATGTAGAAAATCCCCAAATATTTGGAAATTAATCAACAGATTTCAAAGCCATGGGTTACCATGCGTTAAAGAAGAAATCACAAGAGAAATTAGATTTAATTTTAATTGAGTGAAAATGTAATTTTCATTTACATTAGGATAGGGTGCTGGCCCAGTGGCCTAGTGGTTAGGTTCATGCACTCCCCTTTGGCAGCCGGGGGTTCCCCAGTTCGGATCCTGGGCGCAGACCTAGCACCACGTGTCAAGCCATGCTGAGGCCACATCCCACATGAAGGAACTAGAAGAACCTACAACTAGGATATACAACTATGTACTGGGGGGCCTTGGGGAGGAAAAAAAAGAGGAAGATTGGCAACAGATGTCAGCTCAGGGCCAATGTTCCTCAGAAAAAACATTTGTAGGATGCAAGAATAGCAGTGTGTAGAGAGAAATTTAGAACATGAAGTGGACAATAAGAGACTATTCTGAACAACTTAAGCAAATAGATTTGATAACTAATGTTAAATGGACAAATTCCTTTAAAGACACAAATTACCAAACTGCATTAGGAAACCTAAACAATTGGTATGAATTAAAGAAATTAAATCCATAATTTAAAAATACTCCACAAAGAAAACTCCAGGCTCATATGACTTCCCTGGTGAATTCCATCAAACATTTAAGTATCAACACCAGTCCCAAACAAAATCTTGGAGAAAATAAGGGAGAGAGAAACACTTTCCAAATCATTTCATGAGATTAATATTATGCTGATACCAAAACCAGACAAAGATACCGAAACTTCAGACCAAAGTCTCTCATGAATCCTAAAGGAAACATCAGCAAATTGAATCCAACACATTATCAACAAGTAAGTTTTTTGTGATTTTTTTTTGAGGAAGCCTGGCCCTGAGCTAACATCTGTACCCATCTTCCTCTGCTTTATTTGTGGGACACCTGACACAGCATGGCTTGACAAGGAGTGCACAGGTCCGTGCCCAGGATCCAAACTGGCAAACCTCAGGCCACCAAAGTGGAGCGCACAAGCTTAACCACTTTGCCACTGGACTGGCCTCGACCAAGTAAGTTTTATCTCAGGATGCAAGTTTGGAGGAATATGTAGAATCAATCTAATGTATCATATTAATAGAACACAGAACAATAACCATAGGATCCTCTCCATGCAAAAAAAAAGCATTTAAAACAGACAGTACCTATTCATGAAAAAATCTCTCAGCAAACTAGGAATAAAAGGCCACTTCTTAGATTTAATCAATGGCATCAATGAAAAACCTACAGCTGACATCATACTTTGTGGTGAAACTGACTACTTTCTACTCAAGACATTGAACAAGGCAAGGATGCTAGTTCTCTTCATTTCTATTACACACTCTACTGGAGATCCTAGCCAGAGCAATAATGCAAGATAAAGAAATACAAGGGATACATATTGCAAACAGAAGTAAAGTCTTAATATGCAGCTGACATGATTGTGTCCACAGAAATTCCTCAGGCAAAGAAGGCTTCTAGGACTAATAGGTGAATTTAGCAAGATTGTAGGGTATAAGGACAATTGTATTCCTATGTACCAGCAATGCAAAGTTAGGAAAATGAAACATTTCAAATTGCATTTATAATAGAATCAAAACAAAATATTTAGATATCAATTTAAAGAAAGTGTGCTAGATTTGTACACTGAAATCTACATAGCAGTACTAAGAAAAAGTACATAAAAATGAAATAAATGGAGAGAAATACCATATTCAAGCATTGGAATACTCCCTATCATCAAGGTATCAGTTCTCCCCAAATTGATCTATAGATTAAATGCAACTCAATCCCAAATTCTAAATGCCAATCAAAACTCTAGCACGTTTTGTAAAAGAAATGTTGAGCTTACTATATAATTTATATGCAAATACAAGGGACTCTGAATAGTCAAAATAATTTTTTTGAAAAGAAGAAATTTGGAGGATGCATATGACTTGATTTCAAGGCTGACTACAGGCTCCAGTAATCAAAGTGAAGTGATGTTGGCATGAGGACGATCTAGATCAATGGAATAAAATGAAGAGCGCATAAATAGAACTACACATACATACTCATGAAAAATAGTCAAGGTAATTCAACGGGGAAAGGATAGTCTTTTCCACAATGATGCCGGAACAAATTGACACAAACAAAAGAATGAACACCATATACAAGAACTAACTGGAAATGGAGCATAGACCTAAACATAACATCTGAAATTATTAAGCTTCTAAAGCAGTGTTATCCAAAAGAATAATCATCGGAACCTCAAATTTGAGCCACAGATGTAACTTAAAATTTTTGGTAGACACGCGTAAAAAAGTAATGGGTGAAAATAATTTTAATATTTGATGTAACCTACAGCAATCAAAATATAATTTCTGTACATAACCAATAAAAAGATTATTGATGAGATATTATACATGCTTTTTCTCCTACTTTACCTTTCTGGAAATTGTTCTGAGCCTCCAGGAGTTGAAAATTCTTTAATTTTATGTTCTGCCAAGAGTGACTTTACTCCAGATCCAGCTATCCTAGGATTTGCTGACCACATCAAAATCAGTTACCCCTGCAATTCGATGCAGGACAGAGTGAGCACAGAGACAGAGCTGGTGTAGGACCCCACCTCAGCCTCCTCCCTCCTCTTGCAAATTCCCTCCACCCACAGGCCCTTCATCCTCCTCCAGTCTCCAGGATTCCATGAATCTCACAAATGGGGAGCAGGTCATGAGATACATAAACCCAGATCCCCACAATTCCTCTACAGGAAGTCCTTCCTGCAGTCTGCCCACTCCCATTCCTGCTGCAGTCTCAGTGCTTCCCCAGTAGAGCCCCAGGTCTGTGCAGAGGGTGATCCTAGAGCACACTTCCTGCCTGTAAACACAGGGCTCACTCCCTCACCCCCTCAGGACTTAGCTCAAATGTCACCTCTCAGGAAAGCTTCCCCTGAGAATAATATTTAAAATTATAACTGGTTCCCTCATCTTCCCTACTCTGTTCTTTTCAGCACATAAGCTCCAGGAGGGCAGGGTTTTGCCTGAGTTGGTGTGATACATCCCAGAGGACCTAGAATAGTGCCTGGCACAGAGCAGATGCTCCATAAGCATTTGTTCATGAAGGAAGAAGCGTAGGGACGAGATCGCCTCGAAGCTGAAACGGACACAGGAGAGGTGAGCGGTTTCCTGGGAAGCGATTAGGGACGAGCTGCTCACTGGCTTATCCCAGGCCAGAGCCAAGCAGACAGAAGGCCACACAGAGCCCCTCTGCACTTTCCATGCAGCCAAAGCACACGGCCAGGACTAAGCCAGACCACCAGCTGCCTCCGCAGACCCCTGCACTCCGTGGGCACCCTGGATAGCTAGCAGGATTCTCAGGTGGAGAAGTCCTCCAGGGCCCAGTCTCATCTCCAGAATCAGCTGATTCTGTGCAGCTGGAAGGCGTGGCTCACCTGCAGCCTCTGGGACCCTGGGGGCCCTCTCCTGACCTGTGACCCCCAAGGTCCTAGGTCATTCGGCAGGCCCAGAAATTAGATTTGGGTTCAGGACTCCAAGACCTTCAATTTCAGGGGTTGGAGGTGGCAGGCAGCAAGGACTGAGGGATCCAAATAGTAGGTCAGTGTCTACTTAGGTCCACAAAGGGGAAGAAGAGCAGGGTGCCAGGGTCCTGGTCTATAGGGGCTGAAGTTTAGAGTGGGGGCACACTCCAGGCTCCAAAGGGTGGGGGGTTTAATGCCTGGGCAGGAGCTCACCCTGGGTGTCCTTGGGGATGGTGTTCAGATCCATGGTCCTGGAGGCCTGGAGAATGGGGAGGAACCACTCCGGTTCTGAGGGAAATGTTAGATAGAAGCCTGGGCCCCGACTCATCACTGATCTCCTTGAAGCCCACTGTAGTCTCCAGACTCCACCCCATGTCCTGCCCTCTGCCCTCCAGGAACACAGTCTCCATGGCCGCCAGCAGCTCGACAGCTCCCCGTCCCTGGCCTCGGGGCACTCTTTATGGAGCAGCAGCTCCTCTTGTCTTAGCAGATGAAGAGAGGATGTCCAGGTCACTGAGGGCTCTGAAAAAACGATGGACTCGGACATGGCTGTGAAGTCATCATGCAGGGAGTGGGACACTGGAAACCCAGGAATCAGGGCCAGGGCTGTCCCCTCCAGGGAGGTACAGGCCTTGCGCTTCCCTCCTCTCAGTTCCTTCATTCTCTCAGTGAACCCAGCATAAGGTGGTAAGGGCTTGAGGGGAGGGGCTTGCTCTGGAAGAGAGGAAGCCCCTTAATCACCTCCCCCCTCCTCTTCTCTGCCCTTCTTGCCAAGTGTGTTTGAGTTATATCGCACCCATGAGTACGGAAAAATGCCAAACCTAGGTATAGCTTACCCACCAATTATAGGGCCACTTATGGAGCCCAGTTACAACACCTGTGCAATTACCAGCAGCAGAAAATAGAGACCCCAGGGCCCCTGTGCCTCTCCCCACACAGAACCCAGTCCCCCACACACAGGTGTCCACTAAGGTGACCTATTCCCCTGCCCCTTTCCTCTCTGGTTCCTCCCTGTCTACTCCTGTTGGCCTCCATCCTCCTAATGTCCCTCCCTTTGCTCACTTCAGGAGCCTCCCCATCTCCCTAGACCATTACCCTGGGGATCTCTTCCTCCTCCTCCCTGTCGTCCACCCCATCCTCGGGATGGAGAATCTAGAATAGACCCCCTGGAGGAGGAGACTTCATCCCTGGAAGCAGCCGCAGGAACAAGTGACGGAGACTCTGGGGTTCAAGGGCTCATCCAGGAGACTGAGGGCACCCAGTATGTTTGCAGGGTCCACCCTGGACCTGGGAACCAGCTTTTATGGCCTGGAGATCTGCTCGTCCCTGAGGCCAAAGCCCATGGTTATTCAATGGAGAGGAAAAAGTCTCTGACAGCGTGTATTTGGGGAAACGATTCGGACTCTGAACCTTACACTGGAGAGGGGGCTCCTCCTCTTGTGCACAGCCCTGTCCTGCTGCTGGGAGCCCAGGGAGACCCTCAGGAGGTCCCCAGGGAAGGGGCCAAAGGGGTCCTCTGGTCTTCTGTTCTCAGCCCTGTGGCCACACGGGGGCGCCACCACCCTGCTTTCCTATTCGCACAGCCAGTGGAGAGGATGAGCTGTGGTCTGATCAGGCAGAGGTAGCTGACCTGGAGGCTGGAAATCAATGGCGGATGACAATGCCTTCTGAGCAGCCCTGGGCTCAGGCTCGAGCGTGGGACAGGGATTGGCTGAGAGGGGAGCTCTGGAGCCCTGCCCTGCATCTAAGGCTTCCATCTTTTCTCCCACAGCCCCTCTCTCCAGCCCCTTGATGACAACACTCTGGAAAACAGAAAAATACATAATCTTTTCTTCCACTCCCTATTTCTTTGCTAAGGGCTATTTTAGAAAATAAACTCTTTTATTGTAGAATACATATTGGATATTTACAGAAAAGTTGCAAAGTTAGTACAGAGTTCCTGCGTATCCCACACTCAGGTGGCCCTGTTGTTAACGTCTACATCACTATCATACATTTGTCACAGCTAATGAAGCAATATTGATACATTATCACTAAACTCCACACTTTATTTGGATCTCATTAGTTTTTCTTTTTTCTGTTCCAGGATCCCATCCAAGATACCACATTACGTCCCAGTCACGTCTTCTTCAGGCTCCTCTGGCTGTGACAGTTTCTCAGACTTTCCTTGTTTTTGATGATCTTGACACTGTTGAGGAGTACTGCTCATCTATACTGTAGACTGTCCCTCAATTTGCATTTGGTTGACTGGGGCTATGGATTTTGGGAACAAGCCCACAGGGGTGAAGTGCCATTCTCAACACAGCACATCAAGGGTATATAATACCCACTCGATTGACCACTGATGATATTAACCTTCCCCACCTGGCTGAGGTCGTGTTTCCCAGCTATCTCCCTGTGAAGCTCCTATTTTCTTTGTCCCTCTCCACACAGTAGTCTTGGGAAGGAAGTCACTGTGTGCAGCCCACATTTAAAGGGTGTTCTGCTATAAACATTTGCATGCAGGTTTTTAGGCAAATGTAAGTTTTCCAATGAGTTGGGTAAAAACCTAGGAGAGTGATCAGTAGCTTGTATGGTACGTCTATGTGTAGCTTTAAAGTGTCAAGGCAAATAATCTATGGCCAATCTATAGACAAGAAAAATAGAGTGGTACTTACTGAGCTGAGGACTAGCCCAGAAACACTGTCTCCAGCAGGGAAGCAAGCTCCCAGGGAAGCGTGGTTTACAGCATGGTTATATCCCGTTTCAGAACAAAGTAACAGCAAGCATGACAGGAATACAATTTATTTCCAAAGTCACAAGGAGGTGTTTTGCTGCAGTTTAGCAGGTACACGACAGGTCAACTTGACCTTGATTCTCTGGGAAGAAAAGCTATCTTCAAAGAAGTTTTGGTATCGGCATCAGACAAAGGGAGACGTTACATCCCCCTCTTTAAAGAGTGCATTCTTTGCTTTAGGAAAATGTTTGAAACAAATGTACAATGCCTGTTTGGTGGGCCACAAGTCAGATGGCTCTAGGAAAAATAAGTTTCAGCCAAATCACATTTAAAACAGAATGGCTTCCCCATAAACCTCTATATGTGATTATTATTTTCATCAGAAGAAACTGCAGAATATCTCCCATAATGGCTGTGCTGTTTTGTGTTCCTGCCCACAATGAATGAGGATTCCTGTCGTTCCACATACTCGTCAGCACATGGCATCACCAGTTTTTGGATTTAGGATATGCTAATAGGTGTGTAATGGTTATCACTGTTGTTTTCATTTGCATTTCCAGGTGACATATGATGTTGAGCATCTTTTCACATGCTTATTAGCCATCCATGTACCTCCTTGGGGGAGGCATCTGTTCAGACTTTTGCTCATTTGTTTATTGAGTTGTCTTCTTATTTTTGAGTTTTAAGTGTTCTATATATATTTAAAACAAGTCCCTTGTCAGATATATTATTTGCTAATATTTTCTCCCATGTGTGTCCTGAGCCCTTTTACTGACGTAGTAGTACACAGTAACGCATAGATATATTTTAATGGGAATAGAAATGAGAAATTGCTAACTGTGATGGTTTCTGGGTAGAGGACTTGGGTGGCTAGGAGATGGGGAGAGATCATGTGACATATATTTTTATATATTCTTGAGTAGCATTTGAATTCTCTTGTACGTGCATGAATAATGTTTTCAAAATAAATTGCATTAAAATCGCTCACACTTGTAAAACACTTGACAGATCACCCTCACATCATGGGTTAAGATTCTGATCCTCTACTCGAGGACCAATCAACTTTTCACTCAATGATCTTGCTTTAAAATTTCCATTTCTGAAAAAGGTGGGCTAGATTGTATGGACCAATCCTCACCCTGAAAATGGCTAAAAATGAAATGTAAAGTACAAAAACCATCTTCTTAAAAGCATTAGAGCTGACAAGATCCCAATAAACGACCACACCCCAAAAAGAAGGGGAAAATCCTGCTTGGCCTCCACAGAGAACAGCGTCCTGAGAGATGGAGCAAAGGCTGTGTGAGCTCATTGCCCGGACACAGAGCCCAGCACTTCCAGCTCTGAGCCCCGAGCTCTGGACTTTCCTACCCATCTGCTTCCCTTTTAAAATTTAAACAAAGCTTTTATATTCTGATTATGAGGTGTATGTATAATGTACAATATATATGTTAGAATGTATATTCACTGTAGAAAAATAATAAAAGGTTAAAAGTAATGAAGGACAAAGTAAAAATAACTGTAATCTTCACAGTTAGAGATATTTTGTTGCAGTTTCTCCTGGCCTATTATATATTCTCCTGCTGCTGCCCCAGGGCTGGAACTCTCTCTCTAAGTTGATGAGCACAGAGCTCAATGGCCCCATCCCTGCTCTCTCCAGATGCCATTTCCTGAGGCAGTTCACTCTCACTCCTCCTGAGGGGGCTGTTTCTCACTTTCTCCTCCCTCCTCAATCCTCCCCTCTCCCTCCCAACTCCCCTCTCTAAAATGATGAGTTTATTTCTTTTTTCACTCAAAGAAGGACTAGGTGAGAACTGCACCATCATCCCCCCACACCCCACATCTGTACCTGTATCCTCTGCCTTCACAGCAGTGATGATGGATGGTCCTGCTCCTAAGGCCACTCTCAGTCTGGGCACAGGATCAGGTCCCTTCCCTCCCCTGCATCATCAGCTTCCCACTCTCTACTGGCTCATTCATTCCTGGATAAAAACACACTGTAATATCTCCCATTTTTAAAAAAAGGAAAGAAACTAATTAAATCAAAACAAAATCCTTTCATAAAAATCCACCACTCAATCCAATGTCTCCTTCCAACCTGCTCTATTTCTGTGACGCTCCTCACAGAATAATTCCTCAGTCCATTCTCTCACCCACCATGTTGTCTTTTTATTTTTACCAAATATCCATTTGCACCTAGTTTAAAAGGTCAAACACTTCTACAAGGCTTGTTACAAAGACAGATGCCCCATCCCATTTCCTGAATCTCAGAGACAACTTGTTTCAGTTCTTTTAACTGATTCTCTAATTGTTACTTCTTTGCCTCTAAAGAGAATGCTTCTAATGCTCCTTCTTTGTTATTCAGTTTTATGCATCGTCTTTGGTGACTTGGCTCTTCTTTCACACTCCCCCATCCTCCCAATATAATTACTGTACAACTGATTAGCTCAGTGTGCAGTGTCTGCATTATTAGGACCAGTAAACATTAGTCACAACTGAGCATTTAGGAAACTATGATATCTTTCCCTTTCTTGAATCAACTTTTCATGTTCCTTGCAGTTAGTAAATATCTTGTTCCTTCATTTGCTTAGCTTCTGTTGTATTCATTATTAAATCATTCCACTACTCTCCCCAGAGTCTAAATGTTCACAAATATATTTGAGCACATTAGGTATTCTACCAACTTCATCTTTGTGGAAACACCTGTCTCACAGCCCTCAGTCCGGCCACACGTGGACAGGTTCCCTGCACTCCTGGGGCAGGGCTGACATCCCGGATCTCCTTCACCTCACCCTGGGAGCCCTTTGCTTCTTTGTTCTAGCTCCCCTGTTGCGTGGATCCCATTTTTTCCATTTTTTGGTTTTCTCCATTACTGTTTCTCACTTTGCCTGGCAGTAACCTGAGGAAGGGAACATGGAAAGTAAAACATTGAAACCCTAAACATCTGAAATGTCTTTAGGTTGTCCCAGCCCTTACTCACATCTTGACTTGATAAGAACTCCGTGTTGGAATATATTTCCTTGGAATTTGGAAGGCATTGCTAAAATGTCTTCTAGACTCCAGACCTGTGTTTGTTGCCTCTTGAAGTTTTCAAGGTCTCTTCTTTTCTATCCTCTTTCTGAAATTTCGTTGTGATTGTCATGGTGTGGGTCTGTTTTCATCTACTGTAGTAAGAACTTGGTTAGGCCATTCAAAATGTAAACTTTATCTGTAAACTCTGAGAAATTTTGTTGAAATTTTTTTTATCATTTCCTACTGTATTCTTCTTGAAACTGATCTTATTAATGTGTTGGAATGCCTGATGGATAGACTAATATTCTCATAGGTCTTCTCCCCTGCTTGCCGTGACTTTTCCATCTGAACTATCTAGTGGGAGTATGACTTTATTCTTCCAGTTCATCTACTTAATTATTCATTTCTATGGTCACATTTTTTATTTCAAGTGCTTTTTCTTGTTCTATGATTGTAAATAATTGTATATAGCTCTGTTCCTGTTATATATGTCATATATCTCTTACATGTTCTATATATTATTGATGATAGTGGTAGGGGACCTGTTAGGTCTCCTGGTTATTTGCTTTCATGATGTCGTGAACTCTTTTCCTCATAGCTCTTAGCTCAGGAGTGATTTCATTCATCTGTGTCATTTCTGCTAAATGTCCACCTTCTCAAAAGAATGCAAGCTCCATATCACCAGGGTCTTATTTTGCTCTTCACTGTATCTCCAGAGTCTAGGAGATTTTGATGCACTGGACACCTCAAAACATATGCTGGATGATGGACTTTACTGTTTGGACAGTTAATTCACACTGCTCCTTGAGGTCCTCCTGAGCTCTGAGTCTAGTGGCCTCCTGTCATAAAACGTTCTGGAACACTGAAACAGGTTATTTGCATGGGGTGCAGAGTCATCCTGCCACCAACAGTGGACAGAGAATCAATGAAAGACAAGCCAACAAAGCTCTGAGAGAAAACACCCTGGGTTCAACCCTGGCTCCTAAACCTCTCTGAGTCTCCGTTTCCCTGTCTGTACAAAAGGATCACATGTTGGTGCCTCATGGGTTTGCTTTGAGGATTAAATCTGACCCTCAATGTAAATCATGGCATCATTGCTTGAGACATATGACGTGTTCCACTATTCATAGCTAACATCTTTATACAGATTAAAGCATTTAGATAAATTCCATTCTTTTGCTTATATAAACCACAATTTAAGAAACGTCCTTGAACACATATTTTTGAGAACACGTTTGATTATTCCTCAGCATAAATTCCTAAAGAGAAATTTCTGCATCAAAACTTAAGTCAATTTAAATTGTTGAGATATTTTTCAAAAGTGCCTTTAGACATTTTGTACCAGTTTTCAACCCCATCAATCTTTACGACAGTGTACTTTCCATGCCCTCTGGTAAATACTCTCATCACTTGCTTGCATCTTTGCCAAGCTGATAGATTTTAATTTTTATTCCCATTTCTTATTCCACATTCTCACTTTGTTTACATTTATTTATTACTACTATATTTGTTTCACATTTGCATTGCTTTTTTTCCATTTTGTTTTCAATATTCTTTAATTATTATTTATTGGGAGGGCTTATCTTAAAATATTGAATTTAGAAATAAGGGAAAGTAGCCCCAACATTGGAAACTGGTCTAACACTTACCACTAGGTCTCAGTGTTGTCAGAAGCTGGCCTGGTGCTCACCACCTGACGTGTTATTCTCCTGTTGGACATAAGTCATCTCACAGAACATCAACATCAGACAAGGACACACTGAGAACATGACAAAGTGAGACACAACGAGACCACTACAGCACTTTGTCTCAGCACAGACTAAAACAAGATACTGTGCAACTCACAAAATACCAAACATCTTTCTGTGCTGGCTCATATGAGCAACTGCTGCTTCTTTCCTTATCCTTGCTCGAGTTGGCCCTGTCTACAGACAAGATTTATTGAGATGCCCACTCATAGAATTGCCCCCACTTCCTGACAACATGCAATCTAGAATGAGCCCCTGCTTCCATAGATCCTCCCCAAATCACCAGACCAAAGCCCAAATCCTATGAATGTTCTAACACCTTCACACTAAGAGGCACTGTGGTCCCCAATGGTGTGTGTTCTCCCACAAGGTAACAAGTAATACATCCAACTTGTTGGCCCACAGATGTGCTCCTGGTGGCCTTTGGCTGAAGAACATTGAGGCACGTCATTACCCTTTTTCTGTCAAAATTGTTTATGTGTCTTTGAACTTGATTATGGGCAAGTGTTTGTATCATTGTGAGTGTGCGGTTGACACAGACACGTTTTATGTATTTCTTTATGGTTTTTCAACTTTGAGTCATGCTTAGAGAATTCTTCATTCCACAACTGTAAACATTTCATGGATATTTTCATCTAGGAGGGGGTACAAGGGTGAAGGGAAACAGAGGAAATTGTTTGAATTATGGGGGCAGTATGGGAAGGAGCAGTAGGTGAAGCATTCTAAGGCGGTGGAATCCTCAGGCTGACATCTTCTGCTCTGTAATTTTACAAGTAGGTGCAGGGCCTCAAAGTATTTGATGTACGTTGTGTCCAATAAATGCTTTCTCTTGGGCTAAGTGAAGACTTATGTCTCTGCTTATGTTTACCAGGTTAGATAACACCACCAAGAGTCCCAGTGTAACACACACAAGGACTAGCTCTGGGGATGGGCATTTTTGAATGCTTATGACCTTAAGGTGATGAATTATGTATTGGCTAATGTCTGTACACTCTAGTTGTGAAAATACATATTAATTAAACTTCTTGGGTATGTTATATTTTAAGGATATGTCTAAGATCCGCATAGACAAACCCATGATCCCCACATGAAGATAATTTTAATATACAGCAACCTATGAGTCACACAGTATCTTTTCTGGAGGAGACTGAAAACTAAGAACATTCTAGATATGCACTGTCCAATATGGTAGCTACTAGCCACATATGGTTATTTAAATTAAAAGTAAATAAAATGAAAAATTCAACTGCTCAGCACAGTAGCCACATTTCAAGTGCTCAATAGCTACACATAGCTACTGGCTCCCATATTGGACAGTGCAGACACAGAACAATTCCTTCATCACAGGGTGTTCTATTGGACATGCTGCTCATCATACTTTGTGGGCCTCAAATCAGATGCATCAGACCCATGTAAAATGAAAGAGCCAATATTATTTCACTTAGAGATATGTCAGATTTCTGTCTGAGACAAGAATGCATATCCAGCTGGTGTATAACAAAACCAACATAGGTCCTCAGTGGGTCTGGTGCCTCAGGCACAAACTGTTCCCAGATCCAAAGAGAAAACCTTTCCCTTCACCTCCCTTCCCAGACTCAGGACATTCTCTGGCATCAAATTTCCAGCAAGTGAGTTCTCTTCTAGAGGAGAACAGGGGCAACACTGTAAGTTAACTTTTGGGAAGCAGGGAGTCCAAACTCATGGAGAGGAATTCCGGGAAATGAAGAGGAGGCAAAGGGGGGCACCCGCTGGGAGACTCTCCCCGGTTCATTCAGAACAGCGATTCTCAAAGTGTGGTCTATGGAACCCTTGAAGTCACTGAGATCCTTTCATGGATCCATGAGGTAAAACTCTTTTCATAACATTACTAGACATCATTCGCCTTTGCAGTGTGTGCACATTTGCACTGAGGTAAAAATTAGTAAGAATGGAGGCCGTGGTACCAAACTGCAATGGTAGTTATCTTCACCACGACTTACTTGCAGAAAAAAAATACCACTTTCACTTTAAAATGTCCTGAAGCATTAAAAATTATTATCTTTACCAAATCATTATCCTTAAATCCACATTTTAAAAATATCTTACATGATGACGTGGGAAGTACACATAAAGCCCGTCTGCTACTTTCCCCCGTACTATGTCCCTAGGAGAATAATCTGTGTGAGCTGGGCTAGCCTCTTTTTCATGGAACACCAGTTTTACTTGAAAGAATGAATGACAGGAACTAGGATTATTAGATGTGGTTAATTGGGATGCACTGTCTCAAAATGAACATGAGCTTCTCCCTTCAAGAAAATCCACCGACAGGTAACAACTGACAGGACTTACTGCCTTGATCAAAAGGAAGCTCTCAAGAGAAAATGAGAATTTTGGAAAACTTGTGTCCACCATGTAAGCCTGGCAGCTTCCCGTCCTGACAGACTTTCCTGTTCAGATCTGTGGTCACATCAACAAACGTGATATTTTGATAGTTTGTAGTTAAATGCATCAACACAGGAAGATCCACATAACTTAGTGAAACAGTGCATTACTTTTAAAATCATACATTAGTACAAGAGCCATTCAATATGTAAAATAGGCCTGTGGATTTTAATGTAACAGAATAGGAAATATTCAATGGTACTGTTTCAGGTTCCACCTTGCAAATAACCTGTGAGAAACTGCCACTTGTGTAGTTTCATTTTAGTATCAAAGTTGAATATCCACAATTATCTGGAAAGCTTATTAGAAATACTACTCCTACATATTTGTCTGAGGCGGTATTTTTTTCATATACTTCAACCAAAATAACAGATGAAATGAAGAGCAAATGTGAAGAGCCAGTGGTCTTCTAATCCCAGACAAGAAAGACACTTGCAAAAACATGGAGTGTAAAAACACCCACTCTTCTCCTACCTTATTGTGGGAAATTGTTATTTTTCAGAAAAACATTTCTTTTAACTAGCAGTGGGTTATAAATATTATTCTAAATAAATTAATTAAAATATTTAAAAACTTTTGTTCCTAGTAAGGTAAATATTGATAGATATAACCAACATAAACAAATTACCCTCGGGGCCCTCGCTAATTTGAAGACTGTATGGATATCCTGAAACCAAAATGCTTGACAATCGCTGACTCAAACAGCCCCTGGGCCAGGACTCAGGGAGACGGTGTGACAAAGAGCTCTCGCAGCAGGAGGAGAGGGGTCAGGGCAAAGTCCCAGGTCCCCGGCCGTGGCTCTCAGGGTCCCAGGCCCGAGGGCGGAGTCTGGGGCGGGGAAGCTCAGTGTTGGGGAGTCCCCGTCTCCCTCAGTTTCACTTCTCCCTCTCTCAACCTGTGTCGGGTCCTCCTGCCTGGAGACTCATGACGCGGCCTCAGTTCTCACTCCCATTGCGTGTCCGGTTTCTAGAAAAGCCAATCAGCGTCTCCGCTGCTCCGGGTTATAAAGTCTGCACTGAGCACCCGGGGCTCAGATTCTCCCCAGATCGTGAGGATGCGCGTCATGGTGCCCCCAACCTTCCTCCTGCTGCTCTCGGGGGCCCTGACCCTCACCGAGACCTGGGCGGGTGAGTGCGGGATCGGGAGGAAACGGCCTCTGCCGGGGGCGGAGCGAGGGGACCGCGCCGCGGGGGCGCAGGACCCCCGGAGAAGGCGCGGACTCAGCCCCAGAACCGCTCAGCGCGCCCCACCTCGGCCCCGCCGCGTCCTGACCCCTCTCCTTCCCTCCCCAGTCTCCCGCCCTCTCCTCTCCCCCACTGGGGTCTCCCGCGCTTCTCCGTCCGCCGCCCCTTTTCGGTCTCACGACCCCATAGTCCCCTCCCCCCTCCCGGCCCCATCACCCTCGGACCCGGGACCCGCGCCGGGAGGAGTGTCGGCCGCCTCTCAGCCCCTCCCCGCCCCCAGGCTCCCACTCCATGAGGTATTTCTACACCGGCGTGTCCCGGCCCGGCCGCGGGGAGCCCCGCTTCATCGCCGTCGGCTACGTGGACGACACGCAGTTCGTGCGGTTCGACAGCGACGCCGCGGGTCCGAGGATGGAGCCGCGGGCGCCGTGGGTGGAGCAGGAGGGGCCGGAGTATTGGGAAGAAGAGACGCGGACCGCCAAGGGCCACGCACAGACTTTCCGAGTGAACCTGAACACCCTGCGCGGCTACTACAACCAGAGCGAGGCCGGTGAGCGACGCGGGCCCGGGTCCAGGTCCCGACCCCCCATCCCCACGGACGGGCCGGGGTCTCCCCGAGTCTCCAGGTCCGAGATTCACCCCGAGGCTGCGGGACCCGCCCGACCCCCGACCCGGGAAGAGCCCGCGGGGACTTTTCCGCGGTTCCATTTTCAGTTTAGGTTTAATCTCTGCGGGGCGGGGGCGGGGCCGAGCGGGCGGGGCTGACCTCGGGGCGGGGTCAGGGTCTCACACCCTCCAGGAAATGTATGGCTGCGACGTGGGGTCGGACAGGCGCCTCCTCCGCGGGTATGAACAGTTCGCCTACGACGGCGCCGATTACCTCGCCCTGAACGAGGACCTGCGCTCCTGGACCGCGGCGGACACGGCGGCTCAGATCACCCGGCGCAAGTGGGAGACGGCCGGTGAGGCGGAGGGCTACAGGAACTACCTGGAGGGCACGTGCGTGGAGTGGCTCCTCAGATACCTGGAGAACGGGAACGAGACACTGCAGCGCGCGGGTACAAGGGGACACGGGGCCTCCTGATCTCCCCTCGGGCCGGGCTGGCTTCTCACAAAGAGGGAGGAAAGGGGGTAAGTGTCAGAACACCCTCCCTCAGAAAAGAAAGGAACCCACCCAGGTTTTCATGTTCTGTGATGACTAGACCAGAGGGCCCGCCCTTCTCTAAAGGACAGTGAAGGAATCCGGTTTCTTCAGGAATAGGAGGGGAGACCATCCCTGAAATGCCGTCCTTGGTTCCCTTTGACCCTGGCAGCCATCTTGTGACCCATGACTTTCTCAACGCCTTGTTCTCGACCTGAGAACATCTTTGCAGGCCTGACTCCAGCTTTTGTGAATCATTCACCCTCCACTCAGATCAGAACCAGAAGTTTGTGTTCTCCTGTTTAGAGACCTGAAGGCTCGTACCCTGGGCTCTCACCGTGATTCTAGAACTTTCCAAGGAATCTGAGCTTATCCTGGATCCGCAAGTCCAGGCTCGTGTCTGGGTTCTGTGCTTCCTCTTTCCAAACCAATTGTCCTGTCCCTTCTCAGGATGGTCACGCGAGTGATGCTTCAGTGGCCCATGCAGGTAACTGAAAGTGTGAATTTTCTGATCCCTCTCCTCAGACGCCCCAAAGACACATGTGACCCACCACCCCATCTCTGACCATGAGGTCACCCTGAGGTGCTGGGCCCTGGGCTTCTACCCTGAGGAGATCAGCCTGTCCTGGCAGCGTGACGGGGAGGACGTGACCCAGGACACAGAGCTTGTGGAGACCAGGCCTGCAGGGGACCGAACCTTCCAGAAGTGGGCGGCTGTGGTGGTGCCTTCTGGAGAGGAGCAGAGATACACGTGCCATGTGCAGCACGAGGGGCTGCCTGAGCCCCTCACCCTGAGATGGGGTAAGGAGGGAGCCGTGGGCTCAGAGACTCTTCTCAGGGAAATCAGGAGCCCTTCTGGAGACCTTCAGCAGGGTCAGGGCTGAGAGCTGGGGTCAGGGCCCTCACCTTCCCTTCCCTTCCCAGAGCCGCCTCCTCAGTCCACCATCCTCATCGTGGGCGTCCTTGCTGGCCTGGGTCTCCTTGGAGCTGTGGTGGCTGGAGCTGTGATCTGGAGGAAGAAGCGCTCAGGTAGGGAAGGGGGTTTGGGATCTGAGTTTTCTTGTCCCAGTCGGGGTTTCAAGAACCAAGCAGAACTTGCCCTGCCCCGTTAATGAGACGTACCATCCACACTCATGCACTTTCCATTTTGGAGCTGATTGCTAACACTGTTTTGTAAAGTGCTTATGAAAGTGAAAGAGATTTTTTCACCTTGATAATTCTGGTGCTGGGGACCTGATTCCCAGCAGTCGAAGGTCAGAGGGCAGGGTCCCTGCTGAGGACAGACCTCCAGGAGAGCAGTTGGTCCAGTCCTCACACATCTCTTTTCTCATGTTTCTCAATCCTGCCCTGGGTCTTCAGTCATTCTTCTGGAAACTTCCCTGTGGTCCAGGACTAGGGGGTTCCTCTAGGATCTCATGGCCCAGCCTTCTTCCTGTTTTCTTCCCACAGGTGCAAAAAGAGGGATTTACGTGCAGGCTGCAAGTAAGTTTGAGTGGGGGATTGATCCCTGAGACCCTTGAAATAGTGTAGACAGGAGTCCTGGGTGGGGGGAGCTCACTCACCCCATAGTTCCTCCTTTAGTCTCATCTCCTGTGGGCTCTGACCACTTCCTGTTTTGTTCTACCCCAGACAGTGACAGTGCCCAGGGATCTGATGCGTCTCTCCCACAGAAAGGTGAGACTTGGAGGGCCTGGGTGGGGAGGGGCTTTGGGGCAGAGGGGACACAACTGGTTTATGGGGATGCTTTGGCCTATTTTGAGCATGCAGAGGGCTGTTGAGAATGTCAACACTTATGTGACTGACATGAATTTGTTCATGATTATTTTCCTTTACAGTGTGAGACGGTGGCCCTGTGGGAGACCAAGTGATCAAGTGATGCAAGATTTGTTCACGCTCCTACTTTGTGACTTCAGATCCCCTCTCTTCTCTTTCTGCAGCTGGCATCTGAATGTGTCTGTGTTCCTATTAGCATAATGAGAGGAGGTGGGGAAATTGACCCACCCCTGCCTTCCACGACCCCCTCCCCACACTGACCTTTGTGCTTTCCCTGATGAAATTTCCTCTTGCAGCAGAGGTGGGGCTGGGCCGGCTCCCTCCCAGTCTTAACTTCCTGTTGCACTCACTAGTGATCATTTGCTTCCTTGCTGAAAATATGGATCCAGATATGAATTTTTTTCTAATTCTTCTTCTAACGGATTGATGTGTTAATTAAAGAAGAAGATTCCTAAAGTTTGAGAGTGGAAATAAATGGAAGCACTGAGAACTTTCCAGAAGTCATGTTTGCTGTGCGGAGTCTGTGTGTGGATGGGGCCTGTGTGCAGTCGGTGTTCAGTACATCATGTGCTGTGATGTTGTCATTCCTTGGCTGGCGCATCTCTCTGCTCCTTTGTCCTGGTTCCTTCTATAGAACCTCGTTCCATCAGTACCTCTGATCACAGGGATGAGGACATCACCTGGGTGTTGTCGTGTCTTCAGGACCGTGTGCAGCAAGGGCTTCCTGTGGCCAGGTCAGCCAAGGCTCCGTCCAGGATCCGGCCCTCAGCCCCTGCCTTTTGTGTGTTTAGACTTTGTTTCTTTGGGAGGTCTTTTGGATTATACCCGTTCTTTTTCATGTTTTGAGTTCTGGTTTCATTGTCCTCTGGGTGTCCCTGTCTCTGACAGCAGCGGGAGTCGTTTGGCCTGTCATTGTCCCCATGAGGCCCAGGGTGGCCCGTGCACACAGGAGACTCTGGTATCGAGAGACCAATTTCTGGACTCATTCTCTTCTTGCCCTCTCTCTAGAGCTGTTTCCTGGATTGTTCTTTCCATCTTTCCGCCCTTCTACAGAACCAGAATCTGGAAGTAGTAGACAGGAAGGATTCAGTAGTTTCTCATCTCACATAAATTCCTGCTGGGTTTCTGTCTTCTCTGCAGCCTGCCCCGTCTCTCTGCCCTCAGCCCTCGTCATCCTAGTGCTGGCTCTGATCCAAACACATGGATTTATAAAGTTGAATCTCCTTTAGATTCACAATTGATTGGAAAAATAGGTCCCATAAGCCTAGGATTGTCCTTTCTGAAGAGAGATAATTGTGTGTGTGAGTGTGCAAGAGGGCAGCTGTGGGAGGGAAGGAGGGGAGAGCAGCGCTTGTGAGAAAAGTACAGGTGGCGCTGATGTCAGTGTGAGTGGAGGTTGTGTTGTAGCTGCCACAAAACAGCATGTGACCTGAGGTTACATTAAGAAAGATACTCTCTCTAGAAGAGGGAGGTGCTCTATACTGATCATTCATTCAACTGATTTGCCAGATAGATGACAAAGTATTTTTACATCTAGGAAACCTCAGAGAATTAAAAACAGGCAGAAATTGCCAGCCTTGGGGAGCATGTGTTCTAGTGGTGAGGGGCAGACTGTGCTATAAGCATAGTGAATAAGAGAAGTGTTCATGTTAAAAGTTTTAAGTGCCTTCAGGAAGGTGAACCAGAGTATAAGCGTGTGGGGACAGGGAAAGTGGCTGTTTTCCTAGGGTGGTCAGTGTGGGCCTCACTGGGAAGGTGACCTTGAGGAAAGATCTGAAGGACATGAGGAGTTATCCACGAGGATGTCTGGGGGAAGTTCTTTGCAAGCAGGGGAACCCCCAGTGCAGATGCGCTAGGGCAGGAGTGTGTCTCTGTTTCTGGGAAGAGCAAGGGGGCTGATGTGGCTGGAGCAGAGAATATTGAGATGAGGTCCGAATTACACCCAGGCCCTGTAGACCTCGAAAGTATTTGACTTTTCTGAGTAAGATGTGGAGTTACAAGACTGCTTTGAACAGAAGATAACCTCGTAGCCTTCTCTTTAGAAGCATCAGTGTGGTGCTGTGCAGAATCAAGAGGTGAAGGACAAGCAACCGTTAGAGAAAACTGTAGGAGACTGGTGCCGTGTCCTGGGCTAGAGATGTTAGCGGCTTTGTCTGGACTGTGAGCAGAGAAAATAATAGGAAGGGATTGGATTCTGGATACATGCTGAAGATGGGCTTTACAGCATCTCCTAATGGATTAAATCTGGGTTATGAGAAAGAGGATCAAGGAGGACACCCCAAATTTCAGACTGTGCAAGTAGAAATATGGAGTGCCTTCAGTGGAAATGGAGAGGATGATAGAAGGAACACATTTGAGGAAGCAGCATCATAGTCATCCAATTTAGGAAATGTTGAATTTGAGTTGTTTATTAGAAATGCAAGTGAGATTAGCAGTTGGATAATTTGAGTCTGGAGTTTAGGTGACATGTCTTGGTTGCAGAAATGGATTTGAGAGGTGACACCATATAAATGATATTTAAAGGCTTGAAAACCAATGAGGTCACCAGGGGAGTGATGACTGTAGAAAAGAAAGGAACAAGGACTGAACCCAGGAGCCCCGCCCCCTCTGTGGTAGGTCATCAGATCAGATCACACATGCAGAGCAAGCTGCACAGTTCTGACACCACATCTAGAAGGCATGGAGACCAGGGAGTCCTAAACTTTCCTGTGCACAGGAATCTTCTGGACATGTCAGTAAGATCTAGACAGTCTGGAGTAGAGCTTGATGTTCTGCATTTATAACCCATTTGGTGCTGATGCTGCTGGTCTTCAGATCACACATTTAGTAGCACGAACGTAGACCAGGATTGCCACATCGCTGTGCATCAGCCTCAGATGTAGGGCTAGCTAAATACGTGATTCTTGGGTGCTGTGCTCAATACTCTAAGATAGTGGGTCTGGGGAGAGGCCTCTAATATTTTGTAACAAGCCCACCAGCAATCCTGGTGCTTGGCCAGATTGGGAACCTCTGATGCCAATGACCAGAGAGTGATCAGGGTGAAGAGGAGTCTTAAATTCACATTTAAAATTTTTTTTGCTGGGAAGAAAGACGCAAGACATATGCTGGGAGGTATATGTTGTTGTCTCTACCGTGGGGTGACACAGGTGGTAGATTTTGGAAGTGGTTATCAGCTCAGCAAAAGAAATTCTGAGTTGCTAAGAGAGTTCTTAAATGTTCTCACCACAAAAAAGAATTGGTCATTATGTGACGTGATGCAGGTGTTAGCTTGCTCTATGGTGTTAATCATTTTGCAGTGTAAGGATCAAATCAACAGGTCGTACATCTCTGACATGCACAATATTATATGTCAATTCTATCTCAATAAAACTGGGAAAAAATCTCTGAATCCTTGCTCTGTGAATCTTTTCCCTACGTGGATTTCTCACTCACTTCCTGGTGTGAACCGTGGATTCCAAATTGTGCTAATTGAAACATAAATAAATGTAGATAAACAGAAAAAGAGAGAAAGTGTTAGGGCCTTGGGTCCCACATAGGAATTGCTGCTGCTGCTGCTAGGCACCGATGCCACTGCTGCTACCGCTGACCCTCCTGGTGCTGGACACTGGGTCCTGCAGCTAGGACTGCTGTCTCTGCTGCCCCTGGCTACTTCATGACACCACTGCCACTCACGCCACCTTTGCCAAATGCATTCTGCACAGCCCCAGTCTATCTGTGTCACCACGTCCTGAGTCAGAGTCCAGCACGGGGTCGCCTGACTGGTGGAGCCTTATGACATGTCCAACTGCAGGAATGTTTGGGAAAGTGGGTTTTCCTCTCTTATGGGTGGAGGGGGTCTCTGCCTCCTTCCAAGACTCTTTAAGTGTGGGATTCTCCCAACAGGAAAGAGGGTACAGGTTCTAAGGGTCATGTTAAGGGTGAGGGATGGGAAAAAATTACAAACTTCAACTTTTTTGGGGGAGTAATCTGAAACCAGAACCTCATCTGGCACATTGTAGACACTCAGGTTTGGTTGGATAAGTGACATCTTTCAACATATTCCCTTGATAGTGTGTTATGGGGTCCAGCTTTTGTCTACTCCAGTATTTTCACAAATAAGGGGAGTGGCATTGTGGGATGAGAAAGTGATTCCTCAGAATGTCTTCTCCCTGCCTTTGTCTCTTGCTCGGATTAAAAAACCAAGATCTGTAAGACTTCAGAGGATCCTTACTTATATACACTGACATTTTACATTAACATTTATATTTCGTTGTGCACATAGTTCTTGGGAGAGTGTAACATTGATCAGTATTTATGTGACCCCACCAAGAGTCTAAACACCATCCTAGTTTAGAAACTCTGCCACTCAGTCTCTGGTCCATGAAGAGATAATAATCAAACTGTTTCAGCAGATCCAATGACATAATAGAAATGCTCATCTTTTCCATGACAGTCACCAGTCTGGGACAAGACAAGGTAGAGGTTTACTTGCTTACACTCACTTTCAGTTTCTGTGTGTGTCTTACTGTGGGCGGATTACAAGCAGCTCAGAAAGGAGCACCGTTCCTAGAAGACTCAAGGGAGCATTGGTTTAGGTGGACTTGCATCCTAGCACCTGCCCTGGAGCCAGGTAAAAACCAGCAATCATCAAATAGGTCATGGGGATTCCATTTCCATAACCTGGGAGGCTGAATTTTAAAGCTGCCACTTCCACTAAAAATAATCGATAAAATATAAAAAGCATCCAAAACTATAGTAGGATAATAAAGAGAATAATGATTTAGACCAATACGTAAAGGTGGACAAATAATCCAGAGAGAAAGGTGGTTTTTATCCTTAGGGCATTTGCCAAATCTGTAAAAATCTTAGCTTTGGTTGTCTTAGGTTCATGAGCTGCAGTAGACAGGAAGTGATGCCCAGAGCTTATTCATGTGGGGAGACTAAGAGACATCCCCTCTCTGAAAATCTGGGGAAGCAAGGTTCGTATCCTCACAGTAAGGGTGAAACTAAACAAAATCTACTTCACCCCCTAAAACAGAGTAGTCTAAGGAAATTTACCTTTGAGCCAGCAAAAAAAAGGAGCACACAACGCTTTCTGATAATTTGCAACCATAGCTGCCACTCCTGTGATTTTAGTCCAAATTCACTTCACCATTTTGGACCATAATAACTTCACGCCATGAATTTACTTTATAATTGTCCTCGATTGATGATGACCTAAAAATTGGAAGAAAGAAACAAAAATCTCTAGAGAAATCTACAATTAACCTAGATTTCTGAGAATTGGCACAAATAATTATGCAAGGAAAAAAAGCAGCTCATAGCTAGAAATGTAGAAGTGCAAATGGAAAAATATATGATTGAAAGCAGAAAAACAAAGGATGGTACAAAGAGGCTCATAAACTTCAATATTGGAATTATGAGACATAGACTATAACATAACCAAGACATGATGTAAACATATAAACATATATATGACATAAAGAGAAAGTGAAACATTGAAAATGCCTGCAGAAAAAGAATGACAAAATTAAACATGCCTGCAGAACATAGGAAATTAAATATAACCTACCTGACTTTTAAAGCAACCAAGTAAGTTTTTCAAAATTAAAATTAAAACAATTTGAATTAAAAACTCAGTTTATGGACTTTTGCTTTGGGCTATGATGGGGTAAAAGAACCAGATTTACTCTCCTATCTTAAACAACTACAAATTCAGATAAATGTATAAAATAATGGCGTTGAGACCTTGATCAACAGGCAGCACAAGGAGAGTGATCCCTAAGAGAAGGGAAAGAGAAGAGGTAAAGCAAGCCTACAATTGTCCACCTTCCTTCCTGGAGAGAGTGTCCAGGATACAGGGCAGGGAGGAGAAGCCCTAACAGAGCCCCGCAGTCTCACTGAGTTAGGGGGACAGAGTGGGGAAATGGGGAGCCCAGGACAGCCAATCAAAGGTGAAGGCACATAGAGAAGACAGCTGAACAGAAAAAGCACTGGAAGTCTGCAGAGGGTTCCCCTCAAGTCTTCAGGCCATCTGTGCTTGCGCACAAGGAAACTATCCAAGGACAGGAAAGAATAATCCAAAAAGATTACAGAGAATAGTATCTAGTGCTCTACAGGGCTAGGAATAATGCCTGTCCCACCAGCCAGACTGTAAAACCTTATAATTTGCTGGGCATTGGGTAGAGTATGCAGAAGGGTCTTGTTTCAGAAGGTGGGAATAATTTGCCTTGGTCTAAAGATTTTCCTGTTTTGCCTAACAAATATTAAAAGCAAAATCTGAAAGCATCAAACAACTTCCAAATAACTTGTGTCCCAGAAATAAAAGGTGAAAAATATTTGTGAAATGCATAAATGTCTGGCACCTAATAAGGTAAAATCATAATGTCTGACATCAAATAAAAAATAAGCACACATGCAAAGAAAACAAAAAATGCCACCCACAAGGCAGAGAAAAGTAATCAATTTAAACTAACCTAGAACTGAAAGAGATGTTAACAATAGCAGTAAATGACATTAAAAGAGCTACTGTAAATGTATTTCTTATGTTCAAAAACTTACGTAAGAGACATGAAAGTATATAAAAGACCAAAATCAAACTTCTAGAGATGAAAATGTCTGAGTTGAAAAATACACTGAATGTGAGATGGGATTAATGGTAGATTTGATATTGCAGAAGAAAAGATTATTGACCTTGAAGATATAGCAATACAAACTCCCCAAAATTATATAAAGTAATAATTATTACAATGTGTTGTTGGGTCTGTAACACATTTAGATATGATTTGTATAACAAAACAGCCCAAAAAAGTAGATACGCAGCTATAGAGTCATGTTTCTATATCTCACTGAAATTAATACAAACCTGAAGTGCACTTTGATAAATTAATATAAGGATATGGTAAACTCTAGAGTAACTACTGAGTAAATTACTCAAAAATATAGTGAAAAATTATTAATTAAAGTATTACGGTAGAAAATATCCACTTAATAAAAAGGCATCAACAAAAGAGGAATAGAGGAGGGAAAAGACACGAGACACATAGAAACAAAAGTAAAATGGCATCATAAATCCAATGCATCAGCATTAACATTAAATATAAATGGATTAAACAAGTCAATCAAAGCACAGATTGTTAGACTGAAAACAAAACAAGACACATCTGTGCTGTCTACAGTAGACACATCTGAGATTCAATTATAAATGGATTAAAATTGCAAGGATGGAAAAGATATCTCAGGAAAATCTGAACCAAAAGAAAGCTGGAGTAGCTACACTGATATCAGACAAAAGAGAGTTTTTTAAAAATGTTAGTAAGATGAACAGGGACATTTTACAATGATGAAAGGGTCAATCCATCAGGAAGATAAAATACTTGTAAATATATGCACCTAATAACAGAGCACCAAATACATGAAAATGAAATTGACAGAAATTAAAAGAGAAACAAACAATACAACAGTAATAGTTGGAGACTTGATTATACCACTTTCGACAGTGGATAGAGCAACTACACAGAAGATCAACAACAAAATAAACGACTTTAGCAATACTATAAACCAACAGTATCAACCTAACAGACATTTATGGAACACTCCACCCAATCACAGCAAAATATACTTCCTTCTCAAATGCACAGGGAGCATTCCTCAGGATAAACCATATGCTAGGCCAGAAAACAAACCTGAATAAACTTAAAAGGATAGAAATAACACAAAGTATGTTCTTTTCTCACAGTGGCATGAAATTAGAAATCAACCAATAACCGGAAGACATTTGGGAAACACAATCACGTGGAAATCAAATAACACACTTCTACATAACCAATGGATCAAAGAAGATATCAAAATGGAAATTAGAAAACGTTTCAGATTAATGAAAATGAAGACACAGCATACCAAAATTTGTGGGATCTTACTAAAAGAATGTAGAGAGGGAAATTTATAGCTGTAATGCCTACATTAAAAGGGACATTGCAATTCAATTACCTAACCTTCCACCTGAAGTCAAAGGTAAAAGAGGAGCACACTAAACCAAAAGCAAGATGAAGGAAGGGAAAGGGAAAGACTAGGGTGAAAATTAATGAAATTAGAAAAGAGAAGAGAGAAACTATACATAAAATTCACCAAACCAAATTTGGTCCTTTGAAAATCAACAAAATTGACAAAACTTCAACCAGAATCACTTAAAAAAAGAGAAAGAGAGAGAAGACGCAAGTGACTGGGATCAGCAGTGAAAGAGTTATGACTGACATGGTGACTGAGCACAGAGAAATAAGGAGAATTACAAAAGAATAGTATGAATATTGTATGCCAAGAATTAGATTAAATAGACAAATTCATAGAAAGAGAAAAACTACTAAAGCTGATTCAAGAAGTAGACAATCTGAATAAACCTATAATGAGTCAGAAGATTGAATCAGTTATCAAAATTACCGAAAATTCCAGGCCCAAATGTCCTCACTGGTGAATTCAATCAAATATTCAGATAAGAATTAAAAACAAGTCTTTATAAACTCTTTCAAAAAGGAGAAGAGGAAAGAACAGTACCACATCATTTCATAAGGCAAGTATTATTCAGATACCAAAACCAGACAATGACATCCCAAGAAAAGAAAACTACAGGGCAATATCTCTTATGAATATGGACACAGAAATCCTCAATAAAATATGGCAAGTCAAAACCAGCAACATATAGAAAACATTACACACCATGACTAAGTGGAATTTATTCCAGGAATGCAAGGTTAGTTTAACATACAAAATATCAATTAATGTAATACATCATATTAATGTAATAAAATACAAAACCCACACACTTTTCTCAATAGATGAAGAAGAAGAATTTGGCAAAATCTGACACCCTTCCATGATTAAAAAAAAACCACTCAACAAACAGGCAAAAGAAGGAAATTATTCAATCTGATTCAGGATAATTATGGAAATCTAAAGCTAATATGCTAGTAAATGGTAAAATAATGGTTGTTTTCCTCCTAATTCAGCAATAAGACAAAGATGTCAACTCTCACTACTTCTCTTCAACGTTGTGCTCGAGGTTCTAGGCAGAGCAACCGTGCAAGAAAAAGACATAAAATGCATTCAAACTGGAAAGGAAGAAATAAAACTATCTCTATTCACAAATGACGTGCTGTTATACATAGAAAATCCTAAGAAGTCCACTAAAAAGTTTTTAGAACTAATGAAGTTCAGCAAGGTTGTAGGGTTTGAGATAAGTATGCAAAAATCAATTATATTTCCATACAATAAATAATCCAAGAATGAAATTAAGAAAATGTTCCATTTACAATAGCATCTAGAAGAATAAAATATTAGGGATATATTTAATAAAATAAGTGCAAAACTTACACTCTGGAAACTACAAAACATTGGTGAAAGAAACTAAACATCTACAGAAATGTAAAAATGTTCATGCATTAGAAGGCTTCATGTTATTCAGATGGCAATACACCTGAAATTGATCTACAGATTCAACACAATCCCTATCAAATACCTAACTGACTTCGTCTAGGAACTGACAAACTGACTCTAAATTCATATGGAAATTCAAGGAACCTACAATAGCCAACCTTATCAAAGAAGAATAAAGTAGGAGGACTCACAATTCTCAGTTTCAAAACCTCCCACAAAGCAATGGTAGTCAAGACAGTGGGGTACTGGCATATTGATAGACATGTAGATCAATGGAACAGAATTGAGAGTCCGTAAATAAAACCACGCATCTATGGCCTACTGACTTTCAACTAAGGTGCCAAGATCATTCAATGGGGGAAAGAACAGTCTTTTCAACAAATGGTGCTCGAACAACTGGACCACATGCAAAATAATAAAGCTGGACACTCACCTTACACCATATACCAAACTTAACATAGAATGGACCAGCGGCTGGCCCAGTGGCACAGGGGTTAAGTTCACATGTTCCACTTCGGTGGCCTGGGATTCAACAGGTTCAGATCCCAGGAGTGGACATACGCATCGCTTGCCAATCCATGCTGTGGCAGGCGTCCCACATATAAAGTAGAAGAAGATGGGCACGGATGTTAGCTCAGGGCCAGTCATCTTCAGCAAAAAGAGGAAGACTGGCGGCAGATGTTAGGGCTAATCTTCCTCAAAAAAAAAAGAAAGAAAGTGCACAATAAACGTCATTCACACTGGGCACTGGAGATACGGGGAGGGAGCCCAGAGTCCTCTGAGGAAGAAGCTGGTTACAGAATAGTGTGAGCACAGGTGCAGTGCAGAGGGGTCTCCAGGTGCAACTGCGCACATAAATAACCATCTAGGGAAATGCTTCAGATGACAAGTGGAGGTGCCCTAGAGGAGGGAGCATTGGGAAGGGAGAGGGAAAGGATGATATTCCATGTTGAAGAACTGGCAGTTTAACCTCAGGAATGATGTCCATACTGAGATTCTGGGATCACATTGTGCAACAGGTGCACTGTAAAACTTACCTTCTTAACTCCTCCAAATGTGGCTCTAAATCAGCATCATATCTTCCTTGGTGTTAGTTTCAATCCTAAAGTTGGTCCTCTTGCCAGGTTAGGAGTTTCTGTATTTCCTTTCCTTTGACATTTCCTCTCCATAGCCTGAAATTTCCCATTGTTCTCGAAGACCACATTTAGGAGGAAACCTAGGAACCCAGCATCCCAGCACATGAGGCTGAGGGCCATGGCGTGCTACTCCAATTCTAAAACAGCCCATCTGCCCCCTGTGCTCTACATTCTGAAGAAATGCCCAGCACCTGCTAATCCAGGCGTCTTCAAACAGGGTCTAATGCACCAGCAATTTTGTACGATAAAGGCTTTAGAGACCTAACATTGGAAATCCATTGACCTTTGAGCATTCAACATGAATTACATGACCTGTATGTGGACAGTGAGTAGCTCACCGGGTCAGTAATAAAGCAGGAAAACGTGGATGACTGTCTGCTGACTCTCAGGCTACACTTCACACAGGACTATCTCCTTAACTCAACATCAATCAGGAAACTCTCTTCTCCTGAGAATCGGTAATCTCCATTGACTACATGCTGCTTCTGTCCCTTACCCCACAAGTCCAATAATGGATCACATCTTTGAGAGCATTTCCTGGGTGAGGGAAAGAAATGCTCTTCCATGACATGTAAACATGGTCTAGTTGTCACCATTTAATTGACACATGAGATATCTATTACCCCAAGGAGGGCTTACAAAGAGGAATATTAGTCAGGAAACCATAACATCTTTTTCTACAGCATCCACTCACCTAAGCTAAGTATAGATCTCTACCTGCCAGAAGTAACATTTCATTCCCTCCATTTTCAAACCCTGAAGATTCTTAAAAGTTTAAAAATGCTGAACATACTATATGTAAAAGGAAAGATAAACTACACCCCTGAAGGTGTCAATTCTTGTGCATTTGGTTAAAAATGTAATGAGCTTTAAAATATTTCACTGGAATCCTGAATTCTGTTTACAGGGTCTGAGTAATCCCTGGAGTTTATCAGATTCCCGAGTCGAGGGGCATAGATGTGGATGGTTTGCTCACTCAGATATTAAAGCCTAGGAAAGGGCTGATATTTAATTTTTAATAATAACTTTAAAAAACATCTTTTTCTCTGACTTTATTCAGGGCTTGCTCCAGAGGAAAACCTGGGTGCTGTTTGCAGGGGAAGAGGGATCGAGGAAGGAGCAGCTCCTCTTTCTTTCTGCGAGACAGAGAGCAATGCTCGGCTGACTACAGCCAGGGAGTCTGGTGCTAAAATCTTCCACTTGAGAAAAAGGTTTTGATTGAATGTCCACGACTGGTTTGGCTCAGGATCCACATTTAAGGCAAGAATCTCAAGTCTCTTGTGACAATAATACCGCTGCTGGATTGTAAAAGTTTTGTGTTTTCACATCTCTGAAATTGAAAGTTGTGGAAGACTCCTGTGCGGTGCCACCACAGAGAAAAAGTTGCCCTCAGCTGATGTTGCCTGTGCTTGTGTGAAGGTGGCCAGTAACAGGCAGGAGCTGTTTATCTGATTGTCACCTGAGCTGATTACCTACATTGGAAACAGAACATGCAATTGCGTTTAACCTAGATTTGATTTGTAACTGACTATTAAAAGGTTTGGATGATTATATTATAATTAAATATTAGTCATCATGTATGCAGAAGAGTCCAAAATCACATTCAGAAAATAAAATTCTGTAAGAAAAGTGATTATTTATCAAGAGCAGAATGGCTGCACTTTTGGACTTTGTCATGAAGCGACATTCAGCTACAACAGAGGACCCACGCAGGGAAGAGAGCGGAACACAGAGAAAGCACACTTCCATCTTTCCCCTTGCGACAGGGGTAAAATTGTTGTTTATCACATGCCTTGCAATGTATTAAGGGCAATACAAACTGTCTTTTTCTAGAACAGTTTATATACATGTTAAAAATCAGTAGAGTTTGGTTTGACCAATTTGTGATACAAACAAGTCATCGATAGTTTCCATTTCATTTTCAAAGAAACTGTTTCAATTACATTTGTGACTTTGGATACGTTACTTTCTCCCTCAGTACCCTAGTCTCCTTATACATGAAATGCAGTTTAGTAAAGTAACTGTGATGTCTCAGAGGTTGGGAATTAAATGAGCTGATATTTGAAAGCACTTGGAACAGTGGCCGGCACATAGTAAGTGCTGTACCAGTGTTTGCTGTTAGTATTAATCTTATTACTGCAAGATGTACATGAAATTAGAGAAAATAAAATGAGAAACTTTAACCAAACAGAAAATTCAGAAGAAATCCCCTGCCTTTCAATATGCTGTCAATGGACATAGGTGATCTTGAAAGTGGTAAAATGACCAAGGTCACAAACAAGTTCTGACGAGCAGAGTGTGGCAGCAGGTGTCTCAGCGACGCTGTGCAAAACGACCTGAAGCCAAAGCAATTCAGAGAACGCTACAGAGTCTTTAGATTTCTCTAATTATGAAATTCTAAATTGTGGGTATTGATGGGAACATACTATATAATTGAATGGATAAACATATGGTATGCCAATCAGCCAAAACATTGCATACATTTAATGTAGATTTATCCCTTTTTTCCTTTAGCTGTATTTTTGGTGACTTGTTTCAGAAAATGTAGGAAAATTCTCAGGTATATAATGTTGCCTCCAACACTAGAGAAGCAATCAGTTGGGGGGGGTCCCTCTGTGTCGTTGTGGGTTGCATAGAGTCAGTGATTCCCCTGAGGAGTTTGTGTGCCCAGACCCCAGCTCTAATCATAATTTCATTTGAGAAAAGTGACTAGGGAATCTCTGGTGCCTGGGTCTATATTAGTCTCACAAGATCAAATCATGAGCTGTGACCTTTTCTCCACAAAATCCTCTTTCAGATGGGACTTCTGGTAATGGCCGTATGAAGGGGTTGGGCAAGTCTTCCCACAGAAGACAATTGTGAAAACTGGACAAAAATATTAAAAACAAATGTTTGAAGCCACTGAAAAATAAACAATGGAAGGCAGAAATGGGGGAAGAATTTTCATCTTGAATTACTCCTACTGTAATGGGTAAGAACTGCAAGTTCATGGCTTCTGACCTGTGGGTGCTTCCAATCCCCCTGCAGGGGCCCCAGTGGCTCAAGGGGGCCAATGATAGAATTCAGAGTGCAGAGTGGCTGGAAATTTAAAGGTGAAAATTTGAAAGTGAGAGAGCAGCAGAAGGATTGAGATAAACGTGAATACAAGCTCCATCAAAATCCCTGGTTGACCCCTACACTATGGATAGGTGTGGGAGACTCAAGAGAAACTGCTGAAAATCAGGAAGAATGCAGAGGGAGGTCTACCCTTGACAGAAAGGCTGATCCTGGGAAAATCTGCGGTGTGCACCTTGGACTGATTCCCCAATCAGCACAAAGCTCAGGCAGCAGAAACCAAAAACCTTACTGGATTAAGAAATCAAAGGTGAGAGTGTGGGGCCAGCAGTGCATTTGGAAATTTAGGGGAAATATCAAAAACAAAGCAACCACAGAGAAAGTGAGTGTCAAAATGTGAATATAAATTCCCAAATCCTTGGTTGACCACAAAAACACACAGGCAGGAAATCTTTCAAGATCCATAGTAAAAATGCACAACATGATACTGGAAAAAGGAGCAGAGACATCAACTGTTGTAAACTGCAGGGGTTCAGATTTCACAGTATGGTCCAGGCAAATTAAAAACCTTCTAGGAAAAAAAGCAATCCTTGGAAAAATAAATAGGTTCCAGATTTGCTAAAACATAATATCTTTGATGTCCACTTTTTTTTTTAAAAGATTGGCACCTGCGCTAACATCTGTTGCCAATCTTTTTTTCTCCCTTCTTCTCCCCAAAGCCCCCCAGTACATAGTTGTATATTACAGCTGTGAGTGCATCCGGCTGTGCCATACGGGATGCCGCCTCAACATGTCCTGATGAGCGGCGCCATGTCCGCACCCAGGATCTGACCCGGCGAAACCCTGCGCCACGGAAGCAGAGAGCACGAACCCAGCCACTCGGCCATGGGGCCAGCCCCTTGATGTCCACTTTTAACTTAAATATTACTGGACATGCAAAGAAAGAGAAATGTGTGACTATAACAAGAAAGTCAAGAGAAATGTATTCCCAGTGTGCCCAGAGGTTGGATTTAGCACCTAAAGACATCCATACAGCTATAGAAACACATTTAAAGAACCAAATGAAAAACTGTTTAAGGAATTAAAGGAAATATTCGTATTAAAGAGTGAACAGATAGTAAATCTGAACAAAGAAATGGGAAGTATAAAAAGTATCAGATAAAAATTCCAGAACTAAAAGGGGAAAAAATGAAATAAAAATTTAGTGGATGACTTCAACAGAAGGTCTGAGAAGGCAGAATAAAGAATCTGTGAGGATGAATATAAATCCATAGAAATCACCCAATCCAAAAGAACACAAAGAAAATGGATTGAAGAAAAACAAATAAAACCTCAAAACCCATGGGAGAATATAAAATAAGGCAAATAAATGATCAGAATTCAAAAACGACAACAAGAAGAAAAAAGACCAGAAAAAATATTCAAAGAAATTATGTTTAAAATTTCTCCAAATTCAGAAAAAACTTTAGCTTATAGAGCCAAGAAGCTCAACAGACACCAAAAGAGAGAACTACAAAGAAGGCCACACCTAGGCTCATCAAAGTCAAACTGATGAAAACCAAAAATAAGAAAAAGTCTTGAAAGCATCAAGAGATAAGGAATCTTACATACAGGATGTAGTGGTTTTAAAGTATTTACAAATTCTTTAATATTCCTTCCTTCTAACGGTAGAACTAACTCCCCTCCTCTCGAGTGTGAACTAGACTCAGCGACTCACTTCTAAAGAACAGAATGAAGTGGAAGTGATGCTGTGTGACTTCAGGGGTTAGCTCATAAAAGGGACTGCAGTTTTCTGCTCTCTCTTCTTCTCTCTCTCCCTCTCTCAGATCATTTGCTTGGAAGAAGCCAGGTCCTAACAAGGAACCTCTGACATTTGCCTGGCTGGATGTGAACATTGCTATGGATCAGTGACTCCTTTGTGCCTCTCATTTCCCCCATTTTTAAATGTCTACTGTCTTTATCCTTCCATCTGTCCCATAGCTGCATAGTAGGTCCGTTGTGGGAGGGGGCAGGTAACTTGTCTCTTTAGTTCACAGTCTTCAGTCCATGAGGAACTCTATGTGAAGAGCTTCACTCACATAAACACACTCAGCGAGCATCATCTTCACCTGGACTTGATGTAGATGATAAGATTCTGGACTTTTCACTGATTCTGTAATGGAATGAGATTTTGGAGTCCTTGTGCAGAAAGCACTTTATTTTGCACGTGGAAAGTGACAAAGATTCCCTCTTTGAATAAACTTTAGTTAGACTCATCTGAGCCCTCTGTTTTACTAGGCCTTGACTTGTGTGCCTCAATATCCATCTTTGCTTCACCAAGTTTTGGTAGAAAGCCTATCAAGTTGGTTTAGCAAGAATCCCTCATCCTAGATATCTGGTCAAATTCCTCATCCCCCACTATGCCTCATGTAATATTAGATTGCTCTGGCCTGCCCTCAGTAAGATCCTATTAGGACAGTTTAGCAGAATCACCCTATCCACTCAGGAGTTTTCTATCAACTGACACTCTAGCCCTTGGGTATATATCGTCATTTTTCCCTGTATTAGTGGTTGAGTCCAATCTCTCTCACCTACTGAAAAACCTCTAGTGCAGCTGTCCTTTGAATAAAGTCTTCCTTACCATTCTTTAAAAGTTATCAGAATAATTTTTATTTCTTTGACACAGGAATGTAAATAATTAGTGGCCAGAAGAGGGACTGTGGTGGTTTTCAAATCTCCATAAATTCTCTGATACTCCAGAGGTAGAGACTAATTCCCCTCCCCATGAGTGTGAGCTGGATTTACTGGCTCACTCCTAAGGAATAGAATAGAGCAGAAGTGTTGATGTGGAACTTCAGAGACTGGGTCTTTAAAAGCACTGTGATTTCCTGTTTGGTCTACTGTCTCTTAAATCGTTATTCTAAGAAAGTCATCTGCCGTATTGTGCAGACACTCAGCTAAGGAGACACCCACATGGCAAGGAGCTGAGGCTTCTGCCAACAACCACATGAATGAGATTTGAAGTGGATCCTTCCGTGCTAATCAAGCTTTTCAGTTCTGGTTTGACATCTTGATTGCAGCCTTATGGGACACCCACAGCTGGAACTACCAAGCTAAGCCACTCCTTCTTCTCTCACCCACTGGAAACATGTGAGATAATAAATTCTTGTTGTTTTAAGCTGCTAAATTTTGGAGTAATTTTTTACAAGCCAATAGATGACTAATGCACAGAGGAACAATAATGCAATGAATGACTGGTTTCTCACTAGAAACAAGGGAGACTAGAAGAAATTGGAGCAATATATTCAAAGTCAAGATCAAAAAGATGGGGCCAAACAAGAATTCTATATCCACTGAAAATGTCCTTCAGAATAAAAATGATTTTTTAAATTATTCAGATTGTTTTTAGAATTCAATTTTAATTCTTTTCTTAGCTTTTTGGTATTTTTTTATTTTTATAGTGGTTGTCCTAGGGATTACAATATACTTCCAGTTACTAATGTACTATTTCACAGAAATATACAGATCTTGCAACCATTTAGGCCTCTATATCATGCTCATCTTTTATGTTATAGGTGATATATGTAATACACCTGCGTGGGTTACAATCCCCACAAGAAAATGTTATAATTTTAATTTCAAACAGTTATATGTTTAAAAGTAACATGCAAAGGGCCTTTAAAAGGACAAGATGGCCTTTTGCATTTAGCCAGATATTTGCCATTTTTGATGCTCTTTATCTTTTCTGGGTCTGAGTTTCCATCTGGTATCATTTGACTTCAGCCTGAAGAACTTCCTTTGCCATTTCCTGTAGTGCAGGTCTGTTAGTGACAATTTCTTGTAATTTTCTTTTATTTGAAAATCTTCTTATTTTGCCTTCATTCTTGAAGGACATTTTTGCCAGATGTAGAATTCTGGGTTGACAATATTTTTCTTTCAGGTCATTAAAGTATTTGTTCCACTTTCTTTTAGTTCTATGTTTTCTGATGAGAGTCATCAGAAAGTAAAGGAGGAGCGAAAGAACAAAAAAAAAAAGAAAATATCATGATAGACATAGAATCTATCTTATCAACAGCTTCTATAAACCTCATTGATCACCATTCCAGTTAAAGAGCAGAACTTGTGAGAATAGGTTAAGAAACAACACCCAACTATACGCTGCTTACAACAGATGCACTTTCAATAGAAAGACACAAGTTGAAAGTAAATTGATAGAAAAAGATATGCCACACAAACAGAAACCATAGGAGGGTGAAGTGGCATACAGAAGATACACACAGAAAGGAATAACGAATAACAGAAATATACATAATGTTCTGTTTATCTACCTTTTTCTTAATTTCTTTAAAAGACACAACTTTTAAATAAAAAATGTGTTACTGTATAATTGGGCTTGTAATGTGCATTGATGTAATATATATGACAGTAACAGCATAAAAGTGGTTAAATGGAACTATATTGCTGAAAGTTTCCTCTATTTTACTCATTGTAGTTCAATGTTATTTTAAGCAGATTGTGAAAAGTTAAAAACACAGGTTTCACTTCTTACAACAATTGAAAAATAATGGAAGTATAGCTAAAAAGCCACTAGAAGACATAAAATCATAAACAAAAAGTATTTGCTTGAAACAAAGGAAGGTAGGAAAGGAGGCCCAGGAATGAAAAAGAGATGAGACCACTCAAAAACAAATAGCAAAATGATAGACCCAAATCCTACCATATCAACAATCATATTAAATATAAATTGACTATAATTCCAATCTAAAGTCTGAGATTATCAGGCTGGATAAATATCAAGACAGACTATATGCTCTATGTAATGGAAAAACTTAAAATACAAACCAAAAATAAGTTAGAAGTTAAAGGATGGAAGAATAGACCATGTAAATAGAAAGCATAAGAAAATTGGAATGTCTGTATTACTACAAAGCAAAATAGACTTTAAGAGAAGGAGTATTGCTAGAGACAAAGGACTTTTTACAATGATAACAGGTCAGTATCACATGAAGACAAAAGTAATACATGTACAAATATCTAACTATAGAGCTCCACGATAGATGAAGCATAAAGAACTGAAAAAGAAATAGATAAATTAACAATTGTATTTATAGACCAATACTCCTATCTCATTAATAGAACAAGTAAACACAAAATGAATATGAGCATAGAGGAGTTAAACCATATTTTGAGCCAACTTAAATAATTCACATGTATTGAGTACCACATCCAGCAAGAATAGGTAGACTTTTTTTCAAGTGTACATGGAACATTCACAAAAATAGACCGTATTCGGGGCCTAAAACAAGTCTCACTAAATGTAAAGAGATTGAAATTATGGAGTACACTCTCTGACCACAGTGACATTAAACTAGAAATCCGTAACTCAAAGATATCTGGAAAACTCCCAAATATTTGGAAATTAACCAAGATACTTCAAACCCATAGGTTATCATAGCTTAAAGATATCACAAGGGAAATTAGAATTCTTTTTAATTGAATTAAAATGTAATCAAAATTGGTAGGATGCATGAATAGCAGTGTTTAGAGGCAAATTTATAACATTAAATGGATAATAAAAGACTATTCTGAAGTGAAACAAATAGATTTGATAACTGATGTTAAATGGACAAATTCCTTTAAAGACACAAATTACCAAACTGAATTGAGAAGAAATAGGAAAGGTAAATAATCTTGGATGAAATTAAAATCATAGTTTAAAAATATTCCACAAAGAAAACTCCAGGCTCCAATGGTGTCACTGGTGAATTCCATCAAACATTTAAGTATTAGCACCAGTCCTACACAAACTCTTGGAGAAAATAAAGGAGGGAGGAACACTTTCCAAATCATTTTATGAGGCTAATATTATGCTGATACCAAAACCAAACAAAGACATCAAAAGGTAACTTCAGACCAATGTTTCTCAGGAATCCTTAAGTAAATATCAGCAAATTGAATCCAACACATTATGACCCAGTAAGTTTTATCTCAGAATGCAAGTCTGGATGAATACATAGACATCAATCTAATGTATCATATTAATGGAATAAAGAACAATGACCTTAGGATCATCTCCATGCAGAAAAAGCATTTTAAAAATTCAACACCCATTAATGATAAAATCTCCCAGCAGAGTAGGAATAAAAGGCCACTTCTTCAATTTGATCAATGGCACCTATGAAAAACCTACAGCTGACATCATACTTTACTGTGAAACTGAATACCTTCTACTCAAGATATGGAACAAGGCAAGGATATTGACTTTCACCGTTTCTATCACACACTGTTCTAGAGGTCCTAGCCAGAGTATTAATACAAGAAGAAGAAATAAAAGGATATGAATTATAAAGAAGAAGTAGAGCTTTAATATGCAGCTGACATGACTGTGTATATACAAATTCCTAAGGCAAGAAAGCTTCTAAAACTAATAGGTGAATCTAGCAAGACCTCAGGATACAAGGCCGATTGTATTCCTAGGTACCAGCAACGTAAAATTTGGAAAATGAAAAATTCTAAATTCCATTTATAACAGCATCAAAATAAAATATTTAGGTGTCAACTTGAAGAAAGTGTGCAAGATCTGTACACTGAAATCTACATACCGGCACTGAGAGAAAGTAAAGAAACACTGAATAAACAGAGAGAAATATCATATTCAAGGATTGGAATACTCCATATTGTTGTCATCAATCCTCCCGAAATTGATCTATAGACTAAATGCAATTCAATCCTCAACCCTAAATACAAATCAAAATTCCAAATGGTTTTTTAAAAAGAAATTGTTTATTCTACAATTTATATGCAAATGCAAAGGACTTTGAAGAGTCAAAATAATTTTTTGAAAAGAAGAAGAAACTTGGAGGATACACACGACTTGATTTCAAGACTGACTACAGGCTCCAGTATTCAAAATAAAGTGATGTTGGCATGAGGATAGTCTAGATCAATGAAATAGAATCAAGAGTGTATTGGGCTGGCCCAGTGGCGCAATGGTTAAGTTCACACATTCCACTTCTCGGCGGCCCAGGGTTCGTAGGTTCAGATCCCAGGTGTGGACATGGCACCACTTGTCAAAAGCCATGCTGTGATAGGCGTCCCACGTATAAAGTAGAGGAAGATGGGCATGGATGTTAGCTCAGGGCCAGTCTTCCTCAGCAAAAAGAGGAGGATTGATAGCAGTTAGCTCACGGCTAATCTTCCTCAACAACAAAAAAAGCGTATAAAAAGAACTATACATATATGTTCATGAAAAGGAGTCAAGATAATTCAATGGAGAAAGGATAGTCTTTTCCACAAATGATGTTGGAACAAATAACCACAAGGAAAAGAATGAACATCACATACAAAAACTACCTTGAAATGAAGCGTAGACCTAAACATAACATCTCAAATTATTAAGCTTCTAAAACAGTGCTATCCAATAGGAGTATCATTTGAACCATAAATTTGAGCCACAAATGTAAACTTAAATTTTTTAGTAGCCACATTTTAAAAAGTAAAAAGTAATAGGTGAAAATAATGTTAATATTTTATTTAACTCAAAGCAATCAAAATACTAAAAATTAAGCACATAGCCAATAAAAAGATTACTGACGAAATATTTTACATTCTTTTTCTCATACTTTACTTTTCTTGAAATTTTTTTGAGTCTCCAGGAGTTGAAAATTCCTTAATTTTATGTCCTGCCATGTGGTGAATTTACTCCAGATCCAGCTATCCTAGGATTTGCTGACCACATCAAAATCACTTACCCCTCAAACTCGATGCAGGAGAGAGTGAGCACAGAGACAGAGCTGGGGTAGGACCCCACCTCAGCTTCCTCCCTCCTCTCCCAACTTTCCTCCACTCACAGGCCCTTCATCCTCCTGCAGTCTCCAGGATTTCATGAATCCCCAGAGACAAGGGAATAGATCATGAGATACACAAACCCAGATCCCCACAATTCCTCTACAGGAAGTCCTTCCTGCAGTCTGCCCACTCCCATTCCTGCTGGAGCCTCAGTGCTTCCCCAGTAGAGCCACAGGTCTGTTCAGAGGGTGATCTAGAACACGCTTCCTCCCTGTAACCACAGGGCTCACTCTCTGACCTCCTTCAGGACTTAGCTCAAATGTCACCTCCCAGGAAAGCCTCCCCTGAGGATAATATTTAAACTACAACCAACTCCCTCATCTTCCCTGCCCTGTTCTCAGCACATAAGCTCCGTGAGGGCAGGGTTTTGCCTGAGTTGCTGTGATACATCCCACAGGACCTAGAATAGTGCCTGGCACAGAGCAGATGTTCAGTAAGTATTTGTTCATGAAGGAAGAAGCGTAGGGTCCAGATCTCCTCAAAGCTGAGACCGACACAGACAGGAAAGTGGTTCCCTGGGAAGTGACTGGGGGAGGGGGTGTCTCTTTCACTTAGGAGGGGGAGGAGCTGCTCACTGGCTTATCCCAGGCCAGAGCCAAGCAGACAAAAGGCCACACAGAGCCCCGCCACACTTCCCATGCAGCAAAAGCACACGGCCAAGGACTAACCCAGACACCAGCTGCCTCCGCAGACCCCTGCACTCCGAGGGGGACCCTGGATAGCCAGCAGGATTCTTAGGTGGTGAAGTCCTCCAGGGCCCAGTCTTTTATCCAAAATCCACTGATTCTGTTCAGCTGGAAGGCGTGGCTCAGCTACAGCCTGTGGGTCCCCGGGGAGCCCTCCCCTGACCTGTGACCCCCAAAGTCCTAGGTCATTCGGCAGGCCCAGAAATTACATTTGGGTCCAGAACTGTAGGACCTTCAATTTCAGGCTTGGAGGTGGCAGGCAGCAAGGCCCAAGGGACCCAGTCAGCAGGTCAGTGTCTGCTTACATCCACCAAGGGGAAGAAGAGGCCGGATGCCGGGGTTCAGGGCTGAGGAAGAGGGTAGGGCTGCCCTCCAGGCTCCAAGATGGTGAATGGTCTGATACCGGGCGAGAGATCCGCTGTTGGCATCCTTGGGTATGGCGTTTGGATGTGTGGGTCCTGGAGGCTGGGGAAAGGAAAGGGACACATTCGGGTTCTGAGGGGAATGTTAGGCAGAAGCCTGGGCCCTGACTCGTCGTCAATCTCCTTGCAGCCCACTGTAGTCTCCAGGCTTCACTCTACGTCCTGTGCTCTCTGCTCCAGGAATGCAGTCTCCGTGGCCACAAGCAGCTGGACAGCTCCCTGACCGGGATCCCAGGGCAGCTCTTTTTGGGGCAGTGACTCTTGCTGTCTTAGCAAATAAAGGTGTCCAGGTAGCTGAGGGCTGTGAAATGGAAATGGACCTGGACCCAGCTGTGAAGTCATGGCTCAGGGAGTGGGACTCTGGAAACCCTGGCATCACTGCCAGGGCTGTCCCTTCCACGGAGGCACAGGCCTTGCTCTCCCCTGCTCTCAGTTCCTTGATTCTCCCTGTTACCCCTGCATAAGGGGGTCGGGGGTAGAGGGGAAGGTCTTGCTCTGGAAAAGGGAAAGCCCCTTAATCACCTCGCTTCTCCTTTTCTTGTCTCTTTCTTCCATGCGTGTTTGAGTTAGACCACACCAGTAAGTAAGAAAAAATGCCTAAACCTGATTATAGTTTACCAGCCAGTTATGGAGCTAACAGCTGTATAATTATCAACCAGGTAAAAACAGAGCCCTCAGTGCCCCAGAGAGGAGCCCCTGTGCCTCTCCCCACACAGAACCCACCCTCCTTCCATAGGTGTCCACTAAGCTGACCCCTTCCCCTGCCCCATCCTCTCGGGTTCCTCCCCCTCCACTGCTGTTGGCCTCCATTCCCCTAATGCCCCTCCCGCTCCTCACTCCTCAAGGAACTTCCCCATCTTCCTAGGCCATTACCCCGGGGATCTCTTCCTCCTCTTCCCCCTTTCTACCCATCCTGGGAATGGAGAATCCAGAATTGATTCCCTGCAGGAGGAGCCTTCAGCCATAGAAGCAGCAACAGGAACAAGTGACAGGGACTCTGGGGTTCAAGGAGAATGAGGACACCCAGTGTGTTTGTAGGGTCCACTCCAGACCTGGGAACCAGCTGTTATGGACTGAAGAATTGTTCCTCCCTGAGGCCACAGTCCACTGTCATTCAATGGGGAGGAAAACGTCTATGTCTGCATGTATTTTGGGAAACAATTCAGACTCTGATCCTGACACTGGATGGGGGCTCCCTCTTGTGTGCACAGCCCTGTCCTGCTGCTGGGAGCCCAGGGAGACACTGCGGAGGTCCTGGGGGAAAGGCCAAAGGGGAGCTTTGGTCTTCCATCTTCAGTCCTGTAGCCACTCAGGGGCACCACCACTCTGCTCTCTCTTATTCCCACAGTGAGGGCAGAGGATGGGCTGTGGTCTGAGTCAGACAGAAGTGGCTGACCTGGAGGCTGGACATCAATGGGGGATGAGGATGCCTCTGAGCAGCCCTGGGCTCAGGCTCGGGGGTGGAGCATGCATTGGATGAGAGGGGATCTCTGGAGCCCTGCCCTGCGTCTAAGGCTTCCATCTTTTCTCCCACAACCACTCTCTCCAGCCCCTTGGTGATAACACCCTGGAAAACTGAAAAATAGATCACGTTTTTCTTCCACTCCCTATTCCTTTTCTGAGGGCTATTTTTAAAAACAATCTCTTTTATTTTAGAATACGAGTTTGAGACTTACAAAAAAGTTGCAAAGTTAGTACAGAATTCCTGTATATACCACACTCAGTTCCCTTGATATTAACATCTATGTCATGATCATATATTTGTCACAACTAATGAAGCAATATTGATACATTATTACTAAACTGCAGACTCTTTTTGGATTTCATTAGTTTTCTCTTTTCTATTCCAGGGTCACCCTATGATACCACATTAGGTTAAGTCCCAATCACGTCTCCTTTAGGTTCCTCTGGCTGTGACAGTTTCTCAGACTTTCCTTGTTTTTGATGACCTTGACAGTTTTGAGGAGTACTGCTCAGCTATATTGCAGACTGTCTCTCAACTTGAGTTTGGTTGACTGGGGCTATGGGTTTTTGGGAACAAGCCCAGAGGGGTGAAGTGCCATTCTCAACACAACTTATCAAGCATATATAATACCCACTTGATGGATCACCGATGATGTTAACCTTCACCACTTGGCTGAGGTCATGTTTCCCAGCTTTCTCCCTGTGAAGTTCCTTTTTTTCTTCATCCTTTTCCACACAGTAGTCTTCAGAAGGAAGTCACTATGTGCAGCCCACACTTAAAGGGTGTTCTGCTTTAAACATTTACATGCACGTTTTGGTGCAAATGTAAGTTTTCAAATGACTTTGGGTAAATACCTAGGAGAGTGATCGGTAGGTTGTATGGTCAGTCTACATTTAGCTTTATAAGAAACTGCTGAATATCTTCCATAGTGGCTGTGCTATTTTGTATTCTTGCCCACGATGAATGAGGGTTCTTGTTGCTCCAAGTCCTGGGCAGTATTTGGCATCACAAGCTTATGGATTTAGGCCATTCTAATAGGTGTTTACTGGGATATCACCGTTATTTTCTTCTGCAATTCCCTAATGACATATGAAGTTGAGCATCTTTTCATATGCTTATTAACCAACCATAAATCGTCTTTTTCAGGTGTCTGTTCAGGATTTCGCTCATTTTTTAATTGAATATTTGTCTTCTTATTATTGAGTTTTAAGAGTTCTATGTATATTTTAAAATAAATCCCTTATCAGATATGTGATTTGCAAATATTTTCTCCCAGTCTGTGGCCTGAGCCCTTTTATTGACATAACAGTATACATTAACGCATAGATAAATTCTTCTGGGAATAGAAATGAGGAATTGCTAACTGCGATGGCTTCTGGGTTCAGAACATGGGTGACATGACTCATTTATTTTTGTATATTCTTGAGGCTTATTTGAATTCTCTTGTGTGTGCATGAATAAAGTTTTCAAAAATAAATTATATTAAATTCCCTTACACTTGTAAAACTCTTGACAGATCACCCTCGGATCGTGATTTAAGATTCAGATTCTGATCCTCTACTTGAGGACCAATTACTTTTTCACTCAACTATTTTGCCTTAGAATTTCCAGTTCTGAAAGGGTGGGCTAGATTATATGGATAAATCCTCCCACTGAAAATACCTAAAAATGCCACACAAACCACAAAAAGCATCTTCTTAAAAGCATCAGAGCTGACAAGTTACTAATAAATGACCACACCCCAAAAAGAAGGGAAAGATCCTGCTTGGCCTCCACAGAGAACAGCGTCCTGAGAGATGGAGAAAAGGCTCTGTGAGCTCATTGCCCAGACACGGAGCCCAGCACTTCCAGCTCTGAGCCCCGAGCTCTGGACTGTCCTACCTATCTGTCTCCCTTTTAAAATTTAAACAAAGCTTTTATATTCTGATTATGATGTATACGTACAATGCACTATATATGACATAATGTATATTCACTACAGAAAGATTATAAAATGTTAAAAGTTATACATGACAAAGTAAAAATAACTGTAATCCTCACACTTGGAGATATTTTGTTGCAGTGTCTCCTAGACTATTATATATCCTCCTGCTGCTGCCCCAGGGCTGGAACTCTCTCTTTAAGTTGATAAGCACAGAGCTCAGTGGGCCCCAGCCCTGCTCTCTCCAGATGCCATCTCCAGAGGCAGTTCACTCTCACACCTCCTGAGGGGACCATTTCTCACTTTCTCCTCCCTCCTCAATCCCCCCCCCCCAACTCCCTCTCCACTCCCCACTCTCAGGCAATGAGTTTATTTCTTTTTTCACTCAGAGAAAAGAAGACTAGGTGAGAACTGCACCATCATCCCCCAACACCCCACATCTGTACCTGTATCCTCTGCCTTCACAGCAGTGATGATGGATGGTCCTGCTTCTGTCTAAGGCCACCTCTCAGCTTGGGTACAGGATCAGGTCCCCTCCCTCCCCTGCATTATCAACTTCCTGCTCTCTACCGGTTCCTTCATTCCTGCATACAGACAGGCTGTAATAGCTCCTATTTTAAAAGAAGAGAAAGAAAGAAAGAAACTAAATAAATCAAAACAAAATCCTTTCATAAAAATCTACCACGCAATCCCATGTCTCCTTCCAACTATTGCTCCATTTCTTTTCTTTTCTTTTTTTTTTTTCAAAGATTGGCCCTGAATTAACATCTGTTGCCAATGTTCCTCTTTTTTTTTTTCCTTTTCCCCAAAGCCCTCCAGTACACAGTTGTATATTCTAGCTGTAGGTCCTTCTGGTTCCGCTATGTGGGACACCGCCTCAGCATGGCTTGATGAGCCATGCTACATCCACACCCAAGATCCCAGCCAGTGAAACCCTTGGCCACCAAAGCAGAGTGCATGAACTTAACCACTCAGCCATGGGGTCGACCCCTATTGCTCCATTTCTATGACACTCCTTATATGACAATTCTTAAGTCCATTCTTTCACCTACCATGTTGTCTTTTTGTTTTTAGTAAATATGCATTTGCATATAGTTTAAAAGATCCAATACCTCTACAAGGCTTGTTAGGAAGATAGATGCTCCCCGCCCCCTCGGCCACATTTCCGGAGTCTCAGAGACAACTGGTTTTAGTTCTTTTAGCCGCTTCTCTAATTGTTACTTCTCTGCCTCTAAATAGAATACTTATAATACTCTTTCTTTTGTTTTTCAGTTTTATGCATCATCTTTAGTGAATTGGCTCTTCTTTCACACACCCCCATCCTCCCAACGTAATTACTTTACAATTTTGATGAGCTCAGTGTGCCACATCTGCCTTATTATGGCCATGTAAACGTTAGTCACAACTGAGCTTTTAGTAGACTGTGATTACTTTTCCTTTCTTGAATCAACTTTTTATGTGCCCTGGAGTTAGTAAATACCTTGTTTCTTCATTTGCTTGGTTTAAATGATTCCACTACTCTCCCCAGGATCTAAATGTTCATGAACATATTTGAGCAAATCTGGTATGCTACCAGCTTCAACTCTTCACGGACACCTGTCCCACAGCCCTCAGTCCTGCCCCACGTGGACTGGTTTCCTGCACACCTGAGGCAGGGCTGACATCTTCGATCTCCTTCACTTCATCCTGGGAACCTTTGACTCTCTCTTGTTCTGGCTCCCCTGTTGCCTAGATCCCATTTTTCCCCATTTTTGGTTTTGTCCATCCTCGTTCTCCACTTTGCCCAGTAATATCCTGAGGAAAGGAACATGGAAAATAAAACATTGAAACTCTAAACATCTAAAATGTCTTTAGGCTGCCTTACTCCTTACTCACATCTTGACTAGATATAGAACTCCGTGTTGGAATATTTTTTCCTCAGAATTTGGAAGGCATTGCTGCAATGTCTTCTAGCCTCCAGGCTTGTGTTTGTTGCCTCGTCAAGATTTCAAGGTCTCTTCTTTTCCACCATCTTTCTGAAACTTCACTGTGATTGTCATGGTGTGGGTCTGTTTTCGTCTACTGTAGTAAGAACTTAAGCCATTCAAAATGAAAATTTTTGTCTCTCAACTCCAAGAAATTTTCTTGAAATTTTTTTATCATTTCCTACCCTCCATTATTTCATTTTTATTAACATGTTGGAATCCCTTGATTGATAGACTGATTTTCTCGTAGGTCTTTTCTCCAGCTTGCCATGACTTTTCCATCTGAACTATTTAGTGGGAGTATGACTTAAGAACACGTGTGATTATCTTCTTAGGATAAATTCCTAAAAGAGAATTTTCTGTGTCAAAATGTACGCACATTTAGGGGCCAGCCCAGTGGCATAGTGGTTAAGTTCGCGTGCTCCACTCAGGGACCTGAGGCTTGCAGGCCCAGATCCCAGGCATGGACCTGGCACCACTTGTCAAGCCATGCTGTGGCGGCATCCCACATAAAATAGAGGAAGATTGGCACAGATGTTAGCTCAGCAACAATCTTCCTCACAAAAAATAAAAATTAAAAAAAATGTAAGCACATTTAAATTGTGGATATATTTTTCAAAAGCTCCCTCTAAAGATTTTGTGTGTTTTCCAGTCTATTAATCTTTATGACATATATTTTCCCCTCCCTCTGGTTGATACTCTCACGACTTACCTTCATCTTTGCCAAGCTGATAGACTTTTGGTTTTAATTCCCATTTTTATTCCACATTCTCATTTTTGTTTACATTTATTAATAATATATTTATTGAACATTGTCATTTCTGCTTTTCCAAATTGCTTTATAATATTCTTTATTTTTTGATCGAGTTGTAGTTATTTTAAAATATTGAATTTAGAAAGAAGAGAAAGCAGCCCCAACATTGGGTACTGGTCTGACACTTACAGCGAGGCCTCAGTGTGGTCAGAAGCTCGCCTGGTGCTCACCACTTGGCATGTTATTCTCCTGTTGGACATAAGTCATCTCAAAGAACATCAACACCAGACAAGGACACTCTGAGAATGTGAAAAAGTGAGAGAAAACAAGATCACTACATCATGTTGTCTAAGCAAAACAAGGCACTGTGAAACTCACAAAATACCAAACATATCCCTCTGCTGGCTCATATGAGCTCCAATTACAGCTTTGTTCTTGCTCTAGTCGGCCACGTCTACAGATAAGATTTATTGAGATGCCCAATCATAGAATTGCCCCCACTTCCTGACAACACCCAATCTAGAGTGAGCCCCTGCTTCTATAGACCCTCCCCCAAATCACCCAACCAAAGCCCAAATCCCCTATATGTTCTTACACCTTCAGACTCAGATGGCCTGTGGTCCCTGTGGTGTGCATTCTCCCTCGCAGCAACAAGTAATAAACCCAACTTGTTTGCCCACAGGAGTGCTCCTGGTGGTCTCTGGTTGAAGAACATTGGCCATGTTTTTATCCTTTTGTCTGTCACAATTTTTTGTGTGTCTCTGAGTTTGATTACTGGCACGTGTATTTATCTTTGTGAGCGTGTGGTTGACATAGAGAAGTTTTATGTTTTCTTTATGGTTTTTCATCTTTGGGTCATGCTTAGAGAATTCTTCACTCCACAGGTATAAAACTTTCACGTATATTTTCATCTAGGAGATGGGTACCAGGGTGAAGGGAAATAGAATTGCTTGAATTTGGGCTGAAAGTATGGGAAGGAGCAATAGGTAGAGAATTCTAAGGTGGTGGCATTCTAAGGTTTACATCTTCTGCTCTATAATTTTACAAGTGGATCCACAGGGCCTACAAGGTAATTGACATACATCGTGTTCAATAAATGCTTCCTCTTAGGCTAAGCGAAGACTTATGTCCCTACATGTTGACCAGGTTAATGAAAACAGCACCAAGAGCCCCAGTGTAATATACATAAGGATTAGCTCCACTGATGGGCATTTTTGAACACTTATGGCCTTAAGGTAATAATCATGTTTGGGTTAATGTCTGTACACTCTAGTTGTTAAAATACATGTTAATTCAACTTCTTGGGCATGCTGTATTTTAAGGATATGTCTAAGACCCACATGGACAAAGCCATGACCCCCACATGAAGATAATTTTAATATACATCAAACTGTGAGTCACACAGAATCTTTTTTAGGGGAGGAGACTGAAAACTAAGAACACCCTAGATATGCACTGTCCACTTTGGTAGCTACTAGCCACAGATGGTTACTTAAGTTTAAAGCAAATAAAATTAAAAGTTCAACTGCTCAGCACAGTAGCCACATTTCAAGTGCTCAACAGCCCCATGTAGCTACTGGCTTCCACATTGGACAATACAGACAAAGAACAATTCCTTCATCGCAGGACATTCTATTGGACAGTACTGCTCTTCATACTTTGTGGGTCTCAAGCCAGACGCATGAGACTCACGTAAAATGAAAGGGCCAATATTATTTCTCTTAGAGATACATCAAATTTCTATCTGAGATGTGAATACATATTAAGCTAGTACGTAACAAAACCAAAAAAGGTTGTCAGTGGTCTGGTGCCTTCACACATAAACTTGTCAGTTCCAAAGGGAAACCCCTGTCCCTGCACCTCCCTTCCCAGACTGAGGACACTCTCTGGCATCAAATTTCCAGCAGGTGAGTTCAGGGGAGACTAGGGGCAATGCTCTAAGCTAAGTTTGGGGAGGCAAGGAGTCCAAACTCAGTGAGAGGGATTCTGGGAAATCAAGAGGAGGCAAAGGTGGGACCAGTGGGAGACTGTGCCTGGTTCATTCAGAACAGCAGTTCTCAAAGTGTGGTCTGTGGAACCCTTGAAGTCCCTGAGACCCTTCCATGGGAGCCATGAGGTCAAAACTCTTTTCATAGTATTACTAGACATTATTTGCCTTTTCACTATGTTGGCATTTGCACTGAGGTAAAACTGAGTAAGAATGGAGGCTGTGGTACCAAACTGCAATAGTAGTTATCCTCACCTCCACTTACTTGCAGAAAAACAAAATGAAAAGAAAAACCACTTACTTTAAAACGTCCTGCTTGAAGCACTAAAAATTACTATCATGACCAAATAATTATTCTTAAATCCACGTTTTAAAAATACCTTACATCATGACGTGCGAAGTACACATAAGGCCCTTCTGCTACATTTCCAAGTGCTATGTCCCAAGGAAAATAATTTGCACGAGCTGAGCCAGGCTTTTTTATGGAATATCATTTCTACTTGAAAGAATGAAGGACAGGAACTATGATTATCTAGACTTAGTTAATTGGCGTACACTTTCAAAATGAACAGGAGCTTCTTTCTTTAAGAAAAAAACCTGACAGGTAACAACTGGCAGTACTTATTGCCTTGATAAAATGGAAGCTCTCAAGAGAAAACCAGAATTTTGAAAAACTTGTGTCCACCGTGTAAGCTTGACAGCTTCCCAGTACTGACAGACTTTCCTGTTGAGATCTGTGGTAATATCAATAAATGTGATATTTTGATAGGTTGTAGTAAAACACATCAACAAGGGAAGATCTATATAACTTAGGGAAACAATGTATTACTTTAAAAATTATACATTAGTACAAGAGGCATTCATCATGCAAAATAGGTCTGTGGATGTTAATGTAACAAAATAGGAAATATTCAATGATATTGTCTCAGGTTTCACCTTGCAAATAACCATTGAGAAACTACCACTCGTGTAATTTTATATTAGTATCACAGTTGAACATCCACAATTATCTGAAAAGGTTATTAAAAATACCACTACATATTTGTGTGGGGCTGTATTTTTTTCATATACTTCAACCAAAATAGCAGATTAACTGCAGAGCAAATATGAAAATCCAGTGGTCTTCTCATGAGACAGACAAGAAAGACACTTGCAAAAATGTAAGATGTAAAAAGACCCACTCTTGTGCTACCTTGTTTATTTTGGGGAATATTTTTCATAAAAACTATAGATTATGAATATCATTCTAAGTAAATCAATTAAAATATTTAAAAACTTTTATTCCTAGTGTGGCAAATACTGATAGATACAACCAACATAAACAAATGACCCTTGGGGCCCTCGCTAATTTGAAGACTGTGTGGATATCCTGAAACCAAAGTGCTTGACAATCGCTGACTCAAACAGCCCCCGGGCCAGGACTCAGGGAGACAGTGTGACAAAGAGCCCTCGGAGCGGGAGGAGAGGGGTCAGGACAAAGTCCCAGGTCCCCGGGCGTGGCTCTCAGGGTCTCAGGCCAGAGGGCAGAGTCTGGGCGGGGAAGCTCAGTGTTGGGGAGTCCCTGTCTTCCTGAGTTTCACTTCCTCTCACAACCTGTGTCAGGTCCTCCTGCCTGGAGACTCATGACGCGGCCCCAGTTCTCACTCCCATTGGGTGTCTGGTTTCTAGAAAAGCCAATCAGCATCACGGGGCGGGGTGGGGGGGGGGTCCCGGCGTCGTCGCAAAATAACCAATAACTATCCCATAGATAAGAGAAATAAGGTGAGTTTACTTGAGCCAGAGTGAGCATTATAAACCTGGAAGGCCTTAGGAAGCGTTCAGGAGAAGCATGGTTTTCAGTACAGTCTTATATCTTTCTAGAACAAAGAACATACATTAAACACACCCAGGATATATTTTCACATTCAGTTACAAATTAGCAGGTCAATATGACTGTGATGTCAGGCGTTACCTATAGGACATTACCAATATGGCGTAGGAGGGGAAGTCTGCATTCTTATCTTAAAAGAGTGCATTCTTTACTTTAATGGTTAAGCAGATGTGCAACATATGTTTAATAGGCCGCAAGTCAGGCTTTTTAGTTCAAGCCGAATCAGTTTGGAACCAGAATAGTTACCCCATATACCTCAATAGGTGAAAATCTCTTGTCACCGGTTATAAATTCCACACTGGCCAGCAGGGGCTCAGATTCCTCCTCGACCACGAGGATGCGGGTCATGATGCCCCCAACCTTCCTCCTGCTGCTCTCGGGGCCCTGACCCTGACTGGGCGGGTGAGTGCGGGGTCGGGAGGAAACGGCCTTTGCTGGGGAAGACGGAGCCAGGGGACCGCCTGGAGGTGGCACAGACCCCCAGGGAAGGCGCGTCTCCGCGGACCCAGCCCTGACCCTCTACCTCGGCCTGACCCGTCCTGACCCCTCCCTTCCCCCGTCCCCTCATCTTCTCACCCCAAGTCCCCAACCTTCTCGGACCTGCCGCCCCTTTTCCATCTCCCGAGACCCTCCCCGCTCCCGGCCTCATCAACCTCGGACCCGGGGACCCGCGCCAGAACCAGGGTTGGGCCGGGTCCCGGGTCTCAGCCCCTCCCCGCCCCCAGGCTCCCACTCCATGAAATATTTCAAAACCGCCGTGTCCCGGCCCGGCCGCGGGGAGCCCCGCTTCATCTCCGTCGGCTACGTGGACGACACGCAGTTCGTGCGGTTCGACAGCGACGCCGCGAGTCCGAGGATGGAGCCGCGGGCGCCGTGGATGGAGCAGGCGGGGCCGGAGTATTGGGAGCGGGAGACACGGAGCGTCAAGGGCCACGAACAGACTTTCCGAGTGGGCCTGAACAACCTGCGCGGCTACTACAACCAGAGCGAGGCCGGTGAGCGACGCGGGCCCGGGTCCAGGTCCCGACCCCCCATCCCCACGGACGGGCCGAGGTCTCCCCGAGTCTTTGAGTCCGTCATTCACGCCGAGTCTGCGCGTCCGAAATTCATCCCTATTTTGCGGGACCCGCCCTGCCATCCGACCCTGGAAGAGCCGGCGGGAACTTTTCTCGAGTTTAATTTTCAATTTAGGTTTCCTTTACTGCGAGTAGGCGGGGGCGGGGCTAACTTCCGGGGTGGGGTCAGGGTGTCACACCAGTCGGTGGATGTCTGGATGCGACCTGGAGCCGGACCGGCGCCTCCTCCGCGGGTACCGTCAGTTCGCCTACGACGGCGCCGATTACATCGCCCTGAACGAGGACCTGCGCTCCTGGACCGCGGCGGACACGGCGGCTCAGATCACCCAGCGCAAGTGGGAGGCGGCCGGTGTGGCGGAGAAAGAAAGGAACTACCTGGAGGGCACGTGCGTGGAGTGGCTCCTCAGACACCTGGAGAACGGGAAGGAGACGCTGCAGCGCGCGGGTGCGAGGGGCCGCGGGGACTCCCGATCTCCCCTCGGGTTGGGGGCGTCCGACAAAGAGAAAAGGAAAATGGGATCACCGTCAGAATACTGTCTCTCAGGAAGGGGAAGGAATCCACTCAGGTTTTCATATTTTGTGATAGTGACTTGCACAGAGGGCCTGCCGTTGTTCTCTAAAGGACACTTAGGGAATCCAGTTTCTTCAGGGGTCGAAGGTGAGACCATGCCTGAAATTGCTCATCATTGGTCCCCTTTGACCCTGTCAGCGAGATCTTATGAACCGTGATTTCTCAGGGTTTTGTTCTCGCCCTGAGAACGTCTTTGCAGGCCTGACTCCAGCTTTTCTGAGTCGTTCACCCTCCACCCAGGTCAGGACCAGAAGTCTGTGTTCTCCTCCTTTGAGACCTGGAATCTTACCGTGGACGCTCACCCTGATTCTAGAACTTTCCAAAAAGAAAAGATTATCCCAGATCCCCAAGTCCAGGCTGCTGTCCGGTTTATGTGCTTCCTCCTTCCGAACTAATTGTCCTGTCCATTCTCAGGATGGTCACACGAGTGCTTTAGTGGCCCATGGAGGTCACTGAAAATGTGAATGAATTTTTTGATTCTTCCTCCTCAGAACCCCCAAAGACACATGACCCACCATCCCATATCTGTCCATGAGGTCATCCTGAGGTGCTGGGCCCTGGGCTTCTACCCTGCGGAGATCACCCTGACCTGGCAGCGTGACTGAGAGGACCTGACCCAGGACACGGAGTTTGTGGAGACCAGGCCTGCAGGGGACGGGACCTTCCAGAAGTGGGCGGCTATGGTGGTGCCTTGTGGAGAGGAGCAGAGATACACGTGCCATGTGCAGCTGGAGGGGCTGTCGGAGCCCGTCACCCTGAGATGGGGTAAGGAGGGAGCTGTGGGCTCAGAACCTCTTCTCAGGGAAATCAGGAGCCCTTCTGGAGACCTTCAGCAGGGTCAGGACTCAAGCCTGAGCTCAGAGACCCTCATGTTCCCTTCTCTCTCCAGAGCTGCCTCCTGAGTCCACCATCCCCACCGTGGGCCTCATTGTCGGACTGGTTCTCCTCGGAATTGTGGCCACTGGTACTCTAGTGGCTGGAGCTGTGATGTGGAGGAAGAAGCACTCGGGTAGGGAATGGAGTGGGGGTTTGAGTTTTCTTGTCCCATTTGGAGGTTTCAAGCCCAGGTAGAAGTTTGCCCTGCCTCATTAATGGGAAATCCCATCCACACACGTGTGCTCACTACTCTGGAGCTGATTGTTAACACTCTTATTAAAGCGCTTGTGAAAATGAAAGAGATTTCTTCACCTTGACAATTCTGGTGCTGGGAACCTGATTCCCAGCAGTTGAAGGTCGGAGGGGAAGGTCACGGCTGAGAACAGAGCTCCAGGAGGGCAGTCGGTCCAGTCCCCACATATCTCCTTTCTTCTTGTTTCCCGATCCTGTCCTGGGTGTTCAGTCACGGTTCTGGAAACTTCCCTGTGGTCCAGGACTATGGGGTTCTTCTAGCATCTCATGGCCCAGCCTTCTCCCTGTTTTCTTCCCACAGGTGAAAAAAAGAGGGGGTTACTTGCAGGCTGCAAGTAAGTTTGAGTTGGGAGGTTGATCCTTGAAACACTCCGGATAGTGTAGACTGGAGCCTGTGGGGGAGCTCACTCACCCCGTAGTTCCTCCTTTAGTCTCATCTCCTTTGGGCTCTGGCCAGGTCTCGCTTTTGCTCTACCCCAGGCAGTGACAGTGCCCAGGGCTCTGATGTGTCTCTCACAGATCCTAAGGTGAGACTCGAGAGGGTGTGAAGTGGGAGTGGCATTGGAGAGAGGGGACACGACTGGGTTATGAGGATTCTTTGATTGGGACATTTTGAACATGCAGTGGGCTGTTGAGAATATCAACACTTAATGTGACTGATGTGAATTTATTCGTGATTATTTTCTTTCATGGTGTGAGACAGCTGCCTTGTGGGGACCGACTGATGCAAGATTTGTTCACACTCCCACTTTGGGACTTCACATCCCCTGACTTCGCTCTCAGTAACTGGCATCTGAACCTGTCTGTGTTCCATTTAGCATAATGAGAGGAGGTGGGGAGACTCGCCCACCCCATCCCCCCCACGACCTCCTCCCCACAGTGACCTTCTTCTTTCCCTGATGACTTTCTTGTTCCAGCAGAGGTGGGGCTGGACCATCCCCATCCCTGTCTTAACTTCCTGTTGCACTAAGTAGTAGTGATTTGCTTCCTTACTGAAAATAGGAATCTTGATATGAATTTGGTTTTTCTAATTCTTGTCATAAGGGATTTATGTTTAATTAAAGGAGAAGATTCCTAAAGAGAGAATGGGAAGAAACGCACTCGGGTTAGATAGAAGCCTGGGCCCCAACTCATCACTGATCTCCTTGCAGCCCACTGTAGTCTCTAGACTCCACCCCATGTCCTGCCCTCCGCCCTCCAGGAACACAGTCTCCATGGCCGCCAGCAGCTGGACAGCTCCCCGTCCCTGGCCTCGGGGCACTCTTTATGGAGCAGCAGTTCCCCCTATCTTAGCAGATAAAGAAAAATGTACAGGTCGCTGAGGGCTGTGAAAAAACGACAACCTCGGACACAGCTGTGAAGTCATCGTCCAGGGAGTGGGACACTGGAAACCCAGGAATCAGGGCCAGGGCTGTCCCCTCCAGGGAGGTACAGGCCTGGCGCTTCCCTCCTGTCAGTTCTTTCATTCTCTCAGTGACCCCAGCATAAGGTGGTCAGGGCTTGAGGGGAGGGGCTTGCTCTGGAAGAGAGGAAGCCCCTTAATCACCTCCCCCCTCCTCTTCTCTGCCCTTCTTGCCAAGTGTGTTGGAGTTATATCCCACCCATGAGTATGGAAAAATGCCAAACCTAAGTATAGCTTACCCACCAATTATAGGGCCAATTATAGAGCCGAGTTACAACACCTGTGCAATTACCAGCAGCAGAAAATAGAGACCGCAGGGCCCCTGTGCCTCTCACCACACAGAACCCAGTCCCCCCCCGACACAGGTGTCCACTAAGGTGACCTATTCCCCTGCCCCTTTCCTCTCTGGTTCCTCCCTGTCTACTCATGTTGGCCTCCATCCTCCTAATGTCCCTCCCTTTGCTCACTTCAGGAGCCTCCCCATCTCCCTAGACCATTACCCTGGGGATCACTTCCTAGTCCTCCCCGTCGTCCACCCCATCCTGGGGATGGAGAATCTAGAATTGATTCCCTGGAGGAGGAGACTTCATCCTGGAAGGAGCAGTAGGAACAAATGACAGGGACTCTGGGGTTCAAGGGCTCATCCAGGAGACTGAGGGCACCCAGGCTGTTTGGGGGGTCCACCCTGGACCTGGGAACCAGCTTTTATGGCCTGGAGATCTGCTCGTCCGTTCCTGAGGCCAAAGTCCATGGTTATTCAATGGAGAGGAAAAAGTCTCTGTCAGCGTGTATTTGGGGAAACAATTTGGACTCTGAACCTTACACTGGAGTGGGGGCTCCTCCTCTTGTGCACAGCCCTGTCCTGCTGCTGGGAGCCAAGGGAGACCCTCAGGAGATCCCCAGGGAAGGGGCCAAAGGGGACCTCTGGTCTTCTGTTCTCACCTCTGTGGTCACACGGGGGCGCCACCACTGTACTTTCCTATTTACACAATCAGGGGAGAGGATGAGCTGTGGTCTGAGTCAGGAAGAGGTGGCTGATCTGGAGGCTGGACATCAATGGGGGATGAAGATGCCACTGAGCAGCCCTGGGCTCAGGCTCGGGGGTGGGGCAGGGATTGGAGGAGAGGGAGCTCTGGAGCCCTGCCCTGCGTCTGAGGCTTCCACCTTTTCTCCCTACAACCCCTCTCTCCAGCCCCTTGATGACAACACCCTGGAAAACTGAAAAATAGATAATGTTTTTCTTCCACTCCCTATTCCTTTTCTAAGGGCTATTTTAAACAATAAACTCTTTTGTTGTAGAATACATAGTTGGAGATTTACAGAAAAGTTGCAAAGTTAGTACAGAGTTCCTGTGTGTCCCACACTCAGTTGTCCCTGTTGTTAACGTCTATATCACTATCATACATTTGTCACAGCTAATGAAGCAATATTGATACGTTATCACTAAACTCCATACTTTATTTGGATTTCAGTACTTTTTCTTTTTTCTATTCCAGGATCCCATCCATGACACCACATTAAGTCCTTCAGGCTCCTCTGGCTATGACAATTTCTCAGACTTTCCTTGTTTGTGATGATCTTCACATTTTTGAGGAGCACTGCTCAGCTATACTGTAGACTGTCCCTCAATTTGAGTTTGGTTCACCAGGGCTATGGATTTTGGGAACAAGCCCACAGAGGTGAAGTGCCATTGTCAACACAACATATCAAGGGTATATAATACCCACTCGATTGATCACTGATGATAACCTTCACCACCTGGCTGAGGTTGTGTTTCCCAGCTTTCTCCCTGTGAAGCTCCTATTTTCTGTGTCCCTCTCCACACAGTAGTCTTGGGGAGGAAGTCACTGTGTGCAGCCCACATTTAACGGGTGTTCTGCTATAAATATTTGCATGCAGGGATTTGGGCAAATGCAAGTGTGCAAATGAGTTGGGTAAAAACCTAGGAGAGTGATCAGTAGGCTGCATGGTAAGTCTATGTGTAGCCTTATAAGTGTCAAGGCAAATAATCTATAACCAATCTATAGACAAGAAAAAAAGAGTGGTACTCACTGAGCTGAGGACTAGCCCAGAAACACTGTCTCCAGCAGGGAAGCAAGCACCCAGGGAAGCGTGGTTTACAGCATGATTATATCCCGTTTCAGAACAAAGTAACATACAGCAGGCATGACCAGAATACAGCTTTTTTCCAAAGTCACAAGGAGGTGTTTTGCTGCCGTTTAGCAGGTACCTGACAGGTTAACTTGATCGTGGTTCTCTGGGAAGAAAAGCTTATCTTCAAAGAAGTTTTGGTATCGGCATGGGAGAAAGGGAGACATTACATCCTCCTCTTTAAAGAGTGCATTCTTTGCTTTAGGAAAATGTTGGAAACAGTGGACAACGCGTTTTTGGTGGGCCATCAGTCAGATGGCTCTGGGAAAAAGAAGTTTCAGCCAAATCAGATTTAAACCAGAATGGCTTCCCCATATACCTCAATATGTGAAAACTTATTATTCTTATTATTTTCATCAGAAGAAACTGCGGAATATCTCCCATAATGGCTGTGCTGTTTTGTGTTCCTGCCCACAATGAACGAGGGTTCCTGTCATTCCACATCCTTGTCAGCACTTGGCATCACCAGTTTTTGGATTTAGGATATGCTAATAGGTGTGTAATGGTTATCAGTGTTGTTTTCATTTGCATTTCCAAGTGACCTATGATGTTGTCTTTTCATATGCTTATTAGCCATCCATGTATCTTCTTGGGTGAGGCATTGGTTCAGACTTTTGGTCATTTTTTAACTGAGCTGTCTTCTTATTGTTGAGTTTTAAGTGTTCTATATATATTCTAAAACAAGTTCCTTGTCAGATATATTATTTGCAAATATTTTCTCCCGTGTCTGTCCTGAGCCCTTTTAGTGACGTAACAGTATACATTGACGCATAGATATATTTTAATGGGAATAGAAATGAGAAATTGCTAACTGTGATGGTTTCTGGGTAGAGGACTTGGGTGACTAGCAGATGGGAAGAGATGATGTGACATATATTTGTATATTTTTGAGTATCACTTGAACTCCCTTGTGTGTGCATGAATGTTTTCAAAATAAATTACATTAAAATCGCTTACACTTGTTAAACACTTGACAGATCACCCTCTGATCATGTGTTAAGACTGAGATTGGGATCCTCTACTCGAGGACCAATCAGCTTTTCACTCAACTATTTTGCTTTAAAATTTCCATTTCTGAATAAGGTGGGCTAGATTGTATGGACCAATCCTCCCCCTGAAAATAGCTAAAAATGAAATATAAACTACAAAACCCATCTTCTTAAAAGCATCAGAGCTGACGAGATACCAATAAATGACCACACCCCAAAAAGAAGGGCAAGATCCTGCTTGGCCTCCACCGAGAACAGCGTCCTGAGAGATGGAGAAAAAGCTCTGTGAGCTCATTGCCCAGACATGGAGCCCAGCACTTCCAGCTCTGAGCCCTGAGCTCTGGCCTTTCCTACACATCTGCCTTCCCTTTTAAAATTTAAACAAAGCTTTTATATTCTGATTATGATGCATATGTATAATGTACAATATATATGTTATAATGTATATTCACTATAGAAAAATTATAAAATGTTAAAAGTTATACATGACAAAGTAAAAATAACTGTAATCCTCACACTTGGAGATATTCTGTTGCAGTTTCTCCTAGTCTATTATGTATCCTCCAGCTGCTGCCCCAGTACTGGAACTCATTCTCTAAGTTGATGAGCACAGAGCTCAGTGGCCCCAGCCCTGCTCTCTCCAGATGCCATTCCCTGAGGCAGTTCACTCTCACACCTCCTGAGGAGGCTGTTTCTCACTTTCTCCTCCCTCCTCAATCCCCCCCTCCCTCCCCACTCCCCACTCTAAAGTGGTGAGTTTATTCCTTTTTTCACTCAAAGAAGGACTAGGTGAGAACTGCGCCATCATCCCCCCACACCCCACATCTGTACTTGTGTCCTCTGCCTTCACAGCGGTGATCATGGATGGTCCTGCTCCTGTCTGAGGCCACCTCTTAGCTGGGGCACAGGATCAGGTCCCCTCCCTCCCCTGCATCATCAACTTCCCGCTCTCTACTGGCTCATTCATTCCTGGATACAAACATGTCGTAATATCTCCCATTTTTTAAAAAAGAAACTAAATCAAAAAAAAAATCCTCTCATAAAAATCCACCACTCAATTCCATGTGTCCTTCCAACCTGGTCTATCTCTGTGGCATTCCTCACAGGATAATTCCTCAGTCCATTCTCTCACCCACCATGTTGTCTTTTTATTTTTACCAAATATCCATTTGCACATAGTTTAAAAGGTCCAACACTTCTACAAGGCTTGTTATGAAGACAGATACCCCATCCCATTTCCTGAATCTCAGACACAACTTGTTTCACTGCGTTAGCTGATTCTCTAATTGTTACTTCTTTGCCTCTAAATAGAATACTTCTAATGCTCCTTCTTTGTTATTCAGTTTTATGCATCGTCCTTGGTGAGTTGGCTCTTCTTTCAGACTCCCCCATCCTCCAGATATAATTACTGTACAACTGATTAGCTCAATGTGCAGTGAAGGGAAGTGTTTATGTGAGAAGTTGTAAGTGCCTTCAGGAAGGTGACCCAGAGTATAAGTGTGTGGGGACACGGAAGGTGGCTGTTTTCCTAGGGTGGTCAGGGTGGCCTCATTGGGAAGGTGACCTTGAGGAAAGATGTGAAGGACATGAGGCATTATCCAGGAGGATGTCTGGGGAAGTTCTTCACAGGCAGGGGAACCTCCAGTGCAAATGCGCTCGGGCAAGAGTGTGTCTGTTTTTCTGGGAAGAGCGAGGAGGCTGGTGTGGCTGGAGCAGAGAATATTGAGATGAGGTCTGAATTACACCTAGGCCATGTAGACCTCGAAGGTGTTGGAAGGTTTTGACTTTTCTGAGTAAGATGTGGAGTTACAAGACTGCTTTGAACAGAAGATAACCTCATAGCACTTCTCTTTAGAAGCATCATTGTGGTGCTGTGTGGACAAGCAACCGGTAGAGAAAATTGTAGGAGACTAGTGCCGTGTCCCAGGCTAGAGATGTTCGTTGCTTTGTCTGGACTGTGAGCAGAGAAAATAATAGGAAGGGATTGGATTCTGGGTACCTTCTGAAGATGGGCTTTACAGCCTCTCCTAATGGATTAAATCTGGGTTATGAGAAAGAGGATCAAGGAGGACACCCCAAATTTCAGACTGTGCAAGTAGAAATATGGAGTGCCTTCAGTGGAAATGGAGAGGAGGAGAGAAGAGACAGGTTTGAGGAAGCAGCGTCATAGTCATCCAATTTAGGAAATGTTGAATTTGAGTTGTTTATTAGAAATGCAAGTGAGGTTAGCAGTTAGATAATTTGAGTCTGGAGTTTAGGTGACATGTCTTGGTTGCAGAAATGGATTTGAGAGGTGACACCGTATAAATGATATTTAAAGGCTTGAAAACCAAGGAGGTCACTAGGGGAGTGATGACTGTAGAAAAGAAAAGAACAAGGACTGAACCCTGAACCACACCACCACCACCACCCCCTCCGCCCCCGGTGGTAGGTGGTCTGATCAGACCACACATGCAGAGCACGCTGCATAGTTCTGACACCACATCTAGAAGGCATGGAGACCAGGGGGGTCCTAAACTTTCCTGTGCACAGGAATCCTCTGGACATCGCATTAAGATCGAGACAGTCTGGATGAGCTTGAGATTCTGCATTTATAACCCGTTTGGTGCTGATGCTGCTGGTCTTCAGATCACACATTTAGTAGCACGAACATAGACCAGGATTGCCACAGCGCTGTGCATCAGTCTCAGATGTAGGGCTAGCTAAATACGTGATTCTTGGGTGCTGCGCTCAATATTCTAAGATAGTGAGTCTGGGGAGAGGCCTTGAGTATTTTGTAACAAGCCCACAAGCTATCCTGCTGCTTGGCCAGATTGGGAACCTCTGATGCCAATGACCAGAGAGTGATCAGGGTGAAGAGGAGTCTTAAATTCACATTTAAAATTTTGCTGGGAAGAAAGACGGAAGACATATGCTGGGAGGTATATGTTGTTGTCTCTGCCATAGGGTGTACACAGGTGGTAGATTTTGGAAGTGGTTATCAGCTCAGCAAAAGAAAGCCTGAGTTGCTAAGAGAGTTCTTAAATGTTCTCACCACAAAAAAGAATTGGTCATTATGTGATGTGATGGAGGTGTTAGCTTACTCTATTATTTATTGTTAATTATTTTGCAATGTAAGGATCAAATCAACAGGTCGTACACCTCTGACGTCCACAATATTATATGTCAATTTTATCTCAATACAGCTGGGAAAAAATCTCTGAATCCTTGCCCTGTGAATCTTTTTCCTACATGGATTTCTCACTCCCTTCTTGGTGTGAACAATGGATTCCAAATTGTTCTAATTGAAACATAAATGAATGTAGATAAATAGAGAGAGAGAGAGAAAGTGTTAGGGCCTCGGGTCCCACATAGGAATTGCTGCCGCTGCTTCTAGGTACAGATGCCACTGTTCCTACCGCTGACTCTGCTGATGCTGGACACTGGGTCCTGCAGCTGGGACTGCTGTCTCTGCTGCCCCTGGCTGCTTCGTGACACCACTGCCACTCACGCCACCTTTGCCAGATGCCTTCTGCACAGTTCCAGTCTATCTGTGTCACCACGTCCTGAGTCAGAGTCCAGCGTGTGGTCACCTGACTGGTGGAGCCTTATGACATGTCCAACTGCAGGAATGTTTGGGAAAGTGGGTTTTCCTCTAGTATGGATGGAGGGGGTCTCTGCCTCCTTCCAAGACTCCTTAAGTGTGGGGTTCTCCCAACATGGAAAGAGGGTACAGTTTCTAAGGGTCATGTTAAGGGTGAGGAATGGGAAAAAATGACAAACTTCAGCTTTTTTGGAGGAGTAATCTGAAACCAGAACTTGATCTGGTACATTGTAAACACTCAGGTTTGGTTGGATAGGTGACATCTTTCAACTTACTCCCTTGATAGTGTGTTATGGGGTCCAGCTTTTGTCTACTCTAGTATTTTCACAAATAAGGGGAGTGGCATTGTGGGATGAGAAAGTGATTCCTTGAAATGTCTTCTCCCTGCCTTCGTCTCTTACTGGGATTAAAAAAACCAAGATCTGTAAGACTTCAGAGATCCTTACTTATATACACTGACATTTTACATTAACTTTTATATTTCTTTGTGCACATAGTTCTTGGGAGAGTATAACATTGATCAGTATTTATGTGACCCCAACAAAAGGCTAAAAAACATCTTAGTTTAGAAACTCTGCCACTCAGTCTCTGGTCCATGAAGAGATAATAATCAAACTGTTTCAGCAGCTCCAATGACATAATAGAAATGCTCATCTTTTCCATGACAGTCACCAGTCTGGGACATGATAAGGTAGAGGCTTACTTGCTTACACTCACTTTCAGTTTCTGTGTGTGTCTTACTGTGGGCAGATTACACAGTTCAGAAAGGAGCACCGTTCCTAGAAGACTCAAGGTAGCATTGGTTTAGGTGGACTTGCATCCTAGCACCTGCCCGGGGGCCAGGTAAATACCAGGAATCATCAAATAGGTCATAGGGATTCCATTTCCATAACCTGGGAGGCTAAATGTTAAAGCTGCCGCTTCCACTAAAAACAAATGAACATAATCAATCAAATATAAAAAGCGCCCAAAAGTATAGTAGAATAATCAAGAGAATAATGATTTAGACCAATACATAAAGGTAGGCAAATAATCCAGAGAGAAAAGCTGTTTTTATCCTTAGGGCGTTTGCCAAATCTGGAAAAATCTTAGCTTTGGTTGTCTTGGGGTCATGAGCTGCAGTAGACAGGAAGTGATGCCCAGAGCTCATTCATGTGGGGAGCATGAGAGACATCCCCTCCACAAAAATCTGGGGAAACAAGGTTCATATCCTCACAGTAAGTGTGAAACTAAACAAAATCTGCTCCGTCCCCTAAAACAAAGTAGTCTAAGAAAATTTGCCTTTGAGTCAGCAAAAAAAATAAAAAGGGCAAACAACAGTTTCTGAGAATTTGCAACCATAGCTACCTCTCCTGTGATTTTACTCCAAATTTGCTTTACCATTTTGGACAAAAATGACTTCATGCCATGAATTTAGTTTATAATTGGCCTGGATTGATGATGACCTAAAAATTGGAAGAAAGAAACAAAAATCTCTACAGAAATCTACGCTTAACCTAGGTTTCTAAGAATTTACACAAATAATTATGCAAGGAAAATAAGCAGCTCATAGCAAGAAACATAGAAGTGCAAATGGAAAAATACTATGAGAAGCGCAAACAACAAAGGCTAGTATAAAGAGGCTCATAAAACTTCAATATTGAAATTATGAGACATAGATTACAACACAACCAAGACATGATGTAAACATATAAACATATTTATGATATAAAGAAAAAAATGAAACATTGAAAATGCCTGCAGAAAAAGAATGACAAAATTAACCATGCCTGCAGAACATAGGAAATTAAATATAACCTATCTGACTTTAAAGCAACCAAATAAGTTTTTTGAAATTAAAATTAAAACAATTTGAATTAAAAACTCAGTTTACAGACTTTTGCTTTGGGCCATGATGGAATAGAAACAACCAGATTTACTCTCCTATCTTGAACAACTACAACTTCAGATAAATATATAAAACAAAGGTATTGAGACCTTGGACAACAGGCAGCACAAGGATTGTGATCCCTAAGAGAAGGGAAAGAAGAGGTAAAGCAAGCCGACAATTGTCCACCTTCCTTCCTGGAGAGAGTGTCCAGGACACAGGGCAGGGAGGAGGAGCCCTAACAGAGCCCAGCAGTCTCACTGAGTTAGGGGGACAGAGTTGTGAAATGGGGAGGCCAGGACAGCCAACTAAGGGGGAAGGCACGTACAGAAGACAGCTGAACAGAAAAAGCACTGGAAGTCTGCAGAGGGTTCCCCTCAAGTCTTCAGCTCATCAGTGCTTGCACACAAGGAAACTATCCAAGGGCAGGAAAGAATAACCCAAAAAGATTACAGGGAATAGTATCTAGTGCTCTACAGGGCTAGGAATAATGCCTGTCCCACCAGCCGGACTGGAAATCCTTATAATTTGCTGGGAATTGGGTAGAGTCTGCAGAAGGGTCTCATTTCAGAAGTTGGGAATAATTTGCCTTGGTCTAAAGATTTTCCAAACAGGAAATATTATGCCTAACACATATTAAAAGCAAGATCCAAAAGCATCAAACAACTTCCAAATAACTTGTGTCCCAGAATTAAAGGTGAAAAATATTTGTGGAATGCATAAATGTCTAGCAATGAATAAGGTAAAATCATAATATCTGACATCAAGTGAAAAATAACCATTCATGCAAAAAAAACAAAAAGTACAACCCACAAGGCAGAGAAAAGTAATCAATTTAAACTAACCTAGAACTGACACAGATGTTAGCATTAGCAGTAAATGACACTAAAAGAGCTACTGTAAATGTATTTCTTATATTCAAAAAGTTACATAAGAGACGTGAAAGTATATAAAAGACCAAAATCAAACTTCTAGAGATGAAAATGTCTGAGTTGAAAACTACACTGAATGGTAGATTTCATATTGCAGAAGAAAAACTCAGTGACCTTGAAGACATAGCAATACAAACTCTCCAAAATTATATAAAGTAATTATTATTACAATGTATTGTAACACATTTAGAGATGATTTGTATAACAAAACAGCCCAAAAAGGAGGAAGTAAATATGCGGCTATGGAGTCATGTCTCTATATCTAACTGAAATTAAGTTAATTTAAACCCGAAGTGGATTTTCATAAATTAACATAAGGATATAGTAATCTCTAGAGTAACTACTGAGTAAAATGCTCTAAAATATAGTGAAAAGTTATTAAATAATTAAAATATTACAGTAGAAAATATCCACTTAATGAAAAGGCATAAGTAAAAGAGGAATAGAGGGGGGAAAGACATGGGACGCGAGAAAATAAAGGTAAAATGGCCACACAAATCCAATGTATCAACATTAACATTAAATGTAAATGGATTAAAGCCAATCAAAGCAGAGGTTGTTAGACTGAAAACAAAACAAAATACATCTATACTGTCTACAGTAGACACACCTGAGATTCAATTATGAATGGATCAAAATTACAAGGATGGAAAACATATCTCAGGCAAATGGCAACCAGAAGAAAGCTGGAGTAGCTACACTGATATCAGACAAAAGAGACTTTTACAAAAGTGCTAGTAGATAAATAGGGACATTTTATAATGATAAAAGAGTCAACTCACCAGAGAGATAAAACCATTGTAAACATATCTGCACCTAATAATAAACACCAAATACAGGAAAACAAAATTGACAGAAATTAAGAGAGAAACAAACAATACAACAATAACAGTTGGAGACTTCAATGTATCACTTTCAATAATGGATAGAACAACTACGCAGAAGATCAACAACAAAAAAGAAGACTTCAGCAGTACTATAAACCGACAGTATAAACCTAACAGACATTTATGGAACACTCCACCCAATCACAGCAAAATATATATTCTTCTCAAATGCACATGGAGACTTCCACAGGATAAACCATATGCTAGGCCATAAAACAAACCTCAATAAATTTAGAAGGATAGAAATAACAGAAAGTATATTCTTTTCTCACAGTGGCATGAAATTAGAAATCAACCAATAACTGAGAGAAATTTGGGAAACTCACAAACATGTGGAAATCAAATAACACACTCTACATAACCAATAGATCAAAGAAGATATCAAAAGAGAAATTAGAAAATGTTTCAGACCAATGAAAATGAACACACAGCATACCTAAATTTATGGGTTGCTACTAAAAGAATACAAACAGAGAAATTTATAGCTGTAATGCTTACATTAAAAAAGAGACATCTCAGGGGCCAGCCCCATGGCTGAGTGGTAAAGTTCACTTACTCTGCTTCCGTGACCCAGAGTTTCGCTGGTTTGGATCCTGGGCGCAGGCCATGCTGAGGCGGCATCCTAGGTAGCACAACTAGAAGGACCTACAACGAGAATATACAACAATGTACTAGGAGGCTTTGGGGAGAAGAAGAAAAGAAAAAAAGACTGGCAACGGTCTGGCCCTGTGAGCTCACGGCCAATCTTTGAAAAAAGAAAATAGAGACATCTCAATTCAATTACCTAACCTTTCACCTTAAGTCAAAGGTAAAAGAGGAACACACAAAACCAAAAGCAAGCAGAAGGAAGGGAAAAGTAAAGATTACACTGAAAATTAATGAAACAGAGAAAAGGGAATAGAGAAACTATACATAAAATTCACCAAATCAAATTTGGTCCCTTGATAAGCAACAAAGTTGGCAAAACTTCAAATAGAATCACTTTTAAAAAGAGAGAGAAAGAGAGAAGCCTCGAATTACCAGGATCAGCAGTGAAAGACGGGACATTATGACTGACCATACAGAAATAAAGAGAATTATAAAAGAATGTTACGAACAATAGTATGCCATGAATAAGACTAAATAGACAAATTCATAGAAAGATACAAACTACTAAAGCTGATTCAAGAAGTAGACAATCTGAATACACCTATAGCGAGTCAGAAGATTGAATCAGTTATCAAAATTACCACAGAGAAAGCCCAGGCCCAAATGTCCTCACTGGTGAATTCTACCAAATATTTGAAGAAGAATTAAAAACAATGCTTTATAAACTCTTTCAAAAAGGAGAAGAGGAAGGAACAGTACCACATCATTTCATAAGGCCAGTGTTATTCCCATACCAAAACCAGACAATGATATCCCAAGAAAAGAAAACTACAGGCCAATATCTCTTATAAATATGGACACAGAAATCCTCAACAAAATATAGCAAGTCAAACCAGCAACATGTAGAAAGAATTACATACCATGACTAAGTGGAATTTATGTCAGAAATGCAAGGGTAGTTTAACATTCAAAACGTCAATTAATGTAATACATCATATTAATATAATAAAAAACAAAACACACATCCTTATCTCAGTAGATGAAGAAAAAGAATTTGGCAAAATCTGACACCCTTTCACGATTTAAAAGAAAACAAACCAACACTCAACAAACAGGCCAAAGAAGGAATTTCTTCAATCTGATTAAGGGTATTTATGAAAACTCTAAAGCTAACATCATAGTAAATGGTAAAATAATGGTTGTTTTCCTCCTAAATCAGCAATGAGACGAGGATGTCCACTCTCACCACTTCCATTCAACATTGGGCTAGAGGTTCTAGGCAGAGTAACTGTGTGAGAAAAAGAGATAAAATGCATTCAAACTGGGAAGGAAGAAATAAAAGTATCTCTGTTTGCAGATGACACGATGTTATACATAGAAAATCCAAAGGAATCCACTAAAGAGCTGTTAGAACTAATGAAGTTCAGCAAGATTGTAGGATTTGAGGCAAACATGCAAAAATAAATTCTACTTCTATACAATAAACAATCCAAGAATGAGATTAAGAAAATATTCCATTTACAATAGCATCTAGAAGAATAAAACATTAGGGATATATTTAGTAAAAGAAGTACAAAACTTACACTCTGAAAACTACAAAACATTGATGAAAGAAGTTAAACATCTACAGGAATGGGAAAATGTTCATGGATTAGAAACCTTCATGTTATTAAGATGGCAATCCACCTGAAATTGATCTATAGATTCAACACAATCCCTATCAAATATCTAACTGACTTCATATAGGAATTGGCAAACTGACTCTAAATTCATATGGAAATTCAGGGAACCTACAATAGCCAACCTTATCAAAGGGGAAGAAAATAAGAGGACTCATAATTCTCAGTTTCAAAACTTCCCACAAAGCAATGGTAGTCAAGGCAGTGTGGTACTGGCATATTGATAGACATGTAGATCAATGGAATAGAATTGAGAGTCCGTAAATAAAACCATGCGTCTATGGCCAACTGACTTTCAACAAAGGTGCCAAGATCATACAATGGGGGAAAGAATAGTCTTTTCAATAAATAAATGGTGCTGGAACAACTGGACAGCCACACGCAAAATAATAAAGCTGGACACTCCCTTACACCATATACCAACATTAATATAAAATGGACCAAAGACCTAAACATAAGAGCTAAAACTATAAAAGTCTTAGAATAAAAATAGGGGAAAATCTTCATGACATAGGATTTGGCGATGATTTCTTAGATATGACACCAAAGGCACAGGTAACAAAAGAAAAAATAGGTTAATGGTAGTGTATCAAAATTAAAAACTTCTCTGTATCAAAGGATTATATCAACAGTAAAAAGACAACCACAAAATGGAAGAACATATTTGCAAATACTGTATCTGATAAGTGATTAATATCCAGAATATGTAAATCCAACAACTCCATAGCAAAAAGACAAACAACTCTATTTTAAAGTGGGCAAAAGAATTGAATAGACATTTCTCCAGATACGATATTCAAATGTAAGCATATGCATATATATTGTACTTTGGATATTCCTTTCCTGACTGATTAATGATTTTGAGCATCTTTTCAGGTACTATGATACATATATATGCCTGGTAGTTTCTAGGGTCTGAGAAAGGGGTGAATTGGGAGTTACCGTTCATTAGGAATATAGTTTCAATATGGGATGATGAAAAAGTTTTGCTAAGATGGTTATAGCTCCAAATGGATCCAAAGATTCAATGTAATCTCTATATAAATCCCAGCTGGTTTCTTTCCAGAAGCTGATGAGTTCATCTTAAAATTCAAGTGGAAATTCAAAGGACTAGATAAAAACACTCCTGAAAAAGAACAAAGTCTGACTTTGTTCACATTCTTGGTTTCAAAATTTACCACAAACCTAAAGTAATCAAGACAGTGTGTTATCAGCATAAGAACTGACATGTAGAATAGAATTAGAATTGAATGGAATAGAATTGAGAGGTCAGAAATCAACTGTCACATTTATGGTAAATTGAATTTCAAGAGGAGCGCAGAGACAATTGAATGAGGAAAGACTAATCTGCTGACATGATTGTGTATCCACATGCAAAAGATTGAAGTTGGACCCTTACCTCCCACTGTATGAAAAAATTATCTCAAGGTAAATTACGGACCTAAATATAAGTGCTAAAACTATAAAACTCTTAGAAGAGAATACACGGATAAATCTTCACGACCTTAGATTAAGCAATGTTTTCTTACATATGACACCCAAAATACGTGTAACAGAGGAACAAATAGATAAATTGGACTTCACCAAATTTAAAAACTTTTGTGCTTTAAAGGACACCATCGAAAAAGTAAAACTATAGGCCAGATTGGGAGAAAATATTTGCAAATCTTGCATCTAAGGAACTAGTCTCTAGAATACATAAAGACCTCATCCAACTCAATACCAGGAAAAAACAAATTTAAAAATGAGCAAATGTTTGTTAGATATTTACCCATGGAAGATATACAAATGGCCAATAAGCACATAAAAGATGCTCCACATCATTGTCCGTAGGGAAATGCAAATCAAAAATACAATGAGATACCGCCTTATGCTTCCTAGGATGGCTGGAATAAAAAAGGCCAGTATTAATAAGTGCTGTGAGGTTGTGGAGAAATTGGAGTCCTTGTATACCGCTGGTGGGAATATGAAATGGTGCCGCCACTTTGGAAGAGTCTGGCACTTCATCAAGTTCTGCACTTGCTGTATGACCAGCAAGTCCATTCCTAGGTGTTTACCCAAGAGAAATGAAAACGTTATGTCCACACAAAAACTTGTACACGATATTCACAGCAGCATTTTTCATAATAGCTAAAAAGCAGAAACAATTCATATGTTCATGAATTGATAAATAAATAAATAAAAGTGGTATCCATGCAGTGGAATATTATTTGGCAATAAAAAGAGAATGAATTATGGATGCATGCTATACACGCTGAACCTTGAATACATTCAGCTCCATGAAAGAAAACAAACAAAAGATCAAATGGATTGTTTGGCCCTATTTGTATGAAATGTCCATAATAAGCAAACCCCTATGGACAGAAAGTAGATTAGTGTGTTCCTAGGGAGGAGGGGAGTTTTGGAGGGAAATAGGGACTGACTGCTCAGGAATAAATGGTTATGGGGTAATGAATGTTCCAAAATGGATTGTAGCGATGATTGCACAACTCTGTGAGTATACTAAAAGCCAGTTCTTTTAAATGATTGAATTACCTATGGAAATTATATCTCAATAAATCTGTTCTAACAAAAAGTGATGGCCCACATCAAATGAAGTAGAAATGCCAGAACTGCCATGACAGATTGTAGATGAAGAGATCAAAGGACTCAGAGAAGTGGGCATGCTAGTATGAATCTACTCTATGAAACTGGAAAACCACCAGGTGAGTATTTTCCTTGGAAGGGGCCCAAAGGATACGCTGCATATCAGGCAATGAGGAATGAGCAGGTGAGCAGAGTATCAACCTCACTGCATTTTCGCTTTGCAGGCTGCGGCTGACTCAAGGAGATAATATTACAAAACTAGGCTCCCTAGCATCAATGGGGATGATAGGATCCCAGAAAGCCACAGGACAGTTGGCAGAGAATTAGAAACAAGGGCAAATTCGCCATAATAGCCAGCAATGCCGGAATGAAAGCCAGGAAATTCTGACTGCAAGGGATTTTTGGAAGCATTTAACAGACATGTTGTTTCTAGGGGCAAGAGAGATGGGTGGCCAACAAGAGTGTTATTTAATATGGATTAACAGATCAAGAATGAGCAAATTGAAGGCTGAGATTAGTTGCCCAATAGAAAGTTACAATCCCTTGCCCAGTTTCCAGACCTACACATACAAATGAGATAACTTAGGGTGGGGCTCCTAGATAGACTCAGGATGGGGCTGGTCACCAAAAACACCAACTGATTAGAGGCTTGGGACTTTCAGGCCCACCTACTAACCACTGGGAAGGTGAGGGGTGCTAGAGATCAAGCTCTATGTAAACTCTTGGACAAGATTGGATGAGCTTCCACTTTGGTGAATGGATCCATGTGCCAGGAAGATGGCACACACCAGTTCCACAATAACAGACACTCCGCTGAGAACCCCTCTGGTCCTCTCCCGATGTTTCTCTTTATCCAGTTGTTCATATGTATCTTTTATAATATCCATTATAATAAACTGGTAATCATAAGTAAATGTTTCTCTTAGTTCTGCGAGTGGCTCTAGCAAATTATTTGAACTTGAGGAGTGGGTCCTAGGAACCTCTGATTTATAGCCAGTTGTTCAGAGCACAGGTAACTACCTGGACTTGCAATTGGCCTGTGAAGTGGGGCAGTCTTGTGGGACTGAGCCCTTAATCTGTGGGATTTGATACTATCTCCAGGTTAAAGTGTCGGAATCGAAATAAAATTTGGACACACAGTTACTGTCTACTGAGACCTGAGGAATTGTTTGTTAGTGTAGAAAAAACAGATAGGACTAGGCATATACAGTGAGTATTTGACAAGAGAGCCGAGAATACTCAATGGGGAAAGAATAGTCTCTTTAATAAATGCTAATGGGAAAGCTGGATATTCACATGCAGAAGAATGAAATTGGACCCAAGTCTTACACCAGTCACAAAAATTAACTCAAAATAGATTAAACACATAAATATAAGACCTGAGTCCATAAAACTCTTACGAGAAAATAGATAAAATGCTCTTTGACATTGATCTTGGCAATGATGTTTTGGATTGACAACAAAAGCGCAAACCACAAAAGCAAAAATCAACAAGTGGGACTACCTCAAACTAAAACGTTTCTACACAGCAAACGAAACCATCAATAAAATGAAGAGTGAATGTATGGAAAGGGATTAAAATATTTGCAGAGTGTATATCTGATAAAGGGTTAATATCCAAAATCTATCAGAGACTCATACAACTGAATAGGAACAAAACAAATAATCTGATTAAATAACGAGCAAAGGACCTGAATAGACATTTTTCCAAAGAAGACATCCATGTGGGCAACAGGGACATGAAAAGATGCTCAACATCACTAATCATCAAGAAAATGGAAATCAAAACCACAGTGAGATAACACGTCCCACCTGTTAGAATGGCTATTATCAAAAGGAAAAGAGATAAGTGTTGGTGAGGATGCGGAGTAAGGGAAGACTTGGGCACTGTTGGCAGGAATATAAATTTGTGCAGCCGCTATGGAACGCAGTAGGGAGATTGCTCAGAAAATTAAAAATGGAACTACCATATGATCCAGTAATTCCACTTATGGGTATTTATGTGGAGGAAGTGAAATCATTATCTTTGGAAAGATATTTACAGGCCTGTGTTGATTATAGCATTATTCATAATAGCCAAGACATAGAAACAACCTAAGCATCCTTGAATGAATGAATGCATTAAGAAGATTTGGTGTATATATAATAGAATATTATTCAGTCATATAATGAAGGAAATCTTTCCAGTTGTGACAACATGATGGTCCTTGAGGGCATTATGCTAAGTGAAATAAGTCAGACAGAGAAAGACAAATACTGTATGATCCCACTTCTGTGTGGAATCTAAAAAGGCTGAACCCATAGAAACAGAGAGTAGACTGGCGATTTCCAGGGGCTGAGCATGGGGGAAATGGGTGACTTTGGTCAAAGGGTACAAACTTCCAGTTATAGATGATTAAGTGTGGGGATCCAGTGTACAGCGTGGTGGCTATAGTTAACAAGACTTTATTGTATACTTGGAAGTTACTTAGAGAGCAGATCTTAAGTGTCCTCATCAGACACACACACACACACACACACACATACACACAGGTAACTATGTGAAATGATGGATAACTTAGCTTATTGTGGTATCACTTTGCAATATATACATATATCAAACCATCATGTTGCACACCTTAAGCTTACACAATGTTATATGTCAATATATCTCAATAAACTTGGGAAAATATTTTTTTAAAAATCATGGAAGATAATTTGTTTACCAGTAAAGAATATTTTCCCCAAAGAAAGAGAAGGGACTAGGACATCTGGACATTCTACAGATACCACATTGGTCCAATATATTGATAATATCACGTTATTAGGCTCTGATGAGCAAGAAATGGAATGCACTATGGATGCTCTGGTTACATGAATGCATCCCAGTGGTAGGTAGTTAAAACTATTGAAAGACTCAGAGGGCTGCCACATGGGTAAAGATTGAGGGCTCCAATGGTCCAGAGTATGATGGGACATCCTCTCAGAGGTAGAGGACAGGGTATTGCACTTTGCACCTCCTGCCACTAACAAAGAAGCCCCACATTTGGTAGCTCTCTTCAGGTTTTAGAGGCAGCATGTTCCATACTATGGCAATGTTGTTCTGACTTATATAACAGATGACATGAAAGGTTGCTGGTTTTGAGTGGATGTATGTCCAGGCTATAGTAAGTAGCCTTGCTACATAGACCATCTGATCCAGGGTTTATCATAGTACTAGAAGCATGCGTGGTAGGAAAAGTTGCCATGTGGAATCTGGCATATGTGCCAATTCTCAACAGGAAGGTCTTCAGTGCAGACCCCTAGGCCTCTGGAGCAATGAGCATGGCCATCTGCTGCAGAGAACTATACGCCATTGAACAAACAGCTCCCAGCATGTTGCTGGGCCCTGAGAGAGATGGCGAATCTGATCATGGAACATCAAAGGGCTGTTGCCTACATGTGCCTTTCACAGTCTGGGTACTGTCACACCTTAGCAGCAATCCACTCTAAGATGGAAATGGCACACCCAGGATTGGACTAGCACAGGGGTTGACAACTACGGCCCATGGGTCAAATGCAGCCCACTGCCTGTTTCCACTAATAAACTTGTAGTGGAACACAAAGCCATCTGTTCTTTTAGATATTATCTAGAGCTGCTCTTGCCCTGTAACAGCAGAGTCAACTAGTTGTGAGAGAGACCATATGCACACAAAGCAGAAAATATCTACCACTAATTAGTTGCATAACAAATGGCTCAGACCCTGTCACCTACCACTGCTGTACCTTTGTCTTTTCCTCAGCTCTCACTGATGACCTAATGGGGAGTTCCTGCACCAGCTGACCTAAAAGGGAAAAACCTGAGCTTGGCTCACAAATGTGTCAGCTCAGTATTTTGGTGTTGACCAGTAGTGGACTGCCTTACTCAGGGATGACCAAGCACAGTGTTGAGGGAATGTCCTTCCAATGGGCAGAACTTCAGGTGGTGCTCCAATTTATCCACTTTGCGTAGAGACAAAAGTGGCCCGAGGCAAGAATATGCACCAACTCACAGGCAGTAGCAATGGCTTATCTGGTTGATGAGGGTCCTTGAAGGAGCAAGATTAGAAGATCAGGGACAAGGATTCCTGGGAAGAGGTATGCAGTAGACACAAAGTATTAGGATCTTTTGTATCAAGTGTTAATGCCCACCAGAAATTATCCACTGTACAAGAAAAATCAAACAACCAAGTGCACAGGATGACTCAGCCAGTAGACATTAGCAACACCCTGTCCTTAGTTACCACAGAGGTTGCACAACAGGCTCATGAAAGGAGTGTGCAAGGTGGCAGAGGGTGAAAATGCATGGGTCTGACAGCATGGGCTCCCTCTCACCATGGCTGATATACTTACTGCAAAAACTGATGTGTGACCTTCCAGAAAAAATACATTCCCAATACAGTACCAACTCTGTGGATGCCAACCTGACATTTGGTAGCAAGTTGATAACACTGTTAGTCTTCCACCCTTGATAAATCAAAGATTTATCTAATCTAGATAAACATGTATTCCAGGTATGGGTTTCCCCTTCCTTCCCACAGTGTCTCATTCAGAAACACTATCCAAGCACTCACATACGTATCATGTTCTAATACGGCACTGTACATAACAGTGCTTGGACTAATGAACATAATTTACAACAAAGGCAGTGCGGCAGTGAGCATATGATCATGAGATCCACTGTTCATACCACATGCCACACCATACAGAAGCTCCCAAGTGACAGAGCAGTGGGAGGACCTCTTGAGAGTGCAGCTGTGAAACCATGCTGAAGGTGACACCCTGTAAGGATAAGTGCTGTCCTGCAGCACGAAGAATATACAAAGGTTTAAACCAATAGCAATTATATGCTGCTGTGACCTCAAAGGGCAGAATAAGGAGGTCTAACAACCACATGTGAAAGGAGGGACTCTACTCGCATCACTCCAGATAACCCACATTTCAATGGGCTCTGCTGCTCTAGAAGGTTTCCCAGAGGAGGACACTTCCGTCAGGAACACAGTAAGAGTCCCATTAAACTTAGAGCTATGGTTGCCACCTGTTCTCTTTGGGTTCCTCATGCCAGCAGACCAGTGGACAAGGGAATGAGTTACTGTTTGGGCAGCAATAATTGATCCCGATCATCATGAGGAGCATGAGAGGAGTAGAAGGGAATATGTTTGGCACTCAGGTGATCCACAAGGGCTTTGCTTGGTATGCACATGTCCATTTTCTGCTGTAAATAGGCAGGATAGCAACCACAGATGGTAAAGTTCTGGGAACCAGAAACTCAGACTCCTCTGGGATGAGATTTAGGCAAATCACCAAATGGTTACCTAGACTACCAGAAGTGTTGTCCGAGATTTAGGAGAATCTAGAATGGGTGGTAGAGTAGGTGATGTGTTGTAGCCTTGCAAACAACTGGACCAAGAGCTTTCTTCATTCCACCAACAGTCTTAGTTGTCATTTGCGAAGTTTCCTACCAATTGTGAACCATCAGAATTCCGGAGAAGCTGTGCCCACGTGGAGTAACTAATGTAAGAAGAAAGTGGAACTGATTAGTGCAAAAGATGGACTGTAGCTGGTGGTTTTGGTACCCCACCGAGATTTAGTACACTCGTGCCTCAGCTGCTGTCAGTGTTATTGCGAAAGACTCACAGCTGCCCTGCTCTCCAGAAAATCGCCTTCAGCTCATAGGAGCTGCTGCTTATCACACAGCCAGTTGAGGACCAGACTCCTTGAAGGATATACAAAGGACATACACCATGGTCTATGAATTCTGGACATTCTTTAAATTATAAAACAAGAGCTCCAGATGCTAGAACACCAACCCATCCTTCCTTTCTTCTCTGCTCCCCAACTTTACTTTCCTCCTCCTTCACTTTCAGTTTTCTCCTCCCCTCTACCTCTGCCCTCTTCTCTCCTTCCCCTCCACCTAGAAAACTGAAAGCAAATAGTTCACAACATTATGATAGCAAAGGCCTTTCTAAACACAACCCAAATCCAGAAATGATAAAGTAAAAGACTGAAAAATCTGACCATCTCTATTTGAAATTTTGGTATGGCAAAAAATTACGGAAAAGTATTATTATTCATAATATTTATTATGAAGATTTATAAATCAATAAGATAACATCCACAAGCATGCTCTTCTATGCTCTTCACTCTTCCTTATTCTGGATGAAGATGACCACAGCAACCTTAGGAGCCACATAATGAGCATGGTACAAACTCTGTCAGCCTGAATCCCTGAATGATTGTGTGGAGCAGATACTGTTGCTGCCAACCTCAGCAACACTCTGCTCAGTTGGAACCAAAATGAGCAGCTAGTAGGGAAAAATAATCTTATATTATGTTCAACGCCTGCAGGTTGGGGGTTTGCTATAAGAACTATCTTACCCTAGGGGCCGGCCCCGTGGCCAAGTGGTTAAGCTTGCATGCTCCACTTTGGCAGCCCAGGGTTTCACAGGTTCGGATCCTGGGCACAGACATGGCACGATTCATCAGGCCGTGCTGAGGCAGCATCCCACAAAGCACAACTAGAAGGACCTATAACTAGAATATACAACTATGTACTGGGGGGCTTTGGGGAGAAGAAGAAGAAGAAAACAAAAGAACTATCTTACCCTAATTAGTATATGCCCTTAACCAACAGCCAGGGTCAGAGCACTAACTTGCTTGGGAGAAAAGAGAAGGCAAGTGTTACAGACTGAAGGTTTGTGCCCCGCCCCCCAGATTCTTTGCTGAAGCTCTAACCTCCAATGTGATGGTCTTTGGAAGTGGGGTCTTTGGGAGGTGATTAGGGTTAAATGAGGTCATGAGGGTGAGGCCCTCATGATGGCATCAGTGCCCTTATAAGAAGAGATGCCAGAGAGCTTGCTCTCTCTGTCCATCATTGAGGACCCAGTGAGGAGGTGGCCATTTGCAAGCCAGGAAGTGAGCTCTCACCAGGAAGGAATCTGCCTTGACTTCAGACGTTCCAGCTTCAAGAACTGTGAGGAAATAAATTTATGTTGTTTAAGCCATCCCATCTATGGTATTGTCTTATGGCAGACCAAGTCAATGAAGACACCAAGATTCCTTTTTTCATATCAAATTTGAGATTCAAGTTTTAACTGGATTAATTTTTTTAAAGATTGGCACCTGAGCCGACATCTGTTGCCAATCTTTTTTTTCTCCTTCTTCTTCTCCCCAAAGCTTCCCAGTACATAGTTGTATATTCTGGTTGTAGGTCCTTCTAGTTGTGCTGTGTGGGATGCCACCTCAGCATGGCCTGATGAGCAGTGCAAGGTCCGTGCCCAGGATCTGAACTGGCAAAACCCTGGGCCACTGAATCGGAGCACACGAACTTAACCACTGGCCACAGGGCCAGCCCCAACAGGATTAATTTTTTAATACTGCAGTGAGACTATACTGGTAACATAGAGTAACTGTAAAATCATCAGATACACCCAACAAACTAATAAGGAATCCCGTAGTAAAGAAACAAACACGGCAGAGTTGGAAGCCCATTATCAGAAAAAAAAAAAGCATAAAACTTGTTCATTGAGAATGGATTGAATAAATGGTTATTCTTATTTAGTGTAACAAAGTGGAAAAGGTATATTGCCCAGAAGAACATCAATAGGTTGTGGCAATATACTGGACATAAAAATGGAAAATGAGGAAGTAACTTTGGAAATAACCACTTGGAGCTCTTGGAAATGCTTGAAAGGGTCTTTGCAGGGCCTAGAGAGCCTGGTGAGTGGTTGTAGCCAGAATTGGAAAATGTGCTGAGCCAGATGCCCTCAAGGCTCCTTCCCTCCCGCTCTAGTTAGCAGAGTAGGGAGCTGGGTCAGCAGGGCTGAATCTGCTCTTCAGAAGAACAGGCCGATGACAGCCACTGAGCTCCAGGGACTGTCACTTTCTAACAAGCTCAGATCCTTGACCGGGGACCTGCTATTGTATCAGAGTAGCACAGATGTCTCTGTCTTGCTGACGCAGCAAATATGCACGGAGCAACGGAGGTCTAGCATCACCAGCAAAGGTAATGAGGAACCAGGACTTGCCCTTTAAATAAAAGAGGGAAGTAAGTGTCTCCAGAACCTTTAGGGGAGGGCTGGTCCAGGTGCAGGGTGTGGCCGGTTCTGTAGCTCTTCTATATTCACTGTACCAAATGGAGCAGAAGCTTGAGGAAGAATATAATAAATGACAGCATCACTGCCTCCTCCAGAGGTCTCGGAATGTCCAGTGTCTGTGCCCTTAGTGAGACTAGAACAGAAAATCAGTCAAGTGAAAGGTAGAAGAGTCATTCACGTTAAAATTATGAATATGCATCAGGAAGAGAATATCTTTCGTGGGTTACAGGGAAAACCAGACATAAAGAAACAAGTTAACACCGTGAGGAAGCGCTTAGCCCAGTTCAGAATGTGGAACATTTTACAGGACAAGTGACCTGGTTTTTCCAACAACATTGAAGGTTTGAAAAAAAAAACAAAGATGCGGTGAAAGATAGAAGAAAAGAGACTGGAGAGAGAAAACAACTAAATACAATGCGTGGACGTTGTCTGGACCCTGCTTCAAACAAACCAACTGAAAAAGATACCCTGAAGACATCGAGGGACATTTGAACATGCACTAAAGACTAAGTGAAATTAGGCAATGATCGATAACTTTGTTAAGTGGGATAATAGCATGGTGGTTATGTTACAAGAATAATCCTTATCAGTAAGAGATGCATACAAACTACTTATACGTATAGGATTTGCCTTTAATATACGCCAGGAAAGATGAGTGGGAGGAATGGATGAAACATGACAGGGAAATGTTGATAATTGTAAAAGCTGATGATGAGTAATCAGGGTTCATTATACAATTCTCTCTACTACTTAGGCATTTGAAATTTTCCATAATAAAAATAACTTGAAAAAGAGCATGGGGATAAGTACAAGAAGAAACCATCTAAAGCATTAAAAGCGGTTTGTTATAGGGGCTGGCCCCGTGGCAGAGTGGTTGAGTTCGCGCGCTCCGCTGCAGGCGGCCCAGTGTTTCGTTGGCTCGAATCCTGAGCGCGGACATGGCACTGCTCATCAAACCACGCTGAGGCAGCGTCCCACATGCCACAACTAGAAGAACCCACGATGAAGAATACACAACTATGTACCGGGGGGCTTTGGGGAGAAAAAGGAAAAAATAAAATCTTTAAAAAAAAAAAAAAAAGCGGTTGGTTATATGAAACAAACATTTGAGGTGATGTGTGGTGGGGCAGGGAATCATCTCTGTCAGTGAAAGTTTACGGTTCTTCTGAATTGCATCCCACCCCCAAATTCGTCTGTTGAAGCCCAAACCCCCAGTGTGAGGGGATTTGGAGACGGGCCATTAGGAGATCATTAGCTCTCCTTGAGGTCATGTGCGAGGGGTGCTCATGATGAGGTTAGTGTTCTTATAAAAGAGACACCAGAGAGCTTCTTGCCTCCACCATGTGAGCACAGTGAGAAAGCAGCCATCTGCAAGCCAGGAAGAGAGCTCTCACCAGAACCCCACCATGCTGGCACTTGATCTCAGACTTCCGGCCTCTAGAACTGTTAGCAAGTAAATTTCTGTTGTTTAAGCAAAAAAAAAAAAAAAACAACTTTATAGTTCATCATAAGCTTGGTAGTACTGTTTTGAAGATGAAAGTGAAAAAGTGCACAATAAGCCTCATTCATGCTGGGCACTGGAGATACAGGGAGGGAGCCCACAGTCCTCTGAGGAAGAAGCTGGTCACAGAACAGTGTGAGCACAGGTGCAGTGCAGAGGGGTCTCCAAGTGCAATTGTGGACCTAAGTAGCCATCTAGGGAAATGCTTCAGATGACAGGCAGAGGTGCCCTAGAGGAGGGAGCATTGGGAAGGGAGAGGGAAAGGACGGCATTCCACGTTGAAGAACTGGCAGTTTAAGCTCAGGAATGATGTCCATACTGAGATTCTGGGATCACATTGTGCAACGGGCCCTCTATAAAACTTACCTACTTTATCTCCTCCAAATGTGGCTCTAAATCAGCTTCTATGTCTTCTATTGTGTCAGTTTCAATCCTAAAATTGGTCCTCTTGCCAGGTTAGGAGTTTCTATAATTTCTCTCCTTTGACATTTTGTCTCCACAGCCTGAAATTTGCCATCATTCTTGAACTCCACATTTAGGAGGAAACCCAGGAACCCAGCATCCCAGTACGTGAGGCTGAGGTCCATGGCGTGCTACTCCAATTCTAAAAGAGCCCATCTGCCCCCTGTGCTCTACATTCTGATGAAATGCCCAGCACCTGCGAATCAAGGCATCTTCAAACAGGGTAAAATACACTAGCAATTATGTATAGTAAAGCCTTAGAGACATTATACTGGAAATCCTTTCACCTTTGAGCATTCAACACGAATCGCATGACTCTGTATGTGGACAGTGAGTAGCTCACCGAGTCAGTAATAATGCAGGAAAACGTGGGTATCTGTCTGCTGACTCTCAGGCTACACTTCATGCAGTACTGTCTCCTTAACTCAACATCAACCAGGAAACTCTCTTCTCCTGAGAATTGGTAATCTCCATTGACTACATGCTGCTTCTGTCCCTTACCCCACAAATCCGATAATGGATTATATCTTTTTTTTTTAAAGATTGGCACGTGAGCTAACAACTGTTGCCAATCTTTTTTTCTTTTCTGCTTTATCTCCCCCAAATCCCCCCAGTACACAGTTGTATATCTTAGTTGCAAGTCCTTCAAGTTGTGCTATGTAGGACGCCGCCTCAATGTGGCCTGATGTGAGGTGCCATGTCCGCACCCAGGATCCGAACCAGTGAAACCCTGGGCTGCTGCAGCGGAGCACACAAACTTAACCACTCGGCCACGGGGCTGGCCCCCCGGATCACATCTTTGAGACAATTTCCTAGGGGAGGGAAAGAAATGCTCTTTCACGACACGTAAACATGGTTTGGTTGTCACCATTTTATTGACACATGAGATATCTCTCTACTCTAAGGAGGGCTTACAAAGAGGAATATTAGGCAGGAAAACCACAACGTCTTTTTGTTGGCATCCATTCACCTAAGCTAAGGGTGGATCTCTATCTGTGAGAAGGAAGGTTTTCATTCCCTCAGAGTTTTCAAACACTGAAGATTCTTCAAGTTTAACTAAAAATGCTAAACATGTTAGCTGTAAGAAGCAAAGCTATACTGCATCCCTGAGCTTGTTTCAACGTGATAAAGGGCTTTAAAATCTCTCACTGGAACTCTGAATTACGTTCACGAGGTCTGAAACAACTGCATAATCTCTGGAGTTCGTAAGATTCCCCTGTGAAGGGGCACAGATGGGGATGGTTTGCTCACTTGGATATTAAAGCCTAGGAAAAGGCTGGCATTTAATATTTATAATAACTTTAAAAGCCATCTTTTTAAAAAGTGAACTGAAACTATTTTGATGTTATCTGAAACATCTGATTTTATCCTGGGCTTGCTGCAGGGCAAAACCCAGTTGTGATATTTCTGGGGGAAACGGGATAGAGGCAGGAGCAGCTCTTCTTTCTTTTGACTAAACAGAGAGCGATGCTCAGGCAACTGCAGTCCAGGGAGTCTGGTGCTAAGATCCTCCACCTGAGAACAAGGTTTTGACTGAGCGTCCATGGCTGGTTTGGCTCAGGAAGCACATTCAAGGCAAGACTCTGAAGTCGCCCGTGACAACAACACTGCACCAGCTCTCAGATTCTAAAGGGCTTGTTGTATCACATCTCTCAAATTGTAAGTGTTGCAAGATGCTTGTGGGGTGCAACCGCGGGGACAAAGTTGTCCTCAGCTGATGTTGCCTGTGCATGTCTGAAGACGGCCAGTAATGAGCAGGAGCTGTTTATCTGATTGTCACCTCAGCTGATTCCCTGAATTAAAGCACTGCATGCAACTGCATTCAACCTAGGGTTAAATTTATAATTGCCACTTAAAAGATCTGGAGTGTTTATAGTATAGTTGGATATTGGTTACATGTATGCAGAAAAGTCTGAAATCAAATTCAGAGAATAAATTCTGTAAGTAAAGTGATTATTTATCCTGAGCAGGATGGCTGCACTTTTTGTATTTTGTCATGAAGCAAATTCAGCTACAATAGAGGACCCACGCAGGGAAGAGACAGAATTTTGAGAAAGCACACTTCCATCTTTCTCCTTACGACATGAGTAAAACTTATGTTACTTATCACATGCCTTGCAATGTACTAAGGACAGCAGAAGCTGCTTTTTTCTAGAAGAGCTTGTATATGTCTTAAATCAGCAGAGGTTGGTTTGACCAATTTGTGGCACAAACAGGTATCATTCAATAGTTTCATTTCACTTTTAGAGAAGCTGTCTCTATTACGTTTGCAACTTTGGATAGGTTACTTTCTCCCTCAGTGTCTCCGTTTCCTTATACATGATCTGTGCTTTAGCAAATGTAACTATGGTATCTCAGAGGCTGGGAATTAAATGAGCTGATGTTTGAAAGCACTTGGAACGGTGGCCAGCACATAGTAAGTGCTGTACCAGTGTTAGCTGTTATTATTAATCTTATTACTGCAAGATGTACATGAAATTAGAGAAAATAACATGAGAAAGTTTAACCAAACAGACAATTCAGAAGGAATCCCTTGTCTTTGAATATGCTGTCAAAGGACAAAGGTGATCTTGAAAGTGGTAAAATGACCAAGGTCACAAACAAGTTCTGAAGAGCAGAGTGTGGCAGCAAGTGTCTCAGTGACTCTGTGCAAAATGACCTGTGGCCAAAGCAATTCAGAGAACACTCAGACTCTTTAGATTTCTCTAATTATGAAATCCTAAATTGTGGGTATTGATGAGAACATATTATAAATTGAATGGATGAATGTGCAGTATGTCAATCAGCCAAAAACACTGCATACACTTAATGAAGGTTTAGTTTATTCCTTCAAAGCTATTACAAATTAATAGTGCAGATGAGAAATGATGGAACTGCTGTAACATGTCGAAGACTTTCCAGGTGCCGGGTGCTGTCACTTCACATTTATTCCATCTCTAATCTCTGCAATAGCTCAAAGCTCATTTAGAGATGAGGACAGTGGATATTAGAAAGGTTAATCTAAGTGATGTCTCCAAGGCTACACTTCTAGTCTTTGAAGCTGAGCGATGGAGAGAAGAATAAATTCTGCTGGACCCTCATTAAAAAACAGACAATATTTGTATTATTGTGGTGAGATTCTTTCAGTTACAAGTGAACGGGTTTAGCAGAAGAGATTGACCAGGTTGATTTACCTGGGAAGGGCAGGGGTGAGGCTGCCTTGAGACACGGTTGGACCCAGGGACTCCAACTTGTCATCAGATTCTCTCTCTGTCTCTGCCTTTTTTTCTAGGGAAGATAGCCAGTATCAACTCCAACCCCCCTCACATTATCCCACCTTAACATCTTCAGCAGGAAGATAGACACCTTTCTCACAGTGCCCATACATAAAGCAGCGGAGATTATCCTTGGACCAATCCCTGTTGCTGGGTGGATGTGGTGCACCCTGACTGGTCTGGTCTGCGTCATGTGATTCCCTCATCCTGCAAAGCATCATAATGGTTCCCACAATATTTAAGATCGAGCTGATTATTAAACCACGTAACTATTAAACAGAAAGATCTTTTCAACTTCTCTGGTGTGTGAGAGAAGTGAGAGACAACGCTGATTACTAGCACTGCTGACTTTCTTCATTGCCTTAGCTTTACGCTTCCACCTAAAAGTTCTATCTTTCAATCCCGAAATCACCTGGAGGAATAGGCACCCTTTCTGGAATCACTATTTTGATCTGGATTCCTGTGGAGTGAACACAAAATCTCTTTGACCTGAGCTCTGTTTATTCTAGTCTCTGCATTCCCAGCCAGAGCCTTGTGCAAGGCCATAGGGGTTCCTAAGTCACCCGTCACTGGCAGACTCTGAGATTCCCCTAATGTTTCCATCCTATAGTGATCCAGCCCTTGTGAAATGCCTTGGAAACTAAGCTGGACCTAGGGACTCCTGGTTAGAAACAGCGGATGGTGAAGTGGTAGAATATACATTTGGGGATCAGCAGGGGACAGGATAGGAGGGACCTGGGGTCAACTGTCTCAAGTTTGGCTGTCCAAGCCAGGCTGGGGAAGCACAGACTCCTGATGGAACCCAATGACAAATGGCCCTGCATTCCTTATCTACCTGAGAGGTGACTCCTCTAGATGTCAACCTCCACAGTCCCTGCCATCACACAGGAGGAGGAGAAGGAGATCCCAGCAGTGATTCTCATCCTGGCTGGAATGAACAAGGGCTCTGTCCATAAAAAGGAAGAAGGGAGGTGAAGAAACAGGGCTCCCAAATCTAGCATCTAGTGAGCCCAAACACTCCCCCAGGGACCCTCATGGCTGGAAAGATGAGGAAGTAACAGTCTCCAACCTCCCTGTGCTGCCCCATGTGGCCAAGCTCTCCCTTACTCCAACTTAGAATCGTGTCGCAGGGAGCCCACAGTCGTGGACACTGTAAATCTATCTCTGCTCATCTCCAGAAGAGACCACAATGGCTAACTCCTCCTGGGAAGTCCTATTGTCTCTATATGTGTTAGTTCCGTTGTGTGCAACAGAAACTCAAATAACAGTGGTCTAAACAGGATAGAAGCTTGTACGTGTCTCACATGACAGTGAGGCAGGCAGTCCAGGGCTGCTGGGGTAACTCTGCACCACAAGGTTGTCCAGGCATCCATGTTTCTTCTCTGCTCTCCCTGGCATGTTGCCCTTATTAGCATGACCTGAGGTACCTAAGACCATGTCCATGGCCCATGAGCAGGACAGGGAAAGCAGAGTAGGCTGTAACGTTTTCTCCCTTTAAGGGCAAAACCTGCAACTTCACATCTGCTTCATCTGACTGGCCAGAACTTAGTTAGACAAACACAACCAGCCTCAAGGGAGGCTGGAGAACGAGTGCAGGTTTTAATCTGAATGACCCTGTTCCCACATAAAATCCCATTACTATCGAGTAGGATGATCTATGCTAAACTTAGTACATTTTTAAAAATCAAGTGACAGAATTCTCGTTATCAATGCCTTAAACTGAAGCAGATTTGTATGCAAAAAATGGAACAGTCCCAGAATATACTGTTAATTGATAACAAAGATACAGATAGAATATGTGGTAAAATATCACCTGATAAGAAGGGAATCTCTCTCTACAATCCTGTGGAAACTGGTGACAGTGATTATGTCCAGGGAGAAAATGTGGAAGAATCGTGCATGAGATAAAGGAGGAAATTTCCTTCTCACTGTAAACCCTTTTATATTATATGAATGTTTAAAACATGGTGCCTATATTACCCATTCAAAATAAATTTCGAATTACCCAAGGAAAACCCACATTCATTTAGCAAACATTTATTGGCAGTTACTAGAGGGTAGGCTCTCTGCTGGGCTCAGTGAGGGACACATCAAGGAGCTCACAAGGGCATTGAATAACCTGGTCAATGCAGCATGCTAGAATTAGTAGCTGGGAAACAGCTTCCAGGAGGAATCAATGTCTACACTGAGACCTGGCAGAGGAACAGACTTAATCCAAGTGAGTGAGCAAAGGAAACCTTCTAGAGAAAGAGCATCACAAACAAAGGCTCAGATGGAGAGAGAGAACCTGGGGAGGGAGGAGGAACTGTTAGCAGATCAGCGTGGAGATTAGAGAGAGAAGAGCACAGTGACAAAGAGCGGGAGCGGAGTGGGGACCACGGTCCAGATCACGAAGGCCATCTCAGCCTGAGGAGAACCTCGGCTTTTAACCCAAGAACAACATGCAGCACATGGCGGCATTGAAGCCAGGGAGAACCCTAACCAGATCCGCATTTTGGAGGAATCTCTCTGGTCGAAGTGTCAGAATGAACTGAGAGACACTAGACTGGATCCATGGAGAAGAAGGGGGGTGGGCAGGGAAAACCTTTGCAGAGAGTGCTGAGTGTAAGTTCAAGTGCTTGTCATGGAAGCACGAGCGTGTGAAAAATGCAGTGGACAAGAGAGGTCCCCAAATGGTCAGCATCCCACCTGGAAAAATAAGGTAAAACAAGAGGTTTGGGCCTGTAGCTTAAGGAGGAGCTGAGTCCACAAGTAGTTGGCTGGTCAGGGGGGAGTTCAATTTAGTGAAAATCTATAAACACTTATTGAGTGCCTACTATGTGCCTGGTATTGTGCCACCTGTTTGGACATAAAAAAGACTAAAGTACATCCCTTTGTGACCTAAATGTCTCATCCTAATGAGGAATTGTGCCAATTCATGACCTTCCAGGAGCCCCACTAACTTTGTCTCGTCCCTGTGTGGGAACTGAGCTGAGACCTGGAGAGGAAATTTCACCTGTTTAGTCCAAAGGTTAGTGGGAAGGTTTGGTTAGAGAACACCCATCTCCTAATGGAGCTGACTAATCAACACAAGAGAATAAAGTCGCGAAGAAATCACCTGGAGGAAGAGGAAGAAACCAACAAAGTGGAATCACAAGAAGTGACTTTGTGGGATCCTGTATGAAAGCTGGAAGCAACAGTGGGACCCAGGATTTGCCTGGCAGAACGACACATGGAATTAAAAACCAGTTCAGTTTAGTGATGGCGCTTTCCTAGAGATGTAGGAGGTCTGAAAGTAAAGAGGGAAATATCCAGAGAGGACACTTTCTCAGGTTCTCACAAAAGTCAAGAGGAGTCTTCCCAATGACACTGCGATTCTTGCATCCAGGACCGTGCTTTGACAAACACAGCTCAGCTCTGCAGATCATCCTGTCTAACACAGGGCTCACAGTTATAATGATCTCGGTCAGTGATTGTCCGTCCTGTGCATGAACACGTCCAGTGCAGAGGCCTCGCAACCTCACTTGGTTCCTGCTTTCTCTGACCTGGAATGTCCCTGTGCAGACAAATGCTAAGATGGCACCCAGTGATCCCTGCCTCCTGGGATTCACACCCTGTGGGAGCTCCTCCCAATGAGTGTGGGAGGGACCTGTGACCATCTTCTAACCAACATGCCAATGTGGCAACAGTGATGTCACTTTTATGATTAGATCATATAAGATCATGGTGTCCGTCTTGCTAGCTGACTCTTTCATCGGCTTTCTTGGCTTGCAAGCTCTGACAAAGCAAGCAGCTGTGCTGGAAAGGCCTTCATTGCAAGGAACTGATGTCAGCCTCCCGCTAACATTCAGCAAGAAACTGAGGGCTCCAACCCAGCAGTCCACAAGGAACTACTCAGTCCTCCTCCCAATGACAGCCCTTTCCTTTCTTGAAGTCACACATCCTAACTTCTCTTTACTACCATAAATGTCAAGTTCTCTTCCTGTCCTACTTGCTTTCCTCTCACCATCCAGGAGGCCCCACCAGGAAGCAGCAGGCAGGGTGGAAGGAAGCGCCCATGAGCAGCGGTGTGGCTAGAGCCCTCCTCACGTCTTCACCTTAGAGAGTAGATATTACCGGGTAGTCAGTTGGAAGAAGAGAAGTCAGGAGCAGAGTGATGAGGAGATGAGTGAACTCCTCTGTCTCTCAGGTCCATGTGAGGCTGTGCTTTTGGGTTGTGAAAATAAAACAGTGAGGAATGAACTCTGCATGGCCACTGCTGGTCTTCGCCCCTTCAGCATTCTGGAGAGCCCACCTCACACCATAAATGCAAACACCATTGATTCCCTGCCATCTAGCTGTGACCCTCCCTTCCCACAACCTCCAGCAAACACACTCCATCAGCCAAGAGAACCAGCCCTCCTGTCGCTTCACACCCCACGGGCTCACCTATGGGAACTGTGAGAAAGGCAATAGACTATCTACCAGTCTCAGTGCCTGAAGAAGAAAAGGAAGCTGTCAGACCTGACAGCAGAAGGTGACCCTTAATGAGGCATGGGTACAGCGTACAAGGACTCAATATAACAGAGTGGGAACTTGGGCTCAGCAGTCAGACTGTTTCCTTACAGTCTCAGCTCAGCCCAGTGAAAGTCAGTTAACCTCTCAGTGACCTCAGTTTCCTTGTCTGTAAATGGAGCTGGCAGCTGTCCCTATCTCATAGGGCTCATACAAGGTTTAAATGATTTAATTCGCATCAATTTCTTACTATCTCACTGAGGACAGTGCCTGACCCTTTTATTTAGTCAAAATCCTGGAAAGGGAGAACGTCCCACCATTGAGTTCCTATTTCCTTCTTCCAAGTGTGATGAGGACCAGTTCTCCAACACTCACTGCCCTGAGCCTGCTCTTACTTGCCTGCAGATGGAGAGCTGCTCTGTCCCTTATCTATGGGCTGGGGATGGAGGAAACCAGGAAAGGCCAGGGTGGGGCCAAGGATGAGAGGCCTCAGAGCAACACACACATAAACACACATATACACATACACACCCAAACCCACACACATGCACATACAAACACCCATAAAAGCTTATATACACACATGTACACACACACCCTCCCACAACCCATACACACACATGCACCGATACATGCTTATATTCACACACAAACACAAACATACACACGCTCTCACACACAAACATACACATACATGTTAATGTATGTGCACATAAATCCACACAGACAAACACATGCCCATCACACACTCCCTTCAGATTTGGGTCCTGGCTTATTCTCACTTAATCTCTTATAAGAAATTTAGGATCCTGAGGGAGAAGGACCTGGGAAAATTTGTCCCACCAGAAAGAGATCCACTCCCCAGGCACTCTGGTACTTTCTGGATCTCATGTGGCCCTGCTCCTGGCCCTGCTCCTAAATGAGCAGAGGATCTGACCTCAGATCAAGATCCTGGAGTCCAGAGGCTGCCACATGCACTGGCCCACCCTGGGAATTGGGGTCCAGCAGGCCACCAGCCTCCCACCTCACCTGCCACTTCTCAGCCTGTGCTCCCACAGCCAGGGGTCCCTCCCAGGCTTACTGCATGACAGGATGTCTGCAAATTGGCTCCACAAGCAGTAGAGACAGGAGGTGCTACTCACCCAAGGGGTGAGACACTCAGATCAGAATGAGGAAACCCAGATCCTCCTCCTCGCCTGAGCTCTTGTCCTGTGACCTCAGCTCCAAAGAACTCGCTCCCAGGAAATCCTAGCTGGCAATTCTCACCCACACTTTGCTGAACTCTAATCTCTGCCTGCTTGGAATTTATTTCTTTTATTTTCTTCATTGACCCAAATCATACGCATCCATCAGGTTCTATCAAAATTTCTATCCATCTCATTCATGTAACTCCCTGACCACGGGAGTGTTTCACCTATGAATTTGGTAAACTATTTCCTCTGCTTCTCATGTAACATTTAAGTGGGTTCCGGTCTTTAACATCACTTGGTGCATCCAAGGCCTAATAAAGTGTTCCCAAAAGTGTGGGTGCCTCCAGATGTTAACTGTAAGGCTTTGAGGGAAAACATTAGGCTGAGGCTTTGTTGTTCCCATTTTCAGAACCCAAAAGATATATGCTCCACACATAGCTATGAGCCATTGACACTGCTGAATACTGAGTGAATTAACATCAAGCAGATCCCGCCCCCTTGTGACCAGACTGGGCCAGCCTTCACTCTCAAGCGACAACTTGTGCACACTTGCCTTCCCTAGCCTGGCTCTTTGGGTGAGGTGGTAAGTACTGCTCTCCCTGGCTTTCTCCCAGGCACCTACCTGCTTGATTTGGTGGGTGCTCTTTGTTCAGACCACGACCCATGGTTTGGTTGTAGCACCGCTGCACATTTCCCAGATTGAAGGGGAGAAATCTTCATCTGACTTGTGAAGATCTTGGTCTCGTCATCAAAGGAACTTGGCTCCTCCATCAACCACTGAACACAAGACTTCACCTTCCTCTCACTGTCATCGTGGATGGAAGGGTTGGTCATCCATGAAGCCAAAGGCAGTAAATGCATGGACTTTGGGAGCTGGCCTGGACACAGCCAAGTAGAAATACTGCAGAGAATGTGATCTTGAGGTAGGAACCAGAGAAAGTAGATCAGAGGAAGCTCCAGCATTTATTGAGTGAAGACCCAGTTCCCAGTGTGTGAGGAATGAGTGTGTACGTCTATGTGTGTGTGAGTATGTGTGTGTTTCTAATAGGGGAAACAGGACACACAACATAAAACATTTGGAAGACAACTGCACAACAACCTCCTGCACAAGTGAATTCAAATCCCACACAGAGATGCACTGAGCGAACTCAGAGAAACACAGAAAAATGTTAGTACAACAGCTCAATAAGAAAAGTCCTACAAACTAGTTGCTCTTAACTAGGGCTTCAACAAGTGGAAGGATCTGGAGTAGGGGAGAAATTTTAGAAATATTCTCATGACTTGGACTGAGGTGTAAAGAACCTAGAAACAAGACTCTCCTCCAGGTCCCCTGCTATGATGTGGCTGCATCTCAATCCCTGATGGTTCCCTCACTCTCCCCACTAACGTCCTCCTTCATGCACATCACCTTTGGTGTCACTGTGGAAAACCCACTGGCCCCAGAGTCAGGGAGCTCCAACCCTGCCACACTCTCTGTTTCCTGGGGAAGTGACTTCCTTCTGCGGGCTCAGCTTCATTGTTTCTAAAATAAAGTCAGGGAGGGAGTCAAACAGGCTGAGGACAGGAGGAGTGTGTGTGCCCTGGCTGACCTGATCCCAGGGTTCGACATTAACATGGGTCAACACCAATTACTTAGCTGAACCTTTGACTACAATTCTAGAAAGGGAGGAGTGAAACAGAACAGTGTCTACTTTCCCTCCTTAGAGTAAGGTTTAATGTTAGACTGGGTAAAACTATTGTTTCCTTTCTCTTTTCTGGGGTTCTCCCATCTCTCCCAGGTTAACCACTCCCTGTTGCAGCAGGTAGAAGATCTCAGGTAAAACCCAGGCTATTTCTCCGATCTTCCCTCCCTTCCTTCTTCACCATGTGTTGTGTTCAGGAGGAATTCTCTTGGTATTGATTTTTGGAGGGGAATAGGCAGACAGGACTGACTTGCGTCTCAATCACATATCTACACGTCACACCTGAGGAGACAGGCGAACAGCAGAGGGCAGGGAACAATTCATATTGCTCAGTGGGCTTGAGAAGAAGACAAATTATTTCCATGCGTTTTTCTCCTACCCAAATACGCCTTTCACCTCAGTGTTCACTCCTACCATCCAAAGCAGTGAACTCTTTTCTTACTATGTAACGTGAAGGTCCCGGGGGTGGCAGAAGGCTCAGGGGACTGTGGGGCCTTCATACACTGTTAACTGATACGGTTTCCTGTGCTGTGACCCAAAGTCAACCTTGATTACACTGGAAGAGGACAGAGAAATAAGTACATCGTATGAGGTGGTGGGATTGCAGGTGAGTTTTTCTTTTCATTTTAAAAGTTCTTCTGTTGTTGCTATAACGATGTTGTGCCATCAGAAAACAATAGGAGAAGGAGACAGAGTTGCCCTGGGGTTTTATAATGCAAAGAAAGAAGCAAAACATAACCAGAGCCAAAAACGAAAACAAAACAACACAGGAATTTAAATGTATTATCCAATGTGATCCATTCACAACTCTGTAAATTGGCTCGTATCATTATCCCGACTTAACTAACAAAGGAATGAGACTCAGAAGTGCTCAGCCCAAGGTCACACAGCTAGTGGAACCCAAGTCCTCTGACACCTGGCCTAGTGCTTGATCTACAATGGCAAGTTAAGTGAGGAAGGGGCCTCAGAGATCAGGGGGTTGATGCCTTAATATTGTCAAAATTCTCTATATAACATGAAGAGTGAGTGGTTGGATCCCTTTACTGATAGAGAGCTCACCGCTTACCAAAGCAGCCTATTCTATTGTTCAGCCTTAGTAAAAAAGACAACAAAAGTTCTTCATCATGAGCACAATTCTGTCTCTCCGAAGCTTCTACAGAATGACCAATTTCTGATCTCTATAATCAAACAGAATAAATATACTCTTCATATAATAGCCCTTGAATTATCTGAAGGCTCTGTAGTCATAAACAAGGTAAATTGCATCAAAATAAATGGCTGTTTTCAGTAGGAAGGTTGGTCCAAATGTCCTAGCCCACCATGTCTAGAAACAAGAAGCCCTCTTGAACTACTTTTTGGGGAACTGTATTAAATTATCAACTCAGATTATATTGATTTTGGGCTTGATATCTGCCAGGCACTAGGGATGAATTAATGAGCAAGTCAAATGGGCTCTGTGGGTTTATATACAAAGAGTCAAGCTAGAAAATCAGGCATTTGGAATATAGAGCAAGGATGCTCACTGCAGACTGGGAGCAGCTCAGGACGTCCTCCCTGAGGAGGGGACGTTTGAACTGAGCCCTGAGGAAGAACAGGAGTTGACAGAGGAGGTGTGGTTTATATAGAGGAAAACAACTGGGGAGAAGTCCTGGATACTAGACAGTGTGGCAGGTTCACAGGACTGATCAAGTCCAGGGAAGCTGGAGGCACCTGCAGGGTGGTGCTGAGGAGTGCAGGCCTCAACATGGACCACCTAGATTCTAGTATTTCCTTCACCACCCACTTAGCTGTGTGACCTGGACAACTTTCTAACCCACTGTGCACGGCAGCTTCCTCACCTGTGAAACGGGTGATGTTTTAGGGATGTGGTGAAGATTAATTGAGTTGATACATGTGAAGAGCTTAGAACAGTGCCTGGCACATATTTGATGTTCAACCCATGTTGGTCTCCGGGGACCATGTAGGGGCCCTGCACTAGCCGCATACGTCATCCCTCTCCAAACAACTCCTCTTCGCATCTTAATTCCTTTGCACATTCCCAACTACACCCTCCTCCTGTCACAGAGTCAAAGTTAGTTAAGGAGGAATTGCTGAGCACACCTTGGACAGCAGTCATGGCAACTGGGCCCACTCTGGGGAACCTCCTGGAAGAGATGACATGCAGTGTCTGCCTGGAGTACGTGAAGGGCCTGCGAGCATCTTCTGTGGCTGCAGGTTTTGCCAGGTCTGCATCACTGAGTGCTGTGTCACTTTCAGATCCACCAAGGGAGACATGTGATGTCCACTCTACAAAAAGGCATTTCAAGAGGGGGACATCAGGCCCAACAGGACTCTGGCCAGTTTGGTCTCCATCCTCCTAACACTGGAGCCCAGGAGAGAGAATCCAGCACAGGAAGTTTGGTTCTGCCAGCAGAACAAGGAAAGGGCCTTTTTCTATTGCCAGGAGAACCAGCAACTCCTATATGTGGTTTGCAAAGATCTCATAGAGCACAAATCCCATCAGTGCTGCAGAAGGAGGAAGATGCCAGGTCTCACAGGTAGGTAAACCCTTTCACTGCCTAGTCTAAACTTGGAGCAAAATTCTGGTGGTTTGCCCTATTATTGGCTTTAGCACTACTACAGAAAAATAAACTACTGTATTCTAAACACAATTCTGAATGAAACAATAGCTTACATTCAATCCGGGATTATATTGGTAAAAGTTACTTCTGTCCGCATGCTACTTCACTTCTAAAATTCTCAGGGAACAGAAGGCATCACACTTCCTCTGCTTGCAGTATAGAAACCTTAGTGTTGCTCTAAGAGTTCACATGCCCTCCAAAATCCTCTTGAGATTTCTGGGTGTGAAAGAAGCATAATTGGCCACAAACTGAAAAAGGCAAAAAAGTGCTGAATAGATAGAGCTTTTACTTGAGGTGGACCGTGCTATTTTGGCAGATAAAAACACTATTGTATTCCTAGAAAAAGTGTGACCTTGGTATAACCTCAGGTAGTTTTTGGCTGAAGAGGCAAAATCTAACTCAACCTTCTCAAAATGGGGACTATTGTCTTATTGAACAAGCTAAAGGAAAAGCAGGTTTGCAAGGGAACCTGCAGCCAAGCCTGGGTCCCCTCTGCCCCTCCTGCCAGAAGCTGTGGAGCCACCTGTCCGGGAGGACCGTCCTGGACAAAGTTTCAGGCCACCAGCAGCTACAAGTCTGTCCCAGGTGGGTCTATTCTGGGCCCTGGGTTGAAGGTAAGTTAGATATTTGATCACAAAGCTTTAAGCTGTGGATGACAACAACATTCCTAGAGGTGGCAGCCAAGTAGCAGAAGGCTTGTTTTCTCTCCAAAATGTTCAAGCCACCTCACAAAAATGTTATTAACATAGAGGGAAAATGAGGAATCAAGGTTAGATATCAAAAGTATGTCAATTTTTAGGAGAACTGGTATCACAAGTCAGATAATAGATAAATTATTATTATAACCATTGGGATGAATTGCAGAAAGTCAGCTGACCTCGTGAACATAAGCACATACGCTGGATAAGCTGTCAGAGTAAGGCCCGTGTGCACACAGCTAGGAGACCTATTTAGGGTTCATAGCCAATGCAGACAGCAATATTTCCTCCCTGGGGACGTCTGTACAAGATCAATACATATTGTGAATGAAATTATGAAAGATTCTCAAAAGTCTGTGTTGGGGAGCACTTGTGTTTAAAATAGTGTGTGCGGGGCTGGCCCGGTCGAGCAGCGGTTAAGTTTACATGTTCAGTTTTGGCGGCCCAGGGTTCGCCGGTTCGGATCCCAGGTGAAGACATGGCACCGCTTGGTACAGCCATGCTGTGGTAGGTATCGCACATATCAAGTAGAGGAAGATGGGCACAGATGTTAGCTCAGGGCCAGTCTCCCTCAGCAAAAAGAGAAGGATTGGCAGCAGTTAGCTCAGGCCTAATCTTCCTCCGCCAAAAAAAATGGTGTGTGGGAAAAGTTTGAGCTTCTCTGGTGGAGGAAATAACAAGTTAGACTTAAGATTTTTAAAAGAAATGGTGATTTTCTATTTCTTTTAGGGGCCATGGCCACCAACCCAACAGAGACCAAAGGACACCTAGGATTTTTATGAACCACAGGCTGAGGCATCCACTTCACTCAGAAATAGTTCTGCCACAGCAGCCACAGAAAGTCGCTAATGGAAGGAAATTAATGGATAGACATACATAGAAAGTCCCCTTTCCTCAGGTGGACAATGCAGGAAACAAGAAAAGTAAGGTCAGCCTCCAATGGTCATATCAGAGCTGCTCTTCTATCTGAGGTAGCCAAGTGACAGAACACAAAACAACCTCACCTTCTGAGACTCACTTCTCCCCTGTAAAGGAGAAATAACACTTTCCCTGTTTGACTCTCATAGTTGTCATGAGCCTTAAATATGTTCTTTGTACATTGCAAGATCCTATGTAGTCTAAGTTGTTTTAACAGTATTCAATAATAATAATGTTGACTCCTCCCATCTTGTGGAGGAGGAAACTGAGGAACAGGTTGCTGAAGTGATCTGTTCCGAGTCTAGCCAGGGGTAGGTTATGATCCTCCTATTTTCGTTCCATGGAGCTCTGACCCTCAGTCTCTTCCTCTAGAATGGAAGAGGTCCTGCAGTGGGACACTGCTCACCCAAAGCTCTGTGTTTCTGAGGATGAGAAATATGTGACTATGAGAAGCTCTCCACTAAGACTGTCTGCTCATTCCAAGAGACTGAAGACCAACCCCTATGTTCTGGTTCAAAGGGCTACTCCACTGTGCCCACTGCTGGATGGTGGAGCTGCCATACTAGGGAGATCGCATCCTTGTGGTGGCCTGAGAGTCAGGGAGGAAAAAGAGAAGGATCTCCCTCTGCCAGAAGGAGGGTATCTGGGCTGTGAGAGTCACTAGGGGACAGTCCTGGGCTCTCACAACCCCAGAGACCAAATTGATCCTGGAGGAAAATCCTAGATGGTAAACTAGATTTCAGGAAGTGTCAAATGACCTTTGCTAATGCAGAAAAAGAGGCCACTATTTTTACTTTTCAGGGTTCTTATATAGGGAAATGAGTCCCATCCTTATGCTCTAAGGAGCAGGAGCACAGCTGACCCTGTACCCATGATATGGGCTGCCTTTCTCTTGGCCTCTCATGAGAACCTGATCACAAATGGGTTCATTACCAGGGTCAGTGGTTCCTACCACATTAGGTCCACAGTGACCATCAGTGAAAGGACAGATGTGGCAGACTCCCTGCAAACACATCCATGTGATTCTTAAGGATGGTAAGAGGTCTGTGTTCTCCACATATCAGCTGGATCTGCCCCAGTGATTCCCAGTAGAGGCCATGGCATGTGTGTTCCAGTTCGTAAACATCATCATTCCATTTCCAGCCCACAGCCCACCACAGCCCAGATTTCCCGCTATCTAAAAGAGCAGTCCTCAAACCTGAGGACACAGAAAACCTAGGGTGCTTGTTGAAAATGCAGATTCCTGTCTCTACCTCCAGACAATTCGACATAGTACCCCTGGGGCAGAGCTTGAGAATTTGCTTTTTGAGATGAGCCCAGGTGTTTGGACATCACACAATAAGAATATGATGTTAGAGCATCTGAAATTCTACTGTGGAGGCAAATGATGTGAGGGTCTTGTTAAAATGCAGATGCTGATCCTGTAAGTCTGATGGTCCTGAAGTTCATTCTCATGGGCAGGAAACATGGAACATAAGAATTGCACTTTAGTCTAGGTTGTTTCATCTTCTCTATAAAAGGGTTCATCATGTGATGTGCCCTTCAAAATCCACTGTTCTAAAGCCCAATGACTTAACCACCCAGGAGGTCCATTACTAAAGGCCCATGAATCTGCATGCTTCAGTCAATGTCACTTTGTGTGCTTTATGGCCAATCAATAGTCACCTCAACGGCACAGTCTCCAGTGTTTTGGGCTGTCAGCAGTTTACCATCCAACAGTGGATGGCTGCAGCGCTCCTTTGGATCTGCCACAGTGCAACAGATGAGCAGTTCTATCAGTGAATCCCATGGGGGAAGAAAAAAGGGCAAACAGACCTTCAGTTAGAGCTCAGAAATTAGAAGAAGGACAAAAAAGAGCAGAAAGAAGATTTGAAGAAATCATGTTTGGAACTTCTCCAAATTCAGTGTAAAACTTTAGCATGTAGATCCAAGAAGCTCTACATACACCGAAGGAGAGAACAACAAAGAAGGCCACGAGAAGGCTCAACAAAGTCAAACTGATGAAACCAAAGAAAAGAAAACCTTGAAAGCATCAAGAGAGAATGAATTTTACATGCAGGATATGATGGTTTTAAAATGTTCACAAATTCTTTAATATTCCGTCCTTCAAAAGGTAGAACTACTTCCTCTTCCTTTGAGTGTGGACTCGATTCAGTGACTCACTTCTGAAGAACACAATAAAGAGGAAGTGACTTCAGAGATTAGGTCATAAAAGAGACTGTGGTTTTCTGTTCTCTCCTCCTCTCTTCCTCTCTTTCTCCCTCTCTCAGATCATTTGCTTGGAAGAAGCCAGGTCCTAATCAAGGAACCTCTGACATTTGCCTGACTGGATATGAAAACTTCTATGGACAAGTGACTCCTTTGAGCCTCCCATTTCCTCCATCTTTAAATGTCTATAGTGCTTATCCCTTCATCTGTCCCATAGCTGCACATTAGGTCCGTTATGGGAGAGAGTAGGTAACTCGTCTCTTTAGGTCACAGTCTTCAGTCCATGAGGAACTCTATGCGAAGAGCTTCACTTACAGAAATACACTCAATGAGCCTTATCTGCACCTCAATCTAATTTAGATGGAGATTCTGGACTTTTCACTGATTCTGCAATGGGATGAGATTTTGGGGTCCTTGGGTGGGAAGCATTTTATTTTGCATGTAGAATGTGACAAAGATTCCCTCTTTGACCAAACATTAGTTAGGCTCCTCTGAGCCCTCTGTTCAACTAGGCTTTGACTTGTGGGCTTCGATATCCATCTTTGCTTCACCCAGTTTTAGCAGAAATCCTGTCAAGTCAGTTTAGTGAGAATCCCTCACCCTAGATATCTGGTCAAATTCTTCAGCCCCCACTAGGCCCCAGGTGATATAAGATCACTCTGGCCTACCTTCAGCACGAATACTGTTAGGTCAGTTTAGCAAGAATTACCCTATCCACTTAGGAATCTTCTATCAACTAACGCCCTCCTCCTTGGTCATCAATCCCCATTTTCCCTCATTGTATTTGTAGTTGAGCACAGTCTCTCTCCCCTACTGCAAAACCCCTACTGCAGTGGTCCCTTGAATAAAGTTTTCCTTACTGTTCTTAATAAGTGTTAGATAATTTTTATTTCTTTGATAGAGGAATGTAAATAATTACATTCCAGCCAGAAGATGGACTGTGGTGGTTTTCAAAATGTCCGCAAACTCTTTAATACACAAGAGATAGTGACTAATTTCCTTCCCCATGAGTGTGAGCTGGATTTCTTGGCTCAATCCTACTGAATAGAAAATAGAAATCCCCATGAGTGTGAGCTGGATTTCTTGGCTCACTCATAATGAATAGAATAGAGCAGAAGTGATGGTGTGCAACTTCAGAGACTGGGTCTTAAACAGCACTGTGATTTCCTGTTGGGTCTACTGTCTCTTGGGTCGCTATTCTGAGGTAAGTTACCTGCCATGTTGTGTGGACACTCAGCTAAGGAGATATTCACATGGCAAGGTCTTGAGGCTTCTGTCAACAACCACATGAATAAGATTTGAAGTGGATCCTTCCATGCTAATCATGTTTGTCAGTTCTGGCCAACATCTTGATTGCACACTTATGAGACACCCAGAGCTAGAACCCCCAAGCTAAGCCACTCCTTCTTCCCTCACCCACCAGAAACATGTGAGGTAATAAATCCTCACTGTTTTAAGCTGCTAAGTTTTGGAGTAATTTGTTACAAACAAATAGATGAGTAATGAACAGGGGAAAAATGTCTCAGTGAGTGACTGATTTCTCATTAGACACAAAGGACACCAGAAGAAATTGGAGCAATATATTCAAAGTCCTGATAGAAAAAAGGTTCCAAAGACAATTCTATATCCACTGAAACTATCCTTCAAAATAAAGGTGATTTTTTGAATTATTCATATTGTTTTTAGAATTCCATTTTAAATTTCCAATTAGGTTTTTTTGGGGGTATTATTTTTATTTTTATACTAGTTGTCTTAGGGATTACACTATACATCCTGAACTTTAGACACTCTACTTCCAATTACTAATGTACAGTTTCACATAAATTTAGAAGCCTTGAGACCATTTAGGCCTGTATTCCATGTCCATCTTTTTGTCATAGGTGATATATATAATACATCTATGTAGGTTACAATCCCCACAAGAAAAAGTTGTGATTTTAGTTTCAAACATTTATATGTGTAAAAAGAACCAAAAAAGGGTCAAAGAAAAAAAGAGAAATGGCCTTTCGCATTTACCCAAATATTTTTGATGCACTTCATATGTTCTGAGAGTCTGAGTTCCCATCTGGTATCATTTGCAGAACTTCCTTTGCCATTTCTTATAGTGCTGATTAAGACAAATTCTTAATTTTTTTTATCTAAAAATATCTTTCTTTTGCCTTCACTCTTGAAGGACATTTTTGCTGAATATAGAATTCTGGATGGACAGTCTTTTCTTTCATGTCATTAAAGTTGTTCCACTTTCTTCTGCCTCTCTGTTTTCTGATGAGAAGTCATAAGACAGTAAAGGAGGCACGAAAGAACCAAAACCAGAAAATATCACGATAGATGTAGTATCTCTCACATCAACAACTACCACGTGAACTTCATGGATCACACTCCAATGAAAAGGCAGAACTTGTCGGAATAGGTTAAGAAACAACACCCAACTATATGCTGCTTACAAGCAAGGCTCTTTCGATATAAAGACACAAGTTGATAGTAAATTGATAGAAAAACATGCATTGTATAAATAGTAACCGTAAGGAGGCTGAAGTGGCGGTATTAATATCAGAAATAAAAGAGATTTCAAAATAGAATGCATTGCCAGAGATAAAGAGAGATACTACATAAAGACAAAATCTAATGGATTGAGAAATTTCACAATTACAGACAGAAAGGAGATCAGCAGTCACCTAGGGCTGGGAGGAGGGAGAAAAGATCAAACACAAAGGGGTGTGAGGAAGCTTTTTAGGATGAGGGGACGGTTCTGTATGTGGGCTGTGGTAGTAGTTCTGTGAGTGTAAACAATTACTGATATTCAGCCAACTGTTCATGTAAAGTTGTTTAATTTTATTTTATGTAAAGACCTTAAGAAATTTTTTAAGGTGTGGAGAAATAAGACAAAGTAAAGAAAGTTTTGGATAAATAAAAACTGAGAGAACTCATGGCTAGCAGTCCTGCAATAAAGTACTTTTAAAGGAAGTCTGCCACGCTCAAGGGAAATGACACTAGATGATAACTCAGATATACAGAAAGGAATAACCAACAACCGTTCCTATATTTTACTGGCTGTAGTTCAATGTTACCTTAAGCAGATGGTGAAAAGTTAAAAATGCAGGATTCGAGTCTTACAAAAACAGTAAAAAATTAATGCAAAAAATATAGCTAAAAAGTCACTAGAAGAGATAAAATCATAAACAAAAAGTATTTGCTTGAAACAAAGAAAGGTAGAAAAGGAGGCACAGAAACGAATAAGAAATGAGAAAAATCAAAAACAAATAGCAAAATGATAGACCCAAATTCTACCATATTAATAATAATATTAAATATAAATTGACTAAAACTCCAATCAAAAGGTTGAGATTATCACACTGGATAAATATCAAGACAGACTATATGCTCTATATAATAGAAAAACTTTAAATACAAAGCCAAAAATAGGTTAAAAGTTAAAGGGTGAATGAATATGCCATGTAAATAGAAAGAATAAGATAACTGTAATGTCTGTATTACTATGAAGTGAAACAGACTTTAACATAATGAGTATCTCTAGAGACAAAGAAGGACTTTTTACAATGATAATAGGTCAGGATCACAAGAGGACAGAAGTGATAAATGTATGCATACCTAACTACAGAGCTCCACAGCAGATGAAGCAAAAAGTGGCAGACAAATTAACAATTATATTTACAGATCAATATTCCTATCTCATTAATAGAACAAGTAACAGAAAACAAGAATAAAGAAGACTTAAACATATTGTGAGTCAACTTGACCTAAATCACATGCATGGAGTATCACATTCAGCAAGAATAGAATAGACATTTTTTCCAAGTGTGCATGGAACATTCATAAAAATAGAACATATTCTGGCCCTTAAATAAGTCTCAATAAATTTAAAGGGATTGAAATTATAGTGTATATTCTCTGACCACAATGACATTAAATTAGAAAACCATGACATAAAGATATGCAGAAAATCCCCAAATATTTGGAAATTAATAAACAGATTTCAAAGTCATGGGTTACCATGCGTTAAAGAAGAAATCACAAGAGAAATTAGGTTTGTTTTTAATCGAATCAAAATGTAATTTTCATTTACATTAGGATAGGGTGCTGGCCCAGTGGCCTAATGGTTAGGTTCATGCACTCCCCTTTGGCAGCCGGAGGTTCCCCAGTTCGGATCCTGGGCGCAGACCTAGCACCACTTGTCAAGCCATGCTGAGGCGCCATCCCACATGAAGGAACCAGAAGAACCTACCACTAGGATATACAACTATGTACTGGGGGCCCTTGGGGAGAAAACAAAAGAGGAAGATTGGCAACAGATGTCAGCTCAGGGCCAATCTTCCTCAGAAAAAACTTTTGTAGGATGCAGGAATAGCAGTGTTTAGAGGGAAATTTAGAACATGAAATGGACAATAAGAGACTATTCTAAACAACTTAAGCAAATAGATTTGATAACTAATATTAAACGGACAAATTCCTTTAAAGGCACAGATTACCACACTGCATTAGGAAACCTAAACAATTGGTATGAATAAAGAAATTAAATTCATAATTTAAAAATACTCCACAAAGAAAACTCCAGGCTCAGATGACTTCCCTGGTGAATTTCATCAAACATTTAAGTATCAACACCAGTCCCAAACAAAATCTTGGAGAAAATAAGGGAGAGAGAAACACTTGCCAAATCATTTTATGAGATTAATATTATGCTGATACTAAAACCAGACAAAGATACCAAAACTTCAGACCAAAGTCTCTCATGAATCCTAAAGGAAACATCAGCAAATTGAATCCAACACATTATCAACAAGTAAGTTTTTTGTGGTTTTTTTTTTTAGGAAGACTGGGCCTGAGCTAACATCTGTGCCCATCTTCCTCTACTTTATTTGCAGGACACCTGACACAGCATGGCTTGACAAGCAGTGCATAGGTCTGTGCCCAGGATCCAAACTGGCAAACCTCAGGCCACTGAAGTGGAGAGCACAAACTTAACCAATTTGCCACTGGACCAGCCCCTGACCAAGTAAGTTTTATCTTAGGATGCAAGTTTGGAGGAATATGTAGCCATCAATCTAATGTATCATATTAATAGAATAAAGAACAATAACCATAGGATCCTCTCCATGCAAAAAAAAAAAAAAAATGCATTTAAAGCAGACGGTACCTATTCATGATAAAATCTCTCAGCAAACTAGGAATAAAATGCCACTTCTTTGATTTGATCAATGGCATCAATGAAAAACCTACAGCTGACATCAAACTTTATGGTGAAACTGACTACTTTCTACTCAAGATATTGAACAAGGCAAAGATGTTGGTTTTCTTCATTTCTATTACACACTGTACTAGAGATCCTAGCCAGAGCAGTAAGGCAATAAAAAGAAATAAAAGGGATACATATTGTAAACAGAAGTAAAGTCTTAATATGCAGCTGACATGATTGTGTCCATAGAAATTCCTCAGGCAAAGAAAGCTTCTAGGACTAATAGGTGAATTTAGCAAGATTGCAGGGTATAAGGACAATTGTATTCTATGTACCAGCAATGCAAAATTAGGAAAATGAAAAATTTTAAATTCCATTTATAATAGAATCAAACAAAATATTTAGGTATCAATTTAAAGAAAGTGTGCAAGATTTGTACACTGAAATCTACATAGCACCAGTGAGGGAAAGTAAATAAAAATGAAATATATGGAGAGAAATACCATATTCAAGGATTGGAATACTCCTTCTCGTTAACGCATCAGTTCTCCCCAAATTGATCAATAGATTAAATGCAACTCAATCCCAAATTCTAAATGCCAATTAAAAATCTAGCACATTGTGTAAAAGAAATGTCGAGCTGGTTATATAATTTATATGCAAATACAAGGGATCTGAATGGTCAAAATAATTTTTTTGAAAAGAAGAAGAACCTTGGAGGATGCACATGACTTGATTTCAAGGCTGACTACAGGCTCCAGTAATCAAAACGAAGTGATGTTGGCATGAGGACGGTCTGGATCAATGGAGTAGAACTAAGAGTGAAGTAGAACTACGCATACGTGCTCAGGAAAAGTAGGAAAGGTAATTCAACGGGGAAAGGGTAGTCTTTTCCACAAATGATGCTGGAGCAAAGTGACACACAGAAAAGAATGAACACCATACACAAGAACTAACTGGAAATGAAGCATAGACCTAAACATAACATCTCAAATTATTAAACTTCTAAATCAGTGCTAACCAATAGAAAATCATTTGAACCACATATCTGAGCTACAGATGTAATTTAAAATTTTTGGTAACCACACGTAAAAAAGTAATGGTTGAAGATAATTTTAATATTTGGTTTAACCCAGAGCAATCACAACATAATTTATGCACATAACCAATTAAAGATTATTGATGAGCTATTTTACATTCTTTTTCTCAACCTTACCTTTCTTGAAATTGTTCTGAGCCTCCAGGAGTTGGATATTCTCTAATTTTATGTCCTGCCAAGAGTGACTTTACTCCAGATCCAGCTATCCTAGGATTTGCTGACCACATCAAAATCACTTACCCCTCAAACTCGATGCAGGAGAGAGTGAGCACAGAGACAGAGTTGGGGGTAGGACCCCACCTCAGCTTCCTCCCTCCTCTCCCAGCTTTACTCCACTCACAGGCCCTTCATCCTCCTTCAATCTCCAGGATTTCATGAATCTCACAAAGGGGGAGCAGGTCATGAGATATTTACAAATCCAGATCCCCACAATTCCTCTACAGGAAGTCCTTCCTGCAGTCTGCCCACTCCCATTCCTGCTGGAGCCTCAGTGCTTCCCCAGTAGAGCCCCAGGTCTGTTCAGAGGGTGATCTAGAGCACTCTTCCTCCCTATAACCACAGGGCTCACTCTGTCACCTCCTTCAGGACTTAACTCAAATGTCACCTCTCAGGAAAGCCTCCCCTGAGGATAATATTTAAAATTACAACCAGCTCCCTCATCTTCCCTACTGTTCTTTTCAGCATTTAAGCTCCATGAGGGCAGGGTTTTGCCTGAGGTGGTTTGATACATCCAAAAGGACCTAGAATAGTGCCTGGCACAGAGAAGATGCTCCACAAGCATTTGTTCATGAAGGAAGAAGCGTAGGGACCAGATCTCCTCAAAGCTGAGTCTGACACAGGAGAGGTGAGTGCTTCCCTGGGAACTGGTTGGGGGAGGGGGTGTCTCTTTCAGTTGGGAGGGGGAGGAGCTGCTCACTGGTTTATCCCAGGCCAGAGCCAAGCAGGCAGAAGGCCACACAGAGCCCCTCTGCACTTTCCATGCAGCCAAAGCACACGGCCAAGAACTAAGCCAGACCACCAGCTGCCTCTGCAGACCCCTGCACTCCGAGGGCACCCTAGATAGCTAGCAGGATTCTTAGGTGGAGAAGTCCTCCAGGGCCCAGTCTCATCTCCAGAATCAGCTGATTCTGTGCAGCTGGAAGGCGTGGCTCAGCTGCAGCCTGTGGGTCCCCGGGGAGCCCTCTCCTGACCTGTGATCCCCAAAGCTCTAGGTCATTCGGCAGGCCTAGAAATTAGATTTGGGTCCAGGACTCCAAGACCTTCAATGTCAGGGGTTGGAGGTGGCAGGCAGCAAGGACTGAGGGATCAAAATAGCAGGTCACTGTCTACTTAGGTCCACAAAGGGAAAGAAGAGGCAAGGTGCCAGGGTCCTGGTCTCTAGGGGCTGAGGTGTAGAGGCGGGGCACACTCCAGGCTCTAAAGGGTGGGAGTTTTAACGCCTGGGCAAGAGCTCACCCTTGGTGTCCTTGGGGATGGTATTCAGATCCGTGGTCCTTGAGGCCTGGAGAATGGGGAGGAAACCATTCAGGTTCCAAGGGAGATGTTAGATAGAAGCCTGGGCCCCAACTCATCATTGCTCTCCTTCTAGTCCACTGTAGTCTCCAGACTCCACCCCATGTCCTGCCCTCCGCCCTGCAGAACACAGTCTCCATGGCCGCCAGCAGCTGGACAGCTCCCCGTCCCTGGCCTCGGGGCATTCTCTATGGAGCAGCAGTTCCTCCAGTCTTAGCAGATAAAGAGAAGGTGTACAGGTAGCCGAGGGCTGTGAAACAACGATGGACTCAGACACGGTTGTGAAGTCATCATGCAGGGAGTGGGACACTGGAAACCCAGGAATCAGGGCCAGGGCTGTCCCCTCCAGGGAGGCACAGGCCTTGCTCTTCCCTCCTCTCAGTCCCTTCATTCTCTCAGTGACCCCAGCATAAGGTGGTCAGGGCTTGAGGGGAGGGGCTTGCTCTGGAAGAGAGGAAGCCCCTTAATCACCTCCCCCCTCCTCTTCTCTGCCCTTCTTGCCAAGTGTGTTGGAGTTATATCGCACCATAAGTATGGAAAAATGCCAAACCTAAGTATAGCTTACCCACCAATTATGGGGCCAATTATGGAGCCCAGTTACAACACCTGTGCAATTACCAGCAGCAGAAAATAGAGACCCCGGGGCCCCTGTGCCTCTCCCCACACAGAACCCAGTCCCCCCCACACAGACGTCCAATAAGGTGACCTATTCCCCTGCCCCTTTCTTCTCTGGTTCCTCCCTGTCTACTCCTGTTGGCCTCTATCCTCCTAATGTCCCTCCCTTTGCTCACTTCAGGAGCCTCCCCATCTTCCTAGACCATTACCCTGGGGATCTCTTCCTCCTCCTCCCCGTCGTCCACACCATCCTAGGGTTGGAGAATCTAGAATTGACCCCCTGGAGGAGGAGACTTCATCCCTGGAAGCAGCCGCAGGAAGAACTGACAGGGACTCTGGGGTTCAAGGGCTCATCCAGGAGACTGAGGGCACCCAGTATGTTTGCAGGGTCCACCCTGGAACTGGGAACCAGCTTTTAAGGCCTGGAGATGTGCTCATTCGTCCCTGAGGCCAAAGTCCATGGTTATTCAATGGAGAGGGAAAAGTCTATGGTCAGGATGTATTTGGGGAAACAATTTGGACTCTGAACCTTACACTGGAGTGGGGGCTCCTCCTCTTGTGCACAGCCCTGTCCTGCTGATGGGAGCCCAAGGAGACCCTCAGGAGATCCCCAGGGAAGGGGCCAAAGGGGACCTCTGGTCTTCTGTTCTCAGCCCTGTGGCCACACGGGGGCGCCACCACTCTGTTTTCCTATTAGCACAGCCAGGGGAGAGGATGGGCTGTGGTCTGAGTCAGGAAGAGGTGGCTGATCTGGAGGCTGGACATCACTGGGGGATGAGGATGCCTCTGAGCAGCCCTGGGCTCAGGCTCGGGGGTGGAGCAGGGATTGGAGGAGAGGGAGCTCTGGAGCCCTGCCCTGCATCTGAGGCTTCCATCTTTTCTCCCTACAACCCCTCTCTCCAGCCCCTTGATGACAACACTCTGGAAAACTGAAAAATAGATCATGTTTTTCTTCCACTCCCTATTCCTTTTCTAAGGGCTATTTTAAAAAATAAACTCTTTTATTGTAGAATACATAAATGGAGGTTTACAGAAAAGTTGCAAAGTTAGTACAGAGTTCCTGTGTGTCCCACACTCAGTTGTCCCTGTTGTTAACGTCTACATCACTGTCATACATTTGTCACAGCTAATGAAGCAATATTGATACATTATCACTAAACTCCACACTTTATTTGGATTTCATTAGTTTTTCTTTTTTCTGTTCCAGGATCCCATCCAAGTTACCACATTACGTCCCAGTCACGTCTCCTTCAGGCTCCTCTGGCTGTAACCGTTTCTCAGACTTTCCTTGTTTTTTGATGATGTTGACATTTTTGAGGAGTACTGCTCAGCTATACTGTACACTGTCCCTCAATTTGCATTTGGTCGACCAAGGCTATGGATTTGGGGAACAAGCCCACAGGGGTGAAGTGCCATTCTCAACACAGCATATCAAGGGTATATAATACCCACTCGATAGACCACTGATGATGTTAACCTTCCCCACCTGGCTGAGGGCGTGTTTCCCAGCTTTCTCCCTGTGAAGCTCCTATTTTCTGTGTCCCTCTCCACACAGTAGTCTTGGGAAGAAAGTCACTGTGTGAAGCCCACATTTAGAGGGTGTTCTGCTATTAACATTTGCATGCAGGTGTTTGGACAAATGTAAGTTTTCCAATGAGTTGGATAAAAACCTAGGAGAGTGATCAGTAGGCTGTATGGTAAGTCTACGTGTAGCTTTAAAGTGTCAACGCAAATAATCTATAACCAATCTACAGACAAGAAAAATAGAGTGGCACTTCCTGAGCTGAGGACTAGCCCAGAAACACCATCTCCAGCAGGGAAGCAAACACCCAGGGAAGTGTGGTTTACGGCACGGTTACATCCTGTTTCAGAACAAAGTAACATACAGCAAGCATGACAGGAATACAATTTTTTTTCCAAAGTCACAAGGAGGTGTTTGGCTGCAGTTTAGCAGGTACACGACAGGTCAACTTGACCTAAGACCTCTGGGAAGAAAAGATTATCTTCAAAGAAGTTTTGGTATCGGCATGAGAAAAAGGGAGACATTACATCCTCCTCTTTAAAGAGTGCATTCTTTGCTTTGGGAAAATGTTGGAAACAGATGGACAACGCGTGTTTGGTGGGCCACAAGGCAGATGGCTCTGGGAAAAATAAGTTTCAGCCAAATCAGATTTAAACCAGAATGACTTCCCCATATACCTCTATATGTGAAAACTTACTGTTCTTATTATTTTCATCAGAAGAAACTGCAGAATATCTCCCATAATGGCTGTGCTGTTTTGTGTTCCTGCCCACAATGAACGAGGGTTCCTGTCGTTCCACATACTTGTCAGCACTTGGCATCACCAGTTTTTGGATTTAGGATATGCTAATAGGTGTGTAATGGTTATCAGTGTTGTTTTCATTTGCATTTCCAGGTGACATATGATGTTGTCTTTTCATATGTTTATTAGCCATCCTTGTGTCTTCTTGGGTGAGGCGTTGGTTCAGACTTTTGCTCTTTTTTTAATTGAGTTGTCTTCTTATTTTTGAGTTTTAAGTGTTCTATATATATTTAAAACAAGTCCCTTGTCAGATATATTATTTGCAAATATTTTCTCCCATGTCTGTCCTGAGCCCTTTTACTGACGTAACAGTACACATTAATGCATAGATGTATTTTAATGGGAATAGAAATGAGAAATTGCTAACTGTGATGGTTTCTGGGTAGAGGACTTGGGTGACTAGGAGATGAGGAGAGAGGATGTGACATATATTTTTATATACTCTTGAGTAGCATTTGAACTCTCTTGTATGTGCATGAACAATGTTTTCAAAATACATTGCATTAAAATCGCTCACACTTGTAAAACACTTGACAGATCAACCTCACATCATGGGTTAAGATTCTGATCCTCTACTCAAGGACCAATCAACTTTTCGCTCAACTATTTGGCTTTAAAATTTCCATTTCTGAAAAAGGTGGGCTAGATTGTATGGACCAATCCTCCCCCTGAAAATAGCTAAAAATGAAATGTAAACTATAAAAACCGTCTTCTTAAAAGCATTAGCACTGATGAGATACCAATAAACAACCACACCCCGAAAAGAAGGGGAAGATCCTGCTTGGCCTCCACAGAGAACAGCGTCCTGAGAGATGGAGAAAAGGCTCTGTGACCTCATTGCCCAGACATGGAGCCCAGCACTTTCAGCTCTGAGCCCAGAGCTCTGGACTTTCCTACCCATCCACCTTCCCTTTTAAAATTTAAACAAAGCTTTTATATTCTGATTATGAGATATATGTATAGTGCACAATATATGTTATAATGCATATTCACTGCAGAAAATTATAAAATGTTAAAAGTTATAAATGACAAAGTAAAAGTAACTGTAATCCTCACCTTGGAGATACTCTGTTGCAGTTTCTCCTGGTCTATTATGTACCCTCCTGCTGCTGCCCCAGGGCTGGAACTCTCTCTAAGCTGATGAGCACAGAGCTCAGTGGCCCCAGCCCTACTCCCTCCAGATGCCATTTCCTGAGGCAGTTCACTCTCACACCTGCTGAGGAGGCTGTTTCTCACTTTCTCCTCCCTCCTCAATCCCCCCCTCCCTCCCGACTCCCGACTCTAAAGTGATGAGTTTATTTCTTTTTTCACTCAAAGAAGGACGAGGTGAGAACTGCACCATCATTCCCCCACACCCCACATCTGTACCTGTGTCCTCTGCCTTCACAGCAGTGATCATGGATGGTCCTGCTCCTGTCTAAGGCCACCTCTCAGCTGGGGCACAGGATCAGGTCCCCTCCCTCCCCTGCATCATCAACTTCCTGCTCTCTACTGGCTCATTCATTCCTGGATACAAACATGCCATAATATGTCCTATTTTTTAAAAAAATAAACTAAATCAAAACAAAATCCTCTCATAAAAATCTACCACTCAATCCCATGTCGCCTTCCAGCCTGCTCTATTTTTGTGACGCTCCTCATAGGATAATTTCTCAGTCCATTCTCTCACCCACCATGTTGTCTTTTTATTTTTACCAAGTATCCATTTGCACATAGTTTAAAAGGTCCAATACTTCCACAAGGCTTGTTAGGAAGAGAAATGTCCCACCCCCATTTCCTGAATCTCAGAGACAACTGGTTTCAGTTCTTTTAGCGGATTCGCTGTTACTTCTTTGCTTCTAAATAGAATACTTCTAATACTCCTTTTTTCTTATTCAGTTTTATGCATCTTCTTTACTGAATTGACTCTTCTTTCACACTCCCCCATCCTCCCAATATAATTACTGTAAAACTGATTAGCTCAATGTGCAGTGTCTGCATTATTAGGACCAGTAAACGTTAGTCACAACTGAGCATTTAGGAAACTATGATATCTTTCCCTTTCTTGAATCAACTTTTCATGTTCCTTGCAGTTAGTAAATATCTTGTTCCTTCATTTGCTTAGTTTCTGTTGTATTTATTATTAAATCATTCCACTACTCTCTCCAGAGGCTAAGTGTTCACAAATATATTTGAGCACATTAGGTATTCTACCAACTTCATCTTTGTGAAGACACCTGTCTCACAGTCCTCAGTCCTGCCACACCTGGACTGGTTCCCTGCACTCCTGGGGTAGGGCTGACATCCCAGATCTCCTTCACCTCATCCTGGGAGCCCTTTGTCTTCTTTGTTCTAGCTCCCCTGTTGCCTGGATCCCATTTTTGCCCTTTTTTGGTTTTCTCCATCATTGTTCCCCACTTTGCCCAGTAATATCTTGAGGAAGGGTACATGGAAAGGAAAACCTTGAAACCCTAAACATCTGAAATGTCTTTAGGTTGCCACGGCCCTTACCCACATCTTAACCTGATAGAGAAATCCACATTGCAATATTTTTTCCTCGGAATTTGGAAGGCATTGCTGAAATTCTTCCAGCCTCTAGCCCTGTGTTTGTTGCCTCTTGAAGTTTTCAAGGTCTCTACTTTTCTATCCTCTTTCTGAAATTTCATTGTGATTGTCATGGTGTGGGTCTGTTTTCATCTACTGTAATAAGAACTCGGTTAGGCCATTCAAAACATAAACTTTATCTGTAGACTCTGAGAAATTTTCTTGAAATATTTTTTATCATGTCCTACTCTCTATTCTTCCAAAACTGATATTATTAACATGTTGGAATCCTATCGATAGACTAATACTCTCATAGGTCTTCTCTCCTGCTTGCCTTGACTTTTCCATCTGAACCTTTTAGTGGGAGTATGACTTTATTCTTCTGCTTCATCTACTGAATTATTCATTTCTATGATTATATTTTTAATTTTAAGTGCTCTTCCTTACTCTATGATTGTAAATAATTGTATATAGCTCTGTTCCTGTTTCATATGTCATATATCTCTTACATCTTCTATTCATTATCAATAATAGTGGTAGGGGACCTGTTAGGTCTCCTGGTTATCTGCTTTCATGATATCATGAAGTTTTTTCCTCACAGCTCTTAGCTCACTAGTGATTTCATTTATCTTTGTCATTTCTGCTAAATGTCCACCTTCTCATGACGATGCAAGCCCCATATCACCAGGGTCTTATTATGCTCTTCATGTATCTCCTGACTCTAGCTGATCCTGATCCACTGGAGGCCTCAAAATACATGCTGGTTGATGGACTTTACTGTGGTTTGGACAATTAATTCACACCGCTCCTTGAGGTCCTCCTGAGCCGTGAATCTAGTGGCCTCCTGTCATAAAACGTTCTGGAACATTGAAACAGTTTATTTGCATGGGGTGCAGAGTCATCCTGCCACCAACAGTGGACAGAGAATCAATGAAAGACAAGTCAACAAAGCTCTGAGAGAAAACACTCTGGGTTCAACCTTGGCTCCACCATCTCCTAAATCTCTCTGAGTCTCCCTCCCTCTGTTCATACAAAGGGATCACATGTTGGGAGCCTCATGGGTTTGCTTTGAGGATTAAATTTGACCCTCTATGTAAATCATGGCATCATTGCCTGAGACATATTATGTGTGCCACTATTCATAGCATTGAGACAAATTCTATTCTTTTGCTTGTATAAACCACTATTCAAGAAACATCCTTGAACACATATTTTTGAGAAGATGTGTGATTATTCCTCAGCAGAAATTCCTAAAGAGAAATTTCTGCATCAAAATTTAAGTCAATTTAAGTTGTTGAGACATTTTTCAAAAGTGCCCTGTAGACATTTTGTACCAGGTTTCAATCCCATCAATCTTTACGACAGTGTACTTTCCATGCCCTCTGGTAAATACTCTCATCACTTGCTGTCATCTTTGGCAAGCTGATAGATTTTAATTTTTATTCCCATTTCTTATTCCACATTCTCATTTTGTTTACATTCATTTATTACTACTATATTTGTTTCACATTTGCATTGCTTTTTCCATAATTTTTTCAATATTCTTTAATTATTTTTTATTGGGAAGAGGTTACCTTAAAATATTGAATTTAGAAAGAAGGAAAAGCAGCCGCAACATCGGGAACTGGTCTGACACTTACTGCTAGGCCTCAGTGTGGTCAGAAGCTGGCCCGGTGCTCACCACCTGGTGCGCTATTCTGTTGGACATAAGTCTTCTCACAGAACATCAACATCAGACAAGGACATACTGAGAACATGACAAAGTGAGACAAAACAAGACCACTACAGCACTTTGTCTCAGCACAGACAAAAACAAGATGCTGTGCAACTGACAAAATACCAAACATCTCCCCGTGCTGGCTCATATGAGCGACTGCTGCTTCTTTCCAGTTACAGCTTTATCCTTGCTCTAGTTGGCCCTGTCTACAGATAAGATTTATTGAGATGCCCATTCACAGAATTGCCCCCACTTCCTGACAACATGCAATCTAGAATGAGCCCCTGCATCCATAGATCCTCCCCAAATCACCAGACCAAAGCCCAAATCCTATGAATGTTCTAACACCTTCACACTAAAAGGCACTGTGGTCCCCAAAGGTGTGTGTTCTCCCTCACAGTAACAAGTAATACATCCAACCTGTTGGCCCACAGATGGGCTCCTGGTGGCCTTTGGCTGAAGAACTTTGAGGCACGTCATTACCCTTTTGTCTGTCAATATTCTTTATGTGTCTTTGAGCTTGATCATGGGCAAGTGTTTGTATCATTGTGAGTGTGCGGTTGACACAGACAAGTCTTATATTTTTCTTTATGGTTTTTCATCTTTGGGTCATGCTTAGAGAATTCTTCATTCCATAACTGTAAATATTTCATGGATATTTTCATCTAGGAGGGGAGTACAAGGGTGAAGGGAAACAGAGAAAATTGTTTGAATTATGGGGGCAGTATGGGAAGGAGCAGTAGGTGAAGAGTTCTAAGGCGGTGGAATCCACAGGTTGACATCTTCTGCTCTGTAATTTTACAAGTAGCTGCAGGGCCTCAAAGTATTCGATATATGTTGTGTCCAATAAATGCTTTCTCTTGGGCAAAGTGAAGACTTATGTCTCTGCTTATGTTTCCCAGGTTAGATAATACCACCAAGAGTCCCGGTGTAACACATACAAGGATTAGCTCCAAGGATGGGCATTTTTGAATGCTTATGACCTTGAGGTGATAAATCATGTATTGGTTAATGTCTGTACACTCTAGTTGTGAAAATACATATTAATTAAACTTCTTGGGTATGTTATATTTTAAGGATATGTCTAAGATCCACATAGACAAATCCATGATCCCCACATGAACATAATTTTAATATATATCAACCTATGAGTCACACAGTATCTTTTCTGGAGGAGACTGAAAACTAAGAACATTCTAGATATGCACTGTCCAATATGGTAGCTACTAGCCACATATGGTTATTTAAAAGTAAGTAAAATGAAAAATTCAACTGCCCAGCACAGTAGCCACATTTCAAGTGCTCAGTAGCTACACATAGCTACTGGCTACCATATTGGACAGTGCAGACACAGAACAATTCCTTCATCACAGCACATTCTATTGGACATACTGCTCATCACACTTTGTGGGCCTCAAATCAGATGCATCAGAACCATGTGAAGTGAAAGGTCCAATGTTATTTCACTTAGAGATACGTCAGGTTTCTGTCCAAGATATGAATACATATTCAGCTGGTGTATAACAAAACCAGCATAGGCCATCAGTGGGTCTGTTGCCTTCAGGCACAAACTGGTCCCAGTTCCAAAGGGAAACACCTGCCCCTCCACCTCCCTTCCCAGACTGAGGACATTCTCTGGCATCAAATTTCCAGCAAGTGAGTTCTTTTCTGGAGGAGACCAGGGGCAATGCTCTAAGCTAAGGTTTGGGAGGCAGGGAGTCCAAATTCAGGGAGAGGATTCTGGGAAATCAAGAGGAGGCAAAGGTGGGACCAGTTGGGAGACTCTCCCCAGTTCATTCAGAATAGCAGTTCTCAAAGAGTGGTCTGTGGGACCCATGAAGTCACTGAGATCCTTTCACGGATCCATGAGGTAAAACTCTTTTCATAACATTACTAGACATCATTCACCTTTTCAGTATGTTCACATTTGCACTGAGGTAAAAATTAGTAAGAATGGAGGGCATGGTACAAAACTGCAATGGTAGTTATCTTCACCACCACTTCCTTGCAGAAAAAAAAAAACAAAAGAACCACTTTCACTTGAAAATGTCCTGAAGCATCAAAAATTATTATCTTTACCAAATAGTTATCCTTAAATCCACATTTTAAAAGTATCTTACATGATGACATGGGAAGTACACATAAACCCCGTCTGCTACTTTCCCATGTACTATGTCCCCAGGAGAATAATTTGTGTGAGCTGAGCCAGCCTCTTTTTCACGGAACACCAGTTTTACCTGAAAGAATGAATGACAGGAACTAGGATTATTAGATGTGGTTAATTGGGATGCACTGTCTCAAAATGAACATGAGCTTCTCCCTTCAAGAAAATCCACCGACAGGTAACAACTGACAGGACTTACTGCCTTGATCAAAAGGAAGCTCTCAAGAGAAAATGAGAATTTTGGAAAACTTGTGTCCACCATGTAAGCCTGACAGCTTCCCCGTCCTGACAGACTTTCCTGTTCGGATCTATGGTCACATTAACAAATGTGAGATATTGATAGTTTGTAGTTCAATGCATCAACACAGGAAGATCCACATAACTTAGTGAAACAGTGCATTACTTTTAAAGTCATACATTAGTACAAGAGCCATTCAATATGTAAAATAGGCCTATGGATTTTAATGTAACAGAATAGGAAATATTCAATGATACTGTTTCAGGTTCCACCTTGCAAATAACCTGTGAGAAACTGCCACTTGTGTAGTTTCATTTTAGTATCAAAGTTTAATATCCACAATTATCTGGAAAGGTTATTAAAAATACTGCTCCTACATATCTGTCTGAGGCGGTATTTTTTTCATATACTTCAACCAAACAACAGATTAAATGCAGAGCAAATGTGAAGAGCCAGTGGTCTTCTAATCCCAGACAAGAAAGAGACTTGCAAAAACATGAAGTGTAAAAAGACCCACTCTTCTCCTACCTTATTCTGGGAAATTGTTATTTTTCAGAAAAACATTATTTCTTTTAACTTGCAGTGGGTTATAAATATTATTCTAAATAAATTAATTAAAATACTTTAAAACTTTTGTTCCTAGTGTGGCAAATATTGACAGATACAACCAACATAAACAAATTACCCTGGGGGCCCTCGCTAATATGAAGACTGTGTGGATATCCTGAAACCAAAGTGCTTGACAATCGCTGACTCAAACAGCCCCTGGGCCAGGACTCAGGGAGACGGTGTGACAAAGAGCTCTCGGTGCAGGAGGAGAGGGGTCAGGACAAAGTCCCAGGTCAGCGGACGTGGCTCTCAGGGTCTCAGCCCGAGGGCGGAGTCTGGAGCGGGGAAGCTCAGTGTTGGGGAGTCCCCGTCTCCCTGAGTTTCACTTCTCTCTCTCACAACCTGTGTCAGCTCCTCCTGCCTGGAGACTCATGACAGAGCCCCAGTTCTCACTCCCATTGGGTGTCCGGTTTCTACAGAAGCCAATCAGCGTCTCCGCGGTTGGGTTATAAAGTCCAGACTGGGCAGCCAAGGATCAGATTCTCCCCAGATCGCGGGGATGCGCGTCATGATGCCGCCAACCTTCCTCCTGCTGCTCTCGGGGGCCCTGACCCTGACCGAGACCTGGGCGGGTGAGTGCAGGGTCAGGAGGAACGGCCTCTTTGGGGGGCGGAGCGAGGGGACCGCGCGGCGGGGGCGCAGGACCCCCGGGGAAGGCGCGTCTCCCCGGACTCAGCCGCAGACCCGCCCAGCGCGCCCCTCCTCGTCCCCGCCGCGTCCTGACCCCGCTCCTTCCCTCCCCAGTCTCCCGCCCTCTCCTCTCCCCTACTGGTGTCTCCCGCGCTTCTCCGTCCGACGCCCCTTTTCCGTTCGCCCCTTTGCCGTTCGCGACCCCATATCCTCCTCCCCCTCCCGGCCCCATCACCCTCGGACCCAGGGACCCGCGCCGGGAGGAGGGTCGGCCGGGTCTCAGCCCCTCCCCGCCCCCAGGCTCCCACTCCATGAGGTATTTCTACACCGGCGTGTCCCGGCCCGGCCGCGGGGAGCCCCGCTTCATCACCGTCGGCTACGTGGACGACACGCAGTTCGCGCGGTTCGACAGCGACGCCGCGAGTCCGAAGGAGGAACCGCGGGCGCCGTGGATGGAGCACGTGGGGCCGGAGTATTGGGAGCGGAACACGCGGATCTCCAAGGAAGCCGCAGAGACTTACCGAGTGGACCTGAACAACCTGCGCGGCTACTACAACCAGAGCGAGGCCGGTGAGCGACGCGGGCCCGGGTCCAGGTCACGGCCCCCCATCCCCACGGATGGGCCGGGGTCTCCCCGAGTCTCCGGGTCCGAGATTCACCCCGAGGATGCGGGGCCCGCCCGACCCCCGACCCGGGAAGAGCCGGCGGGGACTTTTCCGCGGTTCCATTTTCAATTTAGGTTTAATCTCTGCGGGGGGCGGGGCGGGGCGGGGCCGAGTGGGCGGGGCTGACCTCGGGGCGGGGTCAGGGTCTCACACCATCCAGGACATGTACGGCTGCGACGTGGGGCCGGACGGCCGCTTCCTCCGCGGGTACTTTAACTCCGCCTACGACGGCGCCGATTACATCGCCCTGAACGAGGACCTGCGCTCCTGGACCGCGGCGGACACGGCGGCTCAGATCACCCGGCGCAAGTGGGAGGCGGCCGGTGCGGCGGAGCGCTGGAGGAACTACCTGGATGGGGAGTGCGTGGAGTGGCTCCTCAGACACCTGGAGAACGGGAAGGAGACGCTGCAGCGCGCGGGTACGAGGGGCCGCGGGGCCTCCCGATCTCCCCTCGGGCCGGGCTGGCTTCCCACAAAGAGGGAGGAAATGGGATCAGTGTCAGAATACCCTCCCTCAGAAAAGAAAGGAACCCACCCAGGTTTTCATCTTCTTACTAAAGACTCGCCCAGAGGGCCCACCCTTCTCTAAAGGACCATTAAAGAATCCAGTTTCTTCAGGAATAGGAGGGGAGACCATCCCTGAAATCGCCGTCTTGGTTCCCTTTAACCTTGGCAGCCACCTTGTGAAACATGACTTTCTCAAGGCCTTGTTCTCAGCCTGAAAAGATCTTTGCGACTGTGATTGCAGTTTTTCTGAGTCATTCACCCTCCACCCAGGTCAGGACCAGAAGTCTGTGTTCTCCTGTTTAGAAACCTGAAGGCTCGCACCCTGGGCGCTCACCCTGATTCTAGAATTTTCCAAGGAATATGAGCTTATCCTGGATCCGCAAGTCCAGGCTTGTATCTGGGTTCTGTGCTTCTTCTTTCCAAACCAATTGTCCTGTCCATTCTCAGGATGGTCACATGAATGATGCTTCAGTGGCCCATGGAGGTAACTGAAACTGAATTTTCTGGTCCTTCTCCTCAGATCCCCCAGAGACACAGGTGACCCACCACCCCAACTCTGACCGTGAGGTCACCCTGAGGTGCTGGGCCCTGGGCTTCTACCCTGCGGAGATCACCCTGTCCTGGCAGCGTGACGGGGAGGACCTGACCCAGGACATGGAGTTTGTGGAGACCAGACCTGCAGGGGACGGGACCTTCCAGAAGTGGGCGGCTGTGGTGGTGCCTTTTGGGGAGGAGCAGAGATACACGTGCCATGTGCAGCATGAGGGGCTGCCTGAGCCCGTCATCCTGAGATGGGGTAAGGAGGGAGCCGTGGGCTCAGAGACTCTTCTCAGGGAAATCAGGAGCCCTTCTGGAGACCTTCAGCAGGGTCAGGGCTGAGGCCTGGGGTCAGAGCCCTCACCTTCCGTTCCCTTCCCAGAGCCGCCTCCTCAGTCCACCATCCTCATCGTGGGCATCATTGCTGGCCTGGTTCTCCTTGTCGCTGTGGTGGCTGGAGCTGTGATCTGGAGGAAGAAGCACTCAGGTAGGGAAGGGGGTTTGGGATCTGAATTTTCTTGTCCCCCTGGGGTTTTCAAGAACCAAGCAGCACTTGCCCTGCCTCGTTAATGGGAAGTGCCAACCACACACGTGCTTGCCACTCTGGCCTGATTGCTAACACTCTTATTAAAGCGCTTGTGAAAATGAAAGAGATTTTTTCACCTTGATAATTCTGGTGCTGGGGACCTGATTCCCAGCAGGCGAAGGTCAGAGGGAAGGTCCCTGCTGAGGACGGACCTCCAGGAGGGCAGTCGGTCCAGTTCCCGCGTAACTCCTTTCTCATGTTTTCTGATCCTGCCCTGGGTCTCCAGTCATGGTTCTGGAAACTTCCCTGTGGTCCAGGACTAGGGGATTCCTCTAGGATCTCATGGCCCAGCCTTCTTCCTGTTTTCTTCCCACAGGTGAAAAAAGAGGGATTTACGTGCAGGCTGCAAGTAAGTTTGAGTGGGGGATTGATCCCTGAGACCCCTGGAATACTGGAGACAGGAGCCCCGGGGTGGGGAGCTCACTCACCCCATAGTTCCTCCTTTAGTCTCATCTCCTATAGGCTCTGACCACTTCCTGTTTTGTTCTGCCCCAGACAGTGACAGTACCCAAGGCTCTGATGCGTCTCTCCCGAAGACAGGTGGGACTTGGAGGGCCTGAAGAGGGGAGGGGCTGTGGGGCAGAGGGGACACAACTGGTTTATGGGGATTCTTTGGGGCATTTGGAGCATGCAGAGGGCTGTTGAGAATGTCAACACTTATGTGACTGACATGAATTTGTTCATGATTATTTTCTTTTACAGTGTGAGACAGTGGCCCTGTGGGAGACCAAGTGATGCAAGATTTGTTCACCCTCCCACTTTGTGACTTCAGATGCCCACACTTCTCTTTCTGCAACTGGCATCTGAATGTGTGTGTGGTCCTATTAGCATAATGTGAGGAGGTGAGGTGATTGGCCCACCCCCTGCTCTCCACGACCCCCTCCCAACACTGACCTTTGTGCTTTCCCTGATCTAATTTCCTGTTCCAGCAGAGGTGGGGCTGGGCCGGCTCCCTCCCTGTCTTAACTCCTTGTTGCACTCACTAGTGATCATTTGCTTCCTATTGAAAATATGAATCTGGATGTGAATTTTTTTCTAATTCTTGTTGTAAGGGATTGATGGGTTAATTAAAGTAGAAGATTACTAAAGTTTGAGAGTGGAAATAAATGGAAGCACTGAGAACCTTCCAGAAATCATGTTTGCTGTGCTGAGTCTGTGCGTGGATGGGGCCTGTGCGCAGTCGGTGTTCAGTACATCATGGGCTGTGATGTCATTCCTTGGCTGGCGCATCTCTCTGCTCCTTTGTCCTGGTTCCTTCTATAGAACCTTGTTCCATCAGTACCTGTGATCACAGGGATGAGGACATCCCCTGGGCATTGTCGTGTCTTCAGGACCATGGGCAGCGAGGGCTTCCTGTGGCCGGGTCAGCTGAGGCTCTGTCCAGGGTCCGGCCCTCAGCACCTGCCTTTTGTGTGTTTAGGCTTTGTTTCTTTGGAGGTTTTTTTGGATTATGCCTGTTCTTTTTCATGTTTTGAGTTCTGTCTCAGTCTCCTCTGGGTGTCCCCATCTCTGACAGCAGCAGCAGTCATTTGGTCTGTCATTGTCCCCACAAGGCTAGACGGCCCTGCACACAGGAGACTCTGTGGTATCGAGAGACGAATTCTCAGACTCATCCGGCTCTTGCCCTCCCTCTAGAGCTGTTTCCTGGATTGTTCTTGCCATCTTTCCGCCCTTTTACAGAACCAGAATCTAGAAGTAGTAGACAGGAAGGATTCAATACTTTCTCATTTCACATAAATTACGCTGGGTTTCTGTCTTCTCTGCAGCCTGCCCCATCTCTCTGCCCTCACCCCTCATCATCCTAGTGCTGGCTCTGATTCAAACACATGGATTTATAAAGTTGAATCTAGTTTAGATTCACAATTGGTTGGAAAAATAGGGCCCATGAGCCTAGGATTGTCCTTTCTGAAGAGAGAAGTATAATTGTGTGTGTGAGTGTGCAGGAGAGCGGCTGTGGGAGGGAAGGAGGGGAGAGCAGCGCTTGTGAGAAAAGTACAGGCGGCACTGATGTCAGTGTGGGTGGACATTGTGCTGTAGCTGCCACAAAACAGCATGTGACCTGAGGCTACATTAAGAAAGACACTGTCTCTAGAATAGGGAGGTGCTCTATACTGATCATTCATTCAACTAATTTGCCAGATAGATGACAAAGTATTTTCACATTTAGGAAACCTCAGAATTAAAAACAGGCAGAAATTGTCAGCCTTGGGGAACACGTGTTCTAGTGGTAAGGGGCAGACTGTGCTATAAGCCTAGTAAATAAGGGAAGTGTTTATGTGAGAAGTTGTAGGTGCCTTCAAGAAGGTGACCCAGAGAATAAGTGTGTGGGGACAGGGAAGGTGGCTGTTTTCTTAGGGTGGTCAGTGTGGTTCTCACTGGGAAGGTGACCTTGAAGAAAGATGTGAAGGACATGAGGAGTTATCCACGAGGATGTCTGGAGAAAGTTCTTTGCAGGCAGGGGAACCTCCAGTGCAAATGCGCTAGGACAGGAGTGTGTCTGTGTTTCTGGGAAGAGCGAGGAGGCTGGTGTGGCTGGAGCAGAGAATATTGAGATGAGGTCCGAATTACACCCAGCACCTCGAAGGTGTTGGAAGGTTTTGACTTTTCTGAGTAAGATGTGGAGTTACAAGACTGTTTTGAACAGAAGATAACCTCGTAGCCTTCTCTTTAGAAGCATCAGTGTGGTGCTGTGCTGAATCAAGAGGTGAAGGACAAGCAACCGGTAGAGAAAACTGTAGGAAACTAGTGCCGTGTCCCAGGCTAGAGATGTTCGTTGCTCTGTCTGGACTGTGAGCAGAGAAAATAATAGGAAGCGATTGGATTCTGGGTACCTTCTGAAGTTGGACTTTACAGCATCTCCTAATGGATTAAATCTGGGTTATCAGGAAGAGGATCAAGGAGGACACCCCAAATTTCAGATGTGCAAGTAGAAATATGGAGTGCCTCCAGTAGAAATGGAGAGGAGGATAGAAGGAACACGTTTGAGGAAACAGCATCATAGTCAGCCAATTTAGGAAATGTTGAATTTGAGTTGTTTATTAGAAATGCAAGTGAGGTTAGCAGTTGGATAATTTAAGTCTGGAGTTTAGGTGACGTGTCTTGGTTGCAGAAATGGATTTGAGAGGTGACACCATATAAATGATATTTAAAGCCTTGAAAACCAATGAGGCCACCAGGGGAGTGATGACTGTAGAAAAGAAAAGAACAAGGACTGAACCCTGGACCACCCATGCAGAGCACACATCAGACCACACATGCAGAGCATGCTGCATACTTCTGACACCACATCTAGAAGGCATGGAGAGCAGGTAGTCCTAAACTGTCCTGTGCACAGGAATCCTCTGGACATCTCCTTAAGATCTAGACAGTCTGGATGAGCTTGAGATTCTGCATTTATAACCCGTTTGGTGCTGATGCTGCTGGTCTTCAGATCACACAGTTAGTAGCATGAACGTAGACCACGATTGCCACATCGCTGTGCATCAGTCTCAGATGTAGGGCTAGCTAAATAAGTGATTCTTGGGTGCTGTGCTCAATACTCTAAGATAGTGAGTCCAGGGAGAAGCCTTGAGTATTTTGTAACAAGCCCACAAGCTATCCTGGTTCTTGACCAGATTGGGAACCTCTGATGCCAATGACCAGAGAGTGATCAGGGTGAAGAGGAGTCTTAAATTCACATTTAAAATTTTGCTGGGAAGAAAGAGGCAAGACATATGCTGGGAGGTATAAGTTTTGTCTCTACCATGGGGTGTACACAGGTGGTAGATTTTGGAAGTGGTTATCAGCTCAGCAAAAGAAAGTCTGAGTTGCTAAGAGAGTTCTTAAATGTTCTCACCACAAAAAAGAATTGGTCATGATGATGCAGGTGTTAGCTTACTCTATGGTGTTAATCATTTTGCAGTGTAAGGATCAAATCAACAGGTCGTACACCTCTGACATCCACAATATTATATGTCAATTTAATCTCAATAAAGCTGGGAAAAAATGAATCCTTGCTCTGTGAATCTTTTCCCTACATGGATTTCTCACTCCCTTCTTGGTGTGAACAATGGATTCCAAATTGTTCTAATTGAAACATAAATGAATGTAGATAAATAGAAAGAGAGAGAAATGTTGGGGCCTCGGGTCCCTCATAGTAATCGCTGTCGCTGCTTCTAGGCACAGATGCCACTGCTCCTACCACTGACTCTCCTGATGCTGGACACTGGGTCCTGCAGCTGGGACTGCTGTCTCTGCTGCCCCTGGCTGCTTCCTGACACTACTGCCACTCACGCCACCTTTGCCAAATGCATTCTTCACAGCCCCAGTCTATCTGTGTCACCATGTCCTGAGTCAGAGTCCAGCATGTGGTCACCTGACTGGTGGAGCCTTATGACATGTCCAACTGCAAGGATGTTTGGGAAAGTGGGTTTTCCTCTAGTATGGATGGAGGGGGTCTCTGCCTCCTTCCAAGACTCTTTAAGTGTGGGGGTTCTCCCAACATGGAAAGAAGGTACAGGTTCTAAGGGTCATGTTAAGGGTGAGGAATGGGAAAAAATGACAAACTTCAACTTTTTTGGAGGAGTAATATGAAACCAGAACTTCATCTGGTACATTGTAGACGTTCGGGTTTGGTTGGATAAGTGACATCTTTCAACTTATTCCCTTGATAGCGTGTTATGGGGTCCAGATTTTGTCTACTCTAGTATATTCACAAATAAGGGAGTGGCATTGTGGGATGAGAAAGTGATTCCTCAAAATGTCGTCTTCCTGCCTTTGTCTCTTGCTGGGATTAAAAAACCAAGATCTATAAGACTTCAGAAATCCTTACTTATGTACACTGACATTTTACATTAACTTTTATATTTCCTTGTGCAGATAGTTCTTGGGAGACTATAACATTGATCAGTATTTATGTGACCCCAACGAGAGTCTAAAAACCATCCAAGTTTAGAAACGCTACCACTCAGTCTCTGGTCCATGAAGAGATAATAATCAAACTGTTTCAGCAGATCCAATGACATAATAGAAATGCTCATCTTTTCCGTGACAGTCACCAATCTGGGACAAGACACGGTAGAGGTTTACTTGCTTACACTCACTTTCAGTTTCTGTATGTGTCTTACTGTGGGCAGATGACAAGCAGTTCAGAAAGGAGCACCGTTCCTAGAAGACTCAAGGTAGCATTGGTTTCGGTGGACTTGCATCCTAGCACCTGCCCTGGAGCCAGGTAAATACTAGGAATCATTAAATAGGTCATGGGGATTCCGTTTCCATAACATGGTAAGCTAAATTTTAAAGCTGCCACTTCCACTAATAACAACTAAAAGTAGTCGATAAAATATAAAAAGCATCCAGAACTATAGTATAATAATCAAGAGAATAATGATTTAGACCAATACATAAAGGTGGGCAAATAATCCAGAGAGAAAAGCTGTTTTTACCTTAGGGCATTTGCCAAATCTGGAAAAATCTTAGCTTTGGTTGTCTTGGGTTCATGAGCTGCAATAGACAGGAAATGATGCCCAGAGCTTATTCATGTGGGGAGCATAAGAGACATCCCGTCCACAAAAATCTGGGGAAACAAGGTTCATATCCTCACAGTAAGCGTGAAACTAAACAAAATCTGCTTTGCACCCTAAAACAGAGTAGTCTAAGGAAATTTACCTTTGAACCAGCAAAAAAAGGGGAGCACCCAACTCTTTCCAATAAATTGCAGCCGTAGCTACCCCTCCTGTGATTTTAGTCCAAATTTGCTTTACCATTTTGGACCAAAATAACTTCATGCCATGAATTTAGTTTATAATTGTCCTGGATTGATGATGACCTAAAAATTGGAAGAAAGAAACAAAGTCTCTACAGAAATCTATAATTAACCTAGATTTCTAAGAATTTACACAAACAATTATGACAGGAAAAACAGCTCTTAGCAAGAAATGTAGAAGTGCAAATGGAAAAATATATGATTGAGAAGCAGAAAAAACAAAGGATAGTACAAAGAGGCTCATAAACTTCAATATTGGAATTATGAGACATAGATTACAACATAACCAAGATATGATATAAACATATAAACATATATGTGATGTAAAGAGAAAGTGATACATTGAAAATGCCTGCAGAGAAAGAATGACAAAATTAAACAGGCCTGCAGAACATAGGAAATTAAATATAACTTATCTGATTTTCAAAACAACCAAATAAGGTTTTCAAAATTAAAATTAAAACAATTTGAATTAAAAACTCAGTTTATGGACTTTTACTTTGGGCTATGATGGGCTAAAAAGAACCAGATTTACTCTCCTATCTTAAACAACTGTATTCAGATAAATATATAAAAACAAAGGTATTGAGAGCTTGGACAACAGGCAGCAGCAGGCTTGTGATGACTAACAGAAGGGAAACAGAAGAGGTTAAGCAAACCTACAATTGTCCACTTTCCTTCCTGGAGAGAGTGTCCAGGACACAGTGCAGGGAGGAGGAGCCCTAAGAGAGCCCAGCAGTCTCACTGAGTTAGGGGGACAGAGTTGGGAAATGGGGAGGCCAGGACAGCCAATCAAAGGTGAAGGCACATAGAGAAGACAGCTGCACAGAAAAAGCACTGGAAGTCTGCAGAGGGTTCCCCTCAAGTCTTCAGCTCATCAGTGCTTGCACACAAGGAAACTATCCAAGGACAGGAAAGAATAATCCAAAAAGATTACAGGGAATAGTATCTAGTACTCTACAGGGCTAGGAATAATGCCTGTTCCCAATAGCCAGACTGGAAAACCTTATAATTTGCTGGGCATTGGGTAGAGTCTCAGAAGGGTCTTGTTTCAGCAGTTGGGAATAATTTGCCTTGGTCTAAACACTTTCCTGTTTTGCCTAACAAATATTAAAAGCAAGATCCAAAAGCATCAACTTCCAAATAACTTGTGTCCCAGAAATAAAAGGTGAAAAATATTTGTGAAATGCATAAATGTCTGGCACCTAATAAGGTAAAATCATAATGTCTGACATCAAATAAAAGTAAACACACATGCAAAGAAAACAAAAAGTACAACCCACAAGGCAGAGAAAAGTAATCAATTTAAACTAACCTAGAACTGATAGAGATGTTAGCATTAGCAGTAAAGGACACTAAAAGAGCTACTGTAAATCTATTTCTTATGTTCAAAAAGTTACGTAAGAGACGTGAAAGTATATAAAAGACCAAAATCAAACTTCTAGAGATGAAAATGTTTGAGTTGAAAAATACACTGAATGTGAAATGGGATTAATGGTAGATTTGATATTGCAGAAGAAAAGATTATTGACCTTGAAGATATAGCAATACAAACTGCCCAAAATTATATAAAGTAATAATTATTACAGTGTGTTGTTGGGTCTGTAGCACACATAGATATGATTTGTATGACAAAACAGCCCAAAGAAGAAGTAGGTATGCAGCTATAGAGTCATGTCTCTATATCTCACTGAAATTAATACAAACCTGAAGTGGATTTTGATAAATTAATATAAGGATATGGTAAACTCTAGAGTAACTACTGAGTAAATTACTCAAAATATAGTGAAAAATTATTAAATAAAGTATTACAGTAGAAAATATCCACTTAATAAAAAGGAATCAACAAAAAAGGAATAGAGAGGGGAAAAGACATGAGACACATAGAAATAAAAGTAAAATGGCATCACAAATCCAATGTATCAGCATCAACATTAAATATAAATGGATTAAACAAGTCAATCAAAGCACAGATTGTTAGACTGAAAACAAAACAAGATACATCTGTGATGTCTACAGTAGACACATCTGAGATTCAATTATAAATTGATTAAAATTGCAAGGATGGAGAGTTCTCATCAAGATGGTGCTGTGAGCAAATGTTGAACTCGCCTCCTCCCACAAACACAACCAGGTTACAACAATTTTAGGAAGAATCACCCTGGATTGAAAACTGAAAACTGGATAAAAAGAAACCCCACAACAAGGGACAGTCCTGACGAAAGCAGAAGAGGCAGTAACTCCGGCCAGAGAGGAAAGAAGCCACCTTTGGGAGCAGCAGAGCTTCTCAGCTGGCCAGGCGGGAGCCAACCTAAGGATATCCAGATAGCATCTCAAGAGGCCTAAGAGTCTCGTACTACTATACATTGGAAGGCAGAGGGACTTCCCCCGGGAGGAGGTGGAAATAGGTGAAAACTCTCCAAACCCCAACCCCTGACCCCCGGACAGCCTAGTTCCTGCAGGAGGCTCTCTTCCAGCGGACTCCCCCATAGCATCGCCACACATCAAGGGTGGGAGTGTGCACTCACTAGCGGAGCGACAGTGGAAACAGGTGACAACAGCCCTACTCAAGCACCCTGCAATTACACCTAAGCCCAGGGGGAATCCCCAGGGTCCCGCACCCACCAGCAGGGAAGGCCTCCACTCGCCATTAGCAGGGAGGCCCCACCCAGAAACCAGAACAAAGGCAAGCTCCCAGCGAGCAGATTCCCCGGCACAGCACCAGACCGCCAGCTGCTGCTGGGCCCATGGTCTCTGGCACATGGGTCGGTGCAGGGGGTGCCCAGACTTCCCATGGATGTGCTTGGGGACTGGGTGGAGCTCCAACACCTGGTTCTGTGGCCTGGGGGCACACTCCAGGGCCCCACACCCCCCCAGCAGGGAGAGCCTCTGCTCGCCATTGGCAGGGAGGTCCCACCCAGCATTCAGAACACCAGGAAGCTCCCTAGAGCAGAATTCCCCACAAGGCAGCAGCTTCAAGCCACCACCAGGCCCACGGACTCTAGCCATGTCCCAGACGAGGCAAGGGGCTCTTAGAGATCCCGTGAGAATGGAGTGGGGCAGAGTGGAGCTCCGGTGAAATGGCTACGTAGCCCAGGGGGGAACTCCAGGTTCCTACAGCCACCTCAGCAAAAGCCTCTGCACAGCACTAGTGGAGAGGTCCCGACTGGCATTCGCAAGGCGGGAAGGCCCTGGGGCAAAAGCAGCATAGCTAGGTGAGCTAACGACAGCCTGCAGAAGATACCCATAGCTCTGCTGGGACCTATAGTGGACAAGTGTGATCTTGTGGGCTCTGTTAGGGACAAAGTGGCGATTATGGGTGATCCTGCTCCTGGCTGCTGGGAAAGCCCACAACACTGCTGCAGACCACAAGAAGGGAGTGCGTCTAAGTGGGCTGCAACAGTAGGCATCAGCAGCCTGAGGCCCCCTTGCAATTGCCCCCACAACCGACGAGGGACCCCACAGGACCACTGTGACTACGAGGAGGGGTCCAGGTCCAGCCAGTAACAGCTGACAGGGTTCCTGGTTGGTGCAGTCTAAACAGTTGTCCCCCCCACCCCCCACACCAGTCACAACAAGTGGAAGCAGTGACTAAACGCCATCTCTATGTGGAGGCACAAATCCACGCCATCAAGCAGTATGAAAAAATATATTAAATCTCCAGAACAGAAGGAAAATAATAAGCACCCTGAAAACAATCCCAAAGACAATGAAACCTATAACCTAAATGACGATGATTTCAAAACTGCCATTATTAAAAAACTCAATGAGTTAAAAGAGAATTCAGATAGACAACTCAATGAGTTCAGGAGCTATGTCACAAAAGAGCTTGACACTATAAAGAAGAACCAATTAGAAATACTGGAGATGAAGAACACAATGGAGGAGATTAAGAAAAATCTGGACTCTCTGAACAGTAGGGTCGATAATATGGAGGACAGAATTAGCAATTTGGAGGATAGGAATATAGAAATGCTGCAGACAGAGGAGGAAAGAGAACTAAGACTAAAAAGAAATGGAGAAACTCTCCGAGAATTATCCGACTCAATTAGGAGATGCAACATAAGGATTATAGGTATACCAGAGGGAGAAGAGACGGAGAAGGGGGCAGAAGGCCTGTTCAAAGAAATAATAGCTGAGAACTTTCCAAACTTGGGAAGAGAGATGGAACTTCATGTGACAGAAGCCAATAGATCTCCAAACTTTATTAACTCAAGAAGACCAACCCCAAGGCATATAGTAGTGAAACTAGCAAAAGTCAACGATAAATAGAAAATACTAAGGGCAGCCAGGCAGAAGAAAATAACTTACAAAGGAAACCCCATAAGGCTATCAGCAGATTTCTCAGGAGAGACCTTACAGGCTAGAAGAGATTGGAATGAAATATTCAAAACTCCAAAGGACAAAAACCTGCAGCCAAGAATACTCTACCCAGCAAAAATATCCTTCAAATATGATGGAAAAATAAAAACTTTCCCACATAAACAAAAGTTAAGGGAGTTCATCGCCACAAAACCTCCTCTTCAAGAAATGCTCAGGAAGAACCTCATTCCTGAAAAATCAAAAAAAGGAAAGGGGTTACAAAATCCAGAACAAAGGAGATAAGCAGAAGGACAATAACACAAAGTAACAGCTGTCCATCAGGACAAAATGCAAAAGAACCAGAAAACAAGTGATAAAATGGCAACAGTAGGCCCCCACGTTTCAATAATCACTCTAAATGTGAATGGATTGAACTCTCCAATCAAAAGGCACAGAGTGGCAGGATGGATCAAAGAACAAGATCCAACAATATGCTGCCTCCAGGAAACACATCTCAGCCCCAAAGACAAACACAGACTCAAAGTGAAGGGATGGAAGACAATACTCCAAGCTAATAATGAACAAAAGAAAGCAGGTGTTGCCATACTTATATCAGACAAAGTAGACTTCAAAGCAAAACAGATAAAGAAAGACAAAGAGGGGCAGTATATAATGATAAAAGGGACGCTCCACCAAGATGACATAACACTGATAAATATATATGCACCTAACACAGGAGCACCAAAATTCGTAAAGAAACTATTAACAAAACTAAAAGGATACATCAACAGCAATACAATAATAGTAGGGGACCTCAACACCCCATTGAACATCAATGGACAGATCATCCAGACAGAAAATCAACAAGGAAATTATAAAATTAAATGAAAAATTAGATCAGATGGACCTAATAGATATATATAGGACACTTCATCCAAAAACAGCAGGTTACACATTCTTCTCAGGTGCGCATGGAACATTCTCAAGGATAGACCATATCTTGGGAAACAAAGCAAGCATCAATAAGTTCAAGAGGGTTGAAATAATATCAAGCATCCTTTCTGATCATAATGCTATGAAACTAGAAATCAACTACAAGAATAAAGCTGGGAAAGGGCCAAAAATGCAGAGGCTAAACAACACGCTACTGAACAAACAATGGGTTATTGAAGAAATTAAAGAAGAAATCAAATATTATCTGGAGACAAATGAAAATGAAAACACACCGTACCAAATGATTTGGGACGCAGCAAAGGCAGTGCTAAGAGGGAAATTCATTGCAATACAGGCTCACCTCAATAAGCAAGAAAAATCTTACATAAACAACCTCAAACGACACCTAACGGAATTAGAAAAAGAAGAACAAACAAAGCCCAAAGTCAGTAGAAGGAGGGAAATAATAAAAATTAGAGCAGAAATAAACAATATTGAAACAAAAAAGACAGTAGAAAGGATCAATGAAACAAAGAGTTGGCTCTTCCAAAAAATTAACAAAATTGACAAACCCTTAGCCAGACTCACTAAAAAAAAAGAGAGAAGTCTCAAATAAATAAAATTAGAAACGAGAGAGGAGAAATCACAACAGATACTGAATAAATACAAAGGATCATAAGAGAATACTATGAAAAACTATATGCCAACAAATTGAACAACCTAGAAGAAATGGATAAATTCCTAGACTCATACAACCTACCCAAACTGAATCAGGAAGAAATAGAGAATCTGAATAGACCAATCACAAGTAAAGAAATAGAAACAGTAATCAAAAACCTCCCCAAAAATAAGAGTCCAGGACCAGACGGCTTCTCTGGAGAATTCTACCAAACATTCAAAGAAGATCTAATACCTGTCCTTCTCAAACTATTCCAGAAAATAGAGGAAGATGGAGTACTCCCTAATACATTCTATGAAGCCAACATCACCCTGATCCCCAAACCTGACAAGGACAACACAAAGAAGGAAAACTACAGGCCAATATCACTGAGGAACATAGAGGCAAAAATCCTCAACAAAATCTTGGCAAACCGAATACAACAATATATCAAGAAGATTATACACCATGATCAAGTGGGATTTATACCAGGGACACAGGGATGGTTCAACATCCGCAAGTCAATCAATGTAATTCACTACATTAACAAAATGAGAAACAAAAACCACATGATCATCTCAATAGATGCAGAGAAAGCATTTGACAAGATGCAACATCCATTAATGATAAAAACCCTCAATAAAATAGGTATAGAAGGAAAGTACCTCAACATAATAAAGGCCATATATGACAAACCCACAGCCAACATCATACTCAATGGACAAAAACTGAAAGCCATCCCTCTCAGAACAGGAACAAGACAAGGGTGCCCACTTTCACCACTCTTATTCAACATAGTACTGGAGGTCCTGGCCAGAGCAATTCGCAGGAAAAAGAAATAAAAGAAATAAAAGGAATCCAAATAGGCAACGAAGAAGTAAAACTCTCACTGTTTGCAGACGACATGATCTTATATATAGAAAACCCCAAAGAATCCATAGAAAAACTACTAGAAACAATCAACAACTACAGCAAAGTTGCAGGGTATAAAATCAACATACATACATAAATCAGTAGCATTTCTATATGCTAACAATGAACTAACAGAAAAAGATCTCAAGAACTCAATCCCATTCACGATCGCAACAAAAAGAATAAAATACCTTGGGATAAATTTAACCCAAGAAAGATCTATACAACGAAAACTACAAGACCTTCTTGAAAGAAATCGGCAACGACATAAAGAGATGGAAAGACATTCCATGCACATGGATTGGAAGAATAAACATAGTTAAAATGTCCATACTACCTAAAGCAATCTACAGATTCAACACTATCTCAATCAGAATTCCAATGTCATTCTTTACAGAAATTGAACAAAGAATCCTAAAATTCATATGGGGCAACAAAAGACCCCGAATTGCTAAAGCAATCCTGAGAAAGAAGAACAAAGCTGGAGGCATCACAATCCCTGACTTCAAAACATACTACAAAGCTACAGTAATCAAAACAGTATGGTACTGGTACAAAAACATATGCACAGATCAATGGAACAGAATTGAAAGCCCAGAAATAAAACCACACATCTATGGACAGCTAATCTTTGACAAAGGAGCTGAGGGCCTACAATGGAGGAAAGAAAGTCTCTTCAACAAATGGTGCTGGGAAAACTGGACAGCCACATGTAAAAGAATGAAAATCAACAATTCTTTTTCACCATTTACTAAAATAAACTCAAAATGGATCAAAGACCTAAAGATTAGGCCTGAAACAATAAGTCTTCTAGAAGAGAATATCGGCAGTACACTCTTTGACATCAGCTTCAAAAGAATCTTTTTGGACATCGTAACCCCTCACATGAGGGAAACAATAGAAAGAATAAACAAATGGGACTTCATCAGACTAAAGAGCTCCTTCAAGGCAAGGGAAAACAGGATTGAAACAAAAAAACAGCCCACTAATTGGGAAAAAATATTCTCAAGTTATTTATCCGACAAAGGGTTAATCTCCATAATACACAAAGAACTCACACAACTCAACAATAAAAAATCAAACAACCCAATTACAAAATGGGCAAGGGACATGAACAGACATTTCTCCAAAGAAGATATATGGATGGCCAATAGACACATGAAAAGATGCTCATCATCACTAATCATCAGGGAAAGGCAAATCAAAACTACACTAAGATATCACCTTACACCTGTTAGAATGGCAAAAATATCCAAAACCAAGAGTGACAAATGTTGGAGAGGCTGTGGAGAAAAGGGAACCCTCATACACTGTTGGTGGGAATGCAAACTGGTGCAGCCACTATGGAAAACAGTATGGAGATTCCTCAAAAAGTAAGTTAAGAATAGAAATACCTTATGACCCAGCCATCCCGCTATTGGGTATCTATCCTAAGAACCTGAAATCAGCAATTCCAAAAGTCCCATGCATCCCTATGTTCATTGCAGCATTATTCACAATAGCCAAGTCATGGAACCAACCTAAGTGCCCAGCAACTGATGATTGGATAAAGAAGATGTGGTATATATATACAATGGAATACTACTCAGCCATAAAAAAGGACAAAGTCATCCCATTCACAACAACATGCATAGACCTTGAGGGTATTATGTTGAGTGAAATAAGCCAGACAGAGAAAGACGAACTCTGTATGACTCCACTCACAGGTGGTAGTTAACATATGGACAAAAGAACTGATCGGTGGTTGCCAGGGGAAAGGGGGGAGGTGGGAGGGCACTAGGGGTTAAGTGGTGTACCTACAACATGACTAATAATGATGTACAACTGTAATTTCACAAAGATGTTAACTTTCATAACCTTAATAAAAAAAATTTAAAAAGGAATGTTAAAAAAAATTGCAAGGATGGAAAAGATATCTCAGGAAAATCTCAACCATAACAAAGCTGGAATAGCTACACTGATATCAGACAAAAGAGACTTTTTAAAAAATGCTAGTAAGATGAACAGGGACATTTTATAATGATGAAAGGGTCAATCCATCAGGAAGATAAAATACTTATAAACATATATGCACCTAATAACTGAGCACCAAATACATGAAAACGAAATTGACAAAAATTAAGAAAGAATAAACAATACAACAATAATAGTTGGAGACTTGATTATACCACTTTCGATAGTGGATAGAGCAACTACACAGAAGATCAACAAAAAAATAGACAACTTTAGCAATACTATAAACCAACAGTGTAAACCTAACAGACATTTATGGAACACTCCACCCAATCACAGCAAAATATACTTCCTTCTCAAATGCACAGGGAGCATTGCTCAGGATAAACCATATGCTAGGCCAGAAAACAAACCTTAATAAACTTAAAAGGATAGAAATAACATAAAGTATGTTCTTTTCTCACAGTGGCATGAAATTAGAAATCAACGAATAACTGAAAGACATTTGGGAGACACAATCACGTGGAAATCAAATAACACACTTCTACATAACCAATGGATCAAAGAAGATACCAAAATGGAAATTAGAAAATGTTTCAGATTAATGAAAATGAAGACACAGCATACCAAAATTTGTGGGATGTTACTAAAAGAATACAGAGAGGGAAATTTATAGCTGTAATGCCTACATTAAAAGGGTCATCGCAATTCAATGACCTAACCTTCCACCTGAAGTCAAAGGTAAAAGAGGAGCACACTAAACCAAAAGCAAGATGAAGGAAGGGGTAGGGAAAGGGAAAGACTAGAGTGAAAATTAATGAAATCAGAAAAGAGAAGAGAGAAACTACACATAAAACTCACCAAACCAAATTTGGTCCTTTGAAAATCAACAAAATTGACAAAACTTCAACCAGAATCACTTAAAAAATGAGAAAGAGAGAGAAGACGCAAGTGACTGGGATCAGCAGTGAAAGAGTTATGACTGACATGGTGACTGAGCACAGAGAAACAAGGAGAATTACAAAAGAATGTTATGAACAATTGTATGCCAAGAATTGAATTAAACGGACGAATTCATAGAAAGATAAAAACTGCTAAAGCTGATTCAAGAAGTAAACAATCTGAATATACCTACAGTGAGTCAGAAGATTGAATCAGTTATCAAAATTACCGAAAAGTCCAGGCCCAAATGTCCTCACTGGTGAATTCTACCAAATATTCAGATAAGAATTAAAAACAAGTCTTTATAAACTCTTTCAAAAAGGAGAAGAGGAAGGAACAGTACCACATCATTTCATAAGGCCAGTATTATTCAGATACCAAAACCAGACAATGACATCCCAAGAAAAGAAAACTACAGGCCAATATCTCTTATAAATATGGACACAGAAATCCTCAATAATATATGGCAAGTCAAAACCAGCAACATATAGAAAATATTACACACCATGACTAAGTGGAATTTATTCCAGGAATGCAAGGTTAGTTTAACATACAAAATATTAATTAATGTAATACATCACATTAATGTAATAAAATACAAAACCCACACATTTATCTCAATAGATGAAGAAGAAGAATTTGGCATCAACACCCCTCCATGAGTTAAAAAAAAAAAAAACACTCAACAAACACACAAAAGAAGGAAATTATTCAATCGGATTCAGGATAATTATGGAAACTCTAAAGCTAGTATGCTAGTAAATGGTAAAATAACAGTTGTTTTCCTCCTAAATGAGCAATAAGACAAAGATGTCCACTCTCACTACTTCTATTCAACATTGTGCTCGAGGTTCTAGCCAGAGCAACTGTGCACAAAAAAGACATAAAATGCATTCAAACTGTAAAGGGAGAAATAAAACTATCTCTATTCACAGATGAGGTGATGTTATACATAGAAAATCCTAAGAAATCCACTAAAAAGCTTTTAGAACTAATGGAGTTCAGCAAGGTTGTAGGATATGAGGTAAATACGCAAAAATCAATTATATTTCTATACAATAAACAATCTAAGAATGAAATTTTTTAAAATTGCATTTTCAACAGCATCTAGAAGAATAAAATATTAGGAATATATTTCATAAAATAAGTGCAAAACTTACACTCTGGAAACTACAAAACATTGGTGAAAGAAACTAAACATCTACAGAAATGTAAAAATGTTCATGGATTAGAAGGCTTCATATTATTAAGATGGCAATACACCTGAAATTCATCTACAGATTCAACACAATCCCTATTAAATACCTAACTGACTTTGTCTAGGAATTGACAAACTCATTCTAAATTCATATGGAAATTCAAGGAACCTACAATAGCCAACCTTATCAAAGAAGAATAAAGTAGGAGGACTCACAATTCTCAGTTTCAAAACTTCCCACAGAGCAATGGTAGTCAAGACAGTGTGGTACTGGCATATTGATAGACGTAGAGATCAATGGAATAGAATTGAGAGTCCGTAAATAAAACCACATGTCTATGGCCAACTGACTTTCAACAAAGGTGCCCAGATCATTCAATGGGGGAAAGAATAGTCTTTTCAACAAATGGTTCTGGAACAACTGGACAGCCACATGCAAACTGATAAAGCTGGACACTCACCTTACATCATATACCAAACTTAATATAGAATGGACCAGTGGCCAGCCCAGTGGCACAGAGGTTAAGTTTGCACATTCCACTTTGGTGGCCTGGGATTCTCCAAGTTCAGATCGCATGAGTGGACATACGCATCACTTATCAAGCCATGCTGTGGCAGGCATCCCACATATAAAGTAGAACAAGATGGGCACGGATGTTAGCTCAGGGCCAGTCTCCCTCAGCAAAAAGAGGAAGACTGTCAGCAGATGTTAGGTCAGGGCTAAACTTCCTCAAAAAAAAGAAAGAAAGAAAGAAAAGAAAGTGTACAATAAGCCTCATTCATGCTGGGCACCGGAGATACAGGGAGGGAGCCCAGAGTCCCCTGAGGAGGAAGCTGGTCACAGAACAGTGTGAGCACAGGTGCAGTGCAGAGGGGTGTCCAGGTGCAATTGTGACATGCACAACTTACATAAGTAACCATCTAGGGAAATTCTTCAGATGACAGGCAGAGGTGCCCTAGAGGAGGGAGCATTGGGAAGGGAGTGGGAAAGGATGGCATTCCATGTTGAAGAACTGGCAGTTTAAGCTCAGGAATGATGTCAATACTGAGATTCTGGAATCACATTGTGCAACTGGCCTTCTATAAAACTTCCCTTCTTTATCTCCTCCAAATGTGGCTCTAAATCAGCTTCTATGTCTTCCTTGGTGTCATTTTAATCCTAAAATTGGTCCTCTTGCCAGGTTAGGAGTTTTTATATTTCCTCTCCTTTGACATTTCATCTCCACAGCCTGAAATTTGCCATCATTCTTGAAGAACATATTTAGGAGGAAACCCAGGAACCCGGCACCAAGCATGTGAGGCTGAGGGCCATGGCGCGCTACTCCAATTCTAAAAGAGCCCATCTTCCCCCTGTGCTCTAGATTCTGATGAAATGCCCAGCACCAGGGTATCCAGGCACCTTCAAACAGGATAATATGCACCAGCAATTTTGTATGATAAAGGCTTTAGAGACATAACATTGGAAATCCATTCACCTTTGAGCATTCAACATTAATTACATGACTCTGTAGGTGGACAGTGAGTAGCTCACCGAGTCAGTAATGAAACAGGAAAATGTGGAGATCTGTCTGCTGACTCTCAGGCTACAGGTCACGCAGGACTATCTCCTTAACTCAACGTCAACAAGGAAACTCTCTTCTCCTGAGACTCGGTAATCACCATTATTTGCTGCTACTCTCCCTGACCCAATAAGTCCTATAATGGATCATATCTTTGATAGCATTTCCTAGATGAGGGAAAGAAATGCTCTTCCATGACATGTAAACGTGGTCTATTCGTCACCATTTAATTGACACATGAGATATCTATTACCCCAAGGAGGGCTTACAAAGAGGAATATTAGTCAGGGAACCATAACATCTTTTCTACAGCATCCATTCACCCAAGCTAAGTATAGATCTCTACCTGCCAGAAGTAACATTTCATTCCCTCAGTTTTCAAACCCTGAAGATTCTTAAAAGTTTAAAGATGCTGAACATACTATATATAAAAGGAAAGCTAAACTACACCCCTGAAGGTGTCAATTCTTGTGCATTTGGTTAAAAATGTAATGAGCTTTAAACTGTCTCACTGGAATCCTGATTTCTGTTCACAAGGTCTGAATAATCCCTGGAGTTTATAAGATTCCCGAGTCAAGGGGCACAGATTGTGGATGGTTTGCTCACTCGGATATTAAAGCCTAGGAAAAGGCTGACATTTAATTTTTAAAATAACTTTAAATGACATCTTTTTGTCTCACTTTACCCTGGGCTTGCTCCAGAGGAAAACCTGGGTGCTGTTTGCAGGGGAAGAGGGATCAAGGAAGGAGCAGCTCCTCTTTCTTTCTGCGAGACAGAGAGCAATGCTCAGCTGACTACAGCCAGGGAGTCTGGTGCTAAAATCTTCCACTTGAGAAAAAGGTTTTGATTGAATGCCCATGACTGGTTTGGCTCAGGATCCACATTTAAGGCAAGGATCTCAATTCTCTTGTGACAACAATACCACATTAGCTGCTGGATTGTAAAGGGCTTGTGTTTTCACGTCTATGAAATTGAAAGTTTTGGAAGATTCCTGTGGGGTGCCACCACAGAGACAAAGAGCTCCTCAGCTGATGTTGCCTGTGCTTGTCTGAAGGTGGCCAGTAACAGGCAGGAGGTAGTTATCTGATTGTCACCTCAGCTGATCACGTACACTGGAAGCAGAACATGTAATTGCATTTAACCTAGATTTGATTTGTAACTGACTATTAAAAGGTTTGGATGATTATATTATAATTGAATATTAGTCATCACATATGCAGAAGAGTCCAAAATCACATTCAGAAAATAAAATTCTGTAAGAAAAGTGATTATTTATCAAGAGCAGAATGGCTGCACTTTTGGACTTTGTCATGAAGCGACATTCAGCTACAACAGAGGACCCACGCAGGGAAGAGAGCGGAATGTAGAGAAAGCACACTTCCATCTTCCTCCTTGAGACAGGGGTAAAATTGTTGTTTATCACATGCCTTACAATGTATTAAGGGCAGTACAAGCTGTCTTTTTCTAGAACAGTTTATAAATGTGTTAAAAATCAGTAGTTTGGTTTGACCAATTTGTGATACAAACAGGTCATCAATAGCTTCCATTTCATTTTCAAAGAAACTGTTTCAATTACATTTGTGACTTTGGATAGGTTACTTTCTCCCTCAGTACCCCAGCCTCCTTACACCTGAACTGTAGGTTAGTAAAAGTAACTATGATGTCTCAGAGGGTGGGAATTAAATGAGCTGATATTTGAAAGCACTTGGAACGGTGGCTGGCACATAGTAAGTGCTGTACTGGTGTTTGCTGTTATTACTAATCTTATTGCTGCAATATGCACGTGAAATTAGACAAAATAAAATGAGAAACTTTAACCAAACAGAAAATTCGGAAGAAATCCCCTGCCTTTCATTATGCTGTCAAAGTACATAGGTGATCTTGAAAGTGGTAAAATGACCAAGGTCACAAACAAGCTCTGACGAGCAGAGGATGGCAGCAGGTGTCTCAACGATGCTGTGCAAAACGACCTGTGGCCAAAGCAATTCAGAGAACGCTACAGAGTCTTTAGATTTCTCTAATTATGAAATCCTAAATTGTGGGTATTGATGAGAACATATTATACAATTGAATGGATAAATATATGGTATGCCAATCAGCCAAAACATTGCATACATTTAATGTAGATTCATCTCTTTTTTCCTTTAGCTGTTTTTTTGGTGACTTGTCTCAGAAAATGTAGGAAAATTCTCAGGTATGTAATGTTGTCTCCAACACTAGAGAAGCAATCAGTTGGGGGGGTCCCTCTGTGTCGTTGTGGGTTGCACGGAGTCAGTGATTCCCCTGAGGAGTTTGTGTGCCCAGACCCCAGCTCTAATCATAATTTCATTGCAGAAAAGTGACTAGGGACTCTCTGGTGCCTGGGTCTATATTAGTTTCACAAGATCAAATCATAGGCTGTGATCTTTTCTCCACAAAATCCTCTTTCAGATGGGACTTCTGGTAATGGCCGTATGAGAGGTTTGGGCAAGTCTTCCCACAGAAGACAATTATGAAAACTTGACAAAAATATTATAAACAAATGTTTGAATCCACTGAAAAATAAACAAAGGAAGGCAGAAATGGGGGAAGAATTTTCATCTTGAATTACTCCTACGATAATGGGTAAGAACTGCAAGTTTATAGCTTTCTGACCTGTGGGTGCTTCCAATCCACCTGCAGGGGCCCCAGTGGCTCAAGGGGTCAGATGATAGAATTCAGAGTGCAGAGTGGTTGGATATTTAAAGGTGAAAATTTGAAAGTGAGAGAACAGCAGAAGGATTGAGATAAACATGAATGCAAGCTCCATCAAAATCCCTGGTTGACCCCTACACTATTCATAGGTGTGGGAGACTCTAGAGAAACTGCTGAAAATCAGGAAGAACCCAGAGGGAGGTCTACACTTGACAGAAAGGCTGATCCTGGGAAAATCTGCGGTCTGCACTTTGGACTGATTCCCCAGTCAGCACAAAGCTCAGGCAGCAGAAACCAAAAATCTTACTAGATTAACGAATCAAAGGTGAGAGTGTGTGGCTGGCAGTGCATTTGGAAATTTAGGGGAAATATCAAAAACAAAGTAATCACAGAGGAAGTGAGTGTCAAAAAGTGAGTATAAGTTCCCAAATCCTTGGTTGACCATGAAAACACAGAGGCAGGGTAAATCTTTCAAGATCCATAGTAAAAATGCAGCAACTGGATACTGAAAATGGAGCAGAGACATCAACTGTTACAAACTGCAGGGTTTCAGATTTCACAGTGTGGTCCAGGCAAATTAACCACCTTGCAGGAAAAAAAGCAATCCTCAGAAAAATAAATAGATTCCAGATTTGCTAAAACATTACATCTTTGATGTCCACTTCTTTTTTATCTTAAAGATTGGCACCTGCGCTAACATCTGTTGCCAATCTTTTTTTTTCCTTCTTCTCCCCAAAGCCCCTCGGTACATAGTTGTATATTCCAGCTGTGAGTGCATCCGGCTGTGCCATATGGGATGCCGCCTCAACATGACCCGATGAGCTGTGCCATGTCCGCGCCCAGTATCTGAACCGGCGAAACCCTAGGCCACCAAAGCGGAGTGCACCAACCCAACCACTCGGCCATGGGGCTGGCCCCTTGATGTCCACTTTTAAATTAAATATTACTGGACATGCAAAGAAACAAAAATGTGTGACTATAATGAGAAAGTCAACAGAAATGTATTCCCAGTGTGCCGAGGTTGGATTTAGCACCTAAAGACGTCCGTACAGCTTTAGAAACATATTTAAAGAACCAAATGAAAAACTGTTTAAGGAATTAAAGGAAATATACATATTAAAGACTGAACAGACAGTAAATCTGAACAAAGAAAGGGAAAACAGAAAAAGTATCAAATAAAAATTCCAGAACTAAAAGAAAAAAAATGAAATAAAAATTTAGTGGATGAATTCAACAGAAGGTCTGAGAAGACAGAATAAAGAATCAGTGAGGACGAATAGAAATCCATAGAAATTACCCAATCCAAAAGAACACAAAGAAAATGGATTGAAGAAAAACAAGTAAAACCTCAAAAGCCCATGGGAGAATATAAAATAAGGCAAATAAGTGATCAGAATTCAAAAATGACAAGACGGAGAAAAAAGAGCAGAAAAAATATTCAAAGAAATCATGTTTAAAATTTCTCCAAATTCAGAAAAAAACTTTAGCTTATAGAGCCAAGAAGCTCAACAGACACCAAAAGAGAGAACTACAAAGAAGGCCACACCCAGGCTCACCAAAGTCAAACTGATGAAAACCAAAAACAAGAAAAACTCTTGAAAGCATCAAGAGATAAGGAATCTTACACACAGGATGTTGTGGTGTTAAAGTATTTACAAATTCTTTAATATTCCTTCCTTCTAACGGTAGGACTAACTCCCCTCCTCTCGAATGTGAACTAGACTCAGCGACTCACTTCTAAAGAACAGAATGAAGTGGAAGTGATGCTGTGTGACTTCAGGGGTTAGCTCATAAAAGGGACTGCAGTTTTCTGCTCTCTCTTCTCTCTCTCCCTCTCTCAGATCATTTGCTTGGAAGAAGCCATGTCCTAACAAGGAACCTCTGACATTTGCCTGGCTGGATGTGAACATTGCTATGGATCAGTGACTCCTTTGTGCCTCTCATTTCCCCTATTTTTAAATGTCTACTGTGTTTATCCTTCCATCTGTCCCATAGCTGCATAGTAGGTCTATTGTGGGAGGGGGGCAGATAACTCGTCTCTTTAGTTCACAGGTCTTCAGTCCATGAGGAACTCCATGTGAAGAGCTTCACTCACATAAACACACTCAGCGAGCATCATCTTCACCTGGATCTGTGTAGATGATAAGATTCTGGACTTTTCACTGATTCTGTAATGGAATGAGATTTTGGAGTCCTTGTGCAGAAAGCACTTTATTTTGCATGTGGAAAGTGACAAAGTTTCCCTCTTTGAATAAACTTTAGTTAGACTCATCTGATCCCTCTGTTTTACTAGGCCTTGACTTGTGTGCCTCAATATCCATCTTTGCTTCACCAAGTTTTGGTAGAAATCCTATCAAGTTGGTTTAGCAAGAATCCCTCATCCTAGATATCTGGTCAAATTCCTCATCCCCTACTACGCCTCATGTAATATTAGATTGCTCTGGCTTGCCCTCAGTAAGATCCTATTAGGACAGTTTAGCAGAATCACCGTATCGACTCAGGAGTTTTCTATCAACTGACACTCTAGCCCTTGGGTATATATCATCATTTTTCCTTGTTGTATTAATGGTTGAGTCCAATCTCTCTCAGCTACTGAAAAACCTCTAGTGCAGCGGTCCTTTGAATAAAGTCTTCCTTACCATTCTTTAAAAGGTATCAGAATAATTTTTATTTCTCTGATAGAGGAATGTAAATAATTAGTGGCCAGAAGATGGACTGTGGTGGTTTTCAAATCTCCACAAATTCTCTGATACTCCAGAGGTAGAGACTAATTCCCCTCCCCATGAGTGTGAGCTGGATTTACTGACTCACTCCTAAGGAATAGAATAGAGCAGAAGTGATGGTGTGCAACTTCAGGGACTGGGTTTAAAAGCACTGTGATTTCCTGTTTGGTCTTCTGTCTCTTGAATGGTTATTCTAAGAAAGTCACCTGCCATATTGTGCGGACACTCAGCTAAGGAGACACCCACATGGCAAGGAGCTGAGGCTTCTGCCAACAACCACATGAATGAGATTTGAAGTGGATCCTTCCGTGCTACTCACACATTTCAGTTCTGGGTGACATATTGATTGCAGCCTTATGAGAGACCCACAGCTGGAACTACCAAGCTAAGCCACTCCTTCTTCCCTCACCCACTGGAAACATGTGAGATAATAAATTCTTGTTGTTTTAAGCTGCTAAATTTTGGAGTAATTTTTTACAAGCCAATAGATGACTAATGCACAGAGGAACAATAATGCAATGAATGACTGGTTTCTCACTAGAAACAAGGGAGACCAGGAGAAATTGGAGCAATATATTCAAAGTCAAGATCAAAAAGATGGGGCCAAACAAGAATTCTATATCCACTGAAAATGTCCTTCAGAATAAAAATGATTTTTTAAATTATTCACATTGTTTTTAGAATTCAATTTTAATTCTTTTATTAGCTTTTTGGTATTTTTTTATTTTTATAGTGGTTGTCCTATGGATTACAATATACTTCCAGTTACTAATGTAGTATTTCACAGAAATATAGTGATCTTGCAACCATTTAGGCCTCGATATCATGCTCATCTTTTATGTTATAGGTGATATATGTAATACACCTGCGTGGATTACAATCCCCACAAGAAAATGTTATAATATTAATTTCAAACAGTTACATGTTTAAAAGTAACATGAAAAGGGCCTTAAAAAAGACAAGATGGCCTTTCACATTTAGCCAGATATTTGCCATTTTTTGATGCTCTTTATCTTTTCTGGGTCTCAGTTTCCATCTGGTATCGTTTGACTTCAGCCTGAAGAACTTCCTTTGCCATTTCCTATAGTGCAGGTCTGTTCGTGACAATTTCTTTTAATTTTCTTTTATTTGAAAATCTCCTTATTTTGCCTTCATTCTTGAAGGACATTTTTGCCAGATGTAGAATTCTGGATTGACAATATTTTTCTTTCAGGTCATTAAAGTATTTGTTCCACTTTCTTTTAGTTCTATATTTTCTGATGAGAAGTCATCAGAAAGTAAAGGAGGAACAAAAGAACAAAAAAAAAAGAAAATATCATGATAGACATAGAATCTATCATATCAACAGCTTCTATAAACCTCATTGATCACCATTCCAGTTAAAGAGCAGAACTTGTGAGAACAGGTTAAGAAACAACACCCAACTATACGCTGCTTACAACAGATGCACTTTCAATAGAAAGACACAAGTTGAAAGTCAATTGATGGAAAAAGATATGCCACACACAGAGAAATCATAGGAGGGTGAAGTGGCATACAGAAGATACATATGAAGATATATACAGAAAGGAATAACGAATAACAGAAATATACATAATGTTCTGTTTATCTACCTTTTTCTTAATTTCTTTAAAAGACACGACTTTTAAATAAAAAATGTGTTACATTGTATAACTGGGCTTGTAATGTACATTGATGTAATATATATGACAATAACAGCATAAAGTGGTTAAATGGAACTATATTGCTGAAAGTTTCCTCTATTTTACTCATTGTAGTTCAATGTTATCTTAAGCAGATTGTGAAAAGTTAAAAACACAGGTTTCAATTCTTACAACAATTGAAAAATAATGGAAATATAGCTAAAAAGCCACTAGAAGACATAAAATGATAAACAAAAATTATTTGCTTGAAACAAGGGAAGGTAGGAAAGGAGGCCCAGGAATGAAAAAGAGATGAGACCACTCAAAAACAAATAGCAAAATGATGGACCCAATTCCTACCGTATCAACAATCATATTAAATATAAATTGACTATAATTCCAATCTAAAGGCTGAGATTATCAGACTGGATAACTATCAAGACAGACTATATAGTCTATATAATGAAAAAACTTAAAATACAAACCAAAAATAAGTTAGAAGTTAAAGGATGGAAGAATAGACCATGTAAATAGAAAGCATAAGAAAATTGGAATGTCTGTATTACTACAAAGCAAAATAGACTTTAAGAGAAGGAGTATTGCTAGAGACAAAGGACTTTTTACAATGATAACAGGTCACTATCACAAGAAGACAAAAGTAATACATGTATAAATATCTAACTATAGAGCTCCACAATAGATAGAGCATAAAGAACTGAAAAAGAAACAGATAAATTAACAATTTTATTTACAGATCAATACTCCTATCTCATTAATAGAACAAGTAAACAAAAAATGAGTATGAACATAGAGGAGTTAAACCATATTTTGAGCCAACTTAAATAATTCACATGTATTGAGTACCACATCCAGCAAGAATAGAATAGACTTTTTTTTCAAGTGTACTTGGAACATTCACAAAAATAGACCATATTCGGGGCCTAAAACAAGTCTCACTAAATGTAAAGAGATTGAAATTATGGAGTACATTCTCTGACCACAGTGACATTAAACTAGAAATCCATAACATGAAGATATCTGGAAAACCCCAAAATATTTGGAAATTAATCAAGATACTTCAAACCCATAGGTTATCATAGCTTAAAGATATCACAAGGGAAATTAGAATTCTTTTTAATTGAATTGCTCTCCCCTGCTCTCAGTTCCTTGATTCTCCCTGTTACCCCAGCGTAAGGGGGTCGGGAGTAGAGGGGAAGGTCTTGCTCTGGAAAAGGGAAAGCCCCTTAATCACCTCGCTTCTCCTTGTCTTGTCTCTTTCTTCCATGCGTGTTTGAGTTAGACCACACCAGTAAGTAAGAAAAAATGCCTAAACCTAATTATAGTTTACCAGCCAGTTATGGAGCTAATAGCTGTGCAATTACCACCCAGGTGAAAACAGAGCCCTCAGTGCCCCAGAGAGGAGCCCCTGAGCCTCTCCCCACACAGAACCCACCCTCCTTCCATAGGTGTCCACTAAGCTGACCCCTTCCCCTGCCCCATCCTCTCAGGTTCCTCCCCCTCCACTGCTGTTGGCCTCCATTCATCTAATGCCCCTCCTTCTCCTCACTCCTCAAGGAACTTCCCCATCTTCCTAGGCCATTACCCTGGGGATCTCTCCCTCCTCTTCCCCCTTTCTACCCATCCTGGGAATGGAGAATCCAGAATTGATTCCCTGGAGGAGGAGACTTCATCCATAGAAGCAGCAACAGGAACAAGTGACAGGGACTCTGGGGTTCAAGGAGACTGAGGACATCCAGTAGGTTTGTAGGGTCCACTCCAGACCTGGGAACCAGCTCTTATGGACAGAAGAATTGTTCCTCCCTGAGGCCAAAGTCCATTGTCATTCAATGGGGAGGAGAACGTCTATGTCTGCATGTATTTTGGGAAACAATTCAGACTGTGAGCCTGACACTGGATGGGGGCTCCCTCTTGTGTGCACAGCCCTGTCCTGCTGCTGGGAGCCCAGGGAGACACTGGGGAGGTCCTGGGGGAAAGGCCAAAGGGGAGCTTTGGTCTTCCGTCTTTAGTCCTGTAGCCACTCAGGGGCACCACCACTCTGCTCTCTCCTATTCCCACAGTGAGGGCAGAGGATGGGCTGTGGTCTGAGTCAGGCAGAGGTGGCTGACTTGGAGGATGGACATCAGTGGGGGATGAAGATGCCTTCTGAGCAGCCCTGGGCTCAGGCTCGGGGATGGGGCATGGATTGGATGAGAGGGGATCTCTGGAGCCCTGCCCTGCGTCTAAGGCTTCCATCTTTTCTCCCACAACCACTCTCTCCAGCCCCTTGGTGATAACACTCTGGAAAACTGAAAAATAGATCATGTTTTTCTTCCACTCCCTATTCCTTTTCTGAGGGCTATTTTTAAAAACAATCTCTTTTATTTTAGAATACGAGTTTGAGATTTACAAAAGAGTTGCAAAGTTAGTACAGAATTCCTGTATATACCACACTCAGTTCCCTTGATATTAACATCTATAATATGATCATATATTTGTCACAACTAATGAAGCAATATTGATACATTATTACTAAACTGCAGACTCTTTTTGGATTTCATTAGTTTTCTTTTTTCTATTCCAGGGTCCCCTATGATACCACATTAGGTTAAGTCCCAATCACGTCTCCTTTAGGTTCCTCTGGCTGTGACAGTTTCTCAGACTTTCCTTGTTTTTGATGACCTTGACAGTTTTAAGGAGTACTGCCCAGCTATATTGCAGACTGTCTCTCAACTTGAGTTTGGTTGACCGGGTCTATGGGTTTTGGGGAACAAGCCCACAGGGGTGAAGTGCCATTCTCAACACAACTTATCAAGCATATATAATACCCACTTGATGGATCACCGATGATGTTAACCTTCACCACTTGGCTGAGGTCGTGTTTCCCAGCTTTCTCCCTGTGAAGTTCCTTTTTTCCTTCATCCTTTTCCACACAGTCGTCTTCAAAAGGAAGTCACTATGTGCAGCCCACACTTAAGGGGTGTTCTGCTTTAAACATTTACATGCATGTTTTGGTGCAAATGTAAGTTTTCAAATGACTTTGGGTAAACACCTAGGAGAATGATCTGTAGGTTGTATGGTCAGTCTACATTTAGCTTTACAAGAAACTGCTGAATATCTTCCATAGTGGCTGTGCTATTTTGTATTCTTGCCCACGATGAATGAGGGTTCTTGTTGCTCCACGTCCTGGGCAGTATTTGGCATCACCAGCCTTTGGATTTAGGCCATTCTAATAGGTGTTTACTGGGATATCACCGTTATTTTCTTTTGCAATTCCCTAATGACATATGAAGTTGAACATCTTTTCATATGCTTATTAACCAACCATAAATCTTCTTTTTCAGGTGTCTGTTCAGGATTTCGCTCATTTTTTAATTGAATATTTGTCTTCTTATTATTGAGTTTTAAGAGTTCTATATATATTTTAAAATAAATCCCTTATCAGATATGTGATTTGCAAATATTTTCTCCCAGTCTGTGGCCTGAGCCCTTTTATTGACATAACAGTATACATTAACACATAGATAAATTCTTCTGGGAATAGAAATGAGGAATTGCTAACTGCTATGGCTTCTGGGTTCAGGACATGGGTGACATGACTCATTTATTTTTGTATATTCTTGAGACTTATTTGAATTCTCTTGTGTGTGCATGAATAAAGTTTTCAAAAATAAATTATATTAAATTCCCTTACACTTGTAAAACTCTTGACAGATCACCCTCGGATCGTGATTTAAGATTCAGATTCTGATCCTCTACTTGAGGACCAATTACCTTTTCACTCAACTATTTTGCCTTAGAATTTCCAGTTCTGAAAGGGTGGGCTAGATTATATGGATCAATCCTCCCACTGAAAACAGCTAAAAATGCCACGTAAACCACAAAAAGCATCTTCTTAAAAGCATCAGAGCTGACAAGTTACTAATAAATGACCACACCCCAAAAAGAAGGGAAAGATCCTGCTTGGCCTCCACAGAGAACAGCGTCCTGAGAGATGGAGAAAAGGCTCTGTGAGCTCATTGCCCAGACAGGGAGCCCAGCACTTACAGCTCTGGGCCCTGAGCTCTGGACTGTCCTACCTATCTGTCTCCCTTTTAAAATTTAAACAAAGCTTTTATATTCTGATTATGATGTATACGTACAATGTACTATATATGATATAATGTATATTCACTATAGAAAGATTATAAAATGTTAAAAGTTATGTATGACAAAGTAAAAATAACTGTAATCCTCACACTTGGAGATATTTTGTTGCAGTGTCTCCTAGCCTATTATATATCCTCCTGCTGCTGCCCCAGGGCTGGAACTCTCTAAGTTGATAAGCACAGAGCTCAGTGGGCCCCAGCCCTGCTCTCTCCAGATGCCATCTCCAGAGGCAGTTCACTCTCACACCTCCTGAGGGGACCATTTCTCACTTTCTCCTCCCTCCTCAATCCCCCCCTCCCCTCCACTCCCCACTCTCAGGCAATGAGTTTATTTCTTTTTTCACTCAGAGAAAAGAAGACTAGGTGAGCACTGCACCATCATCCCCCCACACCCCACATCTGTACCTGTATCCTCTGCCTTCACAGCAGTGATGATGGATGGTCCTGCTCCTGTCTAAGGCCACCTCTCAGCTTGGGTACAGGATCAGGTCCCCTCCCTCCCCTGCATCATCAACTTCCTGCTCTCTACTGGTTCCTTCATTCCTGCATACAGACAGGCTGTAATAGCTCCTATTTTAAAAGAAAAGAAAGAAAGAAAGAAACTAAATAAATCAAAACAAAATCCTTTCATAAAAATCTACCACTCAATCCCATGTCTCCTTCCAACTATTGCTCCATTTCTTTTCTTTTCTTTTTTTTTTTTTTTCAAAGATTGGCCCTGAATTAACACCTGTTGCCAATGTTCCTCTTTTTTTTTTCCTTTTCCCCAACGCCCTCCAGTACACAGTTGTATATTCTAGCTGTAGGTCCTTCTGGTTCTGCTATGTGGGACACCGCCTCAGCATGGCTTGATGAGCCATGCTACATCCATCCCAGCCAGTGAAACCCTTGGCCACCAAAGCAGAGTGCACGAACTTAACCACTCAGCCATGGGGTCGACCCCTATTGCTCCATTTCTATGACACTCCTTATATGACAATTCTTAAGTCCATTCTTTCACCTACCATGTTGTCTTTTTATTTTTAGCAAATATGCATTTGCATATAGTTTAAAAGATCCAATACCTCTACAAGGCTTGTTAGGAAGACAGATGTTCCCCGCCCCCTCGGCCACATTTCCCGAGGCTCAGAGACAACTGGTTTTAGTTGTTTTAGCCGCTTCTCTAATTGTTACTTCTCTGCCTCTAAATAGAATACTTATAATACTCTTTCTTTTGTTTTTCAGTTTTATGCATCATCTTTAGTGAATTGGCTCTTCTTTCACACACCCCCATCCTCCCAACGTAATTACTTTACAATTTTGATGAGCTCAGTGTGCCACATCTGCCTTATTATGACCATGTAAACGTTAGTCACAACTGAGCTTTTAGTAGACTGTGATTACTTTTCCTTTCTTGAATCAACTTTTTATGTGCCCTGGAGTTAGTAAATACCTTGTTTCTTCATTTGCTTGGTTTAAATGATTCCACTACTCTCCCCAGGATCTAAATGTTCATGAACATATTTGAGCAAATCTCGTATGCTACCAGCTTCAACTCTTCACGGACACCTGTCCCACAGCCCTCAGTCCTGCCCCACGTGGACTGGTTTCCTGCACACCCGAAGCAGGGCTGACATCTTCGATCTCCTTCACTTCATCCTGGGAACCTTTGACTCTCTCTTGTTCTGGCTCGCCTGTTGCCTAGATCCCATTTTTCCCCATTTTTGGTTTTGTCCGTCCTTGTTCCCCACTTTGCCCAGTAATATCCTGAGGAAAGGAACATGGAAAATAAAACATTGAAACTCTAAACATCTAAAATGTCTTTAGGCTGCCTTAGCCCTTACCCACATCTTGACTGGATATAGAACTCCGTGTTGGAATATTTTTTCCTCGGAATTTGGAAGGCATTGCTGCAGTGTCTTCTAGCCTCCAGGCTCGTGTTTGTCGCCTCTTCAAGATATCAAGGTCTCTTCTTTTCCACCATCTTTCTGAAACTTCACTGTGATTGTCATGGTGTGGGTCTGTTTTCATCTACTGTAGTAAGAACTTAAGCCATTCAAAATGAAAATTTTTGTCTCTAAACTCCAAGAAATTTTCTTGAAATTTTTTTATCATTTCCTAGCCTCCATTATTTCTGGAAGTGGTTTTATTAACATGTTGGAATCCCTTGATTGATAGACTGATTTTCTCGTAGGTCTTTTCTCCAGCTTGCCATGACTTTTCCATCTGAACTATTTAGTGGGAGTATGACTTAACAACACATGTGATTATCTTCTTAGGATAAATTCCTAAAAGAGAATTTTCTGTGTCAAAATGTACACACATTTAGGGGCCAGCCCAGTGGCATAGTGGTTAAGTTCGCATGCTCCACTTCAGGGCCCTGGGATTTGCAGGCCCAGATCCCAGGCATGGACCTGGCACCACTCGTCAAGCCATGCTGTGGCGGCATCCCACATAAAATAGAGGAAGACTGGCACAGATGTTAGCTCAGCAACAATCTTCCTCACAAAAAATAAAAATTAAAAAAAATGTAAGCACATTTAAATTGTTGAGATATTTTTCAAAAGCTCCCTCTAAAGATTTTGTGTGTTTTCCAGTCTATTAATCTTTATGACATATATTTTCCCTCCCCTCTGGTTGATACTCTCATGACTTACCTTCATCTTTGCCAAGCTGATAGACTTTTGGTTTTAATTCCCATTTTTATTCCACATTCTCATTTTTGTTTACATTTATTACTAATATATTTATTTGACATTGTCATTTCTGCTTTTCCAAATTGTTTTATAATATTCTTTATTTTTTGTTCGAGTTGTAGTTATTTTAAAATATTGAATTTAGAAAGAAGAGAAAGAAGCCCCAACATTGGGTACTGGTCTGACACTTACAGCGAGGCCTCAGTGTGGTCAGAAGCTGGCCTGGTGCTCACCACTTGGCATGTTATTCTCCTGTTGGACATAAGTCATCTCAAAGAACATCAACACCAGACAAGGACACTCTGAGAATGCGAAAAAGTGAGAGAAAACAAGATCACTACATCACCTAAGCAAAACAAGGCACTGTGAAACTCACAAAATACCAAACATATCCCTCTGCTGGCTCATATGAGCTCCAATTACAGCTTTGTTCTTGCTCTAGTCGGCCCTGTCTACAGATAAGATTTATTGAGATGCCCAATCATAGAATTGCCCCCACTTCCTGACAACACCCAATCTAGAGTGAGCCCCTGCTTCTATAGACCCTCCCCCAAATCACCCAACCAAAGCCCAAATCCCGTATATGTTCTTACACCTTCAGACTAAGATGGCCTGTGGTCCCTGTGGTGTGCATTCTCCCTCACAGCAACAAGTAATAAACCCAAATTGTTTGCCCGTAAGTGTGCTCCTGGTGGTCTCTGGTTGAAAAACATTGGCCATGTTTTTATCCTTTTGTCTGTCACAATTTTCTGTGTGTCTCTGAGGTTGGTTACTGGCATGTGCATTTATCTTTGTGAGTGTGTGGTTGACATAGAGAAGTTTTATGTTTTTCCTTATGGTTTTTCATCTTTGGGTCATGCTTAGAGAATTCTTCACTCCACAACTATAAAACTTTCACATATATTTTCATCTAGGAGAGGGGTACAAGGGTGAAGGGAAATAGAATTGCTTGAATTTGGGCTGAAAGTGTGGGAAGGAGCAATAGGTAAAGAATTCTAAGGTGGTAGCATTCTAAGGTTTATATCTTCTGCTCTATAATTTTACAAGTGGATCCACAGGGCCTACAAGGTAATTGATATATATTGTGTTCAATAAATGCTTCCTCTTAGGCTAAGCGAAGACTTATGTCCCTACTTATATTGACCAGGTTAATGAAAACAACACCAAGAGCCCCAGTGTAATATACATAAGGATTAGCTCCAGTGATGGGCATTTTTGAACAATTATGGCCTTAAGGTAACAAATCATGTTTGGGTTAATGTCTGTACACTCTAGTTGTTAAAATACATGTTAATTCAACTTCTTGGGCATGCTGTATTTTAAGGATATGTCTAAGACCCACATGGACAAATCCACGACCCCCATATGAAGATAATTTTAATATACATCAAACTGTGAGTCACACAGTATCTTTTTTAGGGGAGGAGACTGAAAACTAAGAAGACCCTAGATACGCGCTGTCCACTATGGTAGCTACTAGCCACAGATGGTTACTTAAGTTTAAAGCAAACAAAATTAAAAGTTCAACTGCTCAGCACAGTAGCCACATTTCAAGTGCTCAATAGCCACGTGTAGCTACTGGCTTCCACATTGGACAGTACAGACAAAGAACAATTCCTTCATCGCAGGACATTCTGTTGGACATACTGCTCTTCATACATTGTGGGTCTCAAGCCAGATGCATTAGACTCACGTAAAATGAAAGGGCCAATATTATTTCTCTTAGAGATACGTCAGATTTCTATCTGAGATGTGAATACATATTAAGCTGGTATGTAACAAAACCAACAAATGTTGTCAGTGGTCTGGTGCCTTCACACATAAACTTGTCAGTTCCAAAGGGAAACCCCTGTCCCTGCACCTCCCTTCCCAGACTGAGGACACTCTCTGGCATCAAATTTCCAGCAGATGAGTTCAGGGGAGACTAGGGGCAATGCTCTAAGCTAAGTTTGGGGAGGCAAGGAGTCCAAACTCAGTGAGAGGGATTCTGGGAAATCAAGAGGAGGCAAAGATGGGGACCCGCTGGCAGACTCTCCGTGGTTCATTCAGAACAGCAGTTCTCAAAGTGTGGTCTGTGGAACCTTGAAGTCACAGAGACACTTCCACGGGAGCCATGAGGTCAAAAGTCTTTTCATAGTATTACTAGACATTATTTGCCTTTTCACTATGTTGGCATTTGCACTGAGGTAAAACTGAGTAAGAATGGAGGCTGTGGTACCAAACTGCAATCGTAGTTATCCCCACCTCCACTTACTTGCAGAAAAACAAAACAAAAACAAAAACCACTTACTTTAAAACGTCCTGGTTGAAGCACTAAAAATTATCGTGATCAAATAATTATTCTTAAATCCACATTTTAAAAATATCTTACCTGATGACATGCAAAGTATACATAAAGCCCTTCTGCTACATTTCCAAGTGCTATGTCCCAAGGAGTATAATTTGTGCGAGCTGAGCCAGCCTCTGTTTTATGGAATATCATTTCTACTTGAAAGAATGAATGACAGGAACTATGATTATCTAGACTTAGTTAATTGGCGTACACTCTCAAAATGAACAGGAGCTTCTTCCTTGAAGAAAAAAACCTGACAGGTAACAACTGACAGTACTTATTGCCTTGATAAAATGGAAGTTCTCGAGAGAAAACCAGAATTCTGAAAAACTTGTGTCCACCGTGTAAGCTTGACAGCTTCCCAGTACTGACAGACTTTCCTGTTGAGATCTGTGGTAATATTAATAAATGTGATATTAGATAATTTGTAGTTAAATGCATCAACACGAGAAGATCTATATAACTTAGGAAACAATGTATTACTTTAAAAATTACACATTAGTACAAGAGGCATTGATTATACAAAATAGGTCTGTGGATTTTAATGTAACAGAATAGGAAATATTCCATGATATTGTCTCAGGTTTCACCTTGCAAATAACCATTGAGAAACTACCACTTGTGTAATTTTATATTAGTATCACAGTTGAACATCCACAATTATCTGAAAAGGTTATTAAAAATGCCACTACATATTTGTGTGGGGCTGTATTTTTTTCATATACTTCAACCAAAATAACAGATTAAATGCAGAGCAAATATGAAAATCCAGTGGTCTTCTCATGAGACAGACAAGAAAGAGACTTGCAAAAATGTAAGATGTAAAAAGACCCACTCTTGTGCTACCTTGTTTATTTTGGGGAATATTTTTCATAAAAACTATAGATTACAAATATTATTCTAAATAAATCAATTAAAATATTTAAAAACTTTTATTCCTAGTGTGGCAAATATTGATAGATACAACCAACATAAACAAAATTACCCTCGGGGCCCTCGCTAATTTGTAAGACTGTATGGATATCCTGAAGCCAAAATGCTTGACAATCGCTGATTCAAACAGGCCCTGGGCCAGGACTCAGGGAGACGGTGTGACAAAGAGCTCTCGGTGCAGGAGGAGAGGGGTCAGGACAAAGTCCCAGGTCCCCGGGCGTGGCTCTCAGGGTCTCAGGCCAGAGGGCAGAGTCTGGGGCGGGGAAGTTCAGTGTTGGGGAGTCCCATCTCCTGAGTTTCACTTCCTCTCACAACCTGTGTCAGCTCCTCCTTCCTGGAGACTCATGATGGGCGGCCCCAGTTCTCACTCCCATTGGGTGTCTGGTTTCTAGAGAAGCCAATCAGCATCACGGGGGGGAGGGGGGGGGTCCCGGTGACGCCGCAAAATAACCAATAACTATCCCATAGATAAGAGAAATAAGGTGAGTTTACTTGAGCCAGAGTGAGCATTATAAACCTGGAAGGCCTTAGGAAGCGTTCAGGAGAAGCATGGTTTTCAGTACAGTCTTATATCTTTCTAGAACAAAGAACATACATTAAACACACCCAGGATATATTTTCACATTCAGTTACAAATTAGCAGGTCAATATGACTGTGATGTCAGACTTTACCTATAGGACATTACCAATATGGCGTAGGAGGGGAAGTAGGCATTCTTATCTTAAAAGAGTGCATTCTTTACTTTAATGGTTAAGCAGATGTACAACATATGTTTAATAGGCCGCAAGTCAGGTTTTTTAGTTCAAGCAGAATCAGTTTGGAACCAGAATAGTTACCCCATATACCTCAATAGGTGAAAATCTCTTGTCACCGGTTATAAATTCCACACTGGCCAGGAAGGGCTCAGATTCCTCCTCGACCACGAGGATGCGGGTCATGATGCCCCCAACCTTCCTCCTGCTGCTCTCGGGGCCCTGACCCTGACTGGGCGTGTGAGTGCGGGGTCGGGAGGAAACGGCCTCTGTGGGGGCCGAGCGAGGGGACCGGCTGGCAGTGGCACAGGCACCCAGGTGATGCGGGGTCGGTGAGCCGAGGAGTCGAAAGAAAGATTTCTTAGACTCTTAAGATCTGGCAGTAGTGCTCTTTTATTTAGAGAATAGAATAGCATGGGGACAGGGCCCATGGGCAGGCAGAGCTGGTGCGTGGGGACAGGACCCACGGGCAGTCAGAGCTCCTGCTGCTGCCCGGAGTTGAGGGTTAGGGCTAATTTTATAAGGCATGGGTATGTGAGTCATTTCTTTACAAGACAACGGAAAGAACATGAAAAAAAGTTAAAATGGTATCAGTGCAGGTGGGGTCTGGTCGTTGGGTGATCCCATGACTTTTAGACAAGAATCAAGTTGGATTAAGTAAAGGTCAGAAGCCACCACCCTAAATCAGTTACATGAGATTGCCAGACAGCAAGCAACTTAAGTTCTTGCCTTCCCCATTAAGAGTTTCTAGGGATAAGGTCATCTCTCTTCTTCTTCCTGGTACAGAGAGGGAGCCACCTTTTACAGATAGAGATTTACCTTACAAATGTGAATGTGTCCCAACAAGGGCAAGTTCCATTCCCCAGAACCTCCTTCCCTGTCCCAGTTTATCGAAAGCAATCAGCCCAAAACAATCCCGATGCCAAAGAGACATATCCTGGGGTGGCCAATTTCAGGTCCCTACAAGGTCATCCCCCCTTCCTTCACAAATGCAAATGTCTCTCAAAAGGGCAAGCAAAATTCCAGTCCTCAGAGCCTGCTTCTCATCTGCAGTTTTAAAAGTAACCAGCCTAAAATCCTCATCACAGGGAAGGCGCGTCTCCGCGGACGCAGCCCAGACCCTCTATCTCGGCCTGACCCGTCCTGAGCCCTCCCTTCTCCCGCCCCCTCATCTTTTCACCCCAAGTCCCCAACCTTCTCGGACCTGCCGCCCCTTTTCCGTCTCCCGAGCCCCTTCCCACTCCCGGCCTCATCACCCTCGGGGACCCGCGCCAGAACGAGGGTTGGGCCGGGTCCGGGGTCTCAGCCCCTCCCCGCCCCCAGGCTCCCACTCCCTGAGGTATTTCTACACCGCCGTGTCCCGGCCCGGCCGCGGGGAGCCCCGCTTCATCGCCGTCGGCTACGTGGACGACACGCAGTTCGTGCGGTTCGACAGCGACGCCGCGAGTCCGAGGATGGAGCCGCGGGCGCCGTGGGTGGAGCAGGAGGGAAGGGGGTATTGGGAGCAGCAGACGCAGGGCATAAAGGGCACCGCACAGAGTTTACTAAAGAAACTGACTCTCGCATGTGTCAACTAGAACCAGAGCGAGGCCGGTGAGAGACGGGGGCCCGGGCCCAGGTCGCGACCCCCCATCCCCACGGACGGGCCGGGGTCTCCCCGAGTCTCCGGGTCCGAGATTCACCCCGAGGCTGCGGGACCCGCCCGGACCCCGACCCGGGAAGAGCCGGCAGGGACTGTCCGCGGTTTCATTTTCAGTTTGGGTTTAATCTCTGCGTGGGGGCGGGGCGGGGCCGAGCAGGCGGGGCTGACCTCGGGGCGGGGTCAGGGTCTCACACCTACCAGGTTGTGTCTGGCTGCTACGTGGGGCCAATCTGTGCCTCCGCGGGTACAGACAGCTCGCCTACGACGGCGCTGATTTCATCACCCAGAACAAGGACCTGCGCTCCTGGACCGCGGCGGACGCGGCGGCGCAGATCACCTGGCGCCAGTGGGAGGCGGCCGGTGAGGCGGAGCGCTGGAGGAACTACCTGGAGGGCCCGTGCGTGGAGTGTCTCCTCAGACACCTGGAGAACGGGAAGGAGACGCTGCAGCGCGCGGGTACAAGGGGACACGGGGCCTCCCGATCTCCTCTCGGGTTGGGGGCGTCCGACAAAGAGAGAAGGAAAATGGGATCACCGTCAGAATACTGTCTCTCAGGAGGGGGAGGAATCCTCTCAGGTTTTCGTATTTGTGATAGTGACTTGCACAGAGGGCCTGCCGTTGTTCTCTAAAGGACACTTAGGGAATCCAATTTCTTCAGGGGTCGAAGGTGAGACCATGCCTGAAATTGCTCATCATTGGTCCCCTTTGACCCTGTCAGCGAGATCTTATGAACCGTGATTTCTCAGGGTTTTGTTCTCGGTCTGAGGACATCTTTGCAGGCCTGACTCCAGCTTTTCTGAGTCGTTCACCCTCCACCCAGGTCAGGACCAGAAGTCTGTGTTCTCCTCCTTTGAGACCTGGTGTCTTACCGTGGACTCTCACCCTGATTCTAGAACTTTCCAAAAAAGGATTATTCCAGATCCCCAAGTCCAGGCTGTTGTCTGGCTTACGTGCTTCCTCCTTCCAAACTAATTGTCCTGTCCATTCTCAGGATGGTCACGTGAGTGCTGCTTTAGTGGCCCATGGAGGTAACTGAAAGTGTGAATGAATTTTATGATTCTTCCTCCTCAGACGCCCCAAAGACACATGTGACCCACCACCCCATATCTGTCCGTGAGGTCACCCTGAGGTGCTGGGCCCTGGGCTTCTACCCTGCAGAGATCACCCTGTCCTGGCAGCGTGACGGGGAGGACCTGACCCAGGACACAGAGCTTGTGGAGACCAGGCCTGCAGGGGATGGGACCTTCCAGAAGTGGGCAGCTATGGTGGTGCCTTCTGGAGAGGAGCAGAGATACATGTGCCATGTGCAGCTCGAGGGGCTGTCTGAGCCCGTCACCCAGAGATGGGGTAAGGAGGGAGCCGTGGGCTCAGAGCCTCTTCTCAGGGAAATCAGGAGCCCTTCTGGAGACCTTCAGCAGGGTCAGGACTCAAGCCTGAGGTCAGAGCCCCTCACGTTCCCTTCCATCTCCGGAACTGCCTACTGAGTCCACCATTGCCACCATGGGCCTCATTGTCGGCCTGGTTCTCCTTGGAACTGTGGCCACTGGCACTCTGGTGGCTGGAGCTGTGATGTGGAGGAAGAAGCGCTCAGGTAGGGAATGGAGTGGGGGTTTGAGTTTTCTTGTCCCATTTTGGGGTTTCAAGCCCAGGTAGAAGTTTGCCCTGCCTCATTAATGGGAAGTCCCATCCACACACGTGTGCTTACCACTCTGGAGCTGATTGTTAACACTCTTATTAAAGCGCTTGTGAAAATGAAAGAGATTTCTTCACCTTGATAATTCTGGTGCTGGGAATCTGATTCCCAGCAGTTGAAGGTCAGAGGGGAAGGTCACGGCTGAGAACAGAGCTCCAGGAGGGCAGTTGGTCCAGTCCCCACATATCTCCTTTCTTCGTCTTTCCCGATCCTGTCCTGGGTGTTCAGTCACGGTTCTGGAAACTTCCCTGTGGTCCAGGACTAAGGGGTTCTTCTAGCATCTCATGGCCCAGCCTTCTCTCTCTGTTTTCTTCCCACAGGTGAAAAAAGAGGGGGTTACTTGCAGGCTGCAAGTAAGTTTGAGTTGGGAGGTTGATCCTTGAAACACTCTGGATAGTGTAGACTGGAGCCTGTGGGGGAGCTCACTCACCCCATAGTTCCTCCTTTAGTCTCATCTCCTTTGGGCTCTGGCCAGGTCTCGCTTTTGCTCTACCCCAGGCAGTGACAGTGCCCAGGGCTCTGATGTGTCTCTCACAGATCCTAAGGTGAGACTCGAGAGGGTGTGAAGTGGGAGTGGCATTGGAGAGAGGGGACACGACTGGGGTATGAGGATTCTTTGATTGGGACATTTTGAACATGCAGTGGGCTGTTGAGAATATCAACACTTAATGTGATTGACGTGAATTTATTCGTGATTATTTTCTTTCATGGTGTGAGACAGCTGCCTTGTGGGCACCGACTGATGCAAGATTTGTACACACTCCCACTTTGGGACTTCACATCCCCTGACTTCGCTCTCAGTAACTGGCATCTGAATCTGTCTGTGTTCCATTTAGCATAATGAGAGGAGGTGGGGAGACTCGCCCACCCCATCCCCCCCACGACCTCCTCCCCACAGCGACCTTCTTCTTTCCCTGATGACTTTCTTGTTCCAGCAGAGGTGGGGCCGGGCCGTCCCCATCCCTGTCATAACTTCCTGTTGCACTGAGTAGTAATGATTTGCTTCCTTACTGAAAATAGGAATCTTGATATGAATTTGTTTTTTCTAATTCTTGTCATAAGCGATTTATGTTTAATTAAAAGAGAAGATTCCTGAAGATGGAGAGAGGAAATACACGGATGCACAGGGAACATTCCAGAATTTGCTGTGCTGAATCTGTTGCAGGTGTGGACAGGAGAAGGCTGTGAGGAGCCCAGCGTGGACAGGGCCTGTGCCCAGTCAGTGCTCAGTGCATCACGGGCTTTGATATTGTCATTCTTTGGCCGGGTCATCTTTGCTGCTCCTTTGTTCTGGTCTGTTCAGTAGAACCTTGTCCCACCAAGACCTGTGATCACAGGGATGAGGATATCACCTGGACATTGTCTTCAGAACCATGGTCAGTGAGAGCTCTGTCTGGTTGGGTCAGCCTAGGCTCTGGCCAGGGTCCAGCCCTCAGCCCCTACATTTTGTGTTTGTATTTTGTTTCTTTGGGGATTTTTTTTTTATTATGTCTAGTTTTTCATGTTTAGAGTTCTGATCTCATTTTTTTCTGGGTGTCCCCTGTGTCTGACAGCAGCAGGAGTCATTTTGCCTGTCATTGTCCCCACAAGGGCTAGGGTGGCCCCTGCACACAGGAGACTCTGTGGTATCGAGAGATGGATTTTCGGATTCATCCCGCTCTTGCCCTCCTTCTAGGGCTGTTTCCTGCATTGTTCTTCCCATCTAGGGATCCGATAGGTTCTCATCTTAGATACATTCCTCTTGTATAACTGTCTTCTCTGCAGCCTGCCCCCTCTCTCTACCCTTAGCTCTAGTCATCCTGGTGCTGGCTCCAATCCAAATTCATGGATTTAGGAAGTTGAGTCTACTTTAGATTCACAATTGGTTGGAAAATAGGACTCATAAACCTAGAATTGTCTTTTCTGAAGAGAGAAATATAATTGTGTGTGAGTGTGCAGGAGGGCGGCTGTGGGAGGGAGGGAGGGGAGAGCAGCACTTGTCAGAAAAGCATAGGTGGCATTGATGTCAGTGTGAGTGGACGTTGTGCTGTAGCTGCCACAAAACAGCGTGTGACCTGAGATTACGTTAAGAAAGATACCGTCTCTAGAATAGCGAGGTGCTCTACACTGATCATTCATTCAACTGATTTGCCAGATACATGACAAATTATTATTGCATCTAGGAAACCTCACTGAATTAAAAGTAGGCAAAAATTGCTGGCCTTGGAGAGCATGTGTTCCAGTGGTGAGGGGCAGACTGTATGTTATAGGCATAGTAAATAAGGGAAGTGTTTATGTGAGAAGTTGTAAGTGCTTTGAGGAAGGTGATCCAGAGTATAAGCGTGTGGGGACAGGGAAGATGGCTGTTTTCCTAGGGTGGTCAGTGTGGGCCTCACTGGGAAGGTGACCTTGAGGAAAAACTTCAAGGACATAATTTGTCCATGAGGATGTCTGGAGGAAGTTCTTTGCAGGCAGGGGAACCTCCAATGCAAATGCGCTAGGGCAGGAGTGTGTCTGTGTGTTCTGGGAAGAGCGAGGAGGTGGGCCAGGCTGGAGCAGAGAGTAATTGAGATGAGGTCCGAATTACACCCAGGTCATGTAGACCTTGAGGATATTGAGAGGCTTTGACTTTTCTCTGAATAAGATATGGAGTTACAAGAGGGTTTTAAACAGAAGATCGATGTAGTGTGACTTCTTGAGAAGCATCAGTGTGGTGCTGTGCAGAATCAAGAGGTGAAGGGAGAGCAGCCACTAGAGAAAACTGTAGGAGACTAGTGCTGTGTCCCAGGCTAGAGATGCTAGCTGCTTTGTCTGGGGTGTAAGCAGGGAAAATAATAGGAAGTGTTTGGATTCTGGATACATTCTGAAGATGGGCTTTACAGCATCTCCTAATGGATTAAATCTGGGTTATGAGAAAGAGGATCAAGGAGGACACCCAAAATTTCAGACTGTGTAAGTAGAAATACAGAGTGTCTTCAGTGGAATTGGAGAGGACGATAGAAGAAACACATTTGTGGAAGTGGCATCATAGTCATCCGATTTAGGAAATGCTGAAGTTGAGTTGTTTATTAGAAGTACAGGTGCAGTTAGCAGTTGGATATGACTCTGGAGTTATGTGAAATGTCTTGGTTAGCAAAAATAGATTTGGGAGGTGACACCATATAAATGATATCTAAAGCCTTGAGAACTGATGAAGTCACCAAGGGAGTGATGACTATAGAAAAGAAAGGAACAAGGACCGAACTCAAGACCCCCCAGTGCTATATGATCTCATCAGAGTGCACACACAGAGTAGACTGCATAGTTCTGACACCACATCTAGAAGGCATGGAGACCAGGGAGTCCTAAACTTTTCTGTGCACAGGAATCCCTGGACATATTCTTAAGATCTAGACAGTCTGGAGTAGAGCGTGAGATTCTGCATTTATAACCTGTTTGGTAGTGATGCTACTGGTCTTTAGATCACACATTATTAGCAAGAATGTAGACCAGGATTCCCCCATGGCTGTGCATCAATCTCAGATGTAGGGCTAGCAAAATAAGTGATTCTTGGGCTCCTTGCCCAATATTCTGGGATAGTGGCTCTGGGGAGAGGCCTGAGTATTTTGTAACAAGCCCACAAGCAATCCTGGTGCTCAGCCAGATTAGGAACCGCTGAGCCCATGACCAGAGAGTGTTCAGGGAGGGGTCTTAAATCCACATTTAAATGTTTTTTTGCTACGAAGAAAGGGGCAAGATATATGCTGGGAGATACATGTTATTTTCTATACCACGGGGTATCGCCAGGTGGAAGATTTTGGAAGTGGTTATCAGCTCAGCAAAAGAAAATCTCTGAGTTGCTAAGAGAGTTCTTAAATGTTCTCACCACAAAACAGAAATGGTAATCATGTGACGTGATGCAGGTGTTAGCTAACTCCGTGGTGGTGATCATTTTGTAATATATAAGTGTATCAAATCAACAGGTTGTACACCTTTAACGTACACAATGTTATATGTCAATTATACCTCAATAAAGCTGGGAAAAAAATCTCTGCATCCTTTCTCTCTGAAACAATTCCCTATATGAATTTCTCACTCCCTTCTTGGTGTGAACAATGGATTCCAAACTGTTCTAATTGAAACATAAATGTATATAGATAGATAAATAGAGAAAGTATTGGGGCCTCGGGTCCCACATAGGAATCGCTGCCACTGCTGCTGGGCACAGATGCCACTGCTCCTACCATTGACTCTCCTGATGCTGGAGATGATCCCGCGGCTAGGACTGCTGTCTCTGCTGCTCCTGGCAACTGGATGATACTGCTGCCACTCGCCACCTTGGCCAAATGCATTCTGCACAGTCCCAGCTTTTCTGAGTCACCACATCCTGAGTCAGAGTCCAACATGTGGTCATCTGACTGGTGAAACCTCATGCCATGTCCAACTGCAAGAATGGGTGTCCCTCTTTTATGGATAGAGATAGTTTCTGCCTCCCACCAAGACTCTTTCAATGTGGAATTCTCCTAACGTGAGAAGAGGATAGAGGTTCTAGGGGTGTGGCTTGGTGTGAGGGATGGAAAAAGAATGACAAATTTCAATTTTTGGAGCAGTGATCTGAGACCAGAACTTGACCTGGAACATTGTAGGCACTCCGGTTTGGTTGGATGAATGAGTGACTAATAACATCTTTCAACTTATTCCCTTGATGGTCTTATGGGGTCCAGCTTTTGTCTAGTCTATTCTCACACATAAATGGAGTGGCACTGTGGGATGATGGAGTGATTATTCAAAATGTCTTCTCCCTGCCTTTGTCTCTTGCTAGGACTAAAAAACTAAAATCTATAAGACTTCAGAGGATCCATATATACACACTGACATTTCATATTAACTGTTATTTTTCTTAGTATATGCACATATTTCTTGGGAGAGTAGCTATAACATTTATCAGTATTTATGGACCCCAAAATTCTAAAAACCATTCTAGTTTAGACACTGTACTGTTCAATCTCCAATCCATGAAGAGCTAATAATCAAACTGTTTTAGCAGATCCAATGGCATGATGTAAATGCTCATCTTTACCTTGACAATTACCAATCTGCGCCAAGATAACGTAGAGGTTTACTTGCTGACACTCACTTTCAATTTCTATACGTATCTTATTGTGGGCTGAAAACAAACACCTCACAGGCCAGCACTGGCTCACAGACCACACTAAGTACCATTAGTTTAGGTGGACTTGTATTCTAGCACCTACACTGGAGCCAGATAAATATCAGGAATCAATAAATAGATCATGGGGATTCCATTTCCATAACATGGTAGGCTAAGTTTTAAGGCTGCCTTTTGCACCAAAAACAGCTAAAAATAATAGATAAAATATAAAAAGCATCCAAAAGTATAGTAGAATAATCAAGAGAATAATGATTTAGACCAATATATAAGTGTGGACAAATAATTCAGAGAGAAAAGTTGTTTTTATCCTTAGGGCATTTTCCAAATCTGTAAAAACCTTAGCTTTGGTTGTCTTGGGTTCACGAGCTGTAATACACCGGAAATGATGCTCAGAGCTTATTCATGTGGGGAGCATAAGACACATCCCCTCCCCAGAAATGTGGGGAAACAAGGTTCATATCCTCAGAGTAAGGGTGAAACAAAATAAAACCTGCTTCATCCTCTAATACAAGAGTATTCCAAGGAAATTTGCCTTTGAGCCAGCAAAAGAAGGGAGCAAACAACTGTTTCTGAGAATTTGCAATCATAGCTACACCTCATCTGATTTATAGTCTAAATTTACTTTACCACTTGGGGCCAAAATAACTTGATGGCATTAATTTAGTTTATAATTATCCTGGATTGATGATGACCCAAAAATTGGAAGAAAGAAACAGAAATAACTACAGAAATCTACAATTAACCTAGTTATCAAAGAATTTACACAAATAATTACACAAGGAAAAATAAGCAGCGCATAGCAAGAAACATGTAAGTACAAATGGAAAAAAGACTATGAGAAGCAGTAGAAACAAAAGATAGTGTAAAGAGGCTGATAATATTTCAATATTGGAATTATGAGATATAGACGATGACATAACCAAGATATGATATAAACATATAAATATATATGATGTAAAGAAAAAAATGAAAAATTGAAAATGCCTGCAGAAAAAAAGGACAAAGTTAAACATACTTGTAGGACATAGGAAACTAAATATAACCTATCTTATTTTAAAAAGAACTAAATAAATCTTTAAAAATTAAAATTAAAACAATTTGAATTAAAAACTCAGTTTATGGACTTTTGTTTTGGGTCATGATGGGATAAAGAGACCAGATTTACTCTCCCGTCTTAAACAACTGCAAATTCAGTTAAATATATGAAACAATGATGTTCAGACCTTGGACAACAGGCAGCAGAGGATTTGATCCCTAAGAGAAGGGAAATAAAAGAAGTGAGGCCTACAGTTGCCCAGCTTCCTTCCTGGAGAGAGTGTCCAGGACACTTGCAGGGAGGAGGAGCCCTAACAGAGCCCAGCAGTCTCGCTGAGTTGAGGGGACAGAGTTGTGAACTGGAGATGCCAGCACAGCCAGAATTGAAGGTGAAGGCAGGCAGAGAAGAGAGCTGAACAGAAACAGCACTGAAAGTCTACAAAGAGTTCCCCTCAAGACTTCAACTCATCAGTGCATGGACCTAAAGAAACTATCCAAGGATAGGGGAAGACTAATCCAGAAAGACTACAGGGAACAGTACCTATAGCTCTACAGGGCTAGGAATAGACCTCATTCCCACCAACCAGACTGGAAAAGCTTATAATTTGCTGGGCATTGGGTAGAGTCTGCAGAAGGGTCTTATTTCAGAAGTTGGGAATAATTTACCTTGGTCTAAACATTTTCCTGTTTTGCCAAACAGATATTAAAAGCAAGACCCAAAATAATCCACCAATTTGCAAATAACTTGTGTCCTGGAAATAAAAGCTGAAGAATATTTGTGACATACATAAAGGTCTAGCACCTAATAAGCTAAAATCATAATGTCTGGCAACAAATAAAAAATAACCAGGCATGCAAAGAAAACAAAATACAACACATAAGGCAGAGAAAAGTAATCAATTTAAACTAACTTAGAACTGATACAGATGTTAGCATTAGCAGTAAATGACATTAAAAGTTATTGTAAATGTATTTCTTATGTTCCAAAAGTTACATAAGAGACATGAAAGTATATAAACACCCAAATCAAACTTCTAGGGATGAAAATGTCAAGTGGAAAAATACACTGAATGTAAGATGGAATTAATGGCAGATCTGATATTGCAGAAGAAAAGATTAGTGACCTATGATGTAGATGTAGCAACACAAACTCTCCAAAATTATACAGAGTAATAATTATTACAATATATTGTCATGTTTGTAACCTATTTATATGTGATTTGTACAATAAAACAGCCCCAAAAGGAAGAAGTAGAAATAGAGCTATAGAAGGACATATTTGTATATCTCACTGAAATTAAGTTAATATAAATCTGAAGTGGATTTTGATAAATTAAGATAAGGATATGGTAAACTCTAGAGTAACTACAAAGTTACTCAAAAATATAGTGAAAGATTATTAAATAATTAAAATATTACAATAGAAAATATCCTCTTAATAAAAAGAAACCAGTAAATGACGAATAGAGAGGGTAAAAAGACATGAGAGACATAGAAAATAAAAGTAAAATGGCATCATAAATTCACTGTATCAGCATTAACATTAAATATGAATGGATTAAACAAGTCAATCAAAGCACAGATTGCTAGACTGAAAGTAAGGTACATCTATGCTGTCCACAGTGGACACACTTGAGATTCAGTTACAAATGGATTAAAATTAAAAGGATAGAAAGATATCTCAGGCAAATGGCAATCATAAGAAAACTGGAGTAGCTACACTGATATCAGACAAGAGACTTTTTAAAAAAAAATGCTAGTAAGATAAATAGGGACATTTTGTAATGATAAAAGAGCCAATCCATCAGAAAGATAAAACAATTATAAACACATATGCCCCTAAGAACTGAGCACCAAATACATGAAAATAAAACTGACGGAAATTAAGAAAAATAAATGATACAACAATAATAGTTGGAGACTTTAATACACAACTCTCTTTTTTTCCATTGCAGTAACATTGGTTTATAATACTATATAAATTTCAGCTGTACATCATTGTATTTCCATTTCTGTGTAGATTACAACTTTCAATAATGGATAGAACAACTATGCAGAAGATCAACAAAGAAAGAGAAGACTTTAACAATACTATAAAGCAACAGTATTATCCTAACAGACATTTATGGAACACTCCACCCAATCACAGCAAAATATACATTCTTCTCAAATGCACACAGAGCACTCCTCAGGATAAACCATATGATAGGCCATAAAACAAACCTCAGTGAATTTAAAGGATAGAAATAACACAAAGTATATTCCTTTATCACAGTGGCATGAAATTAGAAATCAACCGATAACTGAAAGAAATTTGGGAAACTCACAAACATGTGGAAATCAAGTAACATACTTCTACATAACCAACTGATCAAAGAAGATATCAAAATGGAAAATAGAAAATATTTGCATTCAATGCATTCAAAGTGGAAAGGAAGAAGTAAAATCATCTTTATTCACAGATGACATGATCCTGTACATAGAAAATCCTGAAGAGTCCGCTAAAAAATTATTGGAACTAATAAAGAAGTTCAGCAAGGTTGTGGGATATGAGGTCAATAAGCAAAAGTCAAATATATTTCTATAAAATAAACAATTCAAGAATGAAATTAAGAAAATATTCCATTTATCAAAGCATTTAAAAGAATAAAATATTAGGGATACATTGAGTAAAAGAAGTGCAAAACTTATACTTTGAAAACTACGAAACATTGGTAAAAGAAATTAAAGAACAGCTACCTTCATGGATTAGAAGACTTACTATTGTTAAGGCGGCAATACTCCCCAAATTGATCTATAGATTCAACACCATCCCTATCAAATACCTAACTGACTTCTAGGGACGGACACTCTGATTCTAACTTCAGACTGAAATTCAAGGAACTACAATAGCCAATCTTATCAAAGGAGAACAAAGAGGCCTCACAATTCTCATTTCAAAGCTTCCTTCAAAGCAATGGTAATCAAGACAGTGTGGTACTGGTATATTGATAGACATGTAGATCAATGGAATAGAAGTGAGAGTCCATAAACAAAACCATGTGTCTATGGTCAACTGACTTTCAACAAAGGTGCCAAGATCATTCAATGGGGGAAAGAATAGTCTTTTCAACAAATGATGCTCAGAGAACCAGAGAGCCACATGCAAAATAATGAAGTGGGATGCATACCTTACACCGTATACAAACATTAATATAACATGGACCAAAGACCTAGACATAAGAGCTAAAACTTTAAAACTCCTAGAATAAAACATATGGGAAAATCTCCATGACATTGGATTTGGCAATGATTTCTTTGATATGACACCAAAGGCACAGGTAACAAAAGCAAAAATAGGCTAATGAGAGTTCATCCAAATTAAAAACTTCTGTGTATCAAAGGACTCTATCAACAGTAAAAAGGCAACCACAGAATGGAAGAAATATTTGCCAATCACGTATCTGATAACTGATTAACATCCAGAATATACAAAGAACACAACTCAACAACAAAAAGATCAACAACTTGATTTTAAAATGGGCAAAAGAATAGACATTTCTCCTAGTAAGATATACAAATGCCAGCATATGCATATATATGTATGTGTATATATACATATCATGCTAATGGGTGTGAAGTGGTGCTTCATTATGGTTTTGACATTCATTTCCTGACTGATTAATGATGTTGAGCATCTTTTCAGGTGCCATGATACATATACACCTGGTGGTTTCTCGGGTCTGAGGAAGAGGTGAATTGAGAGTTATTGATCATTGGGAATATAGTTTCAAAATGGTTCTGCAACTTTGGAAAACAATCTGCCAGTTCCTCAAAGTTTAAACATCGTGTTAACTATATGACTCAGCAATTCCATTCCTAGATATTAACCCAAGAGAAATGAAAACATATGTCCACACAAAAACTTGTACATGATGTTCGCAGCAGCATTATTCATAATAGCTAAAACAGTTGAAACAACTCAGATGTCCATCAATTGACAAATAAATCAATAAAAGTGTTTTCTATGCAGTGGGATATTATTTGGCAATAAAAAGGAATGAAGTATGGATGCATGCTACACATGGATGAACCTTCAGTACATTCGGCTTCATAAAAGAAAACAGAAACAAAAGATCAAACGGATTGTTTGATCCTATTTATATGAAATGTCCATAATAAGCAAGTTCACATGTGCAGAGAGTAGATTAGTGTGTTCCTAGGGATGAGGGGAGTCTTGGAGGGAAATAGGGACTGAGTGCTCAGGAATAAATGGTTATGGGGTGATGAAAATGTTCCAAAATGGATTGTGGTGGTGGCTGCACAACTCTGTGAATATACTAAAAATAAGTTCTTTTAAGTGGTTGAATTATATATGTGACCTACCTCTCAATAAAGCTGTTCTAAGAAAAAGTGATGGCCCACGTTAAATAAAGCAGAGATGACAGGACTGCCATGGCAGATTGTAGATGAAGAGATCAAAGGGCTCAGAGAAGTGGGCATGCTAGTATGAATCTACCCTATAAAACTGGAAACCCACCAGGTGATTGTTTTCCTTGGAAGGGCCCAAAGGATACTCTGTATATCAGGCGATGAGGAATGAGCAGGTAAGCAGGGTATCAACCTCACTGTCTGTGTTTTGGAGTCTGGGACTGACTCTAGGAGATAATATTACAGAACTAGGCTTCCTAGCATCAATGGGGATAGTAGGATCCCAGAAAGCCAGAGAACAGATGGCAGCAAGGTAGAAACAAGGGAAAAATTGCCAAAATAGCCAGCAATGTCAGAATGGAAGCCAGGAAATCCTTACTGCAAGGGATTTATGGAAATGCCTAACAGACTATGTTGTTTCTAGGGGCAAGATAGATGGGCAGCCAACAAGAGTGTCGCTTAATATTATAATTAATAGAACAAGAATGAATGAATTGGGGCAAGCCCAGTGGTGTAGTGGTTAAGTTCGTGCACTCCACCTTGGCAGCCTGGGGTTCACAGGTTTGGATCCCACGTGCACACCTACACACTGCTCATCAAGCCATGCTGTGGCAGTGTCCCACATACAAAACAGAGGAAGAGTGGCACAGATGTTACCTCAGGGACAATCTTCCTCAAGCAAAAAGAGAAAGATTGTTAATGGATGTTAGCTCAGGGCCAATCTTCCTCACCAAAAAAAAGAAAGAAAGAAAGAAAGAAAACGAATTGAAGGCTGAGATTAGTTGCCCCCCAATAGAAAGTTACAATCCCTTACCCAATTTCCAGACCTGAGCCAAATCTCAGACCCAGAACCCATTGATTAAAGGGGAGCCTAGGTTCCCTGAGGAAGTACCCTGCAACATGATGACAACTGTGTACAGCAGTAATTCCCCAAGTCCTTCCATAACAGTACCTAAGGTCATTTACTCTAGTCATCATACACAGGGAAGAGAATATTTAGATACTTTTTAGGTCTGCTTGGTGCATAGTCCCATTTGACACTGATACCTGGGGAACGAAAGCACCATCATGAACCCCTGTTAGAGGAAAGGCACATAGGGAACAGGAAATACTTTGAGTCCTGCCTCAGGTCCATCCAAATCTCAGTGGGTTCTCTGAGTCCATACACCTACTTGGTCATTTTCCCGGTTTCCAGACCCATATTTTTAGAGCTGGCAAGAAACTTCACATTGGTTCTTTCTTGAGTGTGAGCTTTTCAGTGAGGAAGGCCAACTGGAAGCCCCCAAAACAGCCTCCTAACTTCGGCCAAGAAAGAAAATTAAAACAATATTGCACCTTGAGGGCAATGAAAGAGGTTAATGTCATCTTCAAAGACTTAAAGGATGCAGCAGTGGTGGCCCCATCGCAGACCCATTCAAGTCACCACTGCGGTTCCTGCAAATACTGGATGGATCATTGCCAATGATAGTGGATTACTGAAAACTTAATTGATGATTAGTCCCGATTTACAGCAGCTGTTCTGAATGTGATATCTTTAATAGACCAGATTTACAGAGCTGCTGGTACATGGTAACGACTATTGATATGCCTAATGCATTGAACACCTATGAAAAAGAGGATCAGAATTTGCTTATGTTCACATGGGACAAATAAGACTATACTTTCTATTTTTCCCCAGGGCTCTGTTACTTCTCCTGCTCATCATAAGGTAGAAAGAAGAAATTCTTATGGAACCACAAAAGACCACAAGTAGCCAAAGCAATCCTGAGGAAAAAAGGACAAAGCTGGAGGCAACACTTCCAGATTTCAAGCTCCAATATAAAGCTTTAGTAATCCAAACAGTATGGTACTGGCATAAACACTGACACATAGACCAATGGAACAGAAAGGAGAGCCTGTAAATAAGCCATGTGTGGTATGGTAAGAAATACATTAGATCCTTGTCCCTGGTTCCTGGCACAAAGCTCCTAAATCCCATAGAATTTCCTGAGTGATAGGAGTGTCTTTTGTTACTCATAAGGAGCCCTTTTTGGCACATCTGAGTTTATACAAAAGAGATAACTTAGTGTGGGGCTCCTAGATAAACTCAGGATGGTCACCGAAAAGACCAACTGATTGGAGGGTTGGAACTTTCGGGCCCACCCACCAACCACTGGGAAGGTGGGGGGTGCTAAAGTTAAGCTCTAAAACAACTCTTAGACAAGATTGGATGAGCTTCCAGGTTGGTGAATGCATCCACATGCCAGGAAGGTGGCTCACCCCAGTTCCACAATGACAGAAGCTCCTATGCTAGAACCCCTGTGGACCTCTCCATATGTTCTGTTTATCTGGCTGTTCATATGTGTCTTTTATAATACCTTTATAATAAACTGGTAAACATAAGTAAATATTTGTCTGAGTTCTATGAGTGGCTCTAGCAAATTAATTGAACTTGAGGAGGGGGTCCGGGGAACCTCTGATTTATAGCCAGTTGTTCAGAGCACAGGTAACTACCTGGACTTGCAACTGGCCTGTGAAGTGAGGGGAATCTTGTAGGACTGAGCCCTTAATCTGTGGGATTCAATGCTATCTCCAGGTAGAAGTGTTGGAATTGAATTAAAGTGTAGGACTCCCAGTCTCTGTCCACCGAGAACTGGAGAAATGTTTATTGGTGTAGAAAAAACAGATTGGATCATGCACATATAGTCAATTAATATTTGACAAGGGAGCCAAGAATACTCAATGGGGAAAGAATAGCCTCTTCAATAAATGGTAATGGGAAAACTGGATGTTCACATGCAGAAGGAAAGGAAATTGGACCCCTATCTTACACCACTCACAAAAATTGACTCAAAATAGATTAAACACTTAAATATCAGACCTGAACCCATAAAACTCTTAGAAGAAAACATAGAGAAAAAACTCTTTGACGTTGGTATTGGCAATGATTTTTTGGATATGACAACAAAAGCACAAACAACAAAAGCAAAAATCAACAAGTGGGACTACCTCAAACTAAAAAGCTTCTGCGCAGCAAAGGAAACCATCAATAAAATGAAAAGGCAATGTGTAGAAAGGGAGAAAATATGTGCAAAGTATATATCTGATAAGGGGTTAATATCCAAAATGTATCAGGTACACATACAACTCAATAGAAAAAAAAACAAATAATCTGATTAAAAAATGGGCAAAGACTTGAATAGACCTTTTTCCAAAGAAGATATCCAAATGGCCAACAGATACATGAAAAGATGCTCAACATCACTAAAGATCAGGGAAATGGAAATCAAAACCATAATGAGATATCACCTCCCACCTGTTAGAATGGCTGTTATCAAAAAGAAAAGAGCTAACAAGGATTGGAGAGAATGTGGAGACAAGGAAGCCCTTGGGCACTGTTGGCAGGAATGTAAGTTGGTGCAGCCACTATGGAAAGCAGTATGGAGATTCCTCAAAAAATTAGAAATAAAACTGCCATATGATCCAGCAATTCCACTTATGGGTATTTATGTGAAGGAAATAAAATCACTATCTTTGAAGAGATATCTACAGGCCTATGTCGATTATAGTATTATTCATAATAGCAAAGACCTGGAAACAACCTAAGTGCCCTTGAATGAATGAATGGACTAAGAAGATTTGGTATTTATATATAATGGAATATTATTCAATCATAAAATGAAGGAAATCCTGCCATTTTTGACAACCTGGATGGTGCTTGAGGGCATTATGCAAAGTGAAATAAGTCAGACATGGAAAGAAAAATATTGTATGATCTCACTTATATGTGGAATCTAAAAAGGCTGAACTCAGGGAAAGGGAGAGTAGATTGCTGATTGCCAGGGGCTGAGCATGGGGGAAATGGGTGACATTGGTCAAAGGGTGCAAACTTCCAGTTATAGATGAATAAGTTCTGGGGATCTAATGTACAGCATGGTGACTATAGTTAACAATACTGTATCGTATACTTGGAAGTGGCTAAGAGAGTAGATCTTAAATGTTCTCACCACACACACACACACACACACACACACACACACACACGACGCACAGGTAACTATGTGAAGTGATGGATGAGTTAACTTACCTCACTGTGGTAACCATTTTGCAATATATACATATATCAAATGATCATGTTACACACCTTAAATGTACACAATGTTATGTTTCACTATATCTCAATAACGCTGGAAAAACATTTTTTTAAAAAATGGAAGATAATTTCTATATATCAGTAAGGAATATTTTGAAAAAAAAAGGGACTGGGCCACCTGGACATTCTACAGAACATCACATTGGTCCAACATATTGATAGTGTCATGTTATTAGACTCTGAGGAGCAAGAATTGGAAAGTACTCTGGATGCTTTGGTTACATGAATGCATCCCAATGGTAGGTTGTTAAAACTCTTCAAAGATTCAGAGGCCTCTCCACAGGGCTAAAGTTTGATTATTCCAGTGGTCTGGGGCATGGTGGAACATCCTCTCAGAAGTAAAGTGGTCAGGGGCATGATGGAACATCCTCTCAGAAGTAAAGGACAGGGTATTGCACATTTTATCTCCTGCCACTAACAAACAAGCCCCACATTTGGTAGCTCTCTTCAGAGTTTAGAGGCAGCATGTCCTATACTATGGCAATGTTTTTCTGACTTGTATATCAGGTAACATAAAAGTTGCTGGTTTTAAGTGGAAGCATGTCCAGGCTATAGTAACTAGCCTTACTACTTAGGTCATCTGATCCAGCAGATGTCATAGTGCTAGAGGTACGTGTGGTAGGAAAAGTTGCCATGTGGAATCTGGTATATCTGGCAATTCCCAATAGGAGGGTATTCAACACAGACCCCCAGCCCTCTGAGGCAACAAGCATGGCCATCTGCTGCAGAGAACTATACATCATTCAACAAACAGCTCCCACATTGTTGCTGGGCCCTGGGAGAGATGGTGAATCTGATCATGGGACACAGGTGCCTTTCATGACCTGGGTACTGTCAGGCCCCAGCAGCAATCCACTCTAAGATGGAAGTAGTACATCCAGGATTGGACTAGCATGGGGGTCGGCACACTACAGACCATGGGTCAAATCCAGCCCCCTGCCTGTTCTTGTAATAAAGTGGTAGTGGAACACAGACACATCTGTTCTTTTAGGTGTTGTCTATAGCTGCTCTTGCACTACAACAGCAGAGTTAAGTACTTATGACAGAGACTATATGCACACAAAGCAGAAAATATCTGCCACTAATTAGTTGTATAACAAATGGTTCAGACCTCCATGTCACCTACCACTGTCATACCTTTGTCTTTTCCTCAGCCCTTACCTATGATCTAACGGGGAGTTCCTATGACCAGAGGACCTAAGAGGGAAAAAACGTGAGCTTGGCTCACAAATGTGTCACCTCACTATGTTGGTGTGAGCCAGTCGTGGATTGCACTACTCAGGGATGACCACACACAGTGTCAAGCGAACTTCCTCCCAATGGGCAGAACGTCAGGTAGTGCTCCAATTCATCCGCTTTGTGTAGACACAAAAGTGGCCTGAGATAAGAACATGTACAAACTCACAAGCAGGGGCAATGGCTTATCTGGTTGATCAGGGTCCTTGAAGAAGCAAGATTGGAAGATCAGGGACAAGGATATCTTGGGAAGAGGCATATAGTAGACACAAAGTGTTAGGATCTTTTGTATCAAGTGTTAATGCTCACCAGAAATTATCCACCATACCAGAAACACTAAACAGCTAAGTGCACAGGATGACAGCCTCTGTCCTTAGACATCCCAGAGCGTGGACAACAGGCTCATGAAAGAGTATGCATGGTGGCAAAGAAGGTAACTATACATGGGCCCAACAGCATGGGCTCCCTCTCACCACAGTTGATATAGTTATTGCAAAAACTGATATGTGACCTTCCAGCAACAAATAAATTCCAATCTATATCAACCCCATGGAGGCCAACAAATAACATTATTACTCTTCTGCCCCTGAAAAGTCAAAGATTTAGCCTAATCTGGATTGACATGTATACCGGGCATGGGTTTGTCCCTCCTTCCCAAGGTGTCTCATTCAGAACCATTATCCAAGCACTCACATAGGTAAGATCTTCTAATATGGGACTGTACAGAAGTCCCAGACTAAGGAACCTACTTCACAACAAAGGCAGTGTGGCAGTGAGCATCTGATCGTGAGATCCACCGGTCCTACCCCATACCACACCATACAGAAGCTCCCAGCTGACAGAGCAGTGGAAAGACCTCCTGAAATTGTAGCGGCAGAACCATGCTGAAGGTGACACCCTGCAAGGATGGGTACTGTCCTCCAGGATGAATTATACACAAAGTTTTAAATAAACAAAGATTATATGATGCTGTGACCTCAAAGCGTAGAATAAGTAGGTATTACAACCAGGTATGGAACAGGACTGACTCTACTCACCATCACTCCCAGTAATTCACTTGGGGTGTTTCTGCCTCCCATCCTCTCAACAGGATCTACTGTTCTAGAAGTTCAGGTTCCCAGAGAATGCTTTCAACAGGGAACACAGTAACAATCTAAGAGTCCCATTAAACTGAGAGTTATGGCTACCACCTGTTCTCTTTGGGCTTCTTATGCCAGTAAACCAGGGAACGAGGGAAGGAGTTACTTCATTCCACTAATGGTCTTACTTGTCCTTTGCTAAGTTTCCTACAAATTGTGAACTACCAGAATTCTGGAGAAGCTGTGCCCACAGAGTGACTAACGTAAGAAGAAAGTGGAACTGATTAGTGCAAAAGATGGACTGTAGCTGGTGGTTTTGGTACCCCAATAAGATTTAGTACACCCATACCTCAGCTGCTATCAGTGTTATTACTAAAGAATCACAACTGCCCCACTCTGCAGAGAATTGCCTTCAGCTCATGGAAGCTGCTGGGTATGAAGTAGGCAGTCTTGAAAAACCAGACCCCTCGAGGGCTCTACAAAGCGCATAAGCCTTGGCCTATGAATTCTGGACATTCTTTAAATTATAAAACAAGAGGTCTGCATGCTGGAAGACTAAACCATCCTTCTCTTCTTCTCGCCTCCCCTACTCTCCTTGCCTCCTCCTTCACTTTCACATTCCTTCTCCTCTCCATCTCTGCCCTCTTCTCCCCTTCCCCCCACCTAAAAAGTTCAAAGTAAATATTTTATAACATTCTGATAGCAAAGGCCTTTCTAAACATATCCAAAATCCAGAAATGATAAAGTAAAAAGACTTAAAAACCTTACTATCTGTATCTGAAATTTTGGTATAAAAAAAAATAGGGAAAATTGTTATTATTCATAATATCTATAGTGAAGATTTATAAATCAATAACATCCACAAACATGCTCTTCTATGCTCTTCATTCTTCTTCTTGATGAAGATGACCACAGCAACCTTAGGAACCACATAATGAACGTGGTACAAACTCTGTCAGCCTGAATCCCTGAATGATTGTGTGGAGCAGATAGTGCTGCCTCCCAACCGCCCAACACACTGCTCAGTTAGGACCCCACTGAGCAGCTTATAGGCAAAAATAATCTCTATTATGTTAAATCACTGAAATTTGGAGGTTTATTTGTAATAACAACTAACTTACCCTAACTAATATATACCCTTCACCAACAGCCAGATTCAGAGCACTAACTTACTTGGCAGAGCAGGCAAGTGTAATGGGCTGAATGTTTGTGTCCCTTCAAATTCGTATGTTGAAACCTCAGCCTCCAATATGACGGTTTTTGGAAATGGGGTCTTTGGGTGGTAATTAGGGTTAAATGAGGTCATGAGGGTGAGACCCTCATAATGGCATTAGTGCCCTTAAAAGAAGAGATGCCAGGGGCTGGCCCTGTGGCCGAGAGGTTAAGTTCGCGCACTCCGCTGCAGGCGGCCCAGTGTTTCGTTGGTTCGAATCCCGGGCGCGGAAACGGCACTGCTCATCAAACCACGCTGAGGCAGCGTCCCACATGCCACAACTAGAAGGACCCACAATAAAGAATATACAACTATGTACCAGGGGGCTTTGGGGAGAAAAAGGAAAATAAAATAAAATAAAATCTTAAAAAAAAAAAATCAAGCCAGGGGCTGGCCCCGTGGCCGAGTGGTTAAGTTCGCGCGCTCCGCTGCAGGCGGCCCAGTGTTTCGTTAGTTCGAATCCTGGGCGCGGACATGGCACTGCTCATCAGACCACACTGAGGCAGCGTCCCACATGCCACAACTAGAAGAACCCACAACGAAGAATACACAACTATGTACCGGGGGGCGTTGGGGAGAAAAAGGAAAAAGTAAAATCTTTAAAAAAAAAAAAAAAAAAAAAAAAATCAAGCCAAAGAAATATATTAAAAAAAAAAAAAAAGAAGAGATGCCAGAGAGCTTGCTCCCTCTGTCCATCATGTGAGGACACAGTGAGAAGGTGGCCGTCTGCAAGCCAGGAAGTGAGGTTTCCCCAGGAATGAAATCTGCCTTTACTTTGGACTTTCCAGCTTCCAGAACTGTGAGGAAATAAATTTCTGTTCTTTAAGCCATCCCATCTATAGTATTTTCTTATGGCAGACCAAGCCAACTAAGACACCAAGATTTGAATTTTCATATCAAATTTGAGATTAAAGTTTTAACAGGATTAATTTTTTTATACTGTAGCAAGACTGTACTGGTAACATGAAGTAACTGTAAAATCATGGACTACACCCAGCTAATTATTAAGGAACCCACTATCCAGTAGGAAAGAAAGGTTAAACACAGCAGAGTGGGAAGCCATTATCAGGGGGGAAAATTAAAACTTTTTCATTGAGAATGGATTGAATAAACTGTTATGTTGTTTAGCATAACAAAGTGGAAAAGGTGTATTGCCTGGAAGAACATCAATACGTTGTGGGAGTATACTGGAGAAGAAAATGGAGAATTAAGAAGTAACTTTGGAAGTAACCACTTGGTGCTCTTGGAAATGCTTGAAAGGGTCTTTGCAGGGGCTGGAAAGCCTGGTGAGCAGTTGTAGCCAGAGCCTGGAAATGTGCTGAGACCCAGAGCTAGATGCCCTGGAGGCTCCTTCCCTCCACTCTTGTTATCAGACTAGGGATTTGGGTCAGCAGGTCTGAATCTGCTCTTCAGAAGAACAGGCTGACGCCAGGCACTGAGCTCCAGGGACTGCCACTTTCTAACAAGCTCAGATCCTTGACCATGGATCTGCTATTGTATCAGAGTAGCACAGATGTCTCTGTCTTGCTGTCCCGGTAACTACACAGAGCATTTTGGGGCGTCCTCACTCCTGGAACACTGGCCATGGGAATACAGTCCACTGTGCCAGCCTAAGCGAACCCTTCATGGGACAGTGAGAACGTGGAGATCAGTGTATTCTGATCCTTCTCTGCTCATGAATATTCCTTGATATCTTTTACACATGCACCATGGCACTGTGGCATGTGTGCTGTGTCCCTTTGAATCACATTTGGGTTATGTATTGAAGGGCTTCGCCAGGATTGTTCTGACTCCGGCTACATCATGGACTAATCTCTATCCTAATGTAACAAACAGGCAGGAACAGCATTACAGCCTTAGCACTGAAAAGTGGGCAGTATTAGACTGTTTTACATTTGTGAGCAAGAACATAACTACAAGACAGCAGGTATTCCAGCTGCCAGCAGAAAATGATTAGTCTTAAGGAGAAAGGGCTTTGTTTTGGTTTGGGAGGATCAGACTCAGAGGAATTTAAGAGCAGAATGGTTACAGCTGAAAGAAGCCGCCTCATCCAAGTTGTGAAGGCATCAATAACGCAGAGTCCTCAGCATTTTCCTCCTCCCTCTCTCCATCCTCCCTGCATCTCTGGTCCAGCAGTGATGGCAGCAGTGTGAAGCTCACAGCCTCAAGGGAGCAACTGAGGTCCAGCATCACCTGCAAAGGAACCAGGACTTGCCCTTTAGATAAAAGAGGGAAATAATTGTTCCCAAAACCTTTAGGGGAGGGCTGCTCCAGATACAGGGTGTGTCTGGTTCTGTAGCTCTTCTATATTCACTACACCAAATGGAGCAGAAGCTTGAGGCAGAATATGATAAATGACAGCATCACTGCCTCCTCCAGAGGTCTCGGAATGTCCTGTGACTTGTCCTTAGTGGGACGTGAACGGAAAATTGGTAAAGTAAAAGGTAGAATAGACACGCATGCATCAGCATATCCTTTGTGAGTTACAGGAAATACAAGAGATAGAGAAACAAGTTAACAACACCAGGGGGAAGCCCTTAGCCAAGTTCAGAATGTGGAACATTTTACAGGATAAATGACCTGGTTTCTTCAACAAATCAAAGGCTTGAAAACAAACAAAGATGGGGTGGGTGGTATTTTACAGAAGCAAGGAGACTAGAGAGAGACTATCTGCTTCAAACAAATCAACTGAAAAAGATACACTGAAGACACCAAAGGACATTTGAACATGCACTAGGTATTAAGCGAAATTAGACAATTTTTGATAACTTTGTTAGGTGTGATAATAGCATGGTGGTTATGTTAAAAAAAATAACCCTTATCAGTAAGAGATGCATACTGAACTATTTAAACGTGAAATTGTAATGCATAGGATTGGCCTTTAATGTACTCCAGGAAACATGAGTGGGAGGAATGGATGAAACGATGATAAAATGTTGGAAATTGTTGAAGCTGATGATGAGTAATAAGGGTTCATTAAACAATTCTCTCTACTACTTGGGCATCTGAAATTTTCCATAATAAAAATAATTTGAAAAAGAACATGGGGATAAGCACAAGAAACTGTTTAAAGCATTGATAATGGTTGCTGATAGGAAGTAAAAATCCCAGGTGAAGCGTGTTGGGGCAGGGAATTAATCATGTCTGTCCAGGAAAGTTGAGCGTTCATCCGAATTGTGTCCCACCCCCAAATTCATATATTGAAGCCCTAACCCCCAGGGTGATGGTATTTGGAGATGAGGCCTTTGGAAGGTAGTATTCCATGAGATCATAAGAGTGGGGCCCTCATGATGAGGTTAGTGCTCTTATAAAACAGACACCAGAGAGCTTCCCCTCTCCACCATGTGAGCACCCAGTGAGAAAGCAACCATCTATCTGCAAACCAGGGAGAGAGCTCTCACCAGAAGCTGACCATGCTGGCACCTGGATCTCGGACTTCCAGCCTCCAGAACTGCTGGAAAATAAATTTCTGTTGTTTTAAGCCAAAAAAAAAAACCTTTACGGTTCATTATAAGCTTGGTAGTACTATTTTACAATGGTATATAATGAAAATGAAAATAAAGTGCACAATAAGCCTCATTGGTACTGGGCACTGGAGATACAGAGAGGGAGCCCACAGGCGTCTGGCGAAGCAGCTGGTGGCAGTACAGTGTGAAAACAGGTGCAATGCAGTACGTTCTCCAGGTGCAACTGTACACAGAAAGTTGCCGTCTAGGGAGATGCTTCACATGATATGTGGAGGTGCCTGAGAGGAGGTGACATTGGGAGGGGAGGGAGAAGGGATGGCATTCCATGTTGGAGAAGTGGCAGTTTAAGCTCGGGAATGATGTCAACACTGAGATTCTGGAATCACACTGTGCACCTGGCCCTATATAAAACTTACCTTCTATATGTCCTCCGAATGTGGCCCTAAATTCAGCTTCTATATCCTCCTTGGTCAGAGTCTCAAACCCAAAATTAGTCCTCTTGCCAGGTTAGGAGTTTCTATGATTCCTCTCCTTTAACATTTCTTCTCCATAGCCTGAAATTTACCATCATTCTCGAAGACCACATTTAGGAGGAAACCCAGGAACCCTGAAACCCAGAATGTAAGGCTGAGGGCCATGGCGTGCTACTCCAATTCTAAAAGAGCCCACCTATGCTCTAAGATCCTGATGAAATGCCCAGCACCCCTGTGGGAACCCAGGTGTATCCATACAGGATAATAAGCCCTAGCAACTGCATATAATAATGGCTTTAGAGACATTACACTGGAAATCCATTCACCTTTGACCATTTCAACGTTAATTGCATGACTCTGTAGGTGGACGGCAAGTAGCTCACAGAGTCAGTAATAAAGCAGGAAAACATGGCTGTCTGTCTGCTGGACTCTCAGGCTACACTTCGTGAAGGACTGTCTCCTTAACACCAACCAGGAATCTCTTCTCCTGAGACTCGGTAATCACCATGGAGTATCTGCTGCCACTGTCCCTGACCAAACAAATCCAATCTCGTATCATTGAGAGCATTTCCTAGGTGAGGGAAAGAAATGCCCTTTAATGACGTGAAGCATGGTCTAGTTGTCACCATTTTATTGACATGAGATATCTAGTACTCCCACTGAGGCCTTACAAAGAGGAATATTAGAAAACCATAACATCTTTTTCTCAGCACCCACTCACCTAAGATAAAGGTAGATCTCTACCTGCCAGAAGTAACGTTTCATTCCCTCAGTTTTCAAACCGTGAAGATTCTTAAAAATTTAACAAGTGCTGAACAAATTATATGTAAGAAGTAAGCTACCCCTGAGGGTGTCACTGCTTGTTGTTTGTTTAAACATGATAAGGAGCTTTAAAATATCTTACTGGAACCCTGAATTCCATTCACAAGATCTGAATAATCTCTGGCATTTATAAGCTTCCCGAGCCAAGGGGCACAGACTATGGCTAGTTTGCTCACTTGGGTATTAAGGCCTAGAAAAAGGCTGACATTCAATTTTCAATAACTTTTAAAAAAACATCTTTTTGTCTGACTTTACCCTGGGCTTGCTCCAGAGGAAAACCTGGGTGTTATTTGTAAGGGAAGAAAAATAAGGGAAGAGCTCATCTTTCTTTTTGCAAAGTAGAGAGCACTGTGAAGGGGACTGCAGTCCAGGGAGTCTGGGGTTAAAATCCTCCACCTCACAAGAAAGTGGTGATTGAGGGTCCATGGCTGGTTTGGCTCAGGAAGCACATTCAAAGCAAGAATCTCCAGTCTCTTCTGACAACAACACTGCATCAGCTCCTGGATGCTAAAGGGTTTGGGTTTTCACATCTCTGAAACTGCAAGGTTTGGAAGATTCTTGCGGGGTGCGACCACAGAGATAAAGTTGTCCTCAGCTGGTGTTGCTTATGCATGTGTGAGGGGGCCAGTAACCGGCAGGAACTGTTTATCTGATTGTCACCTCGGCTGATTCCCTGCATTGGAAGCAGTACATTCAATTGGATTTAACCTAGATTTAGATTCGTAGCTGCCACTTAAAAGGTCTAAAGTGATTATAGGATAATGGAATATTGGCTATCATGTATGCAGAAGAGTCTGAAATCAAATTCAGAGAATAAAATTCTGCAAAGTGATTATTCATCCTGAGCAGAATGGCTGCACTTCTGTACTTTGTCATGAAGCAACATTCAGCTACAATAGAGGACCCACGCAGGGAAGAAAGCAGAATTTCGAGAAAGCACACTTCCATCTTTCTCCTTAAGACAGGGGTAAAATTGTTGTTTATCACATGCCTTACAATGTATTATAATGGGCAGAAGTTGCCATATTCTAGACCATTTTATGTATGTGTTAAATCAATAGAGTTCGGTTTGATCAATTTGTGATACAAACAGGTATCATTCAATAGTTTCCAGTTCACTTTCAAAGAAACTGTTTCAATTACATTTGCAACTTTGGCTAGGTTACTTTCTCCCTCAGTACCCCAGTCTCCTTACACCTGAACTGTAGGTTAGTAAAAGTAACTACGATAACTCAGAAGTTGGGAATTAAATGAGCTGATATTTGAAAGCACTTGGAACAGTGGCCGGCACATAGTAAGTGCTGTACCAGTGTTTGCTGTTATTATTAATCTTATTACTGCAACATGTACATGAAATTAGAGAAAATGAAATGAGAAAGTTTAATCAAACAGACAATTCATAAGGAATCCCTTGTCTTTCAATATGCTGTCAAAGGACATAGGTGACCTTGAAAGTGGTAAAACGATCAAGGTCACAAACAAGTTCTGAAGACCAGAGTGTGGCAGCAGGTGTCTCAGTGACACTGTGCAAAACAACCTGTGGCCAAAGCAATTCAGAGAATGCTCAGACTCTTTAGATTTCTCAAATTATGAAACCTTAAAATTTGGGTATTGATGGGAACATATTATATGAGTGAATGGATAAATTTATGGTATGCCAATCATCCAAAAACACTGCATACATTTTATGTAGATTTAACTTTTTCCTTCAAAGCTATTAAATTAATAGTGCAGCTTAGAAATGATCTAAGAGCTGTAATATGTTGAAGATTTTCCAGGTGCCAAGTGCTGGCACTTCACATTTATTCTATCACTCATCCCTACAATAGCTCAAAGCTCATTTTAGAGACAAGGACCCTGGGGATTAGAAAGGTTAATGTAAGTAATGTGTCCAAGGCTACACTTCTAGTCATTACAGCTGAGATGGGGAGAACATTAAATTCTGTGGGCCTTCATAAAAAACAAATAATATTTGCATTACTATGGCAAGACTCTTTTAGTTGTGAGTGAATGGTTCAGGCAAAGAGATTTAACATGTTGATTTACCTGGGAAGGCCAGGGGTGAGGCTGACTTAAGACATGATTGGATCCAGGGACTCAAACTTGTCATCAGATGCTATCTCTCTCTCTCCCTATTCCTAGGGAAGGTAGCCACAAGCTCCAACCCCCCCTCACATTATCCCACTTTAACAACTTCCACAGAAAGATAGGCATCTTTCTCACGTGTCCATACTCAAAGTACCAGAGATTATCATCCTTGGACCAATACCTGTTGCTAGGCAGATGTGGTACAACCTGATTGGTCAGTTCTGGGTCATGTGATTCTCTCATCCCGTGGTGCATTATAATATTTCCTAAGATATTTAAGGTCCTGCTGATTATTAAACCATGCAACTATTAACCCAAAATACCTATGCAAATTCTGCGGTCCATTTGAGAAATAAGAGACAACATTCACTATCAGAACTGCTGGCTTTCTTTTCACTTCCTTATCTCTTTAGGTTTTCACCTAAAACTTCCATCTTTTAATCCCAAAATTACCTGGAAGACTGGGTCACCTTTCTGGGATCATAATTTTGATGCTAATTCTTTTGGGGTGAGTACCAAATCCATTTAACCTAAGCTCTGTATTTATTCTAGTCTCTGCATTCATAGCCACAGCTCTGTGGAGGCTATGCATTCAGTTGGTTCCCAAAGTCACCCTGTGGTTGGCCAGCTCTAAGAGTCCCCCAGTGTTCCCATCCTCTGGCATTCCAGCCTTTGCATAATACCCACCCTTGGAAACTAAGTTGGACCTAGTGACTTGCTGGTAACAACAGAATATAGTGAAGTGATGAAATATATATTTTTGGATTACAAGGCAACAGGATATATAGAAACTGGGATCAAGTGTCTCAAGGCTGGCTGTCCAAGCTAGGTTGGGGAAGCACAGACTCCCCATGGAACCCAATCACAAATAACCCTGCATTCATTGTCTACCTGAGAGGTTGCTTCTCTAGATGTCAACCTCCACAGTCCCTGCTATCAGACAGAAGGAGGAGGAGGAAGAGACCTCCAGCAGCGATTCTCATCCTGGCTGGAATGAACTAGGGATCCCTGTTTAAAAAGGACATGGAGGGACGTGAAGAAACAGAGACTCCCAAATCTAACATCCCTCAAGCCCAAACACCCCTCCAAATCAGGTGCACATCGCTAGAAAGATGAGGAAAGTAACAGTCTCTAATCTCCCTGTGCTGCCCTCTATGGTCCAGAATCCCTTTCTTCAATGTAGAATAAGGTCCCAGGGAGCCCACATTGATGAACACTATAAATCTCTCTCTGCTCATCTCCAGAAGAGACCACCACAGCCACCCACTCCTCGGAAGTCCTATTTTCTCTACATGTATTAGTTTAGCTGTGTGTAGAAACCCAAATAACAGTGGTCTAAACAGGAAGAAGTTTTTATGTGTCTCACATGACAGTGAGGCAAGCAGTCCAGGGCTGCAAGGGTGACTGCACCATGAGGTTGTCGAGGCATCCAGGTTCCTATGACCTTCTTTCTCTGCTGTCCCTGGGATATTGTCCTTATTAGCATGACCCAAGGTAGCTAAGAGCATGTCCATGGTCCATGAGCAGGGCAGGGAAAGCAGAGAAGGAGGTACAGTTTCTCCCTTTAAGGACAAAACCTACAACTTTACATCTGCTTCATCTGATTGGCCGGAACTTAGTCAGACAAACACAACTAGCCTCCAGGGAGGCTTGACAATAAAAGAACTTTTTAATCTGGGTGACCCTGTGACTAGATAAAATACTATTACTATGGAATAGAATGACTTATGCTATACTTAGTAAACTTTTAAAAACCAGGAATGACAGAATTCTCACTGTCAGTATCTTAAACTGAACCAGATTTATATGTAAAAAAAATAGAACAATCTCAGAATATATTGTTAATTGATAACAAAGATGCAAATAGAATGTGTGGTAAAATACCACCTGATAAAAAGGGAAATCTCTCTCTGATACTGTGAAAACTAGTAACAGTGATTATGTCCAGGGAAGGAATTGGGAAGAATTGTCAATGAGACACAGGATGAAATTTACTTTTCACTGTATACCCTTTTAAATTATATGAATTTTTAAAACCTTGTGCATGTATTACTCATTCAAAATAAATTCTGACTTACCAAAGAAAAATCCACATTCATTTAGCAAACATTTATTAGGCAGTTACTAGACAGCAGACTCTCTGCTGGGCTCAGTAAGAGAAACAAGGAATTCACAATGGGGTTGAATAACCTGGCACATGCAACATGTTATAATTAGTGGTTAGGAAACAGCTTCCAGGAGGAATCAAAGTCAAGACTGAGACCTGGGACCTTGGATTAAGGAATAGACTTAATCCAAGTAAGTGGGCAAAGGAAGCCTTTTAGAGAAAGAGCATCACAAACAAAGGCTCAGATGGAGAGAACACGTTGCGAGTGTGGAGGAGTGTTAGCAGATCAGGGTGGAGATTAGAGAAGAGCACAGTGACAAAAAGCAGGAGTGGATGGGGACCACGCTCCAGATCTCAAAGGCCATCTCAGCCTGAGGAGAACCTTGGCTTTTAACCTGAGAACAACATGCAGCACATGGCGGCACTGAAGCCAGGGAGAACCCTAATCAGATCCGCATTTAGGAAGACTCTCTCTGGTTGAAATGTGAGAATGAACGGAGATACATGGAGAAGAAGCGGGGGTGGGCAGGGAAAACCTTTGCAGGAACAATAGTGAAGATATTAGGATGGAGAAAAAGGCTTGAAAGGACCAGAGTTCTGAGTGTAAAACTCAACTGCTTGTCATGGGAGCAGGAGCGTGTGAAAAATGCAGTGGAAAAGAGAAGGCCCCAGATGGTCAGCATCCCACCTGAAGAAACAAGGGCTTTGGGCCCATAGCTTAAGGAGTAGTTGGCGGGTTCATAAGTTTTTGGGTGATTGGCAGGGAGTTCAATTTAGTGGAGTTCTATAAACACCTATTGAGTGCCAACTATGCACCAGATGTTGTGCCACCCACTGCATAAAGACAATTAAAGTACATCCCTTTGTGACCTAAATGTCTTGTTGTGACGAGGAACTGTGCTAATCTATGGCCTTCCAGGAGCCCCACTAATTTTGTCTCGTCCCTGTGTGGGAAGTTGGGAAGTGAGCTGAGACCTGGAGAGGAAACTTCACCCATTTGGTCCAAAGATTAGTGGGGAGTTTAGTCAGAGAACACTCATTTCCTAATGTAGCTGACTAATCAATACAAGAGAAATAAAATCTCACAGAAATCGCCTGGATGAAGGGGAAGAAACCGACAAAGTGGAATCAGAAGAAGTGACTTTGTGGGATCCTGTATGAAAGCTAGCTGGAAGAAACAGTGGGAGCCAGGATTTGCCTGGCAGGATGACACGTGGAAGAAAAACCAATTCAGTTTAGTGATGGTGTTTTCCTAGGGACGTGGGAGGTCTGAAAGTAAAGGGGGAAACATTCCGAGAGGATGCTCTCTCAGGTTCACATAAACTCGAGAGAAACCTTTCCAATGACACTATAATTCTTGTATCCAGAACTGCCTTTGATAAACACAGCTCAGCTCTGCAGATCACGTTGTCTAACACAGGACTCACAGTCTCTTGTTCAGTGACTGTCTGTCCTGTGCATGAACACATGTAGTGCAGAGGCCTTGCAACCTCTGGTTCCTGCTTTCTCTGACCTGGAACAACCCTGTGCAGATTCTAAGATGGTGCCCAAATATCCCCACGTCCTGGTGATCAGTCGCTTGTGGAATCTCCTCCCCTTGAGTGTGAGAGGGACCTGTGACTTGCTTATCACCAACAGAATGTGGCCACAGTGATGGCACTTCCATGATTAGAATCATATAAGATTGTGACTTATGTCTTGCTAGTCTGTCTACTGTCTTCTCTTCCTGCAGGCTCTGATGAAGCGAAAGACCCACATGGCAAGGAACAGAGGCTGCCAATCTAAAGGTCCACCAGGAACTCCTCTCACTCCTCTTCTCTAGGGCAGCCCTTCCTTTTCCTGAAGACAGACATCCTGCTTTCTCCTTACCAGCATAGACATCAAGTTCTCTTCCGATCCTAGTTGTTTTTCTCTCACTCTATCCAGGAGGCCCCAGTAGGGAGCAGCAGGCAGAGGAAGTGCCCATGAGCAGGGATATGACCAGAACTCTCCTCATGTTTTCACCTTGGAGAGCAGATGTTACCAGGGAGGCAGTTGGAAGAAAAGTCAGGGGCAGCAGGATTAGAAGGAGATGAGTGAACCCTTCTGTCTCTCATGTCCTTGTGGGGCTGTGCTTTCGGGCTGTGAAACAAAACAGTGATGAATAAACTCTGCATGGCATTGCTGGTTATTACCCCTTCAGGATAGCCCACCTCACACCCCAAATATAAACACCATTGATTCCATACAGCCCAGATGTGACCCTCCATTCCTGCCACCTCCAGCAAATATAACCATCAGCCAACAGAACCATCTCTCCTTTCACTTCAAACCCCATGGACTCATCTATAGGAAGCGTGAGAAATGCAATAGATTCCTAACCAGGCAGTGCCTGGTAGGGAAAAGGAAGCTGTCAGAGTCCACAGGAGGAGGTGACCCTTAATGCGGCAGGTGAACAGTGGACAGGAGTCAACCTAACAGAGGGGGACCTTGGGCTCAGGAGTCAGACTGTTTCCTTAGAGTCACAGCTTAGCCAATTGAGAATGAGTTACCTCTCAGTGGCCTCAGTTTCCTTGTCTGAAAATGGGACTGGGTTTTTATGAGATTTGAATGATTTAATTCATGCGAGTCTCTTACTATCTTAGTGAGGATAATAAGGACTTTTACTAAAGCAGAATCCTGGAAAGGAAGCAGGACCCACCAATTTACCTTCTATTTCCTTCCTCCAAGTGCGATGAGGGCCAATTCTCCAACACTCACTGCCCTGAGCCTCCTCTTACTTGCCTGCAGATGGAGAGCTGCTCTGTCCCTTACAACCTGTGGACTGGGGGGGGGGGAAATGAGGGAAGGGCCAGGGTGGGGCCAAGGATGAGAAGGCCTCACAGCAACACACACATACATAAGTGCTTATATATACATACACCCTCACACAGCTCATACACATACACACACCCGTATACACTTATACACACACACACATATGCACACTCACAGACGAAAAAAATACACAACTCATACACATACACACGCCCGTATACACTTATACACACACACACACATATGCACACTCACAGACGAAAAAAATACCCATACATATTTATATGCACACGTGAATCCAGACACACAGACACATACACATGCACATCACACACTCCCTTCAGATGTGGGTCCTGGCTTACTCTCACTTAATCTCTTATAAGAAATTTAAGATCCTGAGGGAGATGGACCTGAGAAAATTTGTCCCACCAGAAAGAGACCCACTCCGCAGGCACTCTGGTACTTTCTAGATCTCATGTGCCCTGCTCCCGGCATCCTCCTAGACGAGCAAAGGATCTGACCTTAGATCAAGAGGCTGTCACATACACTGGGTACCTGGGAATTGCGCTCTGGGAGTCCAGCAGCCCACCAGCCTCCCACCTCACCTGCCGCTTCTCAGCCTGCCCTCCCACAGTCAGGGGTCCCTCCCAGACTTTGCTGCACAACAGGATGTCTGCTCATTGGCTCCAGAAGGAGCAGGGACAGGAGGTGCTACTCAGCCCCTTGGGGTGAGACACTCTTAGATCAAAATGAGGAAACCCAGATCCTCTTCCTCACCCGAGCTCTTGTCCTGTGACCCGAGTTACTATGAACTCAGCTCCCAGGAGATCCCAGCTGGAAAATCTCACCCCACACCTTGTTGAACTTTAATCTCTGCCTGCTTGAAATTTATTTATTTTCTTCATTGACCCAAATCAAAAATTTCCTTCAGGTTCTATCCAAAGTTCTATTTATCTCATTCATGAAACTCTCTCTGACCACTGGAATGTCTCGCCTATGAACTTTTGTAAACTATTTTCTCTGCTTCTCATTTGACATTTAAGGAAGTCCCAGTCCTTGACATCACTTGGTGCATCAAAGGGTCCACAAACTGCTCCCAGAAGTATGAGTGCCTCCCCATATTAATTGTAAGCTCTCAGGGGACAAACACTAGATTATACTCTTGTAGTTCCCCCCTCCAGCCCCCAAAATATATATGCTAAGCTTACATCCATGACCAGTGAACTGCTGAAATCATGAGTAATGGCAAACAGCCTCCATTCCCCATGTGACCAGACTGGGCGAGGCTTTACTCTCATGTGATAACTTGTGCACACTCGCCTGTCCCACCTGACCCTATGGGAACTGTTGTCGAGAGGCTTCCTGTCCCTGGGGACGGGGGTGAGGTGGTGAGCAGTGCTTCCCTCTGCTTTCTCCCAGGCACCAAGCTACTTGATTTTGTGGGTGCTGTTTGTTCAGTCCATGCATCATGGTTTGATTGTAGTATCACTGCATGTTTCTCAGATTTAAGGGGAAAATTTTCATCCAACTTGTAAAGATCTTGGTCTCATCATCAGAGTAACTTGGCTCCTCCATCAATCACTGAACGCAAGACTTTGCCTTCATTTCTTCACTGTCACAGCAGATGAAGGGTTGGTCATCCACGAAGTCAATGGCAGTAAACACAGGGACTCCTGTACCTGGCTCAGACACAGCCGAGTAGAAATACTGCAGAGAGTGTGATCCTGAGGTAGGAACCAGAGACAGTGGATCAGAGTCAGCTCTAGTATTCATGAGTGAGTACCCAGTTCACAATGTGTGGGGAATGAGTGTGTATGTCTGTGTGTGGGTGGGTGTGAGTGTGTCTAATAGGAGAGAAAGGACACACAACATAAAACAACGGGAAGACACCTGCACAATGACCTCCTGCACAAGTGAATTCAAATTCCACACAGAGTATGCACTGAGAGAATTCAAAGAAACAAAAATAAATGTTACTGCCATGCCTCAATAAGAGAAGTTCCATGAAGAAGTCGTTCTTGAATAGGGCTTGAACAAGTGGAGGGATGTGGAGTAGGGGAGAAGTTTTAGTATCTTCTCACCGCTTAGATTGAGGAGTAAGGGAACTGGAAATAGGACCCTCCTCCAGGTCCCTGCTATGATGATGCAGCATCTCAATCCCTGATGGTTCCCTCACTCTCCCCACTAACGTCCTCCTTCATGCACATCACCTTTGGTGTCACTGTGGAAACCCACTGGCCTCAGAGTCAGGGAGCTCCAACTATGCCACACTCTCTGTTTCCTGGGGAAGTGACTTCCTTCTGTGGGCTCAGCTTCTTTATTTCTAAAATAGGAGGGTCAGCTAGGGCACACACTCCTCCTGTCCTCAGTCTGTTTGACTCCCTCCCTGAGTTTGTTCTGCACTGCTTGGGAAGCCATGCTGTGGTAGGCGTCCCACATATAAAGTAGAGGAAGAGGGGCATGGATGTTAGCTCAGGGCCAGGCTTCCTCAGCAAAAAGAGGAGCACTGGCAGTAGTTAGCTCAGGGCTAATCTTCCTCAAAAAAAAAACAAAAACTGGATAATGTGTTTAAATTTTTGTTTTGTTTGCTTTTGCTTTGCATTTTTCTTTGCATTATGATAGTCCACATCACCTCTTGTTCTTTCTCCCAATATTTTCTCAATCCACAACACCAAAGGTGATGTGCATGAAGGAGGACGTTAGTGGGGAGAGTGAGGGAAGCATCAGGGATTGAGATGCTGCACCATCATAGCAGGGGACCTAGAGGAGGGTCAGGGTTAATGCAGGTTCAATATCAATTACTTAGCTGAACTTTTGTCTACAACTCCAGGAAGGGAGGGATGTAACGGAACGGTGTCTATTTCAGCTCCTTATGGGAAAGTTTCATATTAGAGTGGGTAAAACTATTGTTTCCTTTCTCTTTTCTGGGGTTCTCCCATCTCTCCCAGGTTAACCACTCCATGTTGCAGCAGGTAGAGGATCTCAGGCAAAACCCAGACTGTCCCTGCCACCCTTCCTCCCTCCCTTATTCACCATGTGTTGTGTTCAGGATGAATTCTCTTGCTACAGATTTTTGGAGGGGAAAAGGCAGACAGGACTGACTTGCATCTCAATCACATATCTATACCTCATACCTGAGGAGAAAGGAAAAAAGTGGAGGGGAGGGAACAATTAATATTGCTCAGTGGGCTTGAGAAAGGAGACAAAATGATGTCCATTCATTTTTCTCTTACTCAAATAGACTTTTCACCTCAGTTTTCCCTCCAACCATCCAAAGCAACCAACTCTTTTCTTATTATATCACATGAAGGTCCTGGGGGTGGCAGAAGGCTCATGACACTAGCAGGCCTTCAAGCACTGTTAACTGATATGGTTTCCCATATTAGCTCCCAAAGGCATCCTGGTAACACTAAAAAAGTGCAGAGAAATAAGTACAATTATTGTGTAAAGCAGTGGGGAGTTGTTTTTTCATTTAAAGTTCTTTTGTTGTTGCTGCTGCTATAATGATGTTGCATTGTGAAGTCAAGCAACAAAAGGAAATCCTCACAATGAGCCAAATTCTGTCTCCCTGAAGCTTCTACAGAATGAACAATTTCTGATGTTTACAGTCAAACAGAATAAGTACAATTCTTCACACAATAGCCCTTGTAACATCTGAAATCTCTATAGTCATAAGCAAAGTATGTTGTATCAAAATAAATGGCTGTTTTGGGGCCAGCCTGATGGTGCAGCGGTTAAGTTTGCATGTTCCACTTCGGCGGCCCGGGGTTTGCTGGTTCAGATCCTGGATGCGGACATGGCACCACTTGGCAAGCTATGCTGTGGTAGGCGTCCCACATATAAAGTAGAGGAAGATGGACACGGATGTTTGCTCAGGGCCAGTCTTCCTCAGCAAAAAGAGGAGGATTGGCAGATGTTAGCTGAGGGCTAATCTTCCTCAAATAAATAAATAAATAAATAAACAAATGGCTGTTTTCAGTAGGAAGGTTGGTGTAAATGTCCTAGACCACCATTATCAGAAAAAAGAAGTCCTCTCAAATTACTTTTTGGGCAACTGTATTAATTAATCAACTCATGTAATATTTATTTTGGGTTTGATATCTTCCAGGCACTGGGATTGCAACAAAGAAGAAGTCAAATGTGCTCTGTGGCTTTACATACTAAAGAGTCGAGCTGGAAACACAAGCATTTGGAATACAGAGCTAGGATGCCCACCCTAGACTGGGAGCAGCTCAGGAGGTGACATTTGAACCAAGCCCTGAGGAACAACGGGAGTTGACAGGGGAGGCATGGTTTATAGAGAGGGAAACAGCTGGGGAGAAGTCCTGGATGTTCGACAGTGTGGCAGGTTCACAGGACCGATCAAGTCCAGGGAAGTTGGAGGCCGCTGCACCATGGCACTGAGGAGTGTAGACCTTGACCTGGACCACCTAGATTCTAGTATTTCCTCCACCACCCACTTAGCTGTGCGACCCCAGATACGTTACTTACCCACTGTACACTTTAGTTTCCTCACCTGTGAAATGGGTGATGTTTTAGGAATGTGGTGAGGATCGGTTGAGTTGATATATGTCAAGTGCTCAGAACAGTGCCTGGCACATAGTTGATGGTCAACCAATGTTTATTCTCACAGCTGGAGAGAAACAGATGAGAGAGAGCAGGGAAGGTGACGATAGAGGCCAGGTCCTGTGAGCCGCCCTGCTGGCATGCTAAATAGAAAAGCCAAGAGGAGAGTCCCATTTTGAAAAAGGCTACTCTGGCGCAGTGTGGAAAACACACTGGAGAGGGTGAGACTGGATCTGCAGGGACCCGTTAGGGCCTTGCATTAGTAGCATATTTATCCCCCTCCATCCTAAGCAACTCCTCTTCCCATCTCATTCTTTTGCACATTCCTAACCTGATGCTCCTTCGGTCACAAAGTTAGTTAAGAAGGAATTGCTGAGCATACCTTGAACAGCAGTCATGGTGGCAGGCCATCTATTGGGAACCTCCTGGAAGAGGTGACCTGCAGTGTCTGCCTAGAGCACCTGAAGGACCCTGTGAGCATCTTCTGTGACTGCAGCTTCTGCCAGGCCTGCATCACTGAGTGCTGTGTCACTCTCAGATCCAAGGGAGCCATGTGCTGTCCATTCTGCAAGAATCCACTTCAAGAGGCAGACATCAGGCCCAATGGATTTTAGCCAGTTTGTTCTCCATCCTCTTAACACTGGAGCCCAGGAGTGAGAATCCAGCAAAGGAAATCGGGTTCTGTGGACAGCACAGGGAAAGGGCCTTTTTCTATTGCCAGGAGGACCAGCACTTCCCGTGTGTGGTTTGCAAAGATTTCATTGAGCACAAATGCCAGTGCTGCAGATGAAGAAGATGCTATGTCTTAAGAGGTGGGTAAACCCTTTACTGTCTAGTCTAAATTTGGAACAAACCTTTGGTGGCTTTCTTTATTATTGGCTTTAGCACTATTACAGAAAAATTAACTACTGTATTCTAAACACAATTCTTAATGAAACAATAGCTTTCAATCCTGGATTATATTGGTAAAAATTACTTTCAAATGCATACTACTTCACTTTAAAATTCTCAGGCATTAGAAGGCCTGACTACCTGCACAACATAGAAACATCAGTGTTACTATAAGATTACACATACCCTCTGGAATCCCCAGGAGATTTCTGGATGTGAAGGAAATATTATTGGACACAATATTGAAAATGGCAACCAAGCCCTGGATAGATAGAGCTTTGGTCTGAGTTGGGCTATACTATCTGGGCAAATAAAAACACTGTATGATTTCTACAAAAGTGAAATCTGGGAATGTTAATCAGCTCCTGTTTTTTGGCTGAAAATGGCAAAATCTAACTCAAGCTTGTCAAAATAGAGATTCATCATCCTATTCAACAAACTAAAAGAAAAGCAGGGATGCAATTGAACCTCAGGTATAACTAGAACCAGGACTCAAATGCAACTATGACTCTCCAACTCTTATTTCCTCTTTTCTCTCTATTGGTTCAATTTTTTCAGACGCATTTTAGGTACAAACTATAATCATAGTCACTTCTAGGTTCATACCTGTGTACTCTAATTTTATATAACCTTCACCTTATGCCCGCTCACATCCTAATTCACTCCCACTTCCCATTTCTATCTCACTTTCTCCATAAGCCCTTTTGGATCCCCAGGGATTTACTTGTGGATCCATCATTAACCTAGCTTGGAATGTTGTGAATCCTTGGAAATAGGGAGATGTTGAGATTAAAAGTGTTGATTCATGAAGAATATGATGGTGCTATTTTCATAGGATCAAATCCAGAGCCACTTAGTGAGTCTGAAGAAAGACAGGGAAGAGATCAAGAAGCAGCAGCAGATGGGAGAAGAGGCATACAGGTTTTAATGGTGGGTGAATTATGCCTTCTTTCTATTAGAGTTTCCCAGCTAAGAGATTCAGGTTAATTTTCAAGAAGATGCCACTAACCTCTTCTAGCCTGAGTCCAGGAAGGATAGGGAGAGGGAAAGGGAGAAGGAGATAAGGTCTCATTCAAAGGAGAATATGCGAGACCCAACATCATGTACTTGGGTAGAAAAATGAAGTCACAGCCTCTGGATCAAGAGAACAACAAAAGATCCAAGAAGAAACAAGTTTCCTTAGCTCCCACTTTTGACCCCTGAATCCCACTTTCAGTGAATTTCCATTATTTCAATTTCCATCTCCTAAATTTCCCACTCACATAACTACTACCCCAGAAGGATCAGCTTATGCTTTCTAGACTTTGGAAAAAAACTGAGACCTAAGGAAGCAAACAGTGTTCCATGATAAGGCTAGGACTCTGAATGGTGCAGAACCAGTCCTTGGAGTCCAGTTCTCTTTTTGTATGCAAAATTTCTACACACTTACTTACAACTTGTTAGATTCTAAGAAACAAATACACAATTCCATCAAGGTCAAACCAACAAGTTATTGGTATTTCTTGATGGGTTATGTCCATTGTGCCTCCAGGATCAGATCATTAATTCTCTTTTTCTTCTCTAGAACCAGATGCAGGGGCCGGCCCAGTGGCACAATGGTTAAGTTCACACGTTCCGCTTCAGCAGCCCAGGTTTCGCCAGTTCGGATCTCAGGTGTAGACATGGCACTACCTGGCAAGCCATGCTGTGGTAGGTGTCCCACATATAAAGTAGAAGAAGATGGGCATGGATGTTAGCTCAGGGCCAGTCTTCCTCAGCAAAAAGAGGAGGATTGGCAGCAGTTAGCTCAGGACTAATCTTCCTCAAAAAAAAATTTTAAAAAAAGAACCAGATGCAAACCAAGAAGCAGCAGGTTGTGTCTGAATATAAACAGACTTGAGAGCTCTTCAAAGCTCAGGAGCACCTCTTGCTGCCCAAATGGAGGCACTGGAGAAGGAGCTCACTAATAGAAAAGATGAATATGTCACCAAAGTATCCAAGAACTGACCTCTCTTGACAGACTGAGAAGTACGGTGAAGCAGAGTTCTCACTCAGGAATGAAGAGCCTTAAGGTAAGGACACAAAGGGCTCATCTATATTCCAAACATATTCTTCAAAGAAAACTCTTCAATATTTAGTAGTACTTTTTTTATAGCATATGCTCTTGATGGTCTGTAAAGTTTTAACATGGGATGTGGAGGTGACAGGATTACAATAATGGTTTGAGCAGGAACTAGACCAGCCTTTGTAACTGGTCACTTTCACAAACAATCAAAAAGGGCACGGGGTAGGGAAGTGAGCTCTGTGTTTTTGAGGTTTTTTTTTTTCCTATAGGATATGAAAAAATCAGACAGAAGGTAAGATTCCCCTGTCCATCCAACAAACAAGTCCCCAGTACAATCAAATCAAAATCACCCTTTCCCCAAGTGTTACTGTTGGCACACTGTACCCCAATACCTGATTTCGTCAAAGGCTGTTCTACATGCAGACATGGAGGCAGACATGACTGCACGACTGTTGGAGGAAAACCCTTTTCCATCTCCACGGTTTCCATGAGGAAGGACTTTTCCTCAGACCACTTATAGCCTCTCTCCATCCTTTACTCTGGAACCCAGAGAAGGTGGAGCGCCTTATATAACTAGCAAACTGGGAGAAACTAGCTCAGCATGTCCTTTATTCTTCTTGGGAAAAAGCCTGCAACAAAGCCTGATTCCTCTCTGCTCCTTCCTGCTGGAAGTTATGGAACATCCTTTCCAGGGAGGACAGTCCTGAGCCAGTGCTGCCATGATGGAGTGGGTGGATGAAACTGATTCTGGGTTTCAGTAGTAAGAAGACATTTGCCTCTTGCACTAAGCTATGTCCATCAACTTTGATGTTATTTGTGTTAGAAATGATAATTGGATCTTCCATCTGCCTTATTCATTTCTCAACTTGTTAGAAAAGAGAAAGCTATTTATCAAAGGCCCCTTCACAGATGGCAACAGTGATGATCTCTCAGGCCTGAGGATCCTCTGACTCTGAGCGAGGATCTAGGGGTCATCTAGTTACTGTGCTTTCCTTCCCTCCGGTGGAAGAGGGTACAGTTTCCAATCCCCATTGCCATGTCCCCAGCCCCTGGAAAGAGTCTTTGAAATCACAACTAAGACAGATGTCCTGCGAGAGTCTGAAGCATTTCAAAGGTCAGAAGGGTATTTGCTGTTAGACTCTTGCTCTCATTTCTACCTGATAAGAGTGAAGAATTTCTAATGGAATGTTAGATTACAGGTGTATTTTTTTTAACAGCATGGGTATTTGGTGAAGGAAAACAAAGTTTTTTAGACCAGGAATCAAACTCACAAATACATTCTTTGAAGTCAGTAAATTGGTGTCATGATCAAGAAGCTACTGAGCACCTCTTAGATGCTGGAATTGTGCTCAGTGCTTTCATTTTTCTCAATATACTCACATTACTTATTATCCTTCATTTTACTTATGATAAAACTGAGCTTGGAGAAATTATGTGATTCATTCAACATTGCACAATCAGGAGGAAGAGTCAGGATTCAAACCCAGTTTTTCTTCATTTGAAAGATTGTGCTCTCTGCTGCACCACACTCTACAGCTTTTCAAAGTGATCTAACAGCTACAACAAAAATCAGTCGACTTTATGAGCCTACTGGGCAGGAGGTTGCCCTTAATGGGTTCACCTAACAGCAGGGTCAGTTCAGGGCAAGATTTTCCGCCTCTTCTCCCTGTTTTAAGTGAACTGTCGCTCTATGGTGACCAATCCTCCATTTCTTCTTCCAGAGGCCACATCAGTTGACTTGGAGCAACACCAGGGAACTCTGGGAACAATTTACACACCAGGATAAAGCACCCAGGACAGCCCAAGGTGAAGCCTGTTGTGGCAGCTAAAGAGAGAGTTTACACCTAGTATCATAAAATGAAGAGGTGCCTTTTCCTTCCCACTCTGAATAAAAGAGACTGGGAAGCTCTTCAGCACCTTCTCCTCCTGCCCACTTTATGGAAGTTTCTTCTACCTCTAGAAGCAGACTGTGGGCACTGGTCATTTTACTGCAGCCACACGACTAGACATTGGAACTGCTGACCATCCCGCTGCAGGGTGTGTGCATGACACACCTGACAGCTTCCTTCTCTGTTCGCTTCTGAGAAAATAACACCAAATAAGGAAGGTGAAGCTACAGAAAGTCATTACTGCTGTAAAATGTTAGGATTTAGAGCTAGCAAAGACATTAAACATCAACTAAAGTTTATGGATGAGGATAAATTAATTTCTAAAGACTACTAAGGTCAGTAAGTGGCAGAATGTCAATATAAAGCTAAGACTCCTGAGTCCTAGTCCAGTGCACTTTCCATTCTGCCATGAGGAAGGACAAAGCCTGATGACCCCAGGAAGGCTAGAGAGTCATCTTCTTCTCCTTAAAGCTATGAATGACAATATCATTCTGAAAGGTGGGAGCCAACAGCAGAAGGCTTTTGTTTTCTCTACAAACAGTTCAAGTCATTTCACAAAAATGTTACTAATATAGAGGGAAAATGAGGAACTAATGTTAGATATCAAAAGCATACCCTAAGTTTCAGGAGTACTGGGCACTGCAAGTGATAAATAAATTTTTCTCATAACAATGGGGGTGAATTTCAGGACAGATCACCTCGTGAACAGAAGCAGCAAGGCTGGTGAAAGCAATCCAGGGTCAGGCCTGTATGCATACAGCTAAGAGACCTGTTTAGGGTTCACAGTTAACGCAGACAACTCTATTTCCTTCCTGGTGACTTCTCTACAAAATCAATAAACATTTGTGAATTAAATCATGACTCTCAAAAGTCTGTGTTGGGGGAGCAATTGTGCTTAAAATAGCATAGTGGGAAAAGTTTGAGATTCTCTGGTGGAGGAAACAATAAAAAACAAAAGAAATGATTTTCTATTTCTTTTAGGAGCCAAAGCCATTAACCCAGAGAGAAACCAAAGGATAAGCAGGATTTTTGTGAACCGCAGGTTGAAGCAAACACATCAGTCAGAAATGGCTTCTGCTACAGTAGCCACAGAAAGTGAGTGATGGAAATTAAAGGATAGAGATATCTAGAAAGTCCTCTTTCCTCATGTGGAGAATGAAGGAAATAGGAAAAGTAAGGTCAGCCTCCAGTGTTCATATTAGAGCTGCTCTTCTATCTGAGGTAGCCAAGCGACAGAACACAAACCACCTTACCTTTCTGAGACACACTGCTCTCCTGTAAAAGAGAAGTAACACGTTTCTTCTTTATCTCCCAGAGCCCTGTGAGCCTTAAATGTGTTTTTGCACATTGTTAGCTACTATGTAAATTTAAGCTGTTTAATAGTATTCATTAATAATAATGACTTCTCCTTTCTTGTGGAGGAGGAAACAGGAACAACTTGCTAAAGCAATTTGCTCCAAGTCTAGCCAGGGGTAGGTTCTGTCTCCTATTTCCACCCAGTGGAACTCTGACCCTCAGTCTCTTTTTCTAGCAGTGGAAGTGGTCCTGGACTGGGACACTGCTCAGTCAAAGCTCTGGATCTCCGAAGATGGGAAACATGTGACAATGAGAGCTCATGCCAAGGGATTCAACACCAACCCCTATGTGCTGGGCCAGGAGGGCTACTCCTCTAGGACACACTGCTGGATGGTGGCACCGTTATACTGGGGAGATTGCATCCTAGGGGTGGCTCGAGGATCAGTGAGAAAAAAAAAAAGGAAGGCTCTCCCTCTGCCAGAAGGAGGGAGTCTAGGCTGTGAGGGTCACTAGGAGACAGTTCTAGGCTCTCACAACCCCAGAGACCAAACCAACCCTGAGCGAAAATTCCCAGATGATAGGAGTGACCTTAGATTTCAGGAAGGAGCAGGTGACCTCTACTAATGCAGATAAAGAGACCACCACTTTTACTTTTCAGGACTCTTTTACAGGGAAATTAGTCCCACTTTTTGGCCTCTACGATCCAAGGGCACAGCTGACCCTGTATCCCTAAGATGGGCATTGCTTTCCCATGGCCTCTCACAAGAACTTGCCCAGAAATGGGTTAATCGCCAGGGTCAGTGATTCCCATCATCAATTGGCCATCAGTGAAGGGACAGATGTGACAGCCTTCCTGCCATCATATCCATGAGGACAGCAAGATTCTTGAGGATAGCCTTCCTGCCACAGATTCTTGAGGATGGCAAGAGATCTGCATTCTCCACGTATCAACTGGATTGGCTCCACTGATCCCAGTAGAAGTCGAGGCATGTGTGTTCCCGTTCCTAAACATCACCATTCCAATTCTAGCCCACAGCCCTCCTCTGCTCAGATTTCCCACCGTCTAAAGGAGTGGTCCTCAAACGTTAGTGTGCACCAGAACCTAGGGTGCTTGCTGAAAATGCAGCATTCTGCAGGGAACCAGATGCAGTAGTCTGGGGCAGAGCCTGAGAATTTGCTTTTTAAGAAGAGCTCCAGGTATTTTTGGATCACACTGAGAAAGATGGTCCAAGAGCAGTACTTCTGAAATTTTAATATATTAGCAACTTCTCTGGGGACTTGCTAAAATTCAGATGCTGATCCTCTAAGTCTAGTGCTGGCCCTGAGACTCTGCTTTCTAACGAACTCCTAGATGAAGCTGATGCTACTGGTCCTCTGACCATGCTTTGAGGACCTAGGACCCAAGGACTCCAATCTTTACCTGGGCCTGAGAGAGCAAAAATGCCAGGAATAAACACGGTCTTAACCCTCCTTTATTCTCTGTGTAGTAGGCTCACTCTCTCAACTCTAGTCAGCTAGGTCCCCATGGAGGAGAGATTACTGCTCTGGCATGCATATCCTCAGTTTCTCAACATGGAATTCTATCCTGATATCTAGTCTCTACGAGCCCTGCTCTTGGAAGTGCTGAGCCTTAGTGTTCTATGTGTAGAAGAAGCTATTAAGAAAAAAGAAACGTAACACATGTGGGTGACAAAATATTAGGAAGGGAAATCATGGGAGATCCTGGAGTTTCCATCCTCAAAATATTTTAGGAAAAGAATACTGGATAGACATTCCCCAGAGGGCTAGACAGATCATTTTTCAAAGTTGCTCCCCAGTTTTGGATTTTTTAATTATTTTAGATAATATCCATATTGCTTCGTTACTCTTTTTTTTTTTTTTTAACTTAGAAAATGAGTTGCATTTAAGTTTTCTCCTGAAAGAACTGCAAAGATGAACTTTGGCTTCTTTCTATTTTGCAAAAAGTTTTGTCTTGGAATTAAAAAGCCTACCCTGAGAACATAAAATTGAACTCGATACAGCATAGAGCTCTTGCTGTTCCTTCTGTCTACAATATAACACTGTGGCTAATTGTTGCCAGCTGTCTGTCTCCTGTTCTCCTACTGTGGCAGATCCTTCTTTCCTTGATACCCACTGACTACTGGAGACATACGGTTCATATCTTGTGGCTAGAAATGAGATTTTCAAAGACGCAAATGATCACTCCAGAAGTGGATGTCCCTCCTTCCCTTAGGTTACTTCACTAGAGTCAATTAAGAATAGGTACATGGAGAAAGGACCAAAGATTGTGCTGTAATGCACAGATCTGTCCAGAGACAACAGCTCAAGGAGTTAGGGCCTGCCCCCCTGAGTCATTCCTGCCTACATAATTCAGTGTAACCAACCTGTTTTGCTTTTAGCTTTTGCAAGATTTTTATAACTAGTTCCCCTAGCATGGGCTCTTTTTCCCAACTGTATCCTGATTGATATACTGGGTATCATGTCAGGGTAGTGGGCTACTAGCCCTGTCTCTCTCTTCCCTGGTCGCCTGGTGTCCAGGGGCTGCTGCGTGTGGCAGTGGGTTCTAGAGATAAGAACGCACAGCTCCAGTGGTGACTCCAGTAGGTGCCTTACTGGGCTGCTTCTGCATTACTCCTGGAGTCATGCCAGGAGGCATAAAGAACCTGCTCTTTCAGCCATTCCAACTTTTTTTGGATAAGAACCTAATTCCCTGAATTAAATCTCTTCCTAATTAAAATACCTACACTGTGGTACTTTACATTTTTCCACACTCAATTCAAATGGCTTCCTTTTTGAAATCTTGCTGAGTCTCCTAGAAAACAGAGTTCCCTTCCTGAGTCCTTCACAGATTCAGTATTTCTTTCAGCAACGACCACAATATTTATCTGCAAGCCTCTTTTTTTTTTAATTTTTTTTTTTTTTTTGAGGAAGGTTAGCCCTGAGCTAACATCCGCTGCCAATCTTCCTCTTTTTGCTGAAGAAGACTGGCCCTGAGCTAACACCCATGCCCATCTTCCTCTACTTTTTATACGTGGGACGCCTACCACAGCATGGCTTGCCAAGCGGTGCCATGTCCGCTCCTGGGATCTGAACCGGTGAACCCCGGGCTGCTGAGAAGTGGAATGTGCACACTTAACCGCTGCGCCACCGGGTAGGCCCCTAAGCCTATCTTTTAATAGTTACCAAATCACAAGTTCCTTCAGCACAGAAACCATTTTTACCGCCTAGTCCCACCCTGGACCTAGCAATATTCCTTGAACACAGCAAATGTTCAATAAATATTTGTTGAAATGCCTTGAACTCAGGTTTGGCTTTAAAAAGTTTTAGACTGTTACAGAGGAAAGCATAACTTTGAAGTAAAGAAGAAACAGCCTGCCAAAATGGCAGGAGGCAGAAATGGGCAGAGCAAGTAGAGAAAAAAAAACAACTTGCTCTTCTGAACAGTAATAAGGAATACTAATTATCCTTCCATTCTCAAGAAACTTCCCGAACTAGGCTATAGGGGTCTAAATTTCCACCATATCCATAGGTTGACTTCCTTAAGTTAATTAAGACTCATTTGTTGCTAAAATGCAAATATCCTGGGCTTAGAAAGAAATTAACACTATAGCAAGATTATCTCAAAATTATCCACCACTGACTGAAACCTCCTAGTTATTAGGTACTTTATACATATTACCCCATTTAACCTTCCCAATAACACAGTGTCATGTCAAAGATGAGGAGCTACAGTGCAGAGCGGTGAAGCCCATAGCATAAACCACACAGGTAGGAAACGGCAAAGTAAAAGCTGACACCCAGGTCGGTGTCCCTGGGTTTTGCTACCATGCACTTTGCCTTCTACACTGAAGATATGCCCCACAGAATGAGACTCGGGTAACTGGAAGGATTCAGTGGGGAAAGGGGAAAGTCAAGATGATCAGAACTAGAACATGGCCCACGGAATGCAGGCCTGGGTAGGGTGTGGCACTGGAAGCCCAAGGATGGCTTCAGAGAGGTTAAAAAAAAGAAAGAACAGAAAGATTAAGGAGCAAAATGTACAAATGAAATGCAGATGATGCTCAAATAAAACTTTCTTTTTACTGCAAAGTTTGATTCAGCTCATCTTGGGAATGTTGAGGAAGATTCTGTTAGAAGTTCATGGTAAAGTGTGTGTGGGAGAAGGGGCGAGACTGAGCAGACGGGACTATACCAACAGTACTCTGGGAGAAAGGAGGAAGTAGCCTGAGCGGTGTCAGGTGCAACAGAGAAGACTACAGAAAGGCTTCTGTGGACCACTGGGAGACTGAAATTAAGTGGTGGGAGGAAGTGCAACTGCAGAAATCAAAACTGAGGAAACCAGGATAAATGAAGACCACCTCTCACTGCAGCCAACCAAAGAAGATGGTTGCTACACGGGTCAAGCAGGGACAAGTAAAGGCTTTTCTTTTAATGCTGATCTGAAAGCAAAAGAAGGAAGCAGAGGAAAAACTGACAATCATAAGAAAAAAAAGAATATGAAAACAATATCAAAGAGATATGATCAAGATTGGAGTTGGTGAGGAAAAGGCTGTATTTTCTAGAGAAATACTTTGGAGTGATTTGTCTGCCTTCCCAGCTATGACCTCGGCTTCCTGAAGGAAGGAACCATGTCCATCTTGTTCACCCTGTATCCATGGGACCCAGCACAACGCCTAACATAGTCCCTCAATAAAAGTTTGTTTCCAATCGAATCTTCCTTCAATATCTTGGGAGTGCATGCTTAAGGAGAGTCCTCAATGGTCCATGGCCTACCTCTAGAGAAAGAGTAATTTCCCACGAGCAGGCTGCAAAGATCTGGGCTTCCCTAAAAGGTGCTGTCTCAGTTTGACAAAACAGAAGGACCAGCTTTGCTCCTTTCACCAGCCAAAAGACAGACTGTAGGAAGCTGGTTTTAAACTTTCTCTTCCTGCATTTGTAATGGGATCACATCTGCAATCTCACCCATAGCTGAGCGTGCAAAGGTGCGGTGTCTTCATGTCTTTATAACTGGTCTGTTCTTCCTCACAAGTCTCTCATCCATAAACTTAACTCAGCATATTGGAGAAGATCATAAAGAGCCTTGTAAGCCATTCCAAAGAGATTTAGATTTTACCCAATAGGTGAAAGGCAATCATTAGAGATGACTGAGTAGGGAAATGCTACAAAGTTTTACATGAGAAATATCGCTGAGGAGGCAGTACAGAGGAAAGACTGGGAGTGGAGCAAGGGAGTGAGACCAAATGCTGTGATAAAGGTAGGGAGGCAGTCGCCACCATCTAGACAAGACTTGAAATAGGACAGTGGAAGTGGAAATGGAGAGGGGAGACAGCTAAGACATGTTTACAAATGTCAGAAATTGGCAATTAATTGAACAGGAGCAGTAAGAGAGGAATGACATAGCTAACAAAGCAGTTAAGCATTGGATACCAATGGCAAACAGCAAAGAAAGTGCTCTTTAAAAAAAATTAAGAAATGGAGAGACTAAAAAAGAAAATGAGAGAAAAAGAGAAAAAAGGCAGCATTCCAGGCCCTCCACGTAGAGATTACCTCCCAGTATCTCATCCATGCAGTTACACATCCTCAGGGTTGGGATCTCCATTTGGGGATCTTTCTGTGGTGCTCTATGGGGGCGGAGTGTGGCTTTAGGGGTTATCAGTTTTGGGTCAGTTCCTAAACAGCGGAATTCTAGGGCAGGGAGGGAGGACATTCTAGTCCTTAGGGAGTCACTAAAGTGAATCAGGGGATGATCACTGACAACACTGTGTTGATCCCAGAGGAGACAAAGGTCTGAGAGTCAGAGAGATGGAGGTTCCTGACACCTCTATGACAGATAAATCCATGAGCCTGTGGTCCCTACCTAACCCTTCTCCAGTTCTAAACTCCTTAATCCTAAATCTGACCTCAGTCTTGCCGGTACCTCTAAGAGTAAATCACAAGGTCTGAGATCTCAGCAACAAGAGAAGGAGACTCAAACTCAATGAAGCAGCCAAAGGAAAGCCATTAAAACAGAGAGAGATGGAGAAATGCAAAAGAACAGAAGATCTGACTCTACCACCTGGGTAGTGCCTTCCATTCCCCTGTGGTTTTCAATAAGTCATTAAGAGATCATCTGCCATCTTCTTTTTCTTCAAAAACAAACCAAATGTGCATTTGGGAAACACTTTTAGAAAACACAGGGACATCTTTTTAGGGCCACTCAGCTAAGCCATTTACAGATTCCTGACCCAGAGAAACTACAAGATAATAAATGTTTATTGTTTTCAACACTAAGGTTTGGGGCAATTTGTTACACAATAAGAGATAACTAACACAAGCCCCTTTAGCACAGCTCTCAAATCCCAAGAATTTTTCCTGCCTGTACCTTTCTGCCTACAAAATCCTCCCACTGAGATTTCTTCCTGTCCATCAAATACCTTGGGAACAGCTGAATTCCAAATTCCTTACCCAGCTAGAAGAGAGAATGCGCAGGATTCTGCCTCTGTCCTTTTCCAGCTCAAAGACTGCAATGTCCACGCCACTAAGGAAGACAGAATCAAGAGCGGAATCTAGTGAGGATCAGGAACTAGGAGGGAGGACACAAGATCAGGATCCTTGGGTTCTCACCCAAGGTGAGACTTTCATTTGTGAAAAAAATAAATTAGGAAACAAAATGTAATCATTGACAACAAGCATGTATAGTATCCTCTATGTCAAGCACAGTACTAGAAGCAGGCACAAAAATGATCCTTGTTTAAAAATTCACAGGAATGACAAATTAGTTTTACAGCAGAAATTATTGGTACCCCACTCCTATCCCCTTAGGCCAAGGACTGGCTACAGAATTTTTAGAGTCCAGTGCAAAACAACAATGTGATGTGTCTTGTTAAAAAATTACTAAGAATTTCAAGAGGGTACCAGCAGAGTAGTAAATCAAGCTGTGCATGGGATATGCCCATGAAGCCGGCCCTGCCTCAAGCGCTCACCTCTACATGAAGGCTGCTAAGTGCTCTTCCTGAGGCCTTTCTTCCAGCTGAAGGGCCGTGCTTGGCTTGCACCAAGAGGAAGCATGAAATGCCTACTACTCCTGGAACAGCCCTCAACCATGACAAAGAGGGAGTTGGTAGTAAACACTCCAGCTTTCTCACCCCTTGGTTGGTATAACTCTGAGTAGTAGTCTAGTCTTTAGAGTTCTCCAGTGGGATTAAGATACAGATGCCCACAGTGGTAACTGGGACATTTCCTGGAAGCGCTGCTAAATAAACTATGCGCACTCATAGTCTTGTCTCAAAGTCTGCTTCTCAGGGAACGCAAATCAAAACAGGTTTCATCTTACAAGCCGACTCTAATTAGCAGTCACTGCTTGGAACCCAGTATAATGAAACAATTTAAAGTTGCATTGGGATTCAACAGGAATGAATGTAATAATTATTAGTAATGTTGGCCATCAGCACAGCAAAAGAAGTGGTGGCTCTTTAATCCTAATGATTCTAGGCTCTTTAATCCTAAAGACCTTGTGTTTGGACTCGACAGACAAAAAGCAGTTACTGAAGGCTGTTAAGCAGCAGTTACAGTCTTATATCTGTTTTAGATATGTCTTTCAGCAACGTGGAAGATGGATTAAGGGGTGGCAAGACCGAAGGTAAGAAGACCAATTAGGAAAGTAGAAGCTAGCAACTGGGAAACAGGATAGGATATTGACCCAGATGACTTCCCACACCCTGGGAGTCCTTCACTGGCCCAAACAGGGAGAAAGCAAACTAAGTCGTCAAGGATAAATTAATCTGTGTTGCATAAGGGACCACAAGTACCGGGAGCACCTAACCATCAAGACCTTGATTTAACTAGCAAAGAATGGGAAACGAGAAAGGTCAAGGGACCAATTTTGAGAACTAGGAACTGATGGCTCTTTTTTACTCTAAGGCTAAACCAGGAGCAGCCCATCTCTACTTTTCCCCTACAACCACTTCGCTACTCTGCCTTGCCTGTCTCTCTCCAGAACAGCTCAAAGCACTGACAGTGCTGCCCCATCCCATGACTGATTTTCACCCAGGAATACTTAATGAAATCAAAATAAGAACTTGTGTCTCCAACAAGACACCATAATCCCAGGGCTACTGGAAACTAAACTTTAAAACTTTTCAGGAGTTTAGAGGAGATCAAACCATAAGACACTGCTATGGTGGGGAAAAACTAGCTTGAGAATGTGTCCTAGTTGACTCTCTTTGGGATTAGAAAACAAAATTAAGGATGAGGATGTCATTATTATTTTTTTTTTTTTTGAGGAAGACTATCTCTGAGCTAACTACTGCCAATCCTCCTCTTTTTGCTCAGGAAGCCTGGCCCTGAGCTAACATCTGTGCCCATCTTCCTCTACTTTATATGTGGGACACCTGCCACAGAATGGCACGCCAAGCGATGCCATGTCCGCACCCAGGATCCGAATGGGCAAACCCCAGGCCATCAAGAAGCTGAACATGCAAACTGAACTGCTGCGCCACCAGGCCAGCCCCTGAGGATGTCATTAAAATGGTATATGTTACCAATGGGTATACCCCTACCCAAGGTTTGGGAAACCATCCAACATCAAAAGTCAGTGGATTGCATCTGAAAAACCATTCATTTGGAGAATATCTGGTTCAAATTCAGCCACATGACTGGCCCAGAAGTAAAAAGACTTCCCCAGCCAAAGACCAAGGAATTTAAGAGTTAAAATGATGGGGCCAGCGCAGTGGCTGACTGGTTAAATTCACATGCTCTGTTTTGGTGGCCTGGGGTTCGCTGGTTCGGATCCTGGGTGCAGACCTACACCACTCATCAAGACATGCTGTGGCAGCATCCCACACAGAAGAGCTAGAATGACTTACAACTAGGATAAACAACTATGTACTGGGGATTTGGGCAGGGGAGGGGGGCTGAGAAGGAATATTGGCAACAGACCTTAGCTCAGGGCAAAACATCCTCACCAAAAAAAAAAAAAAAAAAAAAAGGAGTTAAAATGAGACACAAAGATTGCAAGAAATCTTGAAAGGGCTCCCTGACCCCAGCAATGTCTGAGTCAAGATAATAAAGCTTCAGGGTTGATGATAAAACTCATGACGTATCAGTTAAGAAGGTTGGCACACTGGTAAAGAATTCTACATTGTCACCAAGTCTTGGAATGTGAAGACATTCATCATTCAAACTCAGGAAATAGCCACTTCTATGAAACTAAGCCCCTTACTGAGAAACATCATGACTATCTACAGTAGAATACCAAAAACACACTAGTTTTGACTCCCAGCTTCCACTCTGTAGAAAGCTGGAAAGGGTACTGCAACTATCCTAACAACAAGAAAAAGCCAAATAATCTACAACATCATAACTTTTCTGAAAACCATGAGAAAGCTATCCAAGTAGCCTAAAACTCAAGAAAAGACAGGAACCCCCAGAGACAAGGTGTGAACATAGACTCACCAGAGGCAGAGCACAGTGGAGGATGGGGCCACCAAACAAATGGAAAAGAAGCATCCAACTAAAATTATTTATCCACTGCTAAAGGATAGCAAGGAAGTAGAGAACTCCTGGGAGCCACATTCCAGTGGGAGTTTACACTCACTTGCAAGCTTTTCTCCACAGACCTTTAGAGTGCTCAGGAGAAAGATGGGGACAGGGCAGGAGACTAGAGCAGGACTTCCTTAGATCCAGGACTGAAGGACGGGGGATGCCTCCATAGCGGAACAGGCAGAAAGTCTTGCGTAGACATTTCTCACCTAAGGAACAAAAGGCAAAAAGCTTCCCGATGAATTCTAGCATTTAAGGAAGAAATAATACCAAATCCACAGAATCTCTTAAACAGAACACAATAGGGCGGAATATTTCCCAACTAATTTTATGAGGCCAAGATTGTCTTTATCCAAAACCAGAGAAGAACACTACAAGAAAACTCTACAGGTGAACATCCTTCACGAACACAGATGCAAAAATTCTCAAGAAAAACTTAGCAAGTCGAGCCCAGCAATTACACAAAGGATAACACATCACGACCAAGTGGGGTTTACCCTCCAAAAGCAAAGCTGGTTCAACACTCGAAAATGGATCAATATAACTCACATTAAAAATCTAAAAAAGAAAAATCATGATCATATCAATTGATACATAAAAAGCATTTGACAAAATTCAACATTCACTCATGATAAAAACTCTCAGCAAGTTAGAAACAGACAAGAACATTCTAAACCTGATAAAGGCTACTACAACAAACTACAGCTTCCATCACACTTAATGGTGAAAATCTAAAGCTTCCCCCTAAGACTAGGAACAAGGTTAAGAATGTCATTCTCTCACTACTCCTGTTCAACTTTGGATTGGAGGCACTAGCCAGTGTAAAAAGGCAAGAAAAAAGAAATAAAAGGCATCCAGACTGGAAAGGGAAAAAATAGACTTGCCTCTATTTGCAGAGAGCATGATTCTATATAGAAAATCTCAAAGAATCTACCAAAAAAGCTACTGGAACTACTAAGTGAGTTTATCAAAGTTGCAGGACTAAGGTCCTAATGTACAAAACTCAATCGCATTTCTATAGCCTAACAATGAACAAGTAGAAAACACTTTTGAAAGTAAGTACCATTTACAGTAGCATCAAAACCACCAAATACTTATGAATAAATGTAACAAAATATGTGCAGGATCTGTAGGCTAAAACTACAAAAAATGATGGAAAAAAATAAAAGAAAGCCTAAATAAATGGCAACATATACTGTGTTCACAGACTGGAAGGCTTAATCCTGTGAAGCTGTCAATTCTCTCCAAACTGATCTACAGATTCCCAGAAGGAGTTTTGTAGAAACCTATAGATCCCAGCAAGAGTTTTCATAGAAATCAAAAAGTTGATTCTAAAATTTATATGGAAAGGCAATGGGATTAGGATAGGCAAAACAATTCTGAAAAATAATTAAAAAGTTAAAGAACTCACACTACCCAATTTCAAAATTTACTAGAAAGCTGACAGTGTGCTACTGGCAAAAAGACAGGACCACAAATCACTGAAAGAGAAGAGAGATTCCAAAATTAACCCAAACATACAAACTCAAATGATTATAGAAAAAAAGATAGTCTTTTGAACACTTGGTGCTGAAACAATTATACATATGCAAAAAAAAAAAAAAAAAAAAAAAAGGAAAGAACCTCAACAGTTACCCCACCCCCCCGCAACACCTCACACCTTAAACAAAAAAGTAACTCAGGATGCATTATAGACCTAAACGTAAAACTAAAACTAAAAACTTCTAGAAGAAAATAGAGGAGATAATCTCTATAACCAAGGATTAAACATTTCTTAGATATTACACTAAAAGAATTATCCATAAAAGAAAAAAAAATAAACGTCAAAATTAAAACCTTCTGCTCTTCATACTATTAAAAGAACGAAAGGAGAAGCCATAGCCTGAGAGAAAATATTTGCAAGACACTTATGTGATAAAGGACTCATAACAGAAGATATTAAGCACTCTCAAAACTCAATAAATAAGAAAACAAACAACCCCATTAAAAAAAAATAAAAGACAAAAGATCTAAAGTGACACGATCAAGACGATATATAAATGGTAAACAAGCACACTACACATCTACTAAAATAGCAAAATAAAATAAAAACAAAAAGTAACTAGCAGTACAAGTACTGGCACAGATACAAAACAACCAGAACTGTCAGGTTGCTGGTAGGAATGCAAAATGTTACACTTTGGAACACAGTTTAGCAGTTTCTTACAAAGCTAAATACATACTTACCATTTAACCCAGCAATCCCATTCCTAGGTACTTACCCAAGAGAACTAAAAACTTACTTTTACCCAAAAACTGGTAAGTCAATGCTAATAATGGCTTTATTCATAACAGCCCCAAACTGGAAACAACCCAAATGTCATTCAGCTCGAGAATGGATAAGCACTGTGGTACATCTCTACAATGGAATACCCCTCAGCAAAAAAAGGAATGCACTAATCATAAATGTACAGCATGGTTGAACTGCAAATGCATTATGCTAAGTAGGCAGTACCTGGGCATCCCAAAAAATTTTTCTCCCATATGTGAATGGCTTAATGGAAAATAAAGAAAACAACATAGAAACAAGATTATTCTGTGAAATAGTTTTAATGACAGTGACCCACTTCATTAGCTAGTACACAAGTTCAGCAGCTGTAACTGAGACTCCAAGTAACAGGCTTACACAAATTAGAAGTCTATTTCTCTGCCATGTGATGGGCCTGCTGTAGGGAGTCCTGGACTAGGGTGCTGTCAGCAACACAGGCTCCTTTAACGTTCTGTTCTGGACTCCCGAAGGCAGTGATTCACAAACTCTGCTTCACAGTGGAATCACTTGGAAATTTTTAAAAACACTCATGTCTTGGCTCCCACCCCCAGACATTCTTATTTGATTGGCCCACAGCATAACCTGGGCATTGGGATTTTTAAAAGCTTCCTGGGTAATTCTAACGTGCAGCAAAGTTTGGGAATTATTGTCTTAAAGAATTGCTTGCATCCACACGGTCCAAGACGGTTTATGACCACATCTGCATCCCAAACAGGAGGAAAGAGGATGGAGGCATGAACCAGAAGTGCCAAAATCATTTCTGCTCACAGCTCACTGGTCAACCACATGGTCATACCTGGTTGCACGAGATGCTGAAAAAGGTAATTTTTATTTTAGTCAGCCATGTGCCCAACTAAGAATAGTTTTATTAAAAGAAGAGGAGGAGGACAGATATTGGGAGATAACCAACAATCTCTCCCATCACTCCCTCCCTTTTTCGTTCAAACAGAAACAGTCCAATCTGGCAAAAGCGCCAAATCCTTAGATTTGAAGAAAAACTCCTAACGGTCTCTTTGACTTGGTCAGGTATCTTCCAACCACATGCAGACTGAGCCAGAGATTGTAACCCATCATCATCAGAGGGAGGAAGGTCCAAGCTTGGTGACATATGTATCAGAACGGCTACCTCAGAAAATTCCTGTGTTTTCACTTGAGTGGTGTGCCGGAGGAGTAAACTGTTCTGTTGGCCAAAAGCAGGCAGGGACATCAAAACTCCATGAACCCCACCCAGCTGACTGATACAGTGAAGAGTTCTCAGCACAACATAGAGAAACTTCAAAGGAAGGGGTCTTCCTCTAAAATCTGCCAAATATGTTGTGCCTGAAATCTTATTTTTGTTAAACTACTTGTTGAGGCTCTTCATTCTAGTTTTGCTTGGTTTTGCCTTTGCATTCAAGCCTTGTTTTCCAGAAGAAATTCAGGCACAATCAAATTGCAATTTCATCATCATGCATCTTGGATGCTGCAGTTAATCTAAATAAAATAAAATATACATAAACATATGAAGTAAGAGATACCTTAGAAAGTAACATCAAACTATTTATAAATGACTCAACTTTCACATTATCAACCTAGCATTAAGTAAACCATTCCTTTACAGAAAATCCCCTTTATGACACTCTAGTATCATATACTCTTTACCAATGAAAAACACTCAAGTACAGAAAAATTAATTTCTTGAAAGCCACATAATTAGTAAATGGTAGGACTTCTGGATTGGAACTTCTAATGGTCTGACTTCAAATCTCTCATATTTTCATTATACCATGGAGCATCTCATGTATCCTTATATAGCTATATCGATCTGTAGTTTTTTATGTCTAAGTTATTTTCTGCTGCTGTTCCACGTCTGCCCTCCCTCTCACCCTCCTTCTCTCCTACTAGACAGTCCTTGCCTGTCTGCTGGCCCCCAACCCCAAGACCACATTGGAAGGAGGGAAGGCAGGGCAGAAAGGGCCCACTGGCCCACCACCTCTCAATGTCCCTCCGTAGAGCCTGGGCCCATTCAGGCGCCCCAGTCAAAGCCACATCAAGCTTCTGGCTACTGCTCAGCACACCCTTAGGTGTGGTTTCTCTGGACTTCTCATCTGTAATTTTGGTTTTCTGGTTTGGTTTTTTTTGAGGAAGATTAGCCCTGAGCTAACATCTGCTGCCAATCCTCCTCTTTTTGCTGAGGAAGCCTGGCCCTGAGCTAACATCCATGCCCATCTTCCTCTACTTTATATGTGGGACGCCTGCCACAGCATGGCTTGCCAAGCGGTGCCATGTCTGCACCTGGGATCTGAACCGGTGAACCCCGGGCCGCCAAAGTGGAACGTGTGAACTTAACCACTGCGCCACCAGGCCGGCCCCCTAATTTTGGTTTTTAGTTAGTCTAATTCAGGCATTCCTTCATTTCACACTGAGCATCTATTTCCTCTCTGATATCCCTGTCTCTGGCCTCCCCTCTGCTATTCACTTGGGAATCCATTACAAAGTAAAACATCCAAAACCCTACTTTCATCATCTTACTCCCTAGCCAAGATCACCAGAAGCTCCCCGTTAGCAATTCACATGGAAAACTCTCCAGTGTTACTATGAGGAAACCACCCAACATTTTCTTCTACACCGTTAAGCAGCATTGAGTTTGCCTGATGTCTGTGTTAAAGAGCAGGCTGTAAAATAAGAAAACCTGTAGTGGTTTCTAAGGCAACTAGCTGTTTGTTAATAGCAGTTATGTGCTGGGAAAGGGAAGATGAAGAAAAATCTTCTAAAGAACTTTTAAAAAAAACCTGTTCCTTTAAGTAAAGCATATACAGGGAAGTACAGAAATCATAATAAATGTTCACAAAGCAAAACTCAACACATCTGTGCTCCCACCACCCAGATTCATAGAAGTAGATCAAGAAGCAGTGCCTAAGGAAATTCCGATTGAAAGGGGACAGCCACATGATATTTCTCTTTTCTTTTGCTCTCCTTTGTGTACCACAGAGGATACTTAGGCTAGAGACTTGGACCTCAAGACAAATTTTCTCTGGAAAAATTAAAAGCAAGCAGTTAGAAGTCTTGCATACAGAAGGGTCAAAACTGAAAGAAAAACAGACATCTGATGCCAAAGAGTTTTTTGTTGTTGGTTTTTTTTTTTTTTTTTTTTGAGGAAGATTAGCCCTGACCTAACATCTGCTGCCAATCCTGCTAAGAAAGACTGGCCCTGAGCTAACATCTGTGCCCATCCTCCTCTACTTTATATGTGGGACGCCTACCACAGCATGGTGTGCCAAGCAGTGCCATGTCCACACCTGGGATCCAAACTGGCGAACCCTGGGCTGCCAAAGCAGAACGTGTGCACTCAACCGCTGTGCCACCGGGCGGCCCCCACAAAGAGCTTTGTACTCACAAAATGCCAGAGCAAAAACAGGAGTAGCATATATTTCCCATAATATTTATAATCATAAGAAAAGATCCAAGGTGAGTTTTCTACTTAAGCCTGAAAAATACCAGTACTAGCTTAAGCAGGGAATTGATAATAGTTGAAGTTTAGTGAAAATGGCCAAATTGTATGCTGGAGTTTACAGAAGTATCGGTTGTAATTTCCAAAAAATTTCCTTAAAAGTGAGGGGATGCTAAAAGGACAATAATTAGTTAAAGAATACATAAAATAAAAAGCTGTAAAAGCTGACATCAAAAATATAAAACATGGGAGGAAGGAAGTAAAAATGTAAAGCTTTGGAATGTGTTCAAATTTAAGTTGCTATCAACTTAAAACAGACCAATATATACACAGGATGTTATATGTCAACCTCACAGTAACCACAAAGCAAAAACTTATACTAAATACACAAAAGAAAATGAGAAAGAAACCTAAACATACACTAAAGAAAACCATCAAACCACAAGGGAAAAGAAAGTAAGAGACGTAGGAACAGAAAGGAACTACAAAAACAGCCAGAAAACAACAAAATGGCAATAAGTACTCATCTATCAATAATTACTTTAAGTGTAAATAGATTAAACCTTCTAAATGGACTAAGGGACTAATAGACTAATACGCTCTCCAATAGGAAGACAGAATGGCTAAACAGATTAAAAAGCAAGACCCATCTATATGTCGCCTGTGAGAGACTCACTTCAGCAGGCCACACACAGCCTGAAAGGGAAGGGAAGGAGAAAGAGATCCCAAGCACAGGAAACAAAAAGAAAGCTGCTGTGGCTACACTCACATCAGACAAAACAGATTTTAAAACAAAGACTGTATAAAAGACAAAGAAGGGCATGACATAATGATAAAGGGTCAGTCCAGCAAGAAGATATAACATTTATAAATACATACGCATCCCACATAGAAGCACCAAAACACATAAAGTAAATTAATATGGACCGAAAGGGAGAAACCGACAGCAATACAATCATAGTAAGGGACTTTAACACTCCACTTACATCAATGGATAGATCATCCAAAAAGAAATCAATAAGGAAACATCAATCGTAAACAACACTTTAGGCCAGATGGACTTAACAGATTTATACAGAACACTCCATCCAAAAGCAGCAGAATACACATTCTGCTCAAGTGCACGTGAAACATTCTCTGGGAGAGATCACATGCCGGGCCACAAAAGTCTCAATAAATTCAAGAAGATTGAAATCATATCAAGCATCTTTTCTGACCACAGTGGTATGAAACTAGAAATCAATTACAATAAGAAAAGTGGAAAAACCACAAAAATGTGGAGATTAAATAATATGCTACTGAACAATAATGGATCATTGGAGAAATCAAAGAATTAAAAAAAAACCTAGAGACAAATGAAAACAGAAATACAACATACCAAAATCTATGGGATACAGCAAAAGCAGTTCTAAGAAGACAGTTCATAGCAATACAGGCCTACATCAAGAAACAAGAAAAGGGGCCAGTCCAGTGGCACAGCAGTTAAGTTCGCATGTTCTGCTTCAGTGGCCTGGGGTTCACAGACCCACACATTGCTTGCCAAGCAATGCTGTGGCAGCCATCCCACATATGAAGTAGAGGAAGATGGGCATGGATGTTAGCTCAGGGCCAGTCTTCCTCAGCAAAAAGAGGAGGATTGGTGGTAGATGTTAGCTCAGGGCTAATCTTCCTCAAAAAAAAAAAAAAAGAAAGAAACAAGAATCTCAAATGAACAACCTAACTTTATACCTAACAGAACGAGAAAAAGAAAAACAAGCAAAGCCCAAAGTTAGTAGAAGGAAGGAAATAATAAAGATCAGAGTGGAAATAAGTGAAATACAGACTAAAAAGACAATAGACAAGATAAATGAAAGTAAGAGCTGGGTCCTTGAAAAGATAAACAAAACTCTCTATTTGCAGATGACTTGATTTTATATATAGAAAAGCCTAGAGACTCCACCAAAAAACTGTTACATCTAATCAACACATTCAATAAAGTTGCAGGATACAAAATTAACATATAAAAATCAATAGTGTTTCTATACACTAACAATGAATTATCTGGAAAAAATATAAAGAAAATGATTCCATTTACAATAGCATCAAAATCAATAAAATATTTAGAAATAAATTTAATCAAGGAAGTAAAAGATCTCCACAACTGAAACCTACAAGACACTGATGAAAGAGAAGAAGACACAAATAAATGGAAAGGTATCCTGTGTTCATGGATTATAAGAATTAATATTGTTAAAATGTCCATACTACCCAAAGCCATCTATAGATTCAATGCAATCCCTAACAAGAGTCCAACGGCATTTTTTTACAGAAGTAGAAAAAACAATCCTACAATTTATATGAAACCACAAAAGACTCTCAATAGCCAAGCAATCCTAAGAAAGAAGAAAATGGGAGGTATCTCACTTCCCGATTTCAAGCTATATTATAAAGCTATAGTAAATCAGAATAGTATGGGACTGGGGCCGGACCGGTGGTGCAGAGGTTGAGTGCTCACGTTCCACTTCTCGGCAGCGTGGGGTTCGCCAGTTCGGATCCCAGGTACAGACATGGCACCGTTTGGCACACCATGCTGTGGTAGGCGTCCCACGTATAAAATAGAGGAAGATGGGCATGGATGTTAGCTCAGGGGCCAGTCTTCCTCAGCAAAAAGAGGAGGATTGGCAGTAGTTAGCTCAGGGCTAATCTTCCTCAAAAAGAAAAGATAATAGTATGAGACTGACATAAAAACAAACACATAAACCAATGGAACAGAATCGAGAGCACAGAAATAAACCCAGGCATAGATGGTCAACTAATATTTGACAAGGGTGCCAAGAACACTCGATGGGAAAAAAAGACAAATCTTCAATAAACGGTACTGGGAAAACTGGACATTCATATGTAAAAGAATGAAACTACGCCACTTATGAAAATTAACTCAAAAGGATTAAAGACTTAAACATAAGACAGAAACCATAAAAGTTCCAGGAGAAAACAGAGGAAAAAAGCTCCTTCACATGGGTTATGGCAATGATTTTTTTGGATGTGACACCGAAAGCAAAGACAACAAAAGCAAAAATAAACAAGCAGGTCTACAACAAACTAAAAAGCTTCTGCACAGCAAGGGAAACCATCAACAAAATGAAAAGACAACTTCCCAGAATAGTAAAAAATAACTGCAAATCATCTATCTGGTAAAGGGTTAATATCCAAAATATATAAAGAACTCACACAACTCAATGGCAGAAAAACAAAAAATCCAATTTAAAAATGTGCAAAGGATCTGAGTAGACGTTTTTCCAAAGAAGATATAGGAATGGCCAATAGGTACACGAAGACGTGCTCAACATCACTAATCATTAGGGAAATGCAAGTCAAAACGACAATGAGATTTCATGTCACATCTGTTAGAATGACTATCATCAAAAAGACAAGAGATAACAAACGCTGGCAAGGATGTGGAGAAAAGAGAACCCTTGTGCACTATTGGTGGGATTGTAAATTGGTACAGCCACTATGAAAAACAGTACAGAGGTTCCCCAAAAGATTAAAAATAGAACTACCATATAATCCAGCAATTCCACTTCTGGGAATATATCCAAAGGAAACAAAAATACTATTTTGAAGAGATATGTGCACCCCGATGTTCACTGCAGCATTATTTACAAAAGCCAAGACACGGAAACAACCTAAGTGTCCACTGATAGATGAATGGATAAAGAAGTTTTCATACATACATACATATACACACACACACACACACACACACACACACACACACACACACACACAATGGAATATTATTCAGCCATAAAAAAGAAGGAAACCCCACCATTAACAACAACATAGACGGACCTTGAGGGCGTTATGCTAAGTGAAATAAGTCAGAGAGAGAAAGACAAATACTGTATGATCTCACTTCTATGTGGAATCTTTAAAAAAAAAACACCTCAAAGAAAAAGAGATCAGACTTGTGGTTAACAGAGGTGGGTGGTGGGGGGTGGGGGGGGATTGGATAAAGGTGGTCAAAATGTACAAACGCCAAGTTATAAGATAAATCAGTACTGGGGATTTAATGCACAACATGACAACTATAGATAACATTGTTATATGGTATACTGAAAGTCACTAAAAAAGTAAATCCAGGGCTGGTCCCATGGCCTAGTGGTTAAATTTGGCACGCTCCACCTCGGCAGCCCGGGTTTGTTTCCCAGGCATGGAGGTACACCAATCGTCAATGGCCATGTTGTGGCAGTGACCCACATACAAAATAGAGAAGACTGGCAACAGTTGTTAGCTCAGGGCTAATCTTCCTCAAGTAAAAAGAGGAAGATTGGCAACAGATGTTAGGTCAGGGTGTATCTTCCTTATCAAAAAAAAAAAAGGAACATCAAATGGCCTATAAACATAGGAAAAGGCATTCAATCTCATTTGTAATCATGGAAAATAAAAATTAAAAAGTGACACCACCACAATAGTAAAAATGGCTAAAATTCAAAAGTGTGAAAATATGGAGTGTTGACGAGAATTTGCAGCAATGCAGACTGTAGTTATGGTAGGGTTGAGGAGAACTGATAAAACCTCTCTGCAAGGCGAGCCTAGCAGTGTAGTGGTTGAGTTCACATGCTCCATCTTGGCGGCCTGGGGTTCACCAGTTTGGATTCCGAGTGCGGACCGAGCACCACTTGTCAAGCCATGCTGTAGCAGCATCCCACACAGAAGAACCACAAGGACGTACAACTAGGATATGCAACTACGTACTGGGGCTTTGGGGAGGGGAAAAAAAGAGAAAAGAAAAAAGAGGAACTGGTAACAGATGTTAGCTCAGCGCCAACCTTCCTTACCAAAAAGCATACCTTTGAAAAAAAAAAAACCTCTCCGGGAAGTGGTGTAGAAGTAACCACTAAAGTTGAACACATGCTTAACCAGTGATCCAGCAACTGCACTTCTAGAGTTATTCACAACTGTAAGCACACACATGTAAGATACACATATGAATATTCACAGCAGCCAAAAACTGGCCAAGAACCCCAGAGTCTATCAACAATAGTATGAATAAACTGTGGCACTCATAAAATGAAATACTGCACAGCAATGAAAATCAATGAACTGCGGCTACAAGCAACAACAGCTGAAGAAGAAGTGTCATGTTGGCAAAAGAAGTCTGACATACAAAGGAATTCAGTATGTGATTCTTTTTTACATAAAGATAGAAAAATGGTCAAAAGTAAACCACACAGTGCCTAGGGACGCATACTTAGGTGGTGGCAAAGCTATAAAGAAAAGCATGGACGAAAATGCTGCAGAGGTCGGGCAGCTGTATGAGAGAGGGGGTGAAGATGAAGAGGCGGAACAAGGAAGGGGGATTCTGAAGGGCTGGCAATGTTCTATTTCTTGAGCTGGATAGCGCTTACAGGGTGATTTTTTACTGAAATATCACTGTGCCACACTTTTTACGTTTATGACGTTTCTGAATGCGTCAATTTCACCGAAAGCACATCTATATCTATCTACCTACCTATCTATCTACTTTTAAAGTAATTGGGGGAAACAATTCTTCCTCATTCTCACGGTTTCCTGAAGAAGAGATTTCCTCAAACCACTCCCCACTCCCCGACCCCTGGCCTTTTGAGGACTGACCCAACCAGCAGGTTTTGGAACAGGAGCTGAGCATGTTTGGCCCAGCCCCTTGCCCTTTTCCTCTTCAAATCTTCGTGCAGAGGGGATGACTTCTCATCTGTTCCGTCAAATGGAAGCTTAGCTGGCAAGTTCTGATGGGGTGGGGGGAGGGGGCGGGGAGGCCTCAAGTGTTGGGTGACAAGTTCAACTCAAGGGAGGGTAAGCAAATCAACTAGCTATTTCTGAGTTATTCCCTCAATTACAGTTTCATAAAACTAATAAAGGTGGCATTTTAGTCTCTGTCTGACTCTGTACCTCTTGTTCTGAAACTGGCAGGGAGAAAAGAGGATGTTATTTATTGTGCCCCCAATATCACAGCAAGAAAGAACAGATAAATGATTTTTTTCCCCTAGCACTAAAGTTCACTATTTTCCTTTCCTTACCACTGACAACCAGGGAGTAACCTCCTACACACACCAGGATTCAACTTTTAATTAAGAAGCAACAATACACTAACAACAAAGTAGCAGAAAGAGAAATTAAGAATACAATCCCATTTACAATTGCAACAAAAAGAATAAACTTAACCAAAGAGGTGAAAGATCTGTACACCAAAAACTATGAAACATTGTTGAAAGAAATCGAAGAAGACACAAAGAAATGGAAAGATATTCTGTGCTCTTGGATTGGAAGAATTAACATAGTTAAAATGTCCATACTTCCTAAAGCAGTCTATAGATTCAACGCAATCCCTATCAAAGTTCCAACAACATTTTTTACAGAAATAGAACAAAGAATCCTAAAATTTATATGGAACAACAAAAGACCCCGAATAGCCAAAGGATTCCTGAGAAAAAAGAACAAAGCTGGAGGTATCACACTCCCTGATTTCAAATCATACTACAAAGCCACAGTAACCAAAACAGCATGGTACTGGCACAAAAACAGACACACAGATCAATGGAACAGAATTGAGAGCCCAGAAGTAAACCCACACGTTTGTGGACAGCTAATATTCGACAAGGGAGCCAAGAGCATACGATGGAGAAAGGAGAGTCTTTTCAATAAATGGTGTTGGGAAAACTGGACAGCCACAGGCAAAAGAATGAAAGTAGACCATTCCCTTATACCATGCACAAAAATAAACTCAAAATGGGTTAAAGAGTTGAATGTAAGACCCGAAACCATAAGACTTTTAGAAGAAAACATGGGCAGTATGCTCTTTGACATCGGTCTGAGCAGCATATTTTGAAGTCCCATGTCTGCCCAGGCAAGAGAAACAAAAGAAAAAATGAACAAATGGGACTACATCAAACTAAAAAGCTTCTGCACAGCAAAGGAAACCATCAACAAAACGAAAAGACAACCTAACAATTGGGAGAAGATATCTGCAAACCACATATCAGATAAGGGGTTAATATCCAAAATATACAAAGAACTAATACAGCTCAACAACAAAAAAACCAACAATCCAATTAGAAAATGGGCAAAAGATCTGAACAGAGATTTCTCCAAAGAAGATATACGGATGGCCAACAGGCATATGAAAAGATGCTCAACATCATTAGCTATTAGGGAAATGCAAATCAAAACTACAATGAGATATCACCTCACTCCCGTCAGAATGGCCATAATTAACAAGACAGGAAACAACAAATGTTGGAGAGGATGTGGAGAGAAGGGAACCCTTGTTCACTGCTTGTGGGAGTGCAAACTGGTGCAGCCACTATGGAAAACAGTATGCAGTACCCTCAGACAATTAAGGATAGATCTACCATATGATCCAGCTATTCCACTGCTGGGTATTTATCCAAAGAACTTGAAAACACAAAGGCATAAAGATACTTGCACCGCTATGTTCATTGCAGCATTATACATAATAGCCAAAACATGGAAGCAACCTAAGTGCCCATCAAGGGACGAATGGATAAAGAAGATGTGGTATTTATACACAATGGACTACTACTCAGCCATAAGAAATGACGAAATCTGGCCATTTGTGACAACATGGATGGACCTTGAGGGTATTATGCTGAGTGAAATAAGTGAGAGGGAGAAAGTCAGATACCAAATGATCTCAATCATAAGTAGAAGATAAAAACAATGACAAAAAAAAACACATAGCATTGGAGATTGGATTGATGTAAGTTAACACAGGGGAAGGGGGAGGGGGAGGGCAAAAGGGGTGATTAGGCTCACATGTGAGGGGGTGGACTATAATTAGTGTTTGGGTGGTGAATATGATGTAATGTACACAGAATTCCAAATATGATGCACGTCTAAAAATAATTTTAAAAAAAGAATATCTTTCCAAGAAAAAAAAGAAGCAACAAAATCTGCAATGAGGGCCTATACTATCTATATTTAGGGTCATAAATGATACTATTAAGTTTATTTTTTTTAGGTTAGTGACTTACAATCTTAATGAGTTCATTAAAAACTTAGATATATCAGCAGGGAGAGGGAAGCAAAAAGAACAATTTAGAATATTACAAGGTGCTAAAATTCCAAGCTCAAAGGCATACTACAATGGCAGAAGTTCTGGAATGACAGAGGCCAGAAAATCCACAGCACGAATAGCACTGTAATGCTGGGCAGGACAGCCACAGGCCTTGCTAGCTGAGACTGGGACTGCTTTCCTCAGCAAAGCTTAACACCTACTGTATTCCTCAGGGATTCCTAACCAAGAAACTGTACAATAAAAAGAAAATTCCCTCTCCAATCCCTTACCGCTCCTGAAAAACAGCACTGTGCTCCCTCTCATTTTAAACATTGTATGCTTATTACTATGGGAAAAGAGAAGGGATCAGGAATTTGGAGAATTCATTCTACATTAATTGAGCATATATATGCCACAAAATGTTTTAGGTTCCTAGGGATAAAGATAAAAGACTATTTCTATCCTCCATGTGCTCAGTCAAGGTAAGGAGACACATAAAAACAAAAACAAGGTGAGGGATGGGAGTGCACGTGTGGGTGTTATGAGAGCCAGAAAAGAAGTTCAGACAACCAGCTAGGAATTAGAGAAATGACACCTGCATAAAGTTTTTAAAGATAAGAACTGAAACAGTGTTTGGGAACTATGTAAAGTTCATTATGGCAGGCGCATGTGGTACAAATAAGTGAGCGGTGTGGAGGGGCCTATGCATATCATGCTATATGTGCTAGGCTAAGGAGTTTGGACGAGATCCTAAAAAAGCGCTAGAGAGCTACTGAATGGTGGAGGTAGAAAATCAAATCTGTGCTTGAACTGGAAAGAGGCAGAAGGGGCAGGGAGCCTACTGTGACAGTCCAGGTGGGAGAGAAGGGCAGCAACTGAGAAGAATTCTCAGAACTTAGCAACAAATTAACTGTGAGGGGTGAGAGGGAAAAATCGCAGGTTTTGTCCTGAGACTGAAAAAACCAAAACTCTTAGCCAGAATATAAAAAGAGTAATCTTTCTTTTGTTCTTGTGAGAAGATAGTGTGTTCAGTTTTGCACATGTTGAGCTCCAGGTGTCTGAGTTTCAGGAGAGAGATATAAGCTGGAAATAAATTTTGAGAACATTTAGCATACAGATTAGCAGATCTCAAATATACTTCTCTGGCCAAATGCATAAGAATTATCTGGGGAAACACTGAAATCATGGAGTGCCAGTAACACTTAAATAAACTCTATAGTTGGAAAAAAAAAAAGTACTATTATTAGTAAGTGATTATGATGGGGGTCTAGATATGAGAAATAGTCAAATTAACAATTATTTCTTCTTTATCCAAGCAATGAAGCATCCAGTTTGCTTATTGGAAAATGGGGGGAAATCTCCCTTCATCATAGCAATAAAAATGATAAAAGAATCTGTATCAAGAAAATCCCAAGATCTTATTGAAGAAATAAACCAAGACCTGAACACACAGAAAGCAAATCACATTCTTGGATGGCAAGACATAAAAAATGCAACTCTATCCAAATTAAGTTATATATTTAATGCTTTTCCATTTAGAATCACAATATATTTTTTCTTTGAGGGGAGAGAATGGCAAAAAATGATTTCAGAGTTTATGTGGAATACACACCCAAGAACATGTATGGAAAAGCATAAAAGTAACAGTTAGCTGAGACTTATCTTTCTAAATTTCAGAAAATACTATAAAGTCAATGAAATAAAATCTGTGCTATTGGTGTAAGAAAAAAGAAACAGATGAGAGGATTAGAATATAGAATCAAAAATCTAGAAACAGGTTTATGAAAGAATTTCATATATGACAAGTGTAGTAGTTCAATTCAATGAAAAAAGGACAACTATTTAATAAGGAGCTAGCACAACGACCCATCCATCTAATGCATATAGTAGCATTATAGTATAGGCCAATATAGTAGCCCTAGCCACACGTGGCCAACGAGCACGTAAAATGTGCCTCATCTGAAGTGAGATGTGAAGTTTCAAAGACTTACTATGAAAAAAGAACATAAAATATCTCATTAATAACTTTAAAATTGATTGCTTGTAAAAATAGTATTTTTGATACAATGTGTTCAGTTGGTAAAATAAAATGCTATTAAAATGAATTTCACCTGTTTCTTTTTACTTTGTTTAAAGATTGGCACCTGAGCTAACAACTGTTGCCAATCTTCCTTTTTTTTTTTCCTTTCTGTTTTTTCTCCACAAATCCCCCCAGTACATAGCTGTATATTCTAGTTGTGGGTCCTTCTAGTTGTGGCATGTGGGACATCGCCTCAACATGGCCTGACGAGTGGTGCCATGTCCGCGCCCAGGATCAGAACCAGTGAAACCCTGGGCCACCAAAGCAAAGCATTCGAACTTAACCACTCAGCCACGGGGCTGCCCCCTCTTTTTACCTTTTGTAATGCTGCTACAACTAGAAAACTTAAAATTGCATAACTAGCTTGCATTATATTTCTATTGGACAGCAATGCCTTAGATAAAAATAAAGATTTTCCCTTTACATATTTTTTAAAATAAAGATAATGACTTAAATGTAAAAAATAAAAAATATTCTAAGAAAACCTAGGAAAGCAAATTAGAATCTGGGGTCAGGATGGATTTCTTAACGAGGACAACGTGATGTGTGTATATGTAAGTAGAAATCGATAATGGGCAAAGGACAGGATTGGAAATGCACAGAAACACAAACACCAACGACAAACAAACAATGATACCAACAAAAGATACTCAAAATTACTAAGGAAGAGAAAATGTAATTCAGTCACTAAGACATCTCTTTACTGGCTGTAAAAAAAACAAAAACATAGATAACACCTGTCTCTACTGGGAAAGAGGGAGAGGGGCAAGCTCATACATTGCTGCCAAGACAAATGTAAAGAGTAACAGGCTTCTGAAACAACAAACAGAACTATCCGTTAAAATTAGAACTACATAATATCCTTCGACCCAGAAACCTTTCTCACAGTAATAAATCCACTAGCATAAGGACATATGTTCAGAAAATCTTTACTGTAATACTGTTTGTGTAGCAGCCAAAAAAAAAAAAAAAAAAACAAAGTAAGGAAAAAGAGAACACTAAGTAACAAACCATGGACAGGAAACTAGGTAAACGCCCATGAGCTGATAAAAGGTTAAAAATGCATGGTACCTACAGAATAAGACCTGCTATACAATCATTAAAAATTTTAAATGAAAAACAGTAAATTTTTTAAATATGAAACTTTCAGCACTGGCTCCACTGTAGGGAAATAGACTATCTCATAATATGCTGGTGTGGGTATAAAGAGGTACAGCTTTATGGGAAGGAAACTGGAAGACCCCATCAGAATTTTAAATTTGCATGCCTTCCAACCCAACAGCCCAACTTCCAGGAATTTGTCCTACTAATACATGGCACGACAATCTAAAGATACATGTGCAAATATGTCAAATTCTTGTGTTGTATCTTTAACACAATGTTATATGTCAATTATATCTCAATAAAACAGGGAGAAAAAATATATGTGCAAGAATGTTCACTGCAGGCTTTATTTAATAAGACATGGAAAGAACCTAAATGTCTACTCTTTAAAAAAGGTTGAGTAAATTATACATCTACACAATGAAGTAATAATGCAGACTTGAAAAAGAGTGGGGTAGTTCCATGTCACTGAACTGGAAAGATAAAAGACAGCCAGCAGAAACTATCAAAAGCAAACTGAAGACTGTCTTTCTGTATGTTTGAAATTTTTCATAATAAAAAAATGGTGAGGGAAAATTAGATGCTTTGCCTTAAGAATCCCAGAAGTCTGGACAACTGAACCCTCTCCCTCCCCAACCCACCATATCTGGCCTCAACCAGTTTTCTACCTGCAACGCTAATAATATATCTGTTTCCTCTATATGACTCAGAGATTTCAAGATATCTTTTATTCTCCTTTCCTGATATAAAAACAATATTAAAAATATATATTTAAAAAAATTTTAATGACCCTTTATCTCATTACTTAATTCATTTTTGCATACTCCTGGAAATCTCTTAGAATAATTTAACATTATAACTCAATGCTATTCCACCTCTCCTGAACTACAATTCCTTTTAATCTTAAACAAAGAATATCCTCCCTTGTTTAAAGAATGTACTTCTATCCTAGTACATTCATAAATCTCAGCCCACCAAGTTTTACAGGTCACATAACAAACTTGTGTTAAGATCTCAGATTTCCTTTATTATTATTTTGTGTTATTATACAGACAGCTGGAAATAAGAGATCACAGCATTGTGTTCACCCTCTTTCCCAATTATTCTCTCTTGGAAAATACTGTGTCCTTCATTATTGTTCTATGTCAGGGGTCAGCAAACTATGACCTGCTACCTATGTTTGTGTGGCCTGAAAGCTAAGAATGGTTTTTACATCTTTAAATGATTGTGGGCAAAATCAAAAGGAGAACACTATTTCACCACACATGAAGAATTTATATGAAATTCAAATTTCAGTGTCCATAAATAAAGTGTCATTGGAACAAAGCAACGCTCGTTCATTTAGTATTGTCAAATGCTGTCTTCAGACTACAAAGACAGACTATGGGCCACAAAGCCGAAAATATGTCTTATCTGGCTCTTTAAGATTTGCCAATCCCTGTTCTATGTCATACTACATGTCCTTCATAATTTTACAGTTTTACCTAAACATTCCCTCAATATCCAGCATAAAGTTCTCTTAATAATCTATTAGTCTCCAAACAAATACATTTCTTCATCATCCTTGGAAATGCACTTCAATCCTGGGAATTTCCTTAGTCTAACCACATCCCTGGTCACCTACAGAAAGCCAGAATGGAGGGCGAGAAACACCTTAAAAGTTACAAATAAACAAATCAAACCCAGAACCAAACCTCACCATCATCACTCACCCTCCAAAAGCAAGGCTAAAGAGGCTGACCGCCCAGTTGGTGGCTTTCAAACTATCCTACCTTAGGATTGAGGCGTTTTGTGAACTAGAATAAGTACTGCCGCTAAATTCCTAAAGGCCAAATAGCAATGAGGGAAAAAAAGTTTACGTAATTTTCTCAAGTTTAACCCTCTTCAAATCATTGGCTCCCGAAAAAAGTGAGCAAAAAGCAAAGGAACAGTAAAGAACAAGTAGACCAATTGTGATCCTAAATCTTTATACCTCAAACATTTGATATTTTCTGCAAGCAAACAGTTTCTAGTCTTCCAGAATGAGAGGTTAAATACTGCACAGTGTTTGTAAACAGCATCACAACTTAACAGAGGAGCAACGGTCCATTGGGTCATTTCCTCTCGGAGAGTACACCGAAATTTGCTCATCTCTCTCAGTGGGCATTCTGCGGCCAAGCCTAGGGGGAGAGAGGGCAGGGCAAGCTGCCTTTCCTACCAGCAGTGTCAGACATTCCTAGCACTAACGCCTCCCCGGCCCCACCACACCTCTACCCGGCACTAGCTCCTCCCCAGCTCCAACACCTCTACTCAGCACCTCCTCCCCAGGCTCATCACACCTCTCTCAGCGGACTCATCTCCAGCCTCACCACCTCGCCCTCTTCCTCCAAAGTCACAGGCCTGCGAAGCTTCCAGCAGAGGAGAGGAAAGCAGGGAGGCTATAATGCAAAAGTCTGGAGTCCCACACAAGCACCACCTGCTCTTGTGGAGAATCGCAAGTCACAGCCCCCAAAGTGGAAAGAACAGGCCTCGGTCCGTACCCACTTAACAGTGTTTACCGCGCTTGCTGCTGTCGGGCCCGGAGCTAGGAGCTGAGGATACAAAGGTGAACCGCGGAGTCGCAGTACCAGCTCTTTCAGGGCTCCCGCTTCGGTGGGGGAAGTAGGTCATTTCAGCAAAGCCAGCCAAGCAGGGGTAGGGCGAGGAGCATTCAAAGCCCACGGCACGGAGAACTCACTTAATCCCTGAATGTTAAAAGGCTAGACTCAAGTAATCGGAAGTGACGTGCCAGCTGAGACCCGCAGGTCCGCCACGCAATTGGCCGCCGCCTCCACTAGCCACCTTCCCCCTGGACTGGCTGCATAGAGGATAAGTGTAGCTCAAAGTCCCCAACCCGCCCTGGCCCCGCCCCCGGCGGCTCCCAGCCCCACCCGGGCCCAGACGAGCCTGGCCAGCGCCCAGGCCCGCAGCCTGGACGGGACAGCCCCGCCGGCCCGGGAGTCCATCGGCGCCCTGCGGGCAATGGGCTTCAGCGCTCAACCACGCGCATGCGCGGTCCTCTTTCTCCGGAGGCTTCCTCGGGTCACCTGGACGACCGCATTTCAGCCACCTGCCCCTCCGGGTCCCTTCTCGCCCTTGACTCCTCCTGGGTTCTCACCTCCGGCCCCCGCCTTCTCCTTCCTCCACAGGCACCGCTAGGCCCTCCCGCGGCCACCCGGCGACACCCCGGCTTCCACTGACACGAGCCTCTCGGCGCGGCTTCCGCTTCCGGCGAGTATTGTGTGTCGCGCTGCGGGGCGGGGGCGGGGGGAGGAGGAAGGAGGGAGGCAGCGCTCCGGCGGCTCCGCGCCCCGCACTCCCGGACCCGAAGCCGGGAAGGTAGGTGCTGTCCCGCCGCCGCGCCCGGGCCCTGGGGCCTGCCCCCGCCGGCCGGCTCCGCACGCCGCGTCCCAGCGCCCCAAGACTGCGTCACCGGCCCCCCGCACGTAACCACTGCTGCCTCCGCCCGCCTCGGGCCCGGGCGGACGTTTTGCCGCCCCGGCGACGTCAGCGCGTCCGGCGTTGCTTGGCTACCCCGCCGTTCCCCCGTCCCGCTGCCGCTCGCCTCCCCGGGTGCAACTCTGACGCCGGCACCGCGGCTCTCGCCTGCGTCATAGCGGCGGGCATCCCACCTTCACGTCACACCTCCTCCTCACCTGGACACGCACCCCTCCCTCCCTGCCGACTACGACGTTTCCTCCCCCCTCCTCTCCAGTCCCCCTGCGCCAGATCTGGCGGGAGAAGATGGAGACCGGGGTGGGACCGAGTTGTGGACCACGCTCAGGAGAGGGTCGCAAAGTGGGACCCCGGACAGTGGTAGAAACAAAATGAGGACGTCCCTGAAGTTTGCCCTTCTACTGAGACACAAGGAATAGAGGGAAAGAAATGACCAACCCAGAGGCACCCGAGGCCTCACCATGGCTGTAGCTCCAAGCCCTCTCCATACTTCCCTAACCTTTTCCCCATTTCTTTTCCACATCACTTCTTTGCCAGTCTAGATCCATCCTGGTCCCTAACTGCATACAAATCAACTCACTCCAGGTGAGGAGGCCACCTAATTTCTAGAAGATTGGGGAAGGGACAGGGTCACTAGTCAAAGTCGGATTTCCATAGGTAGCGAAAAATCATCTGACTGAACTCTCCTGGTTGAGGGGAGAAATTCAGCTCCAAATAAGTTATCAGCTCCTACTCCAAATTAAACGCTTTTCAAGTGTGCCATCAATATACACAGGAATAATCATTGTTAACCCAACTCATTATATGGCCACTTCTCTCTCAGCACATAGACCTACTAAATTTCCTTCCTTCTTTTGGGTCCCTTGATGGGGGTGGAGGGGGAGGGTATGGAATAGAGAATCAGCTATTTCATTGATAAAAGAGGTGACATTTAAGGATAAAGTAGAGGACCAGCCTTCTGCTTTATAAATCTCTTTGATGCATTTCCAATTCTTTTGAGACTTCACTTCAGGGAGATTTTGTTACCTCTTTTCTTCCTCTTAATTCCCAACCACTCTAGAACCTATTGGAGCCACAGTATGTCCGAGGAATTAGTTATCAATATCTATTTCAAAAGACTCCATTCACTGCTGAATATTTAGAATAGACTCGTCAGCCCTCTTTTCAAGAAGTTATTGGCCTGGGCTCAGTAATATGCTCTGTAGTATAGTTGCCATGAATTTATCACTTTTCAGCAGTTGCAGATGTCCAAATGCACACAAATAGAAATGGGATGTCATGTGAATCATTTCATTCCAAGAAGAGGGCACAGTTCTTCTAGGCTAGTCTGATAAAAGGAAGAATTTCAAACTTTCCTGAAAAGAAGAGGTTGTTACCATTGCCTAACTCATGCCATTTATTACCCTTTGAAAGAGTAAGAGAACAGTGGCAGGGAATCAAGCTTAGGCTCCCATGGACTACTGCAATAAAGCTCTTTATAACATTAAACTTTGTATTTAAGAAATCTTAATTAATACTTTGACTTTTATGGCACTTTTTGCTTTCCCAAATTCCTTTGTCATCTATTGGAAAAATATGTTAAGCTAGGGCTACATTAGTCTAGAATTAGTGGTTCCAAGATACAGATGGTATGAGCCTGCATCAGGAGAAATACACTGGGTTGAAAGAAGCCTCTGTTTCTAACAAGAGGAAGCGGAGGTAAAAGACAGAAGAGAGTGGGGGTTGTGTGTCAGTTTGGTGAAGAGGGAAAAAAATTAGATTGATGGCTGGGAGTCACAAGTTTTGGAAATGAAGAAACAAAAGACAGGTTGAATTTAGTGGAAGAGAGGTGTAAAGTACCAAGATGGGGCTAAATCTGGAGTTGGGATTTAACAGGGGGGTAAATGTCAGATGAGGGATGCTAAAAAAAACCTCCAACTAATATTTTTCTTTTCTCTGCCTCTTTCCTATCCTCAAGTTAAATAATGGCAGAGACAAGTCTGTTAGAGGCCGGGGCCTCTGCAGCCTCCACAGCTGCAGCTCTGGAGAACTTACAGGTGGAGGCGAGTTGCTCCGTGTGCCTGGAGTATCTGAAGGAGCCTGTCATCATTGAGTGTGGGCACAACTTCTGCAAAGCTTGCATCACCCGCTGGTGGGAGGACCTAGAAAGGGACTTCCCTTGTCCTGTCTGTCGAAAGACATCTCGCTACCGCAGTCTCCGGCCTAATCGACAACTAGGCAGTATGGTGGAAATTGCTAAGCAGCTCCAGGCCGTCAAGCGGAAGATCCGGGATGAGAGCCTCTGCCCCCAGCACCATGAAGCCCTCAGCCTCTTCTGCTATGAGGACCAGGAGGCTGTATGTTTGATATGTGCAATTTCCCACACCCACCGGGCCCACACCGTCGTGCCACTGGACGATGCCACACAGGAGTATAAGGTGGGGAACAAGACACATGATGTTAACGTGGGGGAAGAGGGAGGAATGCAGAGGGTGGGAGACTCCCCGGGTAGAGGATCAGAAGCTCCTGAGGGCAAGACTGTATCTGGTCCTCACTCTGTAGACCCTCAGAGCTACATATGCAGGGAGCACATAGTACGTCTGGTCAGTTATCCCCAAGCATGAAGAAGAGCAGTGGTGTGGAGTACTCCAAAATTTCTCTCTGAGTTTTGTAACACAAAATTTGAGTATGTGGTCTTGGAATGTATTATATTTTTCATAAATGAATGAAACCACATCGAAAAAATCAAACTTGGGAAGAAGTGAGAAGTAGTCTGGTTTCTTCATTCTCTCCCCCTGCTCAGAACGCTGCTTGTTCTCCCATTGGTATTGGGAATAGGTGACATAACATTAGCCTGATCCCCACCAGACTAAGCTGAACCAATCTGTAGTTTGCGTCTTCCCCAATGGATAACGTGGCATCTGGTTTAACTTACTGCTGAGACACAAGGTAAATGCTTGAGTAATAGGAACTAGAGATTTTAATGTCTTAGCACTTTATCAAGTACTTTGCTTAATTATGTTAATAAAATCTTGGATACAGGATTTAAGGCAGTTTATAGTATAAGGAAGATTTTATTATGTTTGCCAGTGGTTAGAGTTGGATGGGAAGATGAGTTTGAAGAAGGATATGAGGGTACAGAAGGTCACTTTGACATGATAGGCAGTTACTTGAGTAAGAAAATGGATAGGGTTGGGGAAGGGCACAGAGTTGGTGACAGCTGGACAACTAGGAGATTCAGCGAGAGGAAAGTTTGGTGAGCACGGTGATGGGGACAAGCTGGTGGCAGGTGGAGGGACTTGTAGGAAGTTGACACCCCATATGACAGTCAAGGAAGAGTTGGGTCAAGAGGTGGTGAGATGCATAGGAAGCAAACAAATGATTTAAAACAAAGGTAGGTTCTGCCAGCCAACCCAAACGCCACCTCTCCTGCTTCCCACCCCTCAGGAAAAACTGCAGAAGTGCCTGGAGCCCCTGGAGCAGAAGCTGCAGGAGATCACCCGCTGCAAGTCCTCTGAGGAGAAGAAGCCTGGCGAGCTCAAGGTAAAAGGCAGGCAACCCCACTTGGCCTGCTCTGCAGGCAATTAACCAAACATTAACTTAACCACACATTATTTAATCTGCTAGTTCTGATTTGTTAGAAAACTGCTATTCTCTCAGAAATAATGGCATTTTATAGGCATGACTGTCATTCAATATTGTACTTAAATTACCTGCCATGAATTAAGCATTGAAGAGAAGGATGTAAGAGGTGAAGGACAGACAGAACATCTTACATCTGGCAAGCTGAGGGAGTTCATGCCCCTTGGTCCCGTTTTCTTTGTGAAGCAGGGAAGGAGGCTGTCTGCTGAGAGTAGAGTTTCTTAGAGGGATAGAGGAGAGGAGAATTTGGAAGGTTCACTGGGGAGGAAGGGAGAAGGAGCTGACCAAGAGCTCCCAGAAGAACTGCCAGTGACATCGGGACCACATTCTCTTAACTCAAGTACGCTATATGATGTTGGTTTATTCCTAGAATGTTCCCCTCCCCGTCTTCTGTCTGTAGGATCCTATCCATCCTTCAGGCAGGATGAAAGCCACTTCTATGCAGCCTTTCCTGACCCTTCAGAAATTAACTTTTTTCATTTTCATAAAATTTTGCATCTCCTTTGTAGCATAACCATATTTGTAGCATGGTATTTTGGTATCTGCCCTTATTTCTTCTATTGAACAGTGAACAAGTATTAATAGTCCTATGCATTAATTCATTGGGTGTCCATGACATTCCAACCTTACAGGGTTATATTAGGTCTTAGGGTTCTGCCTAGGTTGCAGTTCTAAGAGTTCAGGCCACAGGTGGCACAAGTAGGACAAAGAGAAGCTACAAGACAAAGGGAAGGGAGTCCTGGAAGTCATCTTTGGCAAAGGTGAACTTAGATACCCCGTAAGGTAGGTATTATTACCCCCAGTTTACACAAGAGGAAACAGAACTTGGATAAGTGTCTAGTCCAAGATCATACAGCCAGTATGTGGCAAAACCAGGGATTCTAGTTCTGCATGAAACAATAAATATTTATTAAGCTTCCAGTATAGGTCAAACCCTGTATTTGACATTGGGGAATGATGATGAGCAAAAGCACAGACCCTTCCTCCTTGAGCTTACAGTCAAGTATGGAAAATAGAAAATGACATGGCACAGAAAGCACAGTTGCAAATTCATAAGAAGACAGCGTAGAAATTTGACGACATTAAAGGCTTCTAGAAGAAATAATGAGTTTTTGGAGTTGAGATTTAGGGATCACCAGAAATTAAACACAGGTTTTAAAATAGTAGAAACAATAACTTTTAACAATGACAATATTTCAAAAGAAAGCAAGTATTATTAACTTAGTCCTTTATACATTTTAACGAAGCAAGCATTTGAATTTTATAAAATTTGAACTAATTTTGATTGCAAAGGTGAGCTTTAAAAAAAAAGTTCTTCATTCTTTTGGAGGGCCCCTGAAAAACTTAAAATGTGTGAGAAACGAAGCTTACTCCCAGCCATTAACTTTCCTTTTCCCATTGATCAGCTTCTTAATGGTAAAGGATGGAGAGGGGTCTAAAAATTTTTGAAACCTTCTAAATTCTGGAACAGAACTGTGCTGTTTTTAAAAAATGTAAGTTATCATTTCAGTGGTCTCTGAAACTGCCAACATTCCTTTTGTGACCATTTGAATTCTCCTTCCCTCTCCCTCATCCCCACCTCCAGAATCAGACCCAGTGCCCTTTCTAGAAATAAATAATTTGTAATTAACCATACTGAAATGAAAATTATAGATAAGATAACCTATCTACATAATTTTTTAAAAAGACTAACATGCCCAAATATAGGATATATAATACAACATAAAGAAAAGTAATTTATAATAAAATCTTGTGTGGCTACCTTGAAAGACACTACAATGTAGTTTTATCCTTGCACCTATATGTGACCTCAACAATGCAAAAAATAAAAATTCAGACTGATGCAATTGGTAGTAATGTTGACTCAAATACAACCAGCTTAGCTCTTGGCAACATAATTTCTCAAAATGATAAGTAACTTTTGGTAAAGTTCTAAGAAAAACAAAGTACAGTCTTAATGAGTTTTATTCAGCCGTTCCTGAAGAACCAAGGTATATTAAAAGCATATAAGAATTGCTCTGTATTTATATATAAAATGGCCTTCAAGTCCAGGCCCACATTTTTGAATATCCAGCAGAATATGAGAAAATGGTGCAGGCCAATTCATCTTGCTGGGTTATCTCATACATTGGAGGATTGCTAGCCTAGCATCCTTGCCAGGAGCACCCCCAATCATAGCAAACAAAAAAATACCCCCCATTTCCAAAATACCCCTAGAAGGAGGTAACACCCTCATTAAGAACCACTGCCCATGGCCCCGTGGCCAAGTGGTTAAATTCACGCACTCTACTTCGGGAGCCTGGGGTTTCACCGGTTCAGATCCTGGGTGTGGACGTGACACCACTCGTCAAGCCATGCTGAGGCGGCGTCCCACATAGCATGAGTAGACTGTACAACTATGTACTGGGGGCCTTCAAGGAGAAGAAAAAGAAAAGCAAAAGAGGAATATGGGCAACAGATGTTAGCTCAGGTGCCAATCTTAAATATATATATATTTATATAATATATACATATTTATTTATTTATATTTATATAATATATATATTTATATATATAATTTTTTAAAAAAAGAACCACTGCCCCACTTATATAGAGTGAAAAAAAGGAAAGGGATTATGGGATTATACAAGGGATAGCCCTTTTGCTTCCTATTTACCAGTTATGAATCCTAAATTCTACCCATACATCACTCCTAAGCACACACACAGAGGGAAAAAGGCTGTGTTTTACTTAAGGATAATTGTTGTGAGAATATGTTTTGTTGAGTGTGTGCCTGAGAAGGCAGCAGTGGAATGGGAAGCAGCAAGTGGCTCTGGAACTGGAGCTAGTCAGGCTCTGCTGAGAACTAGCCTGGAAACCAGAAACCCCAGGCTTGTAAGGCCCACCCTGGCTTTGCAGCCCCACTCTCTCTTCGCCCTCAGCCCTGCCTTTCAGTCCATATCCACTTCCTCTTTCCAGAGTCCCAGTGTCTGCTTCTCACTTGCTTCCCTGTTGGGTTGATTTCTCCCCATCAGTCACATGACGCTTAGAGAATCCTTCTTGAGGGAGATCACTTCTTGTTGCAGTGGAGGTACAGAAGGGAGGATGTACTTGCTGATAACCCTCAGAAAGGGTTATGGCTGGTATTTGAGTCCTATATTATCAAATTTCAGGAATGTTAGGGGTTTAAGTCTATGTGCTGCCTGAAAGAAAGGATGTTTCAAATTTCAAACAACTACGGTAGTCCCCTCTTATCCACGGGGGATACATTCCAAGACCCCCAGTGGATGCCTGAATCCGAGGATGCTACTGAACCTTACATATCCTATGCATACGTATTTGAGGCGCAACAGCAAAACTAACACATACTTCTTTTTTCTTCTCCACAATTTCACAGATAGAAGATTCATTCTTACCATAGATCTTAGCAACCTCAGCATACAATTTTTTTTCTTCCCTTTTTAACTTGAGAATGTTTACCTTTTCACCTAAAGGGAGCATTTTGTGACTTCTCTTTGGCATATCCAAATTGCCAGCATCACTACCCTTGAGCTTTGGGGCCATTACTAAGTAAAATAAGGCTTACTTGAACACAAGTACTGCAATACTGTGACAGTCTATCTGATAACCAAGAGGGCTACTAAGTGACTAACAGGCGGTAGCGTATATACACGAGACGAAGGGATGCTTCAATTGCCGGTGGGATGGAGCAGGACAGCTCAGCTAAAGATTTCATCACACTACTCAGAATGGTGCGAAATTTAAAACTTGTAAATTGTTTGTTTCTGGAATTTTCCTTTTAATATTTTCAGACCACAGTTGACCTCAGGTAACTGAAACCACAGAAAGTGAAACCACAGATAAGGGGGGGCTAATGTAAGTTACTAATAAACTTCTAGAACCTGTTCCTGGGCTGGGAACTGTCAGTTCTCTGAAGTAACTTGAAACTATTTAACAGGTTCAGCCCTGAAATCTACATATATATTTTGTAACAAACCATTGCTAAACACTTACTGATTCTGATACTTTTCTAGTTGGTTCTCTGGTTTTTATCAGGTAGATATCCTGCAATATACAAATGATGACAATGTTATCTCTAACTTTCCAGTATTTGTACTTTCCTTTTCTTGATACATTACCTTGAACTTTAGAGTTGGGAGTAGCAGAGATATCTCTGTTATGTATAGTAGTAGATGTCTTAATATTATTGAGTTTTTATGTCTTGAATTTTTTTACTAAAACATAAAAGTACAGCTTTTTTAGAAGTTAATATAATTAAAGAAAATAAAAATATTTTAAACATTGATTTTTTTTTTTTATCCTCCCAATGGTCTTCACTTCACTTCACTTGGGAGCTATTCTTACAGAAGGAAATTCCGGTGGAGGGAAACATGAGTGTCCTTTTAAACTATTTCCAATGACACTGAAAGTCTGTGTTAATTCAAACACATGGAGGGTGGGGAAAGGCACCCTACGGCCACTGGCCCCACTCAACATAACACCCTCCCTCTTTTCTCAGAGACTAGTAGAGAGTCGCCGACAGCAGATCTTAAAGGAATTTGAAGAGCTTCATAGGAGGCTGGATGAAGAGCAGCAGATGTTGCTTTCACGGCTGGAGGAGGAGGAACAGGACATTCTCCAGCGCCTCCGAGAAAACGCTGCTCACCTTGGAGACAAGCGCCGGGACCTGGCCCACTTGGCTGCTGAGGTGGAGGGCAAGTGCTTACAGTCGGGCTTCGAGATGCTTAAGGTTCGGCCTTTGCTCCTGCATAGCCCCTCAGGTGCAGCGCAGTATAGCTTTGCACAGGCCATTCTGTCAGCCCAGGATGCTCACTCTTCTGCTCTGCTTCTCTAACTCCAATTCTTTCTTCCAGACATACTCAAAGGATCTTTCTCTATAGAAAGGCTTCTCTGATTCCTCCCATCCCCTTCTTATCATTTCTTTGTTCTTATGTCTTGTCAACAATTATGTGCTTAATTTGTAACTAAGTAAAAATTCAGTCTTTTGAAAGAAGGGACGTCAAGTCTGAATTAGTGAAAAACTATTCATTAGGAATTGTGTAAATGCAGTTACCGTTACTTTTCAGTCCTAGAACTTGATTTATTAATGCTAGAAAAGAATAGAAACATAGTTTGAAGGACACTTGAAATTATGTATAAAATAATATATTACTTTCGATATGTAAATGGTGCCTCTAACATGTTTGAACTAATCTGTTCTCTTAAGCAGATGAATGGTGTTAGCAAGGCTGTAGGAAACTTTTATCTTAGCGATCAGATTACCAGCATTTGAATCAGTGAGGCTTCATTGTACATTTATCTGCATGTTATGTATTGCTTGGTATTTATTCTTATGTCCTTTCATGTATGTGTGTTCCGCCTTCCACATTAAACTGGGAAATCCTTGGAGGGCAGAGATTTGTCTTCTTTGTTTTCTGGACCCCAAGTATTCACAAATCAGGATTGGCACACGGTTATTAACGTTTATTAACCAATACCAGACGGGGGATACCAAACCACCACAGGAAAGTATGAATCGTTCCTATGCCACCAGTCTGGAACTATCTCTACTGATCCTCAAGGAGACAGGTGTGTGGTTGGTACTTGGGGGACAGAGTAAAGAGCAGACACAATCCCTGTCCCTTGCATTGAGCTCCCAGTGTCCTTGAGGAGCCAAGATAAACACACAAGAAACCATTTGGAAGTAATATAAATTACCAAGCTTCATGATGACCAGAAGTTGAAAGTGGGAATTATGTTGTGAGAGATGTACTCAGATCCCTCTAGAGTCCCCTTGCATTGTGACCCTCAGTTTGCCCTATCCTATTTTATAGATCTAGAACTTTTGGGAGGAGGGGGAACCTTTTGCCTTTAGGACCCTTGAATACCGGGACCAATATTGCTTTCTTTTCTCCTTCCCTCTAGGATGTCAAAAGTACCCTGGAAAAGTAAGTGATTCTTGCATCTCTTTGAGTGAGTTAGGTCTTGGCTGGGAACTAGGGGTACAATAAGGAGTTGGAGGAGTAAGGATGGAAAAGTCATGTAATGTCTGGGTAGGAGAAGGTTCATTGCATCCATCAAGCCAGTAAGAGAGCAAATCATCAGGAGTCATAGGCCCTTACCTTTTCCTCTTTGAGCATTAGGACTTCCTTGGTGAGGAAGATACCAAGATAACATAGAACCACATTCTGCCTGTGCCTGTGGGTGGAACTGTGCCCAAACGAGATGTAAGAAGGGAGGGGTTGGGAGAGTAGGGGAGGGTGATTATTTGCATGAACTATAACAGTATCGCCAGAATCTTTTGAGACTCATTCTTAAGATAAGGGTCTTATCTTAAGACCCTTAGCAAAAGAAAGCAGCAAGCAAGTACTTATCTTCAGGGAGAAGGGAGAAAGTGGGAGGATGGAAAATTTTAGTGTCTCCCACATCTGAACACACTCGGCTGCAGCTTCCCCTGACCCTGCCCTCTCTTCCCCTATCTCCCTATCCCTCTTAGATGTGAGAAGGTGAAGACCATGGAAGTGACTTCAGTATCCATAGAGCTGGAAAAGAACTTCAGCAATTTCCCCCGACAGTACTTTGCCCTAAGGAAAATCCTTAAACAGCTAATTGGTGAGTTGTTCCCAAAAGGAAAGTAGCAGGGAGAAGGAAGTCCTTAGGTCCTGCTTTATCTGGGCTTCAGTTATCCCATCTGTCACTTTTCATGCCCATACCCGCACCTACCCCTTTACCTGGCTTTTGGTCTCTGGGTCGCAGAACTCAAAGGGAGCAGCCTTAGATGTCGTCTACTCTTAGTCCCACAGTTGTGTCTGAATAGGGACCCAGAAAGGTTAAATAATTTGCCTAAACTCGTCCCCTCTTGAGAGTGAAAGGGAGTGTCATTAATATTTACTCATGGAAAATAGTCCTAAACCAGGACTGTTCCAGGAAAACAGGCACATGGTCACCCCATCCCTAGACCATAACGCTGTCTTGTCCTTCTTAACATTCTCCATTCTTTCTGGCCCTGGACTGTGCCTTGCACTTCTCCACACAGTGAGATAGATGATGATGTCAGAGGGGGATGGAGAGAGAACCAGGCGGGAGCCTAACCCACCAGCCCTTGCAGAGTCAAGCCATCAGCATCTGTTTATTTTAGGGCCAGGGTGAGAAGTGAAGCCGTTGTTCCCTCCCCTCCCTTAGATGACACCATGGATTGAGAAAGTTAACCAAACCACGGTGTTCTGGGACCTTTAAGGGAATAGGCTCTGTAACGGCGGGCTGGGAGAGTGAGGCAGGGGCGTTTAGCTATTCCCGTCCTCATCTAGCTCCCCACTCTGGCTTCTCCCGCCAGCGGATGTGACCCTGGACCCTGAGACTGCTCATCCTAACCTCGTCCTCTCAGAAGATCGTAAGAGCGTCAAGTTCGTGGAGACAAGACTCCGGGATCTCCCTGACACACCTCGGCGTTTCACCTTCTACCCTTGCGTCCTGGCTACTGAGGGTTTCACCTCAGGTCGACACTACTGGGAGGTGGAGGTGGGCGACAAGACCCACTGGGCAGTGGGTGTGTGCCGGGACTCCGTGAGCCGCAAGGGCGAGCTGACTCCACTCCCTGAGACTGGCTACTGGCGGGTGCGGCTATGGAATGGGGACAAATATGCAGCCACCACCACGCCTTTTACCCCTTTGCACATCAAGGTGAAACCCAAGCGGGTGGGCATATTCCTAGACTATGAGGCCGGCACACTGTCTTTCTACAACGTCACAGACCGCTCTCATATCTACACCTTCACTGATACTTTTACTGAGAAACTCTGGCCCCTCTTCTACCCAGGCATCCGGGCTGGTCGGAAGAATGCTGCACCACTTACCATCAGGCCCCCAACAGATTGGGAGTGACAGGTAGGGACGTGGGAATAACTGGGGTGAGGCAGGGTCAAGAGCTATGGGCCTTCCTTCCTGTGACCTGGTGGAATGTCTTCGTGTCTGCCTGGTTCCGGTCCTGAACCGTCTGGGAGAAACACCTTGGTTTCTGGAATGGTTTATATGGAGGAGTAGGTGGGACTGGGCTGGAATGAGAGCACAGCTGTGTCTCCCTCCTAACTGTCAGGGTGGGGAGCTGGTTCCCAGGGGATTGTCTCCTCTGAAGTCCATCAGGTTTCCTATTGCACAAAGATGGGTTGGGAAGGAAGGAGAGACTTTTCCAGAAACAAAAATTCTGTGAGAGGTCTGACTTGCTCAAACCGAAGGAGGAAACAGAAACTCCTGTACATCCTTTTAGGGGGTTCTTTGACCCAGAATAGTCTTATTTCTTGTGGAAGATCACAGGGGTCTGTGTACCTCTAGACTGAAATAAAGATGAATAACAGTTGCTCTTATGGGTCTAGAAGTTAAGGAGTTTTTTTGAGGGCAGAGATTGAGCATCAAGAAGGTTAGAAAAAAGGTCAGGGAAGGGGGCTAAAGGAACAGATTCCTAGAGACTAATGAAAAGGAGAGGGGTTTCTTTGGTCTTCTATTCCCAGAGTAGGGTTGCCATTATGAGTAGGATTGCCAGAGGTAGGAATGTGGGGAGGAGAGGATGAGAAGAAAGAAGAGGAGAACCCAGGTCCCTGCCTCAGCCTTCAGCAGAGCTGGCTTATTGCCTGCCTCCTTATAGTTGATTTTCTCCAAGAAGTCAGTCACCTTGTTCCTCCTCAGAAGCAAGGTGCCACAGATTCTGCAAGACACGTCTACCCTTTCACCGCTTTCCCAAGGGAACTTGGAAAGTAGAGAGTCAGGTATTAGAGGAAAGAGAGAAGTATTTCTGTCCAAAGCCCTGGCCTTAAAGAATGTTACCAGGTAGCTACTCCCCAAATGTCAGCCTTGCTAGCTGGCTGAGGGGTCCAAGCCAGAAAGGGAGAAAGGAAATGGAGTCTTCCTCACCCTGAGGACAGGGTAGAAGAGCGTGGTCTGTAGGGAAGGGCCAGATAGGCGTCTTCCTTTTGCCTGTGTGCATCTGGCCTGGAACTAGTGTTCACAAGAGCCAGTCTTTTGCTTGTTTGTTGCCATCCTTCACCGTTTACCATTTCCCCTATCGGAGAATGTAAATCATTTTAATGTTAGGCCAAAATAAACAACCTGTAGGGTACATATGTTGTCCAAAAAGGTAAAGCGATGCATGCCAAACCAACCTAAAATGACTGGGATTATCTGCTACTTGGATAATCGGGTTCACAGAAGATTGGGACAAGAAACTGCAGTTTATTGAGGGCATTTCAGTTCCTCCTACCACCTCAACAGGACTTTGTCCAGACTCTCCTCTTACCTTTGTGCCTTGACTGTGGTTCTTTGTGGCAAGATTTTGGTTGGTAAACATAATATGGAACAAAGGATCCACTGAAGTGATCTCTGTGTTGTGTGGTCATTGACGATAGTCTTGTGTTACTACGTCAGAATCATTGGGGGTTAAATGCATGTTCCTGCGGCTCACCCTCAGTGATTGGTCAGGGTCTGGGGTGGGCCTGGGCATCTACATTTTAAACATACTCTCCTCTCATTTGAGTCTGGGGACCCTTGTGAAACTCATTCCAGAGGAGGTTTCAGCCATTTCCTCCAAGCTGGAGGTCTGGTTCCTCACCCAGGATTTTTTTCCAGGGGTTTTGAGGTGGGGGAGAGGCCTCATCCTCTCCTGACTTAGGTTGCCCTCTCCCTGTCAAGAGTTCATTCCTGTTCTGTCCCTCCAGCTTGCATCCCTCTACTTCTGACCTCAGGAACTGGTGGTCATTAACTATGAGGCAGAGATAAATACAAGATGCCAAACAGAACAAGTGGGAGACAGAAACAGGTCATAGGGAGGGGTGTGAAGTACATGTCTGTGTTGGGGTTGGCGTGTAGTTTCAGGGGCAGGTGATGCCTTCAACAGGTCTCTGTGTGTCAGTACCTGAGACTAGGAGTTAGTGAGGATCACCTACTGTGTGTCCAGCATCGCATAACAGGGAGTGTGTTTCTTTGGTGAGTGGAAAAGAATGGAAGTAAGCTGTGCTTTCTGAGGGCCAGGAGCCCTCTTCCCTTGCTCCACCATCCTCATGATGCCTTGTAATTTCACTCCCACTGGCACCAGTGCTTTTTTTAATGTATAACCTCTGTTCCTTTGGTGTGTAGATCTTCCAGGCATCCGCCCTTGGCTTCAGGAGAGTAGGGCAGAAGGTCTAGCTGGACATAAATTGCACGTGACCAACTCCCCAACCTATCTGTGTAAAGAGACCAGTCTTCTGTCCAGAAAATGCTTAGCAGTTTAATATCCTCTCCCGTTCCACTAGCCTCTCCACTCTCTACCTAGTGTAATTGATCATACACCTGAAGAAGACTAGAAGAAAGCCAAAACGTAAAGGGACCCCGGGTTTGGATTGCGAGGGGATGCGTTTACAAATAGGTCTGTGAGGCCGCAGGGTGGCGCCAGAGTAAGAACCTCAAGGGACGTGCGCGAGGGAGCGCTTCGCGGGACCAGGAACTACGCTTCCCGGGAGCCCTTGCGCGGACACCGGGCGGGGTTCTCCGAGAGGCGGGACCTGCGGACAGTAGCGTGTGGGGCGCTCAAGCGACGCGGATGGCGGGGCCCGTGAAGGACCGGGAGGCCTTCCAGAGGCTCAGCTTCCTGTACCAGGTGAGTCCGCGTCGGGACCGCACCGGGAGGTGCCGGGTGCGGCCGGGCCCCGAGTGACCGCTCGCCTCCCCCAGGCCGCCCACTGCGTCCTTGCGCAGGACCCCGAGAACCAGGCGCTGGCGACGTTTTACTGCCACACGGAGAGGACCATCGCGAAGCGGCTCGTCTTGCGGCGGTGAGACGGAGCGGAGCCTGGCGGTGGGCGGGACGGGGAAGAATGGGAGAGGCAACGCCGGAGCCCAATCCCCATGCCCCTCCGCCCACAGGGACCCCTCGGTGAAGAGGACCCTCTGTCGTGGCTGCTCTTCCCTCCTCATCCCGGGTCTGACCTGCACGCAGCGCCAGAGACGTGAGTGTTCCTGGGGCAAGCGACCCCTTCCTCCATTTGGAAGGGTGTAGAGCGTGGGATTTGCAGGAGCAGGCTTTTTCCAGCTCGGGGTTAAGTTGCTAATTGCACGTGGACAAACTAAGGTTTGGCCTTGGCTTTTATACTCTATCTGGGCAACAGAGAAATGATGTGGCCGTAAGAGGCAATCCCACCCGTGCATAATAATAGATATTATTTGGCGTCGTGGAAGACATGATTCCTATCATCATTCATTCATTCAACAAATATATAATTTTCTAAAATGTGCCAAGTATTGTGCTAGATTTATTATTCTCATTGCATTTCTAGTCTTCTGGGACAGACTAAGATAGAAACAGTTAAAATAGTGTAGAAAAGTGCTTTAACTGGGAGAGTGGGGTGCTAAATTACTTATGCCAGGGGTGATGAGGTTAAGCAAAGGGAGTGGAAAATGGGAATTCTAGGCATTTGTGAGGACTCTGAGACAAGAGAGCTTGTGGTGCTGCCCAGGAAATGAGAGTTCAGGAGGCTGGAGTTTGCGGTACGCAAGAGAAGAGGTTGGAGAAGGAAACAGGGCACATCTTGAAGAGTCTTGTTAAGGAGTTTAGGCTTTATCATAAAGAATACCAAGAAATTGATAGAGTTTATGCAGGGGCCTGACACCATCAAATTTGCATTCCAAGTGGGGAGGGGGTGGAATTCCTACTGGAAAACAGTGGAGGCAAAACCAGGTACAGGAGACCTTTTCCTGTCCTAAACGTGGACACTCTCTTCCTTTTTCCCACTTTCACCCCAGGCTGCAGGGGACAGCGCTGGACAGTTCAGACCTGCCTAACATGCCGGCGCAGCCAACGGTTCCTCAACAATCCTGGGCATCTGCTCTGGGGAGACCGGCCTGAGGCCCAGCTGGGGAGCCAGGCAGGTGAGCAGCGGTAGAGAAAATGGGGGATAGGGACAATGGGGAATGTCCCAGTGTGTCCCAAAGAAGACACATAGGTGAGCTCTGGGTTGGTGAGAGGTGCTAAAGTCTTAGAACGCTCTTCTGCTCGTCTACACAGATCCCAAACCACCACAGCCCATGCCGAACACAGCCCACCCCATTCCAGCCCACCTTCCTGAGGAGAAAGTGCAGCCTCCGAGCTCCAGTCACCAGTGACAGATTCACCCTATCCTCCAAATAAATAAAGTTTAATTTTGTTTCACTTCGTGTGATTATGTTTTGTGAGTATTTCAGCTCTTAATTCATTTTCCTCTGTTGCTCTATTTCTCTGTCACTGGCTAACCTCTCCTTTGTCCTTACCATCCTCGTAGTCCTACCATTTAGGGAGATCCTGATTTCCATAGACCACTTGGTCCCACTCAGCTGCTCCCATTTCCAGGATCCTGACCCCAGTGCACCTTCGTCTCTTCTTCCTCAGTGCAATGCCTCATTTGGAACTCAGGCTCCCAGGTTGTCTGCAAGGGCCTGAGCCATCTTAAGGCATTCCATATTTAGGGAGCTCTGACTGTTGACTAAAGGGCTGGACAGACTGCTGATGCCACTGATGCTATTTTTTAAAAAGTTTGGGTGGAAGGAGCTTCAGATCCTCCAAGCCCACTCAGAGTTGGTCTTTTCCAAACCTCTAGATTTTTCTTCTGTAAAATTCTAATAAGGGAAATTGTACAAACCTGAACTAACCAAGTCAAAGGTGCTAATAAAAGGACACTGGCAGATATCACACAAGTATGCTCTGTAGGGAAACCTTCAAGGTTTTCTTGAGAATCAGTGAACAACAAAAATTGTTTTGTTTGACATCCCTAGAGAACTACTCAAGGACAGAATTTCAGACTGACCTCTTTCCTAGGTGCCAGCCAGTCCTTCTACCCTAAAAGCATCCAAACTAAATTCACTATTCCGAGGACGTAGTTTTCTTTCCTCCCCTTCTCTTATGAATCCTGTGTTGCACTTACTTATTGCTGCATAAAAATCGTTCCATAACGTTGTGGCTTAAAACAACAATGATTTCTTATTTCCCCTGATTTTGTAGGCTGGGCTGTCGGAGTGCTTGGCTGGGTGGTTCTGTTCCATATGCATCAGCTGGAGTCCTTCAGCTGCATTCAGCTGGTGGCTGGTCCCTGGTCTGGAAGACCCAAGAAGCTTCATTTGCATGTCTGGTACCTCATTGCTTCTCCATGTGGCCTTGCTATGTAGCTGGCTTTGACGTCATCACAGAATGGCTGTCTCGGGGTGGTTGGACTTCTTACATGGCTCCTGGCTTCCACAGAGAGCATTCCAAGGGAACAAGCTCCAAGGTGCAAGTTCTTATCTAGCCTCTGTTCTTGTCACACTTGCTAATGTCCCCGTGACCAAAGCAAGTCATATGACCAAGCCCAGATTCAATGTGGAAAGGGCTACATCAGGGTGTGAATACTGGGAGGGTCGTTGGTTGCCTGGGGACCACCAATGTAGCAATCTACAGCATCCTTGTTTTGCCTTCACCCCTGACTCAGTCTTTCCACTGATTACTTCGCACGTCAGTATTCTCACGGAAAATACTAAACAATGTGCACATAACTAAATGTTTCTGAGTTCTTTGTCAGTTTATTTCTGTAGATAGTGCCTACCTGGGTCAACTGTAGCAGCCAACAGAAATATGTACTCTTGGGGCCGGCCCAGGGGCTCAGCGGTTAAGTGTGCACATTGGACTTCGGTGGCCCGAGGTTCACTGGTTCGGATCCCAGGTGCGGACATGGCACTACTTGGCAAGCCATGCTGTGCAGGTGTCCCACATATAAAGTGGAGGAAGATGGGCATAGATGTTAGCTCAGGGCCAGTCTTCCTCAGCAAAAAGAAGAGGATTGGCAGCAGATGTTAGCTCAGGGCTAATCTTCCTCAAAAAAAAAAGAAAACAAAAGAAAAAAAGAATACATACCGTGAAAGTGGACCCTTTGTGTCCTCACTCTCCTTCCTTGGTTCCCCCCATGAGTCTCATTTCTGAGCTCCTTGGTTCTTACACACTAAATCTGATTTTTGGCCAAGTTTGTTTGGAGTGTGATTATGATTGCACATGACTGTCCACATCCACAGTGGGATTCCTTTAACTGGAGATCAGAGCCCTCTTCCTCCTTCCAAAACCGTCCTTTTTCATATTTACTTACTGTGACATGGTAATTGTCAACATATTCAAAAATGGATTTCCTATATCAGAGGAAATCAAATCCTAGTGTGTAATAGTCAGCTTTCTTTAATGTTTATAAATGATTTGCTAATTCAAAATTTGTGCCTTTTTAGGACCCTTGAAATAAAATTAATAGAGGAGAGAGACCAAACAGGTCATTCCTACTGAATAAAGAAAATGAGGTCTTCCAAAAGCAATAGAAATCAAGACTTAATCATTTCTGAATCTTATCATTCCTAGACGTTAGGTTTAGCATTTTTTAAACTGGTAAAAATGAGTATCATTGTCACGAGGAGAAAGAAGGATTGAGAGACTGTCCTCAATTCAGAAGGAAATTTGAAAATTACTTAGATTCTCAACAAAGAGAATAATAAAAAATAATTCTAGCTTTATCTATGTCACATAGTTACTGTAACTATCAAATGAGATAATACATATGGGGGTACCTTGAAAATTGGGTATTATAGGGCATTTTAATAGAGTGTAAGTAGTAATCAAAATTATGCTTTGGGAATAATAATAAGTATCAAAACATATTAGAAAAGACATTTCGTGGACATCAAGGAACCTGAGTTATTGTCACCACAATATGTATTAGTAAAATGAGACAGTTTGACTATGTTCTTTTCCTAAAGTTTCTTCCAACTGGAAACTAACAAATGAAGTTATCCAATTTTTCCAGTAGATGTTAAAAAGCCGGGTTTCTTTCAGACTTTTTCATGCATTCATTCAATAGATATTTTCTGAGGGCCTCCTCTGTGGCAGGACATTCCTCAGGACTTAGGATATACATCAGTGAACAAGAGTTAGGGGTAAGACAAGCAAAAAGTAATGTTTGACAATAAATTATATATCATAAAAGGATGTGTGCAATACAAGAAGTCAGGAGGGTAAGGAAGCTGTGGGGTACAGGGTCCAGTTTTAATTAGAGCAGCCTAGGGAAGCAGCCCTGAGAAGGTGACCACAGCAGACTCTGCAGATGCTTCTTCCGTTCTCAGACAACCCCAGAGAAGGTCACTTCCTGCACATACTTCCCATACATGACAAGAACTTCTGTCTCTCTACCCAAGGGTATTATGTGGAAGCAGGAGCCATGCAGGGTAAGCCAAAACTGCCAGGGAGTGATGCCCCCGGGAGCAACCCCAAACAGTGAGGGATGAGAGTTGGTGGATAAATATTCTACATAGCGTCTCAGGGTCTCCAGCAGGTGGCTTGAGCCCTGGTGGCATCAGTGCTTAGATGTGCCCTTCATACACTTTCCTCCCTCCCCCGTTTCACACCCTACTTCCTCGCCTTAATCCCTGGGATGATCTTCCAGGTAAACTACTTGCACCAAAGTCTGTGTCTCTGGGTTTGCTTTGGAAGAATCAAACTAAGTGTGACATTTGAAAAAAACGACTTGAAGGAGCTAAGGGACCTATCCATGCAGGTGACTGGGGCGAAGCTTCCGGGTAGAGGGGACAGCTAGGGCACAGGTCCTGAAGTGGGAGTCTGCCAGGACGTTCAAGGATCAGAAAGGAGGCCAATGTGAGTGGAACGGAGTGAGCAAGGTGGAGAGTAGTAAATGTCCCCAGAGAGAGAATGGGAGGCCGAGGATCTTTAGGCCATCATCAGGAAATTGACTTGTTCATTGAGAGGCTGCTGGAAATTTTTAGCCAGGAATGACATGACCTGGCCTAAAATTTTATAAGGATCACTCTGTTCTTTTAACAGTAGACTAGAAAAGCAAGACTGGCAGAAGGGCAAACAGGAGGCTGTTGCAGTGGCCTGTTCAGTCCACACTGTGAACCACATGTGTAATTTGAAATTTTCTATTTGCCACATTTTAAAAAGTAAAAAGTAGTAGGTAAAATTAATAGTATTTTTATTTAACCAATACATGCAAAAATTATAATTTTAGCATGTAATCAATATAAAAGACTATTGATGAGATATTTTATATTCTTTTTATTGTGCTTAACCTTTTTGAAATTATTGTTTTGAGCCTCCAAGGGTTAGAAATTCTCTAATATTATGTCCTACCACGGGAAGTCTTTCCTCCAGATCTGGAGATTCCAGAATTTGCTGAACACATCAGAATTGCTTATACCTCAAACTCCAGATGAAGGGCAGAGTGAGCACAGAGACAGAGGTGGGGGTAGGACCCCAACTCAGCTTCCTCTCCCAGCTTTCTTCCACACAGTAGGCCCTTCACCCTCCCCAATCTCCAGGACTTCACAAGCCCCAGGCACAAGTCAAGAGCAGTCAGGAGATAGCAAACCCAGAAGGGAAGTCCTTCCTGCAGTCTAGCCAGCCCCATTCCTGCTGTAGCCTCAGTGCTTCCCCAGTTGAGCCCCAGGTCTATGCAGAGGGTGATCCTAGGACACTCTTCCTCCCTATAAGGCAGGGCTCACTCTTTCACCCCCTTCAGGACTTAGCTAGAAAGTCACCTCTCAGGAATGCCTCCCCCGAGGATAATATTTAAAATTGCAACCTGCTTCCTTCATCTTCTCTATTTTGTTCTTTTTCTCTAAATCACTCTTTCCTTACTGACACCCCAATAATTGACTTCAGTTACTATATTTACCTGCCCTATCTTCCACCTGAACGTAAGCTCCATGAGGGCGGGGATTTTTCCTGTTTTAGTTTGATGCATCCCAAGTACCTAGAATAGTGGCTGATGTGTAGTAGGTGCTAAATAAATAATGAAAATAAATCAAGAAATCAGAACTCCTTAAAGTTGAGTCTGGGGCAAGAGGGGTAGGCATTTTCCTCAGTACGTGATTTTGAAATCCTTTTGGGGTAGGGAGAAGCAAGGTTGCTCAGCTTTCCCCTCCGGAGCCTCGCAGAGAGCCCAGCAGCTTCCTCACCACTCCGGACGCAGCCACATGCGCATGACCCCCAGATGAAGTCCCACCACCAGCTGTCTCGCCAGCCTCTGGGGGGTTCTAAGATCCGGGGGTTCTCAGATAAAGGAGTAATAGCCACAGCGCCAGAAGGCCCTATGGCTCGGGGGCAGCCTGTGGGGCCCTGGGGAGTCCCCCCTGGGGGAGGCCCGCGACCCCCGAACTCCTGGGTCTTCGGCAGGGACAGAAAACACATTTGGGTCCAGGACTGCAGGACCTCTAACTTCAGAAATTGGAGGTGGCAGGGAGACAAGCCTGAGGGGGTCAAGACAGCAGATCTGCGTCTGCTTAGGTCCACGAAGAGAAAGGAAAGAGGCGGATACCGGACTCTCCTGGCTAGGGAGGGGATGCCTTTCAGGCTCCAAGAGATTAGGTGGTCTGACGCCAATGGGGGCAGGGTTCATCCTTGGTGTCCGGGGAAATGATGGTTGGATGCCTGGGTCCTGGAGGTCTGGGGAGCCGCGGAGGGACCTCCCTCAGGGTCCGCGGGCCGGGAGGATGTTAGAAGAACGCTTCACTCAGTGTCATCGTGGATCTCCTTGTAATAGAATACGGTCTCCAGGCCCTACGCCACGTCCTGCCCTTGGCCCTGCCATACTAGGGTTGGCCAAACACCCGGTTGATTCCTGGAGGCATCTTCATCCCTGGAAGCATCAGCCAAACACGTGTCAGGGACTCGGGAGTCCAGGTCTCATTCCAGGAGCCTGAGGGGTTGTGGGGGTCCACCACCGACCTGGGAACCAGCTATTATGGCCTGTAGACCACGCTCTGCCCTGAGGGCAGAATCCACTGTCATTCAACTGGGAGGAAACATCTGTGGCAGTGTGGAATTTGGGAAACACTTCGCACTTCGAACCTAACACGGGATAGGGGCTTTTCCATGCGTACAGAACTCGGTGCACCTGCTGGGAGCCCAGGAAGACCTTGGAGGGGTCCTGACTACGCCGGCGAAAGGGGAGCCCGAGTCTTCCGTCCTCAGCCGTGTGACCACACGGGGGCGCCCCCGCGCTGCTCTCGGATTCTAACTGATGACACCTGAGTCTACCAGGGAGCGGTGGCTGACCTGGAGGCTGGGCATCAATGTGAGGAAGAAGAAGCAGCCTTCTGAGCAGCCCAGGACTCTGCAAGGCTCTGGCTCGTCGGTGGGGCAGGGACTGGAGGAGAGGAGACCTCTGGATGCCTGCTCTGTCTCTGAGGTTTCCATCTCTTCTGTCCACAACTCTTTTCTGTAGCCCTGAGATGGCAACACCCACGTAAATGGAAAAGTAGGTAATATTTTCTTCTACTCCCCATTCTTTTCCTGAGGGCTATTTTTTTAACTTTTTATTTTAGAATAGTTTTAGATTTACAGAAAAGGGGCAAAGATAGTACAGAGTTACCATATATCCCACAGTTTCCTCTACTGTCAACATCTGACATTACTATAGTACATTTATCATACCTAATGAAGCAACACTGACATTATTATTAACTGAACTGCATACTTTATTTGGATTTCATTGGTTTTTCCCTGATGTCCTTTTTCTGTACCAGGACCCACATTACATTTGGTCCCCTTCATGTCCCCTTAGGCTCCACTGACTGTGACAGTTTCTTGACTTTCCTTGTTTTTGATGACCTTGACATTTTTTAGGAGTACTGGTCAGATATACTATAGAATGTCCTTTGAATTGGCTTTATACATTTTGATCATGATTAGACAGGGATTATGAGTTTGGGGACAAGACAAAGTGCCATTCTCAACACAACGTATCAAAGGTATATAATGTCAACTTGATTTATCATTGTTGATGTTGACCTTGAGCACCTGGTGTCCTAGTTTTCTGTCACTGCTGAAACAAATTACCACAAGTTTCATGACTTAAACAACAGAAAATCATTCTCTCACAGTGCTGGGGGCTTGAATTCTGAAACCAAGGTGTTGGCAGCCCTGTCCTCTCTCTGGATGCTCTCGGGAGAATCCATCCCTTGCCTCTTCTAGCTTCTGGCAGCTGCACAGCATTCCTTGGCTTGAGGCCACATTACTCCAGTCTCAGCCTCCTTCTTCGTATCACTGTCTCTTATGTCTGTCTCTATTATAAGGATATTCATCATTGGATAAAGGCCCACCTGAATAGTCTGGGATGATCTCCTCATCTCAAGATCTTTAACTTAATAAAATCTGCAAAAACTCTGTTTCCAAATAATTTAACATTCACAGGTTCTGGGGATTGGGACATGGACATTTCTTTGAGGGGTCACCGTTCATCTCACTATACCAGGCAAGTGTTTCCCGCATTTCCCCCACTATAAAGCTACTTTTCACTGCCCCCTCCATATTCTGCTGAAGGAAGACACTGTGGGCAGGAAGTTTTTGCTCCACCTTCTTGAGGGCAGAGTATCTACATAAATTATTTGGATTCTTCTATATGGGAGACATCTATTCTTCTCATTCAGTCATTTATTTGTATCAATATGCACTCATGAGTATTTATTTTATACTTTGGCCTATAATCTAGTATTACCTCATTTTGTGTAAAATTGTTCATTTTGTCCCTTGGGACTTCTTTCAGTTGTCTCCTGAGTCCCTTTGACATATCCCCATGCTTTTATTTTTTGAGGACTTTCTTTCTTTCTGGCGCTTACTAAATGCTCTAGACTTATCATGTATATTCCCTGATCCAGCCCCAGAACCAGACGTTTCTCCAAGGAACCTAGATTCCTTTCATTAGAGAATAATATTAGAAACCAAGTTCTGGGCACTGTGTTGCTTGTTGCTATTCAAGTATCATTGCTTCAGCCTTTCTCAGTGGGTAAAACTGGTAAATATGTGTGGATATAATAATCCATGTATACACACATCTAAAATTTTTACTATATGTGTATATGAGGCATGCATATACAGGGATATATTAAATTAAACATAATTCCAACTGAGGCCTCCAGCTCTAAGTCAGCACTGTGGGGTTCACTCTAGCTTTTCCACCCTTGCTTGTCTGTAACCTCCCATATCAACAGTAAGAAACTTGGCTCCCACAGTCCACCATCCTTTTTCTTATTGTCAATCCCAATATACATGTACAACTCTTTCAGAATTTTTAACCTGTCCCCTGGAGGAAAACAACTTTACCAACTAGAAAACAGTGCTTGTGTACAGTTCCTTTTGTCTTTAGTCTTATTGTTTCCACTTATTCCCAAAGTTACTTAGGCATTGTCTCTTTCCCCACCACCTTCAGTGAGGTGAGGTCAGACATTTGTAATACAGTTGGATGCTTTTATCACAGTCTGTATTCCACCCTGGGATCCCCCACCCTCCTGGTTGACCTTTTTAAATTTGCATACATTAAGATCCACTCTTCATGCTATAACGTCCTATGGTTTTGATACATGGATAGTTTTCCATCTGTCCCTACAGTACCATGCAGGATAGCTCACAGCCCTAAAATTCCCCATGCTATACCTAGTCAACCCTCTCCCCTTCCATAACCCCTGGCCATCACTGATCATTTTTTCCATCTCCATAGTTTTGCTTCTTCGAGAACATCACATAAATGGAATCATACAACATGTAGCCTTCTCAGACTGGCTTCTTTCGCCTAGCAATATGCACTTAACATTCATCCATGTTGTCACATGGATTAATAGTTCACCCCTTTTGTTCTCTTAATAGTTTTCTGCTTAATGGTGTGGATATAGGCCACCATTTGTCTGCTCATCTATTGAAGGACATCTTGGTTGCTTCTAGTTTTGGGTGATGATAAATAAGGAAGTCATGAAAAGACAAATATTCTATGATTCCACTTATATAGGTACTTAGACTAGTCAAAGGACATAGAACATAGAATGGTATGGGCCTGGCCCAGTGGCGCAGCGGTTAAGTTCACAAATTCCACTTCAGCGGCCCAGGGTTCGCCGGTTCGGATCCTGGGTGCAGACATGGCACTGCTTGACAAGCCATACTGTGGTAGGCGTCCCACATATAAAGTAGAAGAAGATGGGCATGGGTGTTAGCTCAGGGCCAGTCTTCCTCAGCCAAAAAAGAGGAGGATTGGCAGCAGATGTTAGCTCAGGGCTAATAGTCCTAAAAGAAAAAACACAAAAAAAAGAACATAGAATAGTAGTTGCCAGGGACTGGGGATGGGGGTGAATGAGGAGCTATTGCCTAATGGGTAAAGAGTTTCAGTTTTACAGGATGAAAAGAGAAATGAAAATGGATGGCAGTGATAGTTGCATAACATTATGAATGTATTTAATACTAGTAAACTGTTCATTTATAATGATTAAGATGGTAAATTTTATGTTGCATATTTTACCACAATAAAAAAATTTGGAAGAAAAAATTTAACTTAGAGTAAGATGACCAAGCAATTCCACTCCTAGGTGTACACCTGAGAGATTGAGCACGTGTGTTCAAACGAGAACTTGTGCACAAATGTTCATAGCATCATTATTCCTAATGCCGAAAGGTGAAAATAACCCAGCTGTCCATCAACTGATTTGTTCATAAATAAAATAGGGTAAATCAATGTAATGGAATATTATTTGGCAAAATAAAGAAATGAAGTCCTGACATATGCTGCAACATGGATGAACCTTGAAGACACTATGCTAAGTGAGAGAAGCCAGCTGGAAAAGACCATACATTGCGTGATTCCATTTATATGAACTATCAAAAACAGGCAAATCCATAGAGACAGAAAGTAGACTAATAGTTACCTAGGGCTAGGAGATTTGGAGATAAATAGGAGGGAGGAGCAACTGTTAATAGGCACAGAGTTTCTTTTGGGATGATGAAATGTTCTAAATTTGATAGCGATGATGGTTGCAAAACTCTGTAAAGATACTAAAAATCATTGCATTGTACACTTTAGATAGATGAATTGCATGGTATATGAATTACATCTCAATAAACCTATTATAAAAACACATATCTGTAAAGACAATGCATTGGAACTAGTTAGGGAATTTTTCATTATTTGTAACATAGATAAAAACACACTTTGGTTAATATTCGTACACACTACTTGTTAAACTTTGTGAATAAGTTATTTCCTAAAGGACTGTCCATAGTGATTGGTCTCTGATCCATGGATCTAAGAACAATCATGATTTACTTCAATCCCAAAGTCAGGCAAATGTTATTCTTTGACGAAGTGAACTCAGTTACATTATGTTGTGCTTTGTGAAGCCAACTAAAAGGTACTTTGACATATGAGAAGTGGCCACAATCCTTCTCACGGAAATTACCTGGGGCTCCTGGTTCTTCAGGGGATATGATTATCAAAACAGAAATTAACAAACAACAATAAAAACAGTCTTACGTGAACCGCTATCCAATGCCTTCAGCCATTAGTGGTACCCAGGATTAAAGAAGAAGCCTTCATCCCACCACCTTCCGTTTTCCAACGGTGCTTCCTGTCTGTCCTCAGGCTCTGTGGGGGAAAGAGTCTTTCTAGAAGCACAATGCACAGGGGAATACCAAAGACTTTGACGAGAAGGCTCAGTTAAAAGCTTCTCTGAGTCCTTTGTCGGTCCAGCATAGGGTAAGGGATTCTAGAAAAGAAAGAAGAAAAGTGGGCTGAGAGACAAGCTGGTGTCACTCTCTCTTCTAGGAACTATGGAGACAGCCGGCAGGAGTGCCCCGTGTGGCAGAGGAGAGGGCTCATGGAAAGGTCGAAACGTCTCCAGTTTGAGATCTCAGCATCTCCAGCATTGAGAGCGATGTCTGGGAGGCAGAAGATGACTAAGATGGTGGAGTGGGGTGAAACAGTGGGAGGGAGCACCAGAGAATGCCCCTCTACACAGGGCCTTTTCAGAAGTTTCTCTTTTTGTTTTCCAACAACCCCTTTTCAGGTTATTCTGCCTGGACACCTATGATGCTTGTCAATTTCTGTTTCCGTTGGGTATGCTTTCTAGAGAAGCTAATTAGAGGAAGTTTACTTTCACAGAGGAGCCAGAGGGTACCCAGAGTTCTCCCTCAACTCCAAGAGGTCCAGAGGCACCAGATCACCTGGGCCCAAAACCTCCACCTGCTCCTCTGATGCTGGTCCTGACAGAGACCCAGGTGAGTGAGTGTGGGAAGGGGAGTGAAACTGCCTTTGGAGAGGGAGGAAGACAAGAATGTCCCTGAGCTAACATCTGTGCCAATCTTCCTCTATTTTGTATATAGCATCCAGCCACAGCACGGCTGGATGAGCGATGTGTAGGTCCAGCTGGAGGAATGATATGTAGGTCCAGCTTGAGGAGTGGTGTGTAGGTCCGTGCTGGGATAACTGGACACCCCAGGCCTGGGAAGCGGAGGGCGCAAACTTAACAGTTATGCCACCTGGCTACGCCCTGGTCTCAACTTCCCCCTTGTTCAGTTTCCTTCTTTTCACTTTGACTACCCCACCCTCAGCACAGTCGACATACACACATTGAGGAACCTGCATTGGGACAAAGCCTGCAGGAGGGTCGGGCTGAGTCATTGTCACCCTTTCTACCCCAAAAGCCCCACTTCTTGAGGGGTTTCCATAGCGCCCTTAAGGGCCAGGACTCGCAGACCCGGATACTTCAAAGGCAACTGCCTGGACAACGGGCCATCTGTCTCCATGGCCGGGACCCACTGGGACCCCACTGGCCCCTCAGACCTGAGGGGAGAACACACTAGTGTTTGTACCTCCCTACAGTGCCGAGTACCTGACAGCTGCTCTGGCTCATTACTGTCTTGGAGCCAGGATCCCGCGGTGCGGGGGTCCAGGGTCTCACACCTCCTGCCTGAGTTCAGCGCGGTGGGTGCCCGGGGATCTGGAATCTGGAATCTGGAATCTGGAGCCTGTGCACGGATGTGAGCTGCCTGCCTACCTCTGAGCAGATTCCAGAACAGGGACCCTCGCTCTGGAGCAGAGGCGGGACCCGAGAGTGGAAGCCAACCTGGTTGGCAGTGAGCTTCCAGACCTACCTGGAGAGCACGTGCCTGGAATCACTCCATAGATCTCTGGAGAACTGGAAGGAGATGCCGCTTCCTGCAGACACCAGGGGCAGCCTCCCTGGACCTCCTCTGAGGCTGGGGATGTGTCCTCAGCACTGTCCCTAAGGACGGGGGAGAGCAAGGCATCGATCAGAAAACCCTCCCCGCAGCTTAAGGGGTTCCGATGGGGAGGTGAAATTTTTCCGGAACTCTAAATGCTTTACCTTGGCCCAGCGCTTTCTGGGACGTTTAGGGGCCACGAGGCTTGAGGGAGAGAAGGTAGGAAAAAAGACTGAGACATAATGGAAGGGCAGTTTCCCTTTGAATTTGACCTTGAAGACCAAGCTCTGTCTGGGTTTCTTTCTCTCAGATTTTACCCTAAACCTCTTTCCAAGGCCTGCTGCTCCATGTGCCCCTTCCTTTACCTGTGATGGACCAGAGCTCTCTTCCTGTCACGGATGCTTCTGTGACCTCCTCTTCTGTGTGTCTCTCCTGCAGCCTAGAACCTGCTCTAAAAGAGCATTTCCTCCAAGGCTGCTGTGAAGGAAGCCCGTGTTTGACTTTCTACTTTCCCTCCCAATTCTCCTGTCTATTCCCAAAGTGGTTACATATGCCTCTGTTTAGTGAATCGTGGGAAGAAAATCAATAGAAATTTTGCAAGTCTAACTGTTCAGAAACACCACAAATTATCTCAGCTTTTTTAGCTGAAAATAAATTCTCTAACTTTGTTCATCTTTTTAAAAATTGCTTTCGTTATTGTAGGTTTTTTATGTTTTCATATAAGTTTTTTCAATCCACTCATCAATTTCTACCAAAAGCCTCCTAGAATTTTGTTTGGAATTTTGTTGAATCTACAGACTAATTTGGGGAGAATCGTCATCTTAACAACGTTGAATCTTGCTATCCAAGAAAAGAGGATCCATTTATTTATCCTTCTTTACTTCCTCTCAGCAGTGTTTCTTGGTTTTCAGTGTCTTAGTTTTCTGAGGTCTGAGACATTGTTTGTAAGATTTATTCTTACGAATTTGATGGTTTCTGGCACTAGTGTACTTGCAGCGATATTTAAATTTCATTTCCAGTTATTTGTTGCTTATATATATTTGGTGGGTATTTTTGTATATTAACCTTGTGTCCTACTAGCTTGTTTTGCTGAAAGATTTTTGTGGCTGAGATCCTGAGTGATGTTTGTCCATAAATTTCTTTCTTTCTTTTTTTCAATTTTGTTGTTTTAAATTTTAATTTATTAAGTTTAAATTTAACAAAATAAATTTATTCGTTCCATCTAACTTGACATAGAGTTGTTCACAGCATTCTCTCACTATCCTTTTAATGTCTGTAGGATCTGTGATAGTAATCCCTTGTTCATCCCTAATACTGTGATTTTTGTTCTCTCTCTCTCTTTGTTTTCCTGGGTTTTTTGGAGGGGGGGGGAAGATTGGCCCTGAGCTGACATCTGTGCCGGTCTTCCTCTATTTTTTGGAGTGTTGGCATGGCCACAGCATAGCTTGATGAGCGATGTGTACGTCCTCGCCCAGGATTCGAACCTCGAACTTCAAACCCCAGAACTAAACGAGAGCGCGAGAACTTAACCACTATGGTGCCACCAGTATGGTCCCTCTCTTTTTTTCTTGGTTAGTCTGCCTAGAAGTTTGTCAAGTTAACAACAAACAAAGTTTTCCCTTTGTTAATTTTCTCTATTGCTGCCCGTTTTCTATTTAGTTGATTTCTACTCTTTGTTATTTCCTTCCTTTAACTTACCTTTTTCTTGCTCTTCTTTGTCTAGTTTCTTTTTTTTTAAGATTTTTATTTTTCCTTTTTTACCCCAAAGCCCCCCAGTACATAGTTGTGTGTTTTTAGTTGCAGGTCCTTCCAGTTGCTGCCTGTGGGATGCCGCCTCAGCATGGCCTGATGAGCGGTGCCATGTAGTCGCCTAGGATTTGAACACAGGAAGCCCTCAGCCCAAAAGCAGAGCGCGGGAACTGAACCACTCGGCCATAGGGCCAGCCCCTCTAGTTTCCTTTTTCTTTCTTTCTTTCTTTTTTTTTTTTTTTTTGAGGAAGACTGACCCTGAGCTAACATCCGTGCCCATCTTCCTATACTTTATATGTGGGACGCCTGCCACAACATGGCTTGACAAGCAGTGCCATGTCTGCACCCCGGATCCTGGCCAGTGAACCCCTAGCCGCGGGAGCGGGAATGTATGAACTTAACCGCTGAGCCACCAGGCCGGCCCCCCCCCCAGTTTCTTAAGTTGCAACTTATGTCACTGATTTCAGATCTTACTTTTCTAATCCAAACAGTTAAATCTTTAAATTTCCCTCAAAGCACTCCTTTAGCTGCATTCCACAAATTTTCATATATTTTTATTGTTATTATTCAGTTCTAAATATTTTTGGGCTTCTCTTGTGATTTTGTCTTTGACCCATAAATTATACAGAAGTGCGTTAATTTCCAGATATTTGGGGCTTCCTATACTATATGCAATGAGTGTAACTTCTAATTTAATTACATTATACTCAGAGAATATACTCTGTATGATTGCTATTCTTTTAAATTTATTAAGATGTGTCTTCTAGGACAGTACATTGCCCATCTACCTCATGCCCTTGAAAAGGTTTATTCTTCAATTGCTGGATGTCATGGTCTACAAAGGACAATTAGATCAAGATGGTTGACAGCTCTTTTCCAGATTCTCTCTTCACTGATAGTTTGTTTTGTTCTATCAATTGCTGAGAGATGGGTTCTAAATCTGTTTTGCTTGTGGAATTGGAGGAGCAGGGTTTTTTTGTTTTGTTTTCGTTTTGATTCCTCTCTCACCGACGCGTGTGCGCAGCTTTGCCAGAGAGGAATCTCAGCCGCTTGTTTCTGGGAGGACCGAGCCCAAGAGGCTGTCAGCTTCCCCAGATGGACGCGGGGCCAGCAAGGCGGCCCCTGGGCCCGGGAAGCTGAGGGCTGACCTTGTCTTTGAACAGAATTGTAAAGAAAAAGACACGTTCCCTGGCCTTGGCCCTACAGAGACGTGTCAACGTGTCCCAGGGAATCAGTCGCCCAAGGACGACAACGGGAGTCCTGGCTTTCGTGTAGCTCCTCCCTCAGGGCCTGGGGTCCCCTCTGCTTTCCAGATAACGACCCCCAGCCGACGATGCCCGCCCCGAGGCTGATCAAGGGACCCCAAGACAACCCTCTGCTGGGGCCAAAGTGCCCGCAGGAGGTGACTCATTTGGGACCGGCGAGGCGAGGCGCGCGCACTGTGCTGCCAGTCCCCCCAAGCCGGCCCGGGGCAGACAGCCTTCCCGGAGCAGCACCGGGACAGCAAAGCCCTATTTGGGAGCTCACTGAGGCCGCGGATTCCGCTACGGAACTACCGCGCCAGGCGGGAGGCAGAGACTGGTGACAAGCAGATATGGGAACCTCAGACCCTGGTGTGAAAGGGCGACAAGTGACTTAGTGACTCGAGGCCTTAGGAGCCAAGAACGGAGCTAAGGAAGTGGCTGCCCAGGCCAACTAGGATGAAAAGGAGGGATGGGGGCCGGGTACAGGGCAACTAGAAACTGATAGAAGAGGGTGGGGGCCGCCAGGCTGGAAACGTGGTGCGGGTGCATTTTAGCCGGTTTCTGACAACGTGGCAGAGGAGTCCCGGCAGCGGGCGCGGGACCGGGGCGCCAGGGTGGTACCCGCCACCTTTGGGCTCCGGAAGTGAGTCGCAGGCCCGGCGCTTGCAAGTCGCCGGCCTCCTCCCCGCCATGTTCATCTTTTCCCCTCTTTCTTCCAGTTCTGCCCGCTTTTCCTCCCTCTCTTGCCCCTCGGACTGCAAGCCGAATCAACCGTCCTTCCTCGCTGGCAATTGGGGTAGAGATGGCAATGAGGGCGGCGTCAGCCTTTCCAACTGGGGTTTATGGAGACATCCCCGGTCGTGCTATCAGGGCTTTAACGTTTGCATCGCGCTCCCTGGTTACAGAGCACTTTCCCGAGAGCTTTCCTCGCCGCAGCTACGAGGGAGGGTCTGATCATCGCGCGCCCCGGGAAGGAAAGTGAGGCCTGACCGAGGAGGCCGGCCCCAGGACACCCAATCCTTCCGCAGGACCAGAATCCAGGCTTCTCAGAGATGGCGCGGGTCTTCCAAGGGCCAGAAGACATTATATTGCCAGCCCAGGACATTATGATTCCCAGCCTGCTTACGGGATCGCGCGGCCTGCTTACGACAAATCAGGACAGGAATGGCGTTTACTCTCCCCTGTGCCTGCCCAGGGTGGGGTCTCCTGGGCCTGGCAGCTTGCTCCAATGACTGGGCTTTCCCAGCCAGAGGCGACCTCACCTCCAGAATCTGTCCCTGAAAGTGAGGAAGAAAATCAGTATGCATGACCTCAGAAGTTTACCACCGCAAACCACGGATAGGACAAAGGACTGGTATCTTGACCACCTAAAGAAAACTACCATCCATCAGTTTAAAAAAATCAAACAATACGGTAGGAAAATGGACAAAAGACACGAACAGACATTTCATGAAAGGAGATATGTGGATGGCAAATAAAGACAGGAAAAGACGTTCAGCATCACTGGCCGTTAGGGAGATGCAATTTAAAACCAAAATCAGAATGGATAAAGTAAGAAACAGCAATAACACCAAACACTGGATTCATTCATTGCTGGAGGGAATGTAAACTGGTACACCACTCTGCACAGAGTATGGCTGTTTTTTTTTAACAAAACTAAACATGCAATTCTATGCCCAGAAAAGTCTGGGGCTGATGATGCCTTTGGAGAGATACAATGACAAAGTCAAGGTGGATTTTTTTTTTTTTTTTTTTTTTTTTTTTTACCATCTCCTAATGAGACTAGCTTGTCAGTTAGCTGGTCCCAGGGAGGATGGTGCCTGAACTGAAACTAGCCTCCTGGGTTCTTACCCACCTGCTCTCCTTTAAAACGGGGTCTCTCCTCCTCTTGAAGAATAGAGAACCTCCAGTAGAGGATTCTAGCTCCCTCACCTTGAATTCAGCCACCCACGCCCTGCCACTCTGCTTGCTCAAACACTGCCTAAGAACTCATAACACGTGGAACAGATTGTAGCAGCTGGAACCCAGGAAGAGCACTGTGGGCTGAGGTGGGTGAGTGCAGAGGGGTACAGGGAGTTGTTGGGAACCTGGGGCCACCTCGTGCGGAGGCTGTCCTGCAGTCCCCACCAGGCCAGTCCTGGAGCTGAAAGGGTGTGTCAAGAGGGCAAAGGCTCTGCAGGGCTCACCTGGGCTCTGTTGCAGAACAAGGGAGGGAGATGGGAGGTGAGAGGAAACCCTAGAGTACAGGGTGAATAGGGAATAAGTGTTCCAGTCATTCAAGGCTTTGTCAGTCATGACAGGAGCCCAAAGAGTGGAAGGAAGAAGAGCAGGATGGGAAGGAGAGGGTCAAGGGTTGGGGATGGGGATGGAGAGACAGGGAACAAGGGAGTGAAGAGCTGGGGAGGATGATGGTGCCACTCTGAGAATCAGATGCCTAGTTCCATCTTAGTAGGTTTGTAACCACGTTAGTGTGGGTGTCCCAGCAGGTGGAGGAGTCTTAGCTTGAGACCAGCCAAATCTGGGTTTCCAAAGATATTCCCAGGCCCCTCCACCACCACACCTACTAGGAATCCCCGGGTCCCTTCCCAATGACACTATCTTTCTTCCTCATTTCCCTTCCCCCTTCTTCTCCCTGCCTTTTCTCCTGGCCTTGAGCCCCATTTGCCATGCCTCTCCTCTCTTTCTTACCCTCTGATAGTTCAAGAAAGAACAGAAATGCAGGCAGAAGTCAGATGTTTTCAGAATCTATTTGGTGATCTCTGGGGCTGTGTTTTAGGATGATAACGTTGTCCCAGGCTTCAAAGCATTTCCCCCTACATCTTTTCCTTAGGTATGTGAGAAAGGCCATCAGATCAACCCATTGCCCAAGGAAGGAAATTCAAACCCGGAATCCCGAAGATGCTTGTGCAAGATCACCCATTCCTTCAGATTAACCTCCCCAAACAGAGACTTGCACAGGCTCTAAGAATCAGACTAGACCTCAGGCCTTGGTCTTTGTTAGTCTGCCATTTGCTTAAGAGATGAGGATAGGAAAGATTCAGACTCTTCATGCGTTACAGGGTCATCTGTGATCCTTGGTGGGGATCTTCCTGTGACCCTACTTGTTCCTGCTGGAGGTCACCATGACTCCTGAATCAAACCCTGTAAAATAGGAAGAAAATCAGACATGAAGGCATCTGAAATTTTCCTCTCATGAGCCCTTTTTTGGGAAGTACAGCAATGTGCTCCAGGAAAACAAAGGAGTATACTAAAAAAGAGGAAGACTTGGATCTGGGAAACAAGGGCATCAACCCATGAGAAGGGAAAGGGAGTCACCAGGGAGAAGGGCAGGGAGAGGAGTCTACAGGACAGCTGGCAGTGGGCCCAGACAGGAGCAGGCTGGGCTGGGTGGGTGGGAACGCTGAGGGGAGGCTTCACCAAGAAAGGACCTAGACAACAACCATCATGAGTGTGAAGGGATTGAGAAAAGATTCACTTAACTGGGGGAGCGTTGGGGGATAAATTTATGAAATTAGAAGATCATGGAAAGTAAGAAAATGAAACCATCAGGCAATTTTTAAACCCCTCAAAAACATCAATATGTCCAGAAAGGACAATTAAGGAAGTTTAGCATGTAGCTCAGACCTGAGGAACATTCCCATAAGTGAATAATTGTAACTCTGTCTCCTGGTCCAGTTAAAACAACCATATACCTACACTAGGAGGATGAGATTGCATTTGTTGGGGGGCGGGATAGGAACTGCGGGAGGAAGGGATATTGGAATGTCAAAGATAATGTCTAAAACTGAAACATCAAAAGCACGAATGTATGCTATCAAGAGACATGGAGGTAAAGAACAAAAGGAAAGCTAAAAGGGTTGAAAGTGGTTGTTTACCAGAAAGGGGATAGATGGGAATGGTTGGGTGAAGGGAGGGGAGACATGGTGTTTTGCAACAAGTAAGTTAAAGAGGGGGAAGCAGGCAGGCAGCCTCCCTCAGGTTTTTGAGAAGCCTGTGTGTTCCTGAAGCCCTCTTCCCTGAACCAGCACAGCATTGGCCCTGGGGATGAGGTCCCCAGAACCCAGTGCAAGCAAGGCCACTGGGGCTGCTGTAATGTGGAGGGAGGCAAGAGGAGTCCCCCATCCTTTGACCTGAGCCAGGAGGCATTCTGTAGTCTCCCTCTTGGCTCCTTTCCGGGGTCAATATGACAAATTGCCTCTAAATTCACTCACTTGAATAAAATTCCTCCCCTTACTTCCTATACCCCTCACCACCCCCATTTCATCAGAGTGTTGTTCTGACCAGGCTCGTGGATTCCTTTTTGCCAGCCAGAGAGAGAGGATAGACGGGGAGCTCACCCAGCACAGCCAGAAGGAGGCAGCTCCGAGGACTCCCACAGCGACCAGAGCCCACCACGAGCCAGGCCTGGAGGTGCTCAGTGAGATTCTCAGCTACAAGGGAGATATCTCCTGTGGGTCGAAAGAAAAAATTAGAATTGAAAAGCTATTCCTTATTTCACAGAGAGTGCCAACACAATGGGAAAGCATAGATAAAAGCCAAGAGATTCTCACCACAGAAGATGGAAGAATGCTGGGGCAGGGGAGGACAAGGAAGAAGGTTGTGATCAGGGAGGGGCACTCAGGGGCACTGGCCAGGCTTATAACTCTTGACTAAGAGATGGATACTTTGGGTTTCAGTATAATTACTAAACGAGGGTCACATATATGTTCTAAGGACCTTGGTGTATGTAGATCATATTTTACAATTGAAAATAATGGAACAAGAAAGGAAACTTCAAAAATAAAAACAAGCTGGGGTGTGGTCAGCCCTGAGTCCTGCATTTTCAACCCTACTCAGGCACTGGCCCTGTGACCCCATCCATGCCTGACCCTCCCACCCTGCAGTTTCCTCTCTGTAGTGAGATGCTGAGGTTGCCAGGACAAGAGGTGAAAGATGGGAGGACTGGAGCTGAAGCCCAGTCAGTCACCTGTGCTTACAGATGAGAGAACCCAGCTTAGCCTGAAAGGGCCTCAAAAGGCAAAAAAAGAAAGTTCCCACCCCGGATCAGGTTTTCCTGCCCAAGTGCTGAGGCCTGAGCCCAGTCGGGTTTTAATCATGACCCTCCTTCTTCTAAGCTCTGGGACCCAGACTTTCCCCCTCCTCTCTCCAGGCCCCCAGATGTTCGTACCAGGTTCAGGCTCATCATGGGCACTGCTCCCTCCGACCTGGTGAAATCTGTGGTCCAGCCCCTCCTGACAATCCGGTCCAGCCTCCTGTGGAGAGCGCTCACCGGCCCCTTGCTGAGAGCTGCGACTAAGGGAGGGAGTCGCCTACGTCGTCGGAAGGCTCCTATTAGAAATCCCGCCTGAGTGGTATGATTACCACCTAGTGACACAACAACGTGCAAAAACTCAACCAGTGGAAACCTTCCTTGATTTGAAGCCGCTGTCCTGGTTTCTACGGTTTGCCATAGGCTAAAAGCCCGACAGCCTTTGGCTGATGCAAGACTCCAGGGCGCTCCTGGCCAGCGCTGGGCCTGGGCCCCCGGCAACAGGGCTCCCGCTCCTTCCCTCCCCCGCGGAGCGAGGCTGAGGCGCAGGAGCAACGTTTCCCTCAAACCTGGGATATTCAATTCTGGCTCCAAATCCGAGCTGCCACTGGAACAAGCCTTCACAATGAGCCAGACCAGGCTGACCGGGAAGAGGGGTCCGAATTGGGCGGGACCGGCTGGGTTCTCCCGCAGAGCGGAGCGCTCGGGGCCGCGGAAGCCCAGCCAGAAGGAAAGGGCTGGACCATGTTGGGATGTGACCAGCGAGTGGGATCCTTGGTGCCTCAGGACGCCGGCTACCCTCCCCCCATAGCTTGGGGCGAGACAGGCCCCATCGCGCGCTGCGGGACCGGATCTGCGTTCAGCGGGTTTGGGAACCGCTCTCCCTTTGAGGACCCGCAGCCGGCTTCCCCGAGGCTCAGCGCTGGGACCTGGGAAGAGTCAGGCAGGTGGCCTCTGGCAAGCAGGCTCCGGCCTCCCGATTTCTCTCTCTGATCATCTGATCACCTTGCTTTTCAAAATAGTGAAAGTGAATAGTGAAATCTCCGCCTCTCTCCATCCCCCACCCCCACACCGTTCCCCCTTTACCGGAGAGGGAGACCCTCGCTGGGCTGGCGGCCTCGGGGTGTAGAGGGAGCGCCGAGCTGAAGCTCATTGCAGACACGCCTCAGAAGTCACTGCTGTTTGGCAGGAAACTGGTCAGGATGATCTCAGAATCCAGAAGTTGGATTCATGGGGGGGTGGGGGGGGTGCTCCCCTGCCACTCCTCCTACCCACCCCCCACCCCCCCCCCCACCCCCCCCCGGCCAGCTCTCAAACAGAGAAGAGCCTGGCGGAATCCAGGGACCCCGGAGTAGTTCTTTGAATGGTAATCAAAAAACGTAGTTGTGGGCTGGTGAGATTCGACCTGACGAACTGGGAAATGGGACCGCAGGGGTGGGATCCAGGAGGGTGGGAAGCCTGCCTCGACTGCACAGAGGGCGAGTAAGCGATGGGCGTCACGGGGACTGAAACGCCGGCGTCCATTTGGAGACTTGGAGGCGCAGTCAGTTGTATTTCGTGTCTGCCCGTCCGAGGGTCGAGGGTCGGCAGCTCTATGCTCAACGAGCTCGGGACGCTCAGAGAGCGAGAGAGAGAGAGAGAGAGAGAGCGCGAGAGCGAGAGAGAGAGAGAGAGAGAGAGCTGAGCCCGAGACACTTTAACGCATGAGGCAGACCGCCCCTGTGCCCAGGCATGGAAGCCTGCGAGCGATGGTGTCTTCGAAAAGAGTGATACAAAGAAAAAGTCAACTTCACTTCTGCTTTCCCTGACTGAGTGCAGCCGATCAATCAACCTGTCCCAAGGGAGACGATGCCCGGACTAAAACTGGGCCCCTGGGTTCCTACTCAGGGCCTCCCCATAAGGCCGGGTCTCCCTTCCTCTTACAAAAAGCGAGCCCCCAGCGGAGGCGCCCAGTCCCTGGACCTCCAGTTCCTCTTGGCGCGCCCCGCACCCGCCACACCGCCCCGGAGAGGAGGATCCCAGCGGCACCTACTGTAGCTCAAAAATCCCAGAGAGGTGCTCTTGGGGCGGGGAGTGCGGAGGGGGAGAGGGAGCCGTTTGGCGCCGGCGCAGACTGTCCTGCAGCTGCTCCCCAGGCCTCATCCCGAGCAGAAAGGGCGAACACCGGGGAGGCCAGGAGGAGGGAAAGGAGAGTGTCAGGTCGCCTGGACTTTCCTGCGGAACAGGGAAGGGAGACGAGAGTCGAGGAACAGAGATTCCTAAGCAAACCTACGCCGCGGTGGGATAAGGGGACCAGCGCGTTTGCACTCAAGCCTTTGGCAGTCAACACTGAAGCAAAAGGAGCAGCAGCCAAAAATACATTCTGGGGCTTCAGGGGAGAGATGGCGGCCCAGGCTAGGATGCCTTCGAGCTTGTGGCTCAGCCTCCTCATAGGCATTGTCCTCTTTGTCAGGGCGGACCTTTCCCCCCAGGCGCTCTGAAGCCCCGACCTGTAACTTCTGCGGAGCGCCCGCCGCGCCTGCGGCTGGTGGCTTCGGACTCCAGACCCCGCTGGCCTCTCAGAGTCCGGGGTGGGACAGCTGTTCCTGAGAAGAACCTTCGTCCTTCCAGTTTTTCCCACGGACTAAACGGGTATTCTGTTCAGGCAGAAATATACCCTCCTAATAAACAATTTTGAGGTTGGAGGGAATGACATAGGGGAGGGGGCGATTTTACACAGTGTTTTTTCGAGGTTGTACTGTTTTAATTTTGTTGCTGATTTTTACTTCTGTTTGTTTGCAGAGCTGTGGCAAAAACTAGTTCAGTTGTCTTCTTGTCTTAAAGTGTTGCCGCTGGCACCACACTGTGCCTGGGTTAGGCTACCTGAGGACCATAAGAGTAGTCCACAGAAGGGGCTGATCAGGGGACAATGAGCTAATATTTATTTGCCTCTTGTACTGTTAGCCTTACAAGTGATCTTCACTACCATGAAACACAGTTGATTCTAAGTTTTCACAAGCTTGTTGATTGATTCTGTTGAGGGGGAGAACTGAATAGATGGGAAACTCAGTTGTGCAAACTGAGTTAGGTTCCTGTTTAGTGAATCTAATAAAACACTGCAAAGTACATTTCTACCTCATGTGACCTGCCAAGCCAGCCGCAGTTCACACTGAACGCTTCAGAGCCAGAATTAACACTCTAAAAAAGGAAACTTTTTTTTTGGCTGAGGAAGATTGCCCTGAGATAACGTCTGTCACCAATCTTCTTCTTTTTGCTTAAGGAGGATTCCTCTTGAGCTAGCATCCCCTGCAAATCTTCCTGTATTCTGCATGTGGGCTGCCACCACAGCACCGCCACCAACTAGCTGTGTAGGTCACACCCAGGAATCAAAGCCGGGCACCCAAGGCAGAGTCTACTGGACTTAACCACTAGGCCACTGGGGCTGGCCCAGAAATCATTTGTTTCCTTTATTGAGGCCATAATAGTTTATAACACGGTGAAATTTCAGTTCTACATTACTACTAGTCAGTCACCATATATGTGCATGCCCCTTTACCCCTTATCCCCAGCCAGCCCCCACCCCCTTCCCCTCTGGTAACCACTAATCTGTTCTCTTTGTCCATGTGTTTGTTTATCTTCCACATATGAATGAAATCATATGTTGTTTGTCTTTCTCTGTCTGGCTTATTTTGCTTAACATAATACACTCAAGGTCCATCCATGTTGTTGTAAATGGGACGATTTTGGGGTTTTCATGACTGAGTAGTATTCCATTGTATATGTATACCACATCTTCTTTATCCATTCATCCGTAGAAGGGCACTTGGGTTGCTTCCACATCTTGGCTATTGGGAATAATGCTGCAATGAACATAGGGGTGCATAAGTCTCTTTGAATTGTTGATTTCAACTTCTTAAGATAAATACCAGTAGTGGGATAGCTGGATTGTGTGGTATTTCTATTTTTAATTTTTTGAGAGATCTCCATACCATTTTCCATAGTGGCTGCAGCAGTTCGCATTCCCAAAAGCAGTGTATGTGGGTTCCCTTTTCTCCACATCCTCTCCAACATTTGTTGTTTTTTGTCTTGGTAATTATAACCACCAGAAACCATTTTTTAAGAAACTGTAACTTTGTTCTTTTCACATTATGCCATGCATGTCCAAAGAAACTTGATGAACTATACATATGTAACTTAAAGGACAATTTAGTCATCTGCTTTCTTACGTTTTAATAGGGAATGCAATGATACTGTGTTACTCCAAAGAGTACCTGGACAACATTTTAGAAATAGAACTTCCAAAGGGTGAAGAGGGCCAAAAGGTACAAACTTCCAGTTATTAAATAAATAAGTCATGGGGATGTAACGTACAACATGGTGACTGTAGGTAATAATACTATATTGCATATTTGAAAGTTGCTAAGAGAGTAGATCTTAAAAGTTCTCATCATGAGAAAATAATTCTGTAACTATGTATGACGATGGATTTTAGACTTATTGTGGTGATCTTTTCACTGTATATCCAAATACCAAATCATTATGTTGTACACTAGAAACAAATATATTGTTATATGTTAATTATATCTCAAATTTTAAAAAGGAAATATATATGTATATTCTATTCTGTTTCTCTGAAGAACAATGACTAATACAAATAATGGCATCAGGAGTGATTCTAGAGGAGCCGATTCTTAAGGAGGAGTTTTCTGAATTGGTTCTGTGGTTTCTGGAATTGGCTGTCCCACATGAGTAGATTTAAAGACATTAATGACTTTGTTTCTAGTAGTGAAAAGGGCACTGATAGTCCCTGGCATGAGGTGGCAACAGAGATACTCAGGATGTCATTATTGATACTCCTAATGAAACAGCTGTGAGAGGTAAGGATCTGGGTGACTATGTATATGATACCTTTGAAAAGTTTTGTCAAACTAATGAGTATAATGAGATTGGCTGGTTGCTCCTAATGTCCCTGGACAATGTGGGCGAAGAAAAGGATGAGCTCAGGGATTTGAATTCATAGTTCAATTGCTCCATAAATGGTCTGAACACTGTTGATTCTCCTCAGGACCCACTCCCACTGCCCCACTGCTTCCAGACCTACAACAAGACTCAAGTTCTAGCAGGCCTCTAAAGGTGGGGTACAAAGTGGGGACCATGAAGAGGTGCACTACACTCTAAAGGCTACTTGACTTTTCCAATTTATACAGACTGAAATCTGGGGAATACATGTAGGAATGGATATTAAGGGTGTGGGGTAATGGTGGAAGGAACCTAAGATTGGATCAAGCCAAATTTATTGATATGAGCCCACTAAGCAGAGATTTTTGCATTTAATGTTGCGGCTCAGGGAGTTAAAAAGGGCTCTGTCAGAGTTGAGTTATAAGGGACATTTCACCCAGAAGACATAACAATTATAAACATATGCACCAAACATCACAGCAACAAAACAGATGAGATGAATTGAAGGGAGAAGCAGATAATTCTATAATAATAGTTAGAGACTTCAATACTGTGCTTTCAATAATGATAGTACAACCAGACAGACATAAGGAAATAGAAGACTTGAACAACATTGCAAACCAATTGGACCTAACATGCATCTACAGAATACTCTGTCCAGCAACAGCAGAAAGCACGTTTTTCTCAAGTGCACATGGAACTCTCTCCAGGACAGATCACATGTTAGGCTACAAAACAATTCTTAATACATTTTGAAAGATTCAAAGCATGCAAAGGATCTTTCTCCATCACAGTGAAGCGGAACCAGATGTTAATAACAGAAAAAAAACTGAAAAATTCACAAATATGTGGAAATTAAAAATACACTTTAAAAAACCAATGGGTCGGGGCTGGCCTCGTGGTCGAGTGATTAAGTTCGCGCGCTCCGCTGCAGGCGGCCCAGTGTTTCGTTGGTTCGAATCCTGGGCGCGGACATGGCACAGCTCATCAAACCACGCTGAGGCAGCGTCCCACATACCACAACTAGAAGGGCCCACAACGAAGAATATACAACTATGTACCGGAGGGGCTTTGGGGAGAAAAAGGAAAAAATAAAATCTTTAAAAAAAAAAAAAAAACCAATGGGTCAAAGAAGAAATCAAAAAGGAAGTTAGAGTATACTTAGTCTTGAATGAAATTGAAAACACAACATACTGAGACCTATGGGAGGCAGTCAAAGCAGGGATGAGGGAGGTTCATAGCTATAAATGCTTACATTAAAAAGGAAGGAATGTCTAAGTCAATAACTTACCTTCTCATCTTAGGGAACTAGAAAAATAGGGCAAATTAAACCCAAATCAAGCAGGAGAAAGCAAAGCAAATGATAAATATTAGGTCATAGATATATAAAATAGAGAACAGAAAAATAATAGGAAAATCAATGAAACAAAAATTGATTTTCTAAAAAGACTTTTAAAAATGACAAAGCTTTAGGTAGACCGATTAAGAAGAAACAGACCAGACAAATAGCTAAAATCAGAAATGGAGATGGGAACATTACTACCAATTCTATATTTTTGAAAAAGACTATAAGAGAGTACTATGAACAACTGTATGCTAACAAATTGGATAAACTAGGTGAAATGGACAAATTCCTAGAAACACACAACCTGCTAAGACTTCATCATGATGAAATAGAAAATCTGACTAGTCCTAGAACTGGTAAAGATATAAAATTAGTAATCGACAACCTCTCAACAAAGAACAGCTCAGAACCAGATGTCTTGACCGGTGAATTCTTCCAAATGTTTAAAGAAGAATTAACCCCTATCCTTCTGTATTGGTCAGGGTTCCCCAGAGAAACAAAACCAATAGATAGATAGATAAATAGATAGATAGATAGATAGATAGATAGATAGATAGATAGATAGATAGATAGAAGAGGAGATTTATTACAGGAACTGGCTCACATAATTATGCAGGCTGAGAAGTCCCATGGTCTGCTGTCTGCAAGCTGGAGAACCAGGAAAACTGGTAGTGTAATTCAGCCTTAGTCTTAATGCCTGAGAACCCCCAAATGACATTTTCTGCAGAAATAGAAAAAGCTATCCTAAAGTTATTATGGAACTTCAGGGGACTTCAAATACTCAAAACAATCTTGAAAAAGGACAAAATTGAGAGGACTCCTTTTTCCTGATTTCAAAACTTATTATAAAGCTACAGTAATCAAAATGTGTGGTACTGGCATAAAGACAGACATATAGACCACTGGAATAGAATAGACAACTCAAAAGTAAACCCTTACATATATGGTCAAATCATTTTAGAAAAGGATGCTAAGACTAGTCAATGGGAAAAGGACAGTCTTTTTAACAAACGATGCTGGGAAAACTGGATATCCACATGGAAAATAAAGAAGTTGTACCCTTACCTGACATGATTTAAAAAACTAAATTCAAAATTGGATACGGTTGTTTCCATATCTTAGCTATTGTAAAGTAAATCATGCTGTAATGAACATGGGATGCATGTATCTTTTCAAGTTAGTGGGTTTTTTTCCTTTCGATAAATACACAGAAGTAGAAATCCTGGATGATATGGCAGTTCTATTTTAATGTTTTGAGGAACCTGCATACTGTCTTCCATAGTGGCTGCACCAATTTACCTTCCCACCAACAGTGCACAAGGGTTCCCTTTGCTCCACATCCTTGTCAACACTTGTTATTTCTTGTCTTTTTGATAGCAGCCATTCTAACAGGTGTGAAGTGATCTCTCATTGAGATTTAGATTTGCATTTCCCTGATGATTAGTGATATTGAGCTTTTTTTCATCTGCCTGTTGGCCACCCATATATCTTCTATGGAAAAATGTCTATTCAGATCTTCTGGCCATTTTTTAATTGAATTGTTTGGGGTTTTTTGTTTTTGTTGTTTTATTTGCTGTTGAGTTGCATGAGCTCTTTATACTTTGGGATATTAACTCCTTATCAGATAGATGATTTACAAATATTTTCTCCCATTCAGAAGTTTTCTTTTCATTTTGTTGATGGTTTCCTTTGCTGTGCAGAAGCTTTTTAGTTTGATGTAGTCCCACTTGTTTATTTTTGCTTTTGTTACCTTTATTTTTGGTGTCATATCCAAAAAATCATCACCAAGACCAATATCAAGGAGCTTATTGCCTCTGTTTTCTTCTAGGAGTGTATGGTTTCAGATCTTACATTCAAGTCTTTAATTCCTTTTGAATTAATTTATGTCTATGGTGTAAGATTGTGGTGCAGTTTCATTCTTTTGCATGTGGCTGTGCAGTTTTCCCAACATCATTTATTGAAGAGACTGTCCTTTCCCCGTTGTATATTCTTTAAGGAAATCTAAGAGAGCGTGATGAAGCATTTGGGACTAACAACACTAGGAATACTAGGTCTGAAGGGGCCTCCAGGGGCAAAGGGAGTGAGCAGCTGCTAGTCCTCTGAGAAGGAGAGCTGTAGCTGTAGGAGAGGGCACCCAACCAGAGCTGTAGCCTTCAGTAGAGGAGTGGGCTACTGCCAACCCACAAATGAGCAAGAAGGAACCCTGGGAAATAAATATGCCTACCTCACTCTTCTCTTGATCCCTAATCCAAGTGATGTTTGCCATTGGGTGAAAACAACCAAAAGCCAAAGGGTAAGGAAGCCCATTCATGCTGTCCAAAAAGGGTAGCCTGGCAGGGTACAGACCACAGTGAAAAAGGTTGAATGGTGGCAAACATAGAATGTCCAGCATAGACCACCCACCTCTTTTTTTAATCAATAGACTTTGCTCTTTAGACTAATTTTAGGTTCACAGAAAAATTGAGTTGAAAGTACAGAGAGCTCCCATATACCCTCTCATCGCCCCCCACTTGTTTCCCCTATTTTTGACATCTTGCATTAATGTAGTATGTTTCTTACCATATTGATACATTATTATTAACTGAAGCCCATAGTTTACATTAGGGTTCACTCTAAGTGTTGTATATTTTATAGATTTTGACAAATATATAGTGACACATATCCACTTCTCTAATATATATATATGTATATATATATGTCACATATATATATATGTGACATATATACATAACAAATGTATATACATATATACCAAATATTTTTAAGACATATATCATCTCTCTGTCCCTCCCCCCAAACACTTGACAAGCACTCTTCTTTTTACTGTCTCCATAATGTTGCCTTTTCCAGAATGGCATACAGTTGGTATCATACAGTATGTAACGCTTCCAGATGGGCTTCTTTCACTTCACAGCATGCATCTAAGTTTCCTCACTGTTTTGTTTTTTTTTTTCAGAGCTTCAGTGCATGGTCATGTTCCTAGTAGTTAGTTTTTGGTTCTCTATGTGAGCCACTGCCACAGTATGACAGCTGACAGACAGGTGGGGTGGTTCCATGACCCGAGACAAACCCAGACGTGGCAGTGAGAGCACTAATCTTAACCAGTAGACCACCTGGGCTGGCTCTCCTCCATGTTTTTTTATGGCTTGATAGCTCATTTATTTTTATCACTGAATAATATTCCACTGTCTGGATGTACCTTAGTTTATTTATCCATTCACTTACTGAAGAACATCATGGTTGTTACCAAGTTTGGGTAATTATGAATAAACATTCATGTGCAGGATTTTGAGTGGACGAACATTTCCCACTCACTTGGTAAACACCACGAAGCGTGATTGCTGGATCATCTGCTAAGAGTATGTGTGGTTTTCTAGGAAACTGTCGAAGTGGCTATACCATTTTGCTTTCCCACCAGCAATTAATGAAACTTCCTGTTGCTCCACATCCTCACCAGCATTTGGTGTTGTTAGCGTTTTGGATTTTAACCATTCTAATAGATGAGTAAGGCTATTTCATTATTGTTTTAATTTGCAATTACCTAATGGCATATGATGTGGAGCATATTTTCATATGCTTATTTGATATCTGTTTACCATCTCTGGTGAGGTATCTGTTTAGATTTTTTTGGCCTATGTTTTAATTGGGTTGTTTGTTTTCTTATGGTTGAGTTTTAAGAGTTCTTTGTGTATTTTGGGTACCAGTACTTTATCAGATGTGTGTTTTGTAAACATTTTCCCCCAGGCTGTGGCTTGGCTTTTCATTCTCTTAATAGTGTCTTTCACAAAGCAGAAGTTTTGCACAAATTCAAGAGCTTAGCAAACTCTAAGCAGGATAAACACTAAAACAACCACAACTATACAGAGTTCAGTTATCTTGCTGAAAATAAGAGACAAAGGGAAAATCTTAGAAGTAACCGTGGGGCCAGCCCAGTGATGTAGTACTGAGTTCCGTGCTCAGCTTTGGTGGCCAGGGGTTTGTGGGCTGGACCCAGGCATGGACCTACACGCTGCTCCTCAAGCCAGGCTGTGGGGGCATCCCACATACAAAAAGTTGAAGAAAATGGGCACAGCTGTTAGCTCAGGGACAATCTTCCTCACCAAAAATTAATTAGGTCAATTAAAATTTCTTTCTTTCATTTTTTACAGAGGCGTCTGTTTTTTCTCCTCGTCAGTGTCACTGACACTCACAGGTTCACATTTCCTGGTGCAGCTCTTCTCCTTACAGTAGTTAACGCGCAGTCTCATGTTTGTGCTGAGGCAGTGGCTCGACCCAGGGCAGAGGGCGTTGGCACTCCATGCAGGCAGGGCACAGTCTGTCCTGCATGGAAAAGGAACTGGTGAGTAGGTGGCCTGGGGCGGTTGACCCCCACACTCCTTTTTGTGTTAGTCAGTGATTCTCCATTCATGCTCCTTCCTGGCTGCCCAGGGTGGGGGGACCATGCAGCTCAAAGCAGGGCAGGGCAGGCAGAAGGAAAAGCAGCAGGCCTCCCAGGGCGGGGACAGGGGATGGAAGGAGGGGTGGACGGGTGTGGGTGCAGGGCAGGAGGCTCTTAGAGTAAGGCACAACCCTGACTTTGGCTCTCATGGCGAGGGGTTTCCTCCCCTGCAACCCTCCGGGCCCCTCTCCCCACCCCCCACCCGCTCAGAACAACACAGTCCCAGAGCCTGGGGCACTTCCTGGGGTCCCTGAAATCAGGGGCTTCTGGTTCAGAGAGATCTGGCTTAAAATCCCAATAACTGGGGCTTGGTCCAGGCTCGGACATTGGCTAGCTGTGTGACTTTGGGCAAGTGATTTCAGCTGTCTGGCCTCATTTTGAATAGATAATGCATGCTGTTAAAGAACAAAAGTTCAACTGAGTAAATTTAAAGATCTAATTGACATTATGCAGCAATTCATGAATAGGGCAGCATCCCATCCAGCAAATAGCTAGGAGCTCTGAGGAGCTATGCAAAGGGGAACATTTTTATACACAGAAAGAGGGTGGGACAAAGAGGTTAAATGAGTGGATTACTTCAGGCAGGGTCACCTTCCTTAAGGGAAGGCATGGGGTCTTATGCAGAGCACCTCACTAGTGTTGCTCAGGAAATCCCAGACTGGTTGGTGAAAATCCCACTCCTGGGAGAGGAGGAAACTGCAGTGAGGGTAGGCAATCGGTCTTTGTGGGGTTGAGCATAAGTGACTCCATTTGGGGCCTGTCGTTTCTTTTTAACCATGCACATAGTAGAAAGTTCAAAATCTAAACAGCAAAGGCAGTGAGGAGTTAATTTCCTCCTAGCTCATGCCCCAGTCACCCATTTCCTCTCCCAGAGACAAATACTGTAAGAACTTTCTGGCTATTATTATAAACATATATAAACAAATGTGTATATTGATTTAAATTTTATTTTCAGTCAAATGGTAGAACTCTGTATCCAGTTCATATATTTCTTTTTCTTTTTTTTAAGATCGGCACCAGGTTGCCAATCTTCTTTTTTTTTCCTCCTTTTTCTCCCCAACTCCCCCAATAGGTAGTTGTATATTTTTTTTAGTTGTGGGTCCTTCTAGTTGTGCTATGTGGGATGCCACCTCAGTGTGGCCTGACAAGCGGTGCCATGTCCGTGCCCAGGATCCGAACCAGCAAAACCCTGGGCCACCAAAGCAGAACGCATGAACTTAACCACTCGGCCCCGGGGCCGGCCTCCAAATTTCATTTAGCAATAGAATTTGGTGCTCTTACCATTTCAGTACCTAAGGGTCAGCTATTATTTTTCACAACTGCATAATATTTTGTTATGTGGACATTGCATAATTTATTTAACCTGCTCCCTGTTGGTAGCTGTTTAGTTTCTTTTAAATCTTTTTCTTATAAGTAACATGTACAGTTGAGCTATGACTACATATAAAGCATGGATAAGTCTTCAGAATATACTGTTCAGCAAAAAGCCTGGGTACAAAGATCACATGCTGTGTGATTCCAATTAGATACTGTTCAAAAAACAATAAAAATTGAATACACTGCCTAAATACCTCACCTTCACCAACACCATGAGACATCATCAAACCTTTGGTCTTTGCCTCCCTGATAAACGGCATTTAACTTTTGTTTTAATTTGTCTTTTTTGTATTTAAGGGCCCTAACAGTTTTATTTGTAAAAACATGTATGGAAGTAACTCCTTCAACTGGGTGCTTGCAAATGGATGGGAAAGCTCCTATATAAAAACATCAAAAACTGTGACAACATGATTTATGTGTATTGTACCCCACGCTAGCTAACATCTCTACGTGAACTAATGGAGTCACCTTACCCTGACATGATATCCTTTCTTCATCTCCTAAAATGAGGGAGAGCTAAGTTCTCCCACCCAAATTGCCCTCCCAGTGCTCAGGAGGGTCGTTGGCAGGGACAGGGGGTGTAGACAGCCTGAAATGGTGTGCAGTGAGTGAGCAAACCACGTTTTAGGAAGATCAAAGCTCCGGAGAGACAGCGATCTGAGTCAGACTGCAGCGAGCTCCCAGCTCCAGGCCGGTGGCACCTACTCTCTGTGAAAAGCAGCTGCACCCACCTAGTCCCTTCACTCTCCCCTCCCATGTTCTTGGGCATGGAATGCAAGAACGTGATATTGCTTCAGAGCTCAAGGGCAGTGCAGCCTAACTAAAGCTTCTAACGATTCCTCAGCCTTGAGATCCTTTGCTTGAAGCCCAAGGAGAGACCAAGGCCTGGGGAGAAGGGGCGAGAATCCTTTCTTTGGCTCTGGGTCTTTAGGAGCAAGAGTGGAGGGCCCTGCCTGATCCCCTCGCCTGCACCTTGCCCCAAATACTGCCCTTCTCCAGGCCCTAGTCCTTACCCACCTACAGACAGAGACTGAGTTTGGGGTAGAGAGTGGAATGGCATGATGGTTACAAAATTACCAGGAATTGCATATGAGTTGCAACTGTTCCTGTTTTCTTTTCTTCCCTATTTTCTGCAAGTACCGCTTTTGCCCAAATAAATGTATTTAAAGAAAAAGATCGTATCCCCACTTTGAATTAAAAGCTAGTATTTTCCTAATACATGTTGAAATAAATTAGGAACTGATGACATGTTAATATAAAGAAAAAACTAAATTAAAAACTAATTTGTCATTCTGCCAAATAAAGATGACTTTCATCCCACCAGTGAGACTCATCCGCCTCTGTGGGAAATACGACTCATAAGGATGTCTCAGCTATTCTCTAGGCTAATGATTCTCAGAGTCCCCCAATGACAGGGCCACTAGGGACATGTGGCAATGCCTGACACATTTTGAGACTATCGATTGAGAAACTGGTGGTGTTCCTGCCACCTAGTGGGTGGAGGCTAGGTATGCTGTTAAACATCCTACCAGTCACATGACAATCTCCACATCAAAGAATTATCTGGCTGAGGCTGAGAACCCCTGTCTACACAGATCCTCTGAGCCTGACTAACACTCCAGACAGGCTTCCTCCCCTGTCACATTTACAAAAACACTCCCACAAATCACACAAATCTCAGTGATGGCCCTCAGCACACTGCAAGGTCATTTTTGTTTATTGTTTGTCTCCTCTTTAAAACTGTGAGCTCCCGGAGAGTGGGGGCTATGTCTTATCTCACTGTTTTGTAATTATGTAACTATTGTTGACTTCTTACATTACTATAGCACACTTGTCGCACCCAATGAAGCAATATTGACACAATATTATTAGCTGAACTACACACTTTATTTGGATTTCATTAGTTTTTCCCTGATATCCTTTTTCTGTCCCAGGATGCTATCGAGGAGGCCATGTTACATTTGGTCCCCATCGTGTCTCCTTAGGCTCCACTGACTGTGACAGTTTCTTGACTTTCCTTGTTTTCGATGACTTTGACATTTTTGAGGAGTACTGGTCAGGTATAGTTTAGAATGTCCTTCAAATTGGTTTGGTGACTTCTGATCATGATTAGACAGGGATGATGAGTTTGGGGACAAGACGAAGTGCCATTCTCAACACAACATATCAAAGGTACATAATGTCAACTTGATTTATCATGGTTGTTGACCTTGATCACCTGGTGTCCTAGTCTCCTGTCGCTGCTGAAACAAATTACCACAAATTTGGTGACGTAAACAACAGAAAATTATTCTCTCACAGTCCTGGGGGCCTGAATTCTGAAACCAAGGTGTTGGCAGGGCCAACCTACTCTGGATGCTCTCGGGAGAATCCATCCCTTGCCTCTTCTAGCTTCTGGCAGATGCACAGCATTCCTTGGCTTGAGGCCACATTACTCCAGTCTCAGCCTCCTTCTTCGTATGTGTCCCTTATGTCTGTCTCTCTTCTGTGTCTATTATAAGGACATTTGTCCCTGGATAAAGGGCCCACCTGAATAGTCTGGGATGACCTCCTCATCTCAAGATCTTTAGCTTAATTAAATCTGTAAAGATTCTTTTTCCAAATAATTTAGCATTCCCAGGTTTTGGGGATTGGGACATGGACATTTCTTTGAGGGGTCACCGTTCATCTCACTATACCAGGCTAGTGTTTCCCGCGTTTCCCCACTGTAAATCTGCTTTTAACTTCCCCCTCCATACTCTACTGAGGGAAGACACTATGGGCAGGAAGTTAAGCTCCACGTTCTTGTGGGTAGTGTCTAAATAAATTGTTTTGAATTCTTCTGTATGAGAGACTTACCTATTCTTCCCTTTCAGTTTTATTTATATCAATATGGACTCATGGGTATATATTTTATACTTTAGCCTATAATCTAATATTATCTCATTTTGTGTAAAATTGTTCGTTTTTTCCATTAGGACTTCTTTCAGTTGTCTCCTAAGTCCCTTTGACATATCCCTGTGCTTTTATTTTTATTTATTTTTTTTATTAAGATTATGATAGATTACAACCTTGTGAGATTTCAGTTGTACATTATTGTTAGTAATATTGTGGGTACACCACTTCACCCTTTGTGCCCTCCCCCCACCACCCCTTTTCCCTGGTAACCACCGATCCGTTCTCCATGTCTATATGTTAATTTCCACCTATAAGTGGGGTCATATAGAGTTCGTCTTTCTCTGTCTGGCTTATTTCGTTTAACGTAATACCCTCAAGGTCCATCCATGTTGATGCGAATGGAACAATTTGGTCCTTTTTTATGGCTGAGTAGTATTTCTTTGTGTATATATACCACGTCTTCTTTATCCAGTCATCAGTTTCTGGGCATTTAGGTTGGTTCCACGTCTTGGCTATTGTAAATAATGCTGCGATGAACATAGGGGTGCATGGGACTCTTGGGATTGCTTATTTCAGGTTCTTAGGATAGATACCCAGTAGTGGGATGGCTGGGTCATAGGATATTTCTATTTTTAACTTTTTGAGAAATCTCCATACTGTTTTCCATAGTGGCTGCACTAGTTTGCATTCCCACCAACAGTGTATGAGGGTTCCTTTTTCTCCACAACCTCTCCAACATTTGTCACTTTCGGTTTTGGATATTTTTGCCAATCTAACGGGTGTAAGGTGATATCTTAGTGTAGTTTTGATTTGCATTTCCCTGATGATTAGCGATGATCAACATCTTTTCATGTGTCTCTTGGCCATACTTATATCTTCTTTGGAGAAATGTCTGTTCATGTCCCCTGCCCATTTTTTGATCGGGTTGTTTGTTTTTTTGTTTTTAAGCTATGTGAGTTCTTTGTATATTATGGATATTAACCCTTTGTCGGATAAGTAGCTTGTAAACATTTTTTCCCAATTAGTGGGCTCTTTTTTTGTTTCAATCCTGTTTTCCCTTGCTTTGAAGAAGCTCTTTAGTCTGATGAAGTCTCATTTGTTTATTCTTTCTATTGTTTCCCTCAGCTGAGGAGTTATAGTGTCCGAAAAGATTCTTTTGAAACTGATGTCAAAGAGTGTACTGCCTATATTCTCTTCTACAAGACTTATTGTTTCAGACCTAATCTTTAAGTCTTTGATCCATTTTGAGTTTATTTTTGTGAATGGTGAAAAAGAATGATCGATTTTCATTCTTTTACATGTGGCTGTCCAGTTTTCCCAACACCATTTGTTGAAGAGACTTTCTTTTCTCCATTGTAGGCCCTCAGCTCCTTTGTCGAAGATTAGCTGTCCATAGATGTGTGGTTTTATCTCTGGGCTTTCAGTTCTGTTCCATTGATCTGTGCACCTGTTTTTGTACCAGTACCCGTGCTTTTATTTTTTGAGCACATTCTTACTTTCTGACACTACTAGATGCTCTAGACTTATCTTGTATATTCTCTGATCCAGCCCTGGAACCAGAAATTTCTCCAAGAAGCCTGGATTCCTTTTATTAGGGAATAGTATTAGAAACCAAGTTCTGGGCACTGGGTTTGCTTGTTGCTATTCAGGTATCATTGCTTCAGGTTTCTCAGTGGGTAGAACTGGTAAATATATGTGGATATATTAATCCACGTATACACACACATCTAAAATTATTACTATAGGTGTACATAATGTATGTATACATACTTATATATTAAATTAAATTAAACATAATTCTAACTGATATCTCCAACTCTAAGCCAGTACCATGGGGTTCAGTCTACCTTTTCCACCCTTGCCTGTCTATAACCTCAACGGTAAGAGACTTGGCTCCCACAGTCCACCATCCTTTCTCTTATTGTCAATCCCAGTAAACATATACAACTATTTCAGAATTTTTAACCTGTCCCCTGGAGGAAAACAACTTTACCAACCAGAAAACAGTGCTTATGTACAGTTCCTTTTGTCTTTAGTCTTAGAGTTTCCACTTATTCCCAAAGTTACTTAGACATCACCTCTTTCCCCACCACCTTCAGTGGGGTGAGGTCAGACATTTGTAATACAGTTGGATGCTTTTATCACCGTCTGTATTCCACCCTGGGATCCCCCACCCTCCTGGTTGACTTTTTTAAATTTGCATACGTTAAGTTCCACTCTTTGTGCTGTGATGTTCTATGGTTTTGATGCATGGATAGTTTTGTATCTGTCCCTACCGTACCATGCAGGACAGCTCACAGCCCTAAAATTCCCCATGCTTCACCTAGTCAACCTTCTCCTCTTCCATAACCCCTGGCCATCACTGATCTTTTTTTCCATCTCTATAGTTTTGCTTTTTTGAAAAAGTCACATAAATGGAATCATACAATAGACAGCCTTCTCAGACCAGCTTCTTTCACTTAGCAATATGCACTTAACATTCACCCATGTTGTCACACAGATTAATAGTTCACTCCTTTTGTTCCCTTAATAGTTTTCCACTTAACGGTGTGGATTTAGACCACAGTTTGTTTCGTTACTCATCTATTGAAGGACATCTCGGTTGCTTCTAGTTTTGGGTGATGATAAATAAGGAAGTCACAAAAAGACAAATATTCTATGATTCCACTTATATCAGGTACTTAGAGGAGTCAAAGATCATAGAACATAGAATGGTAATTGCCAGGGACTGGAGATGGAGGAGAATGAAGAGTTATTGCCTGACGAGTAAACAGTTTCAGTTTTACCGGATGCAAAGAGTAATAAAAACGGATGGTAGTGATGGTTGCATAACATTATGAATGTATTTAATATTACTGATGTGTTCACTTAAAAATGGTTAAGATGGAAAATTTTATGTTGCCTATTTTACTACTATAAAAAATTGGGAAAAAAGAATTATGAAAAAAAGTTTAACTGCCCAATTTCAAAATTTATTACAAAGCTATAGTAACCAAAACAGCATGGTACTGGCACAAAAACAGACACATAGATCAGTGAAACAGAATCGAGAGCCCGGAAATAAACTCACACATCTCTGGACAGCTAATTTTCGACAAGGGAGCCAAGAACATACAATGGAGAAAGGAAAGTCTCTTCAATAAACGGTGTTGGGAAAACTGGACAGCCACATGCAAAAGAATGAAAGTAGATGATTATCTTACACCATACACAAAAATTAACTCAAAATGGATTCAAGACTTGAATTTAAGACCTGGAACCATTAAGCTTCTAGAAGAAAACATAGGCAGTAAACTCTTCAACATTGATCTTAGCAGCATATTTTCAAGTACCATGTGTGATGGGGCAAGGGAAACAATAAAAAAAATAAACAAATGAGACTACATCAAACTAAAACCTTCTGCATGACAAAGGAAACCATCAATAAAGTGAAAAGACAACCTAACAATTGGGAGAAGATATTTTCAAACCATATATCTAAGAGGTTATTAATATCCAAAGTACACAAAGAACTCATACATCTCAACAACAAAAAAACTAACAACACAATTAAAAAATGGGCAAAACATCTGAACAGACATTTCTCCAGAGAAGGTCTACAGATGGCCAACAGGCACATGAAAAGATGTTCAACATCATTAACTATCAGGGAAAGGCAAACCAAAGCAACAATGAGATATCACCTTACTCCCATCAGAATGGCTATAATTAGCAAGACAGGAAACAACAAGTGTTGGAGAGGAGGCGGAGAGAAGGGAACCCTCACACACTGCTGGTGCGAGTGCAAACTGATGAAGCCACTGTGGAAAACAGTATGGGGATTCCTCAAAAAATTAAGAATAGAACTACCATATGATCCAGCTATTCCAGTGCTCAGTATTTGTCCAAAGAACATGAAAATACGAATGCATAAAGATACATGCACCCCTGTGTTCATTGCAGCATTATTCACAATAGCCAAGACTCAGAAGTAACCTAGTTGCCCACCAAGGGACAAATGGATAAAGAAGATGTGGTATACATACACAATGGAATACTACTCAGCCGTAAGAATTGATGAAATCCAGCCATTTGTGACAACATGGATGGACCTTGAGGGTATTATGCTAAGTGAAATAAGTCACAGGGAGAAAGTCAAACACCGTATGATCTCACTCATAAGTAGAAGATAAAAACAATGGCAAAGAAACACATATAGACAGAGATTGGATTGGTGGTTACCAGAGGAGAAGGTGTAAGGGAGGAGGGCCAAAGGGGTGACTAGGCACATGTGTGTGGTGATGGATTGTAATTAGTCTTTGGGGGGTGAACATGATGTAATCTACACGGAAATCGAAATACAATGATGTACACCTGAAATTTATCTAATGTTATAATCCAATGTTACCACAATAAAAAAAAGTAAAAAAGAAAATATGGTGTATATACGATGCAATATTATTCAATCATAAAAAAGAATGAAATCTTGCCATCTGTGACAACATGGATAGACTATGAGGGCGTTGTGCTAAGTGAAATAAGTCAGACAGAGGAAGACAAATACCATATGACTTCACTTATATGTGGAATCTGAAAACAAGAAAAAGAAAAAAACAAGTTCCTAGATACAGAGAACAGATTGGTCATTGCCAGAGATGGAGGGTGGGGAATGGGCAAAATGGGTGAAAGGAGTTAAAAAGCACAAACCTCCACTTACAAAATAAATAAATTCTGGGGATGTAATGGACAGCATGGTGACTACAGTTAACAATGTTGTATTGTATACTTGAAAGTTACTAAGAGATTAAATCTTGAAAGTTATCATCACAAGAGAAAAAATCTGTGTGTCTGGTGACAGGTGTTAACTACACTTATTGTGGTGATCATTTAACAGTAGATATGTACAAATATGGAATCACTATGTTGTACATCTGAAAGTAATGTAATGTTGCATGTCAATTATACCTCAATAAAAAGCAAAAAGAACCACCAAAAAAAATTTTAAACATAAGGTAACATGACCAAGCAATTCCACTCCTAGGTGTACACCTGAGAGACTGAGCACGTGTGTTCAAATGGGAACTTGTGCACAAATATTCATAGCATCGTTATTTCTAATCGCCAAAAGGTGAAAATAACCCAGTTGTCCATCAACTGATTTATGCGTAAATAAAATAGGATAAGTCCGTGCAATGGAATATTATTTGGAAAAATAAGGAAATGAAGTCCTGACATATGCTGCAGTGTGGGTGAACCTTGAAGACACTATGCTAAGTGAGAGAAGCCAGGCAGAAAAGACCACACATTGCGTGATTCCATTTATATGAAATATCCAAAATAGGCAAATCCATAGAGACAGAAAATAAACTAATAGTTATCTAGAGGTGGGAGTTTGGGAAATAAATGGGAGGAAGGAGCAACTGCTAATGAGTACAGAGTTTCTTTCTAAATTTGATGGTGATGATGGTTACAAAACGTGATTAACATGCTGAAAATCACTGCATTGTACACTCTAGACAGAGGCATTGCATGGTATGTGAATTACATCTCAATACACCTATTATGAAAAGACAGATCTGTAAAGACAATGCATTGGGACTAGTTAGGGAATTTTTGAATATTTGTAACATAGAGAAAAACATGTTTGGGTTAATACGTGTACACACTACTTGTTAAAGTTTGTGAATAAATTGTTCCTGAGGAGCTGTCCATATTGATTGGTCTATGATCCACATATGATCAATTTTGGTCTATGATCCGATGGATACCAGATAAGAACAATTGTGATTTACTGCAACCCTAAAGTCACGCAAATGTTATTCTTTGATGAAGTGAGCTAAGATACATTATGTTGTGCTTTGTGAACTCAACTAAAAGATACTTTGTCATATGAGAAGCAGCCAAAATCATTCTCAAGGAAATTATTATTATCAAAATGGAAATTAATAAACAACAAAAACTATCTGTAAGTGAACCACTATCTAATGCCTTCACCCATTAGCTGTCCCCAGGATTAAGGGAGAAGCCTGCATCCCACCACTTTCCGTTTTCCCATGCTTCCTGTCTGTCCTCGGGCTCTGTGGGGAGAAGATTCTTTCTACAAGCACAATGCACAGGGGAATACGAAACACTCTGGAGAGAAGTCTGAGGTAAAAGCTTCTCTGAGCCCTTTGTTCTGCCCAGCGCAGGGTAAGGGATTCTAGAAAAGAAAGAAGGAAAGTGGGCTGAAAGACAAGCTGGTGTCACTCTCTCTTCTAGGAACCAGGGAGACAGCCGGCAGGAGTGCCCCGTGTGGCAGAGGAGAGGGCTCATGGAAAGGTCCAAACGTCTCCAGTTTGGGAGCTCAGCATCTCCAGCATTGAGAGCAATGTCTGGGAGGCAGAAGATGACTAAGGTGGGGTGAAATAGTGGGAGGGAGCACCAGAGAATGCCCCTCTACACAGGGCTTTTTCAGAAGTTCCACTTTTTGTTTTCCAACAACCCCTTTTCAGGTTATTCTGCCTGGACACCTATGACACTTGCCAATTTCTGTTTCCGTTGGGTATGCTTTCTAGAGGAGCTAATTAGAGGAAGTTATTTTCACAGAGGAGCCCAAAGGTACCCGGTGTTCTCCCTCAACTCCAAGAGGTCCAGAGGCGCCAGATCACAGGGGCCCCAAAACCTCCACCTGCTCCTCTGATGCTGGTCCTGACAGAGACCCAGGTGAGTGAGTGTGGGAAGGGGAGTGAAACTGCCTTTGGGGAGGGAGGAAGACAGGAGTGTCCCTGAGCTAACATCTGTGCCAATCCTCCTCTATTTTGTATGTAGCACCCGGCCACAGCACGGCTGGAGGAGTGGTGTGTAGGTCCGGCTTGAGGAGTAGTGTGTAGGTCTGTGCTGGGATGAGCTGGACACCCCAGGCCTGGGAAGCAGAGGGCGCAAACTTAACAGTTATGCCACCTGGCTACGCCCTGCTCTCAACTTCCCCCTCGTTCAGTTTCCCTCTTTTCACTTTGACTACCCCACCCTCAGCACAGTCGACATACACACATTGAGGAACCTGCATTGGGACGAAGCCTGCAGGAGGTCGGGCTGAGTCATTGTCACCCTTTCTACCCCAAGAGCCCCACTTCTTGAGGGGTTTCCATAGCGCCCTTAAGGGCCAGGACTCGCAGACCCAGATACTTCAAAGGCAACTGCCTGGACAACGGGCCTTCTGTCTCCATGGCCGGGACCCACTGGGACCCCACTGGCCCCTCAGACCTGAGGGGAGAACACACCAGTGTTTGTACCTCCCTACAGTGCCAAGTAGCTGACAGCTGCTCTGGCTCATTACTGTCTTGGAGTCAGGATCCCAAGATGCAGGGGCCAGGGTCTCACAGCTCCTGCCTGAGTTCAGCAGCCGGTTCCCCGGGAATCTGGAATCGGAGCCTGTGCGCAGGCGTGAGCTGCCTGCCTACCACTGAGCAGATTCCAGAATAGGGACCCGCGCTCCGGAGCAGAGGCGGGACCCCAGAGTGGAAGGCAACCTGGATGGCAGTGTGCTTCCAGACCTACCTGGAGAGCACGTGCCTGGAATCGATCCATATAGGTCCCTGGAGAACTGGAAGGAGATGCTGCTTCGTGCAGGTACCAGGGCCAGCCTCCCTGGACCTCCTCTGCGGCTTGGGATGTGTCCACAGCACTGTCCCTAAGGACGGGAGAGAGCAAGGCATCGATCAGGAAACCGTCCCTGCAGCTTAAAGAGTTCCAATGGGGAGGTGAAATTTTTCCAGAACTCTAAATGCTTTACCTTGGCCCAGTGCTTTCTGGGACATTTAGGGACCATGAGGCTTGGGGGAGAGAAGGTAGGAAAAAAGACTGAGACATAATGGAAGGGCAATTTCCCTTTGAATCTGACCCTGAAGAACAAGCTCTGCCTGGGTTTCTTTCTCTCAGACTTGGCCCTAAACCTCTTTCCAAGGCCTGCTGCTCCATGTGGCCCTGCTTTACCTATGATGGACCAGAGCTCTCTTCCTCTCCCAGATGCTTCTGTGACCTCCTCTTCTGTGTGTCTCACCTCCAGTCTAGAACCTGCTCTTAAAGGGCATTTCCTCTGAGGTTCCTGTGAAGGAAGCCCGTGTTTGACTTTCTACTTTCCCTCCCAATTCTCCTGTCTATTCCCAAAGTGGTTACATACGCCTCTGTTTAGTGAATCATGGGAAGAAAATCAATGGAAATTTTGCAAGTGTACTGTTCAGAAACACGACTAATTATCTCAGCTTTTTTTTCTTTACCTAAAAATAAGTTCCTTAACTTTGTTCATCTTTCTAAAAATTGCTTTGTTTATTTTAAATATGGCTTAGGTCTTTTATGTTTGCATATAAATTTTTTAAATCAGCTCATCAATTTCTACCAAAAGCCTCCTAGAATTTTGTTTGGAATTTTGTTGGATCTATGGATCAATTTGGGGAGAATTGCCATCTTAGCAACGTTGAGCCTCACTATCTAGGAAAAGGGGGTGCATTTATTTCTGCTTCTTCCTCTCAGCAGCGTTTCTTGGTTTTCAGTGTCTTGGTTTTCTGAGGTCTGAGACATTGTTTCTAAGATTTATTCCTAAGAATTTGATGATTTCTGGCACTAGTGTACTTGGAATGATATTTAAATTGTATTTCCAGTTATTTGCTGCTTATATTTAATATATTTGGTGAGAGTTTTGTATATTAAACTTATATCCTATTAGTTTGTTTTGTTAAAAGATTTTTTTTAAAGATTTTATTTTTTTCCTTTTTCTCCCCAACGCCCCCCGGTACATAGCTGTATATTCTTTGTTGTGGGTCCTTCTAGTTATGGCATATGGGACGCCACCTCAGCGTGGTTTGATGAGCAGTGCCATGTCCGCGCCCAGGATTGCAACCACCGAAACATTGGGCCACCTGCAGCAGAGTGCGCAAACTTAACCACTCGGCCATGGGGCCAGCCCCATTTTGCTAAAAGATTTTTGCATCTGTAGTCCTGAGTAACCTTTGTCCCTAAATTTCTTTTTCTTTTTTCCGTTTTATCAAGTTTTGTTTTAAGTTGAAATTTAACAAAACAAATTGGTCCAATGCATCAAAGTTGACATAGAGTTGTTCATAGCATTCTCTCACTATCCTTTTAATGTCTGTACTATCTGTGGTAGTAATCCCTTTTTCATTCCTCATACTATGATTTTTGTTCTCTTTTTCTTTTTCTTTTGATGAGGAAGATTGGCCCTCAGCTAACATCTGTTGCCAATCTCCCTCTTTTTTTTTTCCCTCCCCAGAGCCCCAGTACATAAGTGTACAAAGGTTTATTCTTCAATTGCTGGATGTCATGGTCTACAAAGGACAATTAGATCAAGATGGGTGACAGCTCTTTTCCGGATTCTCTCTTCACTGATAGTTTTTTTAGTTCTATCAATTGCTGAGAGATGGGCTCTAAATCTGTTTTGATTGTGGAATTGGAGGAGCAGGGGTCTTTCGTTTGTTTTGGTTTTGGATGGTATCTGACCACCGCGTGTGCACAGCTTTGCCAGAGAGGAGGCTCCGCCGCTTGTTTCCGGGAAGGACCCAGCCCAAGAGGCTGTCAGCTTCCCCAGATGGTTGCCGCGCCAGCAAGGCCGCCGCTGGGCCCCGGGAAGCTGAGGGCTGACCTTGTCTTTGGAAAGAATTGTGAAGAAAATGACACGTTCCCTGGCCTTGGCCCTACCGAGGTCAACGTGTCAACCTGTCGGTAAACCGGTCCCAGGGAACGCGTCGCCCAACGACGACGACGACGACGGGCCTCCTGGCTTTCGTATAGCTCCTCCCTCAGGGCCTGGGGTCCCCTCTGCTCTCCAGATAACGACCCCCAGCCGACGATGCCCGCCCCGAGGCTGATCGAGGGACCCCAAGACAACCCTCTGCTGGGGACAAAGTGCCCGCAGGAGGTGACTCATTTGGGACCTGCGAGGCCAGGAGAGGCGCGCGCACTGTGCTGCCAGTCCCCCCAGCCCTGCCCGGGGCAGACAGCCTTCCCGGAGCAGCACCAGGACAGCAAAGCCCTGTTTGGGAGCTTATTGAGGCCGCAGATTCCGCTACGGAACTGCCGCGCCAGGCGGGAGGCAGAGAATGGTGACAAGCAGATATGGGAACCTCAGATTCCGGTGTGAAAAGGCGACACGTGACTTAATGACTCCAGGCCTTAGGAGCCAAGAACGGTGCTAAGGAAGTGGCTGCCCAGGCCAACTAGGATGAAAAGGAGGGATGGGGGCTGGGTACAGGGCAACTAGAAACTGACAGAAGGGGGTGGGGGCCGCCAGGCTGGAAACTGAGTGCGGGTGCGTTTTAGCCGGTTTCTGACAACGTGGCGGAGGAGTCCCGGCAGCGGGCGCGGGACCTGGGCGCCCGGGTGGGACCCGCCACGTTTGGGTTCCGGAAGTGAGTCGCAGGCCCGGCCCAGCGCTCGCAAGTCGCCGGCCCCCTCCCCGCCGGGTTCGTCTTTTCCCCTCTTTCTTCCAATTCTGCCCACTTTTCCTACCTCTCTTGCCACTCGCGCTGCAACCCCGACTCAACCGTCCTTCCTCTCCGGCAATTGGGGTAGAGATGGCAATGAGGGCGGCAATGAGGGCGGCGTCAGCCGTTCCAACTTGGGTTTATGGAGACATCCCCGGTGGTGCCACCAGGGCCTTAACGTTTGCGTCGCGCTCTCTGGTTACAGAGCACGTTCCCCCACAGCGGTCCTCGCCACAGCTGCAAGGAGGGTCTGATCATCCGGGCCCTGGAAGGAAAGTGAGGCCCGACCTAGGAGGCCGGCCCCAGGACACCCAATCCTCCCGCTGGACTAGAATCCAGGCTTCTCAGGGATGGAGCCGGTCTTCCCAGGGCTGGAAGAGTCAGAGGAGGTCCCAGCCCAGGACCTTATATTTCTCGGCCTGCTTCCGAGAAATGAGGACAGGAATGGCGCTAACTCTCCCCTGCGCTGGCTCAGGGTGGGGTCTCCTGGGCCTGGCAGCCTGCTCCAAAGACTCGGCTTTCCCGGCCAGAGGCGAGCTCAAGTCCAAAATCTATCCCCGAAGAAGAGGAAGAAATGCAGATATGCATGACTCAAAAGTTTACCAGCGCAAACCACAGACCCGACAAAGGACGGGTATCTTGACCACCTAAAGAAAACTACCATCCATCAATTTTAAAAAATCAAACTATGCTGTAGGAAACTGGACAAAGACATCAACAGAAATTGCATTAAAGGGGATATGTGGGTGGCAAATAAAGACAGGAAAAGATGTTCAACATCACTGGCTGTTAGGGAGATGCAAATTAAAACCAAAATCAGAATGCATAAAATAAGAAGCAGCAATAACAGCAAACACTGGATTCATTCATTGCTGGAGGGAATGTAGACTGGTGCGCCACTCTCCACAGTGTATGGTCGTTGTTTCTTTTTTTTTTTTTAACAAAACTAAACATGCAATTCTATGCCCAGAAAAGCCTGGGGCTGAGGATGCCTTTGGAAAGAATTATACAATGACAAAGTCAAGGTGGATTTTTTTCTCTTTTTTTCTTACCATCTCCTAATGAGACCAGCTTGTCAATTAGCTGGTCCCAGGGAGGATGGTGCCTGAACTGAAAATAGCCTCCTGGGTTCTTACCCACCTGCTCTCCTTTAAAACGGGGTCTCTCCTCCTCTTGAAGAATAGAGAACCCCCAGTAGAGGATTCTAGCTCCCTCACCTTGAATTCAGCCACCCACGCCCTGCCACTCTGCTTGCTCAAACACCACCCAAGAACTCATAACACATGGAACGGATTGTAGCAGCTGGAACCCAGGAAGGGCACTGTGAGCGGAGGTGGGTGAGTGCAGAGGGGTACAGGGAGTTGTTGGGAACCTGGAGCCACCTGGTGCGGAGGCTGTCCTGCAGTCCCCACCAGACCAGTCCTGGAGCTGAAAGGGTGTGTCAAGAGGGCAAAGGCTCTGTAGGGCTCACCTGGGCTCTGTTGCAGAACAAGGGAGGGAGGTGGGAGGTGAGAGGAAACCCTAGATTACAGGGTGAAAAGGGAATAAGTGTTCCAGTCATTCAAGGCTTTGTCAGTCATGACAGGAGCCCAAAAAGTCCATACCTGTTGGAGCCTGGGCTTCAAAGCACTTCCCCTTACAGCCTTTCCTTAGGGATGTGAGAAAAGCAATCAACTCAGCGCCCAAGCAAGGAAATTGAGACCCAGAGTCCTGAGGATGCTTGTCCAACATCACCCATTGCTTCAGAACAAGGACTTGCATAGGCTCTAAGAATCAGACAAGACCTCAGGATCTGGTATTATTTTATTTGCCTAAGAAATCAGGATAGGAATGATTCAGATTCTTCATGCATTAGAGCGTCATCTGTGCTCCTTGGTGGGGATGTTCCTGTGACC